>NC_072891.1:79611981-80222606 GCF_028858705.1 Grus americana
CCTCTGTACAGGGACAAGTCATCGCTTTCTCATTGAGGGCAAGAAAAAGAAATGCTTAGTCCTGTGTTTGAGTAAATGTAAAAGCTGATGGACCTGTGGAAAACAATCCATTGATGTGTTAGATGTAAAATCCTTTGCATGTTTGAATGTGGAATTTAAACTATTGCTGTTGTGTCCTTGTTCTGCTACCGGACACCCCGCTCCTCCGAGGGCTTGACCTTTGCACCTTGACAGCCAGTTGCTATAGGGTTGTGAGTAATGTGGGATGGAGAAGGTGGAACTTAAAATTGGACTTGCTTGAGTCCAAAATACAATGGAAAGTTTTAGAATTAATCAGAAATCTGCTTGATTATTTTAATGGTGTGATGTGTTTGCCCTAGGTGACAAGTATTTTTAAGTTCTCATATTATTGAGCATATCATTGCTGAATTTCAGAAAAGGATTTTCTCAGGGGTTCTTCACTAGGTAATGTAACATAAGCTTTATGAAGAAAGCTTACAAGGGCAAGTAGTGACAGGACAAGGGGTAATGGCTTTAAAGAGGGTAGATTTAGATGAGATATAAGGAAAAAAGTCTTCACTATGAATATGGTGAGGCACTGGCAAAGGTTGCCCAGAGAAGCTGTGGCTGCCCCTGGCTCCCTGGCAGTGTTCAAGGCCAGGTTGGATGGGGCTTTGCACAACGTAGTCTAGTGGAGGGTGTCCCTGCCCATGGCAGGGGGGTTGGACCTAGGCGATCTTTGAGGTCCCTTCCAACCTAAACCATTCTATGATTCTTGTGATTCCAAGAGCAACTGAATTTCTGTTGCCTTATAAAGTATTAGGAATGAGAAGATACCGGTAACTTCTTGCCATACAGTGACTGTATTGACTAGAGCAGTATTCTGTCTTCTGAACTCAGTTCTGTCAGTCTACTACCTGTTCTGTCAGTTGAGGTGAAGATTTTAAAATATTGAACATTCACTGCAATCCATGGACGTTTTTCTTTCCTCTGGCTTTCAACCAAAAAAAAAAAAATCAATGCAGTTCACATCTTGAAAGCTAATCCTGTTAGATACATTTCTTTTAATATTCTGGGGTGCTCGTGTGTGCAGCTTGTCTCTGTTGGCCAGGTCTATAAGGTAATGAGGATTTAAGTGATTACTTGTTCTGGCTACTTGAATTACCTAGTGATATGGAAAAAAAAATGGTAAAAAATGCTGTGAAACTGAGTATTAAAATCACTTTGGACTTCCTTTTCTTTCCAGGATAATGCAAAGTATGTATCCCTAGTGGTCTTAGGTTTTACTAGTTTCATTAATTTCTCAGAGACCGAGAATATCCTGTGTCTACAATTCACAAAATAAAAATGTGTTTTACATTAAATGTGTAATGCATTCTGTCAGGCTTTTCAACAACTGTTCTTTTAAATTAGGTAACATACCATCAGTATTTCTTAATTTAATATTTGCAAATAAGCAGTTGTGGAAATGGTTGAACACATGTGTGCATGTTGACTGTAAATAGGTTAGTATCGCAAGCATATTCTGATTTCCTATCATTGTCATCCACATAACTTTACACACATTTGCTTCTTAGAAGTTGCCCATGAATAATGCAAAAATAAAAACTGTCCTGATAACAATGCTTTCTGTCACTTAGCATAAGTTATGTTTTTAAATTCTGTAATTGCAGTTTTGTAAATTATCTTTCTTATTGTCAGTTTTTGGGTTGAATCAGTAAGAGCTTGATGGAAATGAAGTAAATGATTTACCAGTACCCTGTGGGGAGTGTGAAGCATTAGTTTCTTGCCAATGAACTGTTATAAATTTGCAGATGATATCTTCTAAAGAATTACTTGATAAATTTTCATTGTATGTGGCAAGTAGCCAGAAGTTACACTATCCAAGTTGGGCTACTCCTATAGTAACCACTGTGAAATTCTCATTAGCAGTCGAAGTGCTTCTAAAATATGGAGGGTTTCAAATCGCTTTTGTGGGCAAAACTGAATGATTGTTCTGGCTATAGGTGTTGGGATTCGTGGGACCAGAGTAGGAGAGGACATACAGTAGTCAGCCTGCCAATCCTCCATTTAGGATGCCTTTTTTCATTTTCTTGGCAGACCAATTTGCAAACTACGTTTAACTGGTGAAATCTCAATAAGTGTTGTTTGCTAGGTGCCTAATAGAAAGTCAGTAATCTAGTTCAATGGCAGAAGATTTACCTTGGTGTTGAAATGAAATTGGGCTTGTGTTCTTCCATTCATGTCAGGATCAATATCAAGTTTTTCTGTTCTCATAAACATCATCTTCAGTTCATATTCACACTTTTGCGACCATTTGTTTTCTGCAGAGACTTCAGCTGGGAAGAGTGTTCTCCGTTAAAAAAAAAAAAAAAAAGGCATATAAAACAGTTGTTATGAGATCTTTTAAAAAAATATTACCTATACAGTGTTGATCAAAAACATGCTGTAGAGAATGGCCCCATGCAAGAGAAGGGATAACCTGTAAGGCAAGACCCCATCTAATCCTTTCTTCTGTAAACTAGTTACTTTAATTTTAATAAATCCTCTTCAAATACAGTTATCTTTGAACTGACATTTTGAAGGGGTTTTTGTGAGAAGGAGTGAGTAGAATCGTAAATTTACATTATGAATTTATTTTATTTGTTTTTTTCTCAATGTTCTCTTTGAATCATAGAAGGTATGTCTTTGCTGGTGTTGAGAGAGCAGTATTCTACACTTTACATTTAAGATATTCTCAGAGAGAAGAGTAATTTTCTTTTAATGTTAATTGTTCTTGATGAATAAATAATTTGAGTGTGAGTACATTCTGAGATGAAGTCTAGCTTCAGTTCTGATCCCAGGGAAAACAAACCATAGGCAGAAAACTGAATACCTTCTCTTGAAAACTGCAAAGGCAGCGTGTAGAGACTCTATACTAATCAGGTTTAATCTTCTGTAACAGGCACTAGGTTTAATTTCTCCAGTAAGTATTTTAGATGAACTTTTAAAGTCAAATGGATGTTTCTAAAATCAAGGTGAAAAAATCTTAAATTTCATTTAAGGGTTTTTTTTCAGCATTATTTTATAAACTAGGAATTAATAAATAGCATTGGGATGTTGTAAGCTGTGTGAAAATAAGACTTTAGGAATGGGTGTGCAGTCTTGTTTTCTAGGATTTGTTCAGTGCTATGTAGTTGCTTTTTGTTACCGCTGGGAGCACTTGGGCTGCTTGGTCATTTTCACAAGCAGCATGAGGGATTCACGCTAACATAAAAGAATAATAAAATACCTGAGGTCCACATGGTGCTCTTAATTTTTCAACCAAACCAGCTAACAGCATTTTGGATAACTTCTTTTGAAAGATAGCATGGAAAAACAACTTAACTAGAAGCTTCTGGATTTCAGATTCATTTTTCTGCTTGGGAATTTTTTTTCACTGCCTTCTGTCATACTAGGGCAATTTCTGTTTTAACCTACATGTCATCACTTTCACCCCTGGACTGCCAGCATAGGGCAGCTGGAGTTCTCTGGGGACCTCTCTGCTCTGTTCCAAAACAAAGTCTTGCATTACTCTGTTGTTTTATGCCACTGTTAGTCATCAAGTCTGAAAGTCCATCCCCTTCTCCAGGATACTTTGGTTTTTTGAAAGCAGGATGCTGAGTGAAGGAGCTCCAAGAAGGCCTCAGTGGCTTCAATTTAAATTTCCTCCTTCCATACAAATTTTTTATGGATGGCTGTCAAAGCCTTCAGATGTGTCTAGCTGATCAAAAGCTTGAAAGCACCAGACTTGGAGGTGACTTTCAGGGCCATACAGTTTAGCAATATTAGTTCATGCCTGTTGAGAGCAAGTTTAAATGGATACTGACTACATAAAAATTCTTGAGATGCAAGGAAAAAAGTTACGCTATGTAATTCTAGTGATTTCTGAGTGGTATCACAGCTTGTATCATTAAAAAAAATTCCAACATTTATAGAGCCTCGTAGGACAAAATATCATAGGATAACTTTGAAGGATGATGAGCACTTGCATTGGAAAAGGTTAGTACTGTGTGCATGTATTGCCTCAGGAGAGCCAGTTAAACACCCATTTGAATGCTGCAGGATAAGGAAATCTGTATCGTTTTCTCTAAGGGGTCACATACAGGTTAAGCATGTAGTACTAGCTTGTTTATATAAAGCTAGCTACTGCTGCCTATCATCTAACTTACCCTCCAAAATTAATTTATGAAAACATTGCCTCCCTGTTTTTTCTGAGTTTATGGACAAGAATTTTACCACTTGAAACCTAGCAATGAAAAGAGATAATGCCTCCTCTTTTTTTTTTCTTTACATAATAAATGTGTTGAACATTATAAGATGAAGAGCTTTTAATTTTATGAAATTTGGTTGGCTGTCAAAGAGACATTATAACAAGTGGTTTCTAGCCAAATTATATTTGCTGAGGAGTGATGGATCTCTTGCCAGCACTAAAGAGGCACTCTTCACATTGGATGTCTGCACACTCCTCGTTGGCAGAATGCAGTAATCTTTCTGAATGTAGACATTAGAAATTCCATAGCAGAAATGGAAGTTTTCGTATTAACTGTGTCACTACTTCCAGCAGCTGGTGTTCTGACAAGTAGAGGAATAGAGGTGTGGAGTTGGGTGGCATTGTTCCTGCTTTTGGTTTGCTTTTCTGATTGTCTTGCGTTGTTGTCACCTTTTCTTCTTGACTACTTTTTCTTTTCTCCTCTTTTTTTTTTTTAAATTGAGAGGGGGGAAAAAAAGAAAATTTGGGTGGTACATAACATGTCTGCATCACTCAGGAATGACTCATACCTTTTCTCATATTTCACTATATTGTCATCTACAGTAGTGATGAATGCAGCATTAAAATGTAATCAAATAGTTATTTTTGTGTATGTATAAAAGTTAGAAAAATACCTGACCCCATTGTAGGCAACTTTCCAGAAAAAGTGAGTCTTGGAGACTTTATTAGGACCATATGTAAAACAAAAAAAAAGGCAAACAAAAAAAAGGTGGTTTAAGTGCTGGCAGCATTAAGGCTGAGTATCTGTAACATTTCTTTTAGCATTTTTGCCCTAAAAATTCATAGGGATAGCATCCCAGGTATTATCTCTAGAGTAGCTTCTAACAGTGGTAAATCATCTGGATTCTATTGAATATTATAGGAAAAACTTTAATGTTTTGATGTATAAAAACATTTAAGAGGCAAGCTACATTAAAATGTAAATTCAAAGCAACTGAATCTTGTTTAGTGGCATTTATAATGGCTGTTTTAAACTTGAAGAAAAAGAGTTGTTTAAGCAATAAGTGTTTTGACTCAAAAACTTTTTAGATCAGGAATAATATACAGTTAGGGAGCTATGCCTTGCTGCATATTAACTGTTAGTTTTATAAATGCATTCATCTACATTAAAATAATTATTCTTACATTTTTCTGGGATAATATTGCTTATCATGTAAGTTTAAAAACCAAGTATAATTCTTCTAGTGTCAAGGGCAGAGGCAGAAAGAACAATTTTATCCATTTTCAAAGGATGACATTTAAGAGGTTTTGTCATTGAAAAATACACATTTGGTTTTTTTTTAAAAAATCTGTTGATAAGCCTGAGTTGGATTTGAATGTTTTAAGATGCTGAAAAGAAAGGTTTCTTTTGCAGGTGTTGTTAAAGACAAGAGAAAGATGATACTCATTTCTGTTTGTATCTTGAGCATTTAGTGAGGAAGTTCTGAAAATTATTTTTGTGAATGCAAATAAGATACAAAATGATTAAATTATTTTCAAGGCTTTATGGAAATGATACAATCCAAGAGAAAGATAGAACTGAGAACTCTCAGTGTAATTATCATAGGTTCAGAACAAACAGCCTCTTAGATACTGTCTCTGTAATGAAAAGCCAAATAAAAATAATAAAATAACACTGCTAATAATCCTAGGGTTAGAAACTAAGGTTAAAGTTGCCAATTATGGAGCCTGAGATTGTTCGGACATGAAAAGTATTTGTCGTTCTGGTGAACTTATTTGTAGTTCATAGTGATAAAAATAGATAAAAATAGTATATGGCAGTATGCATACTGCGTGTGTATGTAAGCACATACTCAATGAAATAAAAACACTCAGTTTGCTCATTGTATCATAATGCCCATCTCCAACCAAAATTAGTTCATTTATCATTGAAAATTTGCATATTGTAGAGTTACGTTTTCTACCATAGAAAATTTCCAGGGCAGGAACCAGAGAACATACAGAAATCATAATTGTATTGTGTCCAAAACCTGCTAGGTTTTGGTATTGGTAGCCAATTATTCTTGACAGTCAGGAGATCCTCATAAAATTATGTGTATCTTGTTACTGCTTCTGTAGGCAACAGAAGCAATTACATTAGAGAGACACGCAGCAAACAATTGAGAGAAAAAAAGCTATATTGGGATTCTTTTTAAAGGTTTTGATTGGCTTTAAATACTGTTGTGGCCAGCTGTTATATTTGAAAGTGTAATATGCTAAGCCCATGAGACAATTTTTTCCTTAAATCAATGTGGTTTGTATGTAACTATATTGTTGGCTGATGAGAATGAACAAATCCATTTTTACAGCCCTACTCAGTGGCTTGCTAATGATTACAATATCACTTCTGAGATAGGTTATGTGATTTATGTAATTGAAAAGCATATATGGAAAAAGGAAATGTTCTTCCAAGTAGAAAGCATATTAATTGAATAGGGAAGGAAAGCTGCAGAAGAAGGGAAAACCAGGGTGGATTACCAACAGGTTTCTGAAATGAAAACTGCAATTTCACAATTTGAGATAGAATTTGAGGAATCTGAAACAGTGCTAAAAGACTTATATGGAATATGAAGGAATTTGTGTGTGTGTGTGCACACATGTGCTTGGAGACTGTTAAGTTTAAGGATGGTTGTGTAAAAGGATGAGGAGATAGATCTTTCTCTTAAAGTCACGTTTAAGCATGCTAGTAAGATTGTGTACCTGTGTAATTAGGGGAAATCATTGTTATTTTGTTACTGCCTGAAGGAACTAACTGCTGTATCTGTTTGGATGCTCAAATACCTAGTTACGTAAGTGTCCGCTCTATCTCTGCATGGAAATTCTCATATCTGATACTTTCACGTGGTATAGGCATTTTGAAAACATATAAATTAGATGGTTGAACTAAACCAAAGAAGTAAAATCCATTTTCACAGCTGCCTTTGCTGGAATCCTTCTAGTGAGCTGACTGGCCTGAATTCCCAGGGTCCTTTTTAAGGGAAGAGCAGGCTGCCATGTACTGTTTGTCAAGGTGGAAGAATTGCATGCTAAGAAATATCCCCTTGTCTACCTTCTCTTTTTCCCCTGATTCCTGTAGCTGACATGGGATGCTGAGATTCCTGTCTATGGATTTACCTTGGGACTAGATTACTGATGGCCCAGAAAAATTCTCTGCTGTCCCTACAGCTTAACCTCCCCTAGATGCCCATAGGGTCAGTATACACTGTTCTCTTGGAGAATGCATGCAGGCCCTTATTTAATGGTACATGAGTATCTCCCTGTGGACCTTGTAGTCTTCTAGAGTACCCTCACATCTGTACCATGTACTGTTGCAGCTTTTTTTCCTAAGCAGCAGCTTGTTCTGGAAGGTGAATGTTCTGTCTGGGTTTTACTGCTCTGCTTGGAACAGCAACAAGAGATTTATAATAAAATGGCTTCATTATCATGATTTTTTTTTCCTAGCGTTATCTGGCATTTATTTGAACTTAATAAATTGATCTGTTTTGTATCCCAATGCAGAATGGGTGCAGCAGACAACATTTACAAAGGCCAGAGTACCTTTATGGAAGAACTGACAGATACTGCTGAGATAATAAGAAAAGCGACTTCAAGATCACTAGTAATTTTGGATGAATTGGGAAGAGGAACTAGCACACATGATGGAATCGCTATTGCTTATGCTACACTTGAACATTTTATTAGAGATGTAAGTGTTCAACCTGACACATGCTTATGAATGCTTTTTCAGCCTGTACTATGTTAGACTGAATTTGACACGGTGTGTATTTCCTTAGAGAAATGTGGCATGTCTAAACTCAGAGCAAAGGAGTATGGATAAAGGATACCAGTGATATGCTGCTGTGTTTAGAAACGATTTAAAGCCAAACCTTCTTATGTGTCTTATTTCATTGTTGTAGGTGGAGTCGCTGACACTGTTTGTCACTCACTATCCCTCAGTTTGTGATCTAGAGAAGGTGTATCCAGACACAGTTGGTAATTATCACATGGCTTTCTTGGTGAATGAGGAGGAAAGTGCTGAACAAAAAGGTACAGTATAAATCCATCTGAGATTCTGACACTATAGGATTAGGCAGAAACTGTAGAATTATTACAGTAATTTAAACCTCAACAATGAAAGTGATACATCCAAATTCACCAGAATATCAGCCTATACACACATTTTGGGGGGCTTGAAAACTGAGCAACCATTTCTCTTTCATGGTTAAGATAAGGATGACTGAGCTAGGTCAGATAAAAGATTTCACCCAGCCTGGTATCCAGCTTCTCACAGTAGCCAAATACAAAGGATTAGGGAGGAGGGATTAGGGATCAAACATATGGCAACTCTTTCTCTACAAGATCTCACTGTCTGCAAGCATTTGCTGTTTAGGGGGCTTCAAGAGCTAGGTGTGTTTTGTTTTTTCGTATCTTCAGTAGATTTCTTCTCAGCAAGGTTGTCTAGTTTCCCTGTTATCCATGTGTACTTTTAGCATCTTCATCCTACTGTGTCAAGGAGCTCCAAAATTTAGCACTGCATTGTGTGAAGAACAACCTCCTCTTGTTTGTTTTGAAACTCTTTTGATACAACATGTAGCTTCACATGATGGTCCCAGCTGTTGAATTAGAAGAGGCAGAGGAATGATCTCCGTTCTTCCTGTCTATGCCATGCCTAATTTTGTAGATTGCTTATCATGATCCCATTCAGTTCTGTTCTTACCAGGCAGAAGAGTTACAGCATTTCTTCTTGTCACCGTTGCTCTGAATTAGCAGATTGGCAATTCTGCTTTTATTCTGGTTTACCTACTTTGCCTAGTATTGGCCTGTTGCCTGAATCATTCTTAGAATTATTTAAGAATTGACATGGTATTTGCCATTAACCTTCTCCCTAATTAATTCTTAATATTGTGTTATCTGCTTACATTGCAAATTAATTGGAACAGGGTGTTTTGGTATTTGCCACTAAATAATGTGTTTAAATATATAATCTATCACTTTTTAAATTATTTTCAGAGAGTTAATTTAAACATTTAGGGTTTGTCTGGAGGGAGACTTCAGCTTTTGTATTCTTTTTAATATTAAAGCAGGGATCCCTGAAATATGTGTTAACTTTGAGCAGAAGTAGTTCAAAGTAATGTTGTGTTTAGGTGAGCACTACTTAGCCATGCTGATGTTCCCAGCTGAGAGCATCACTCTCCTGAGCATCAGCATGTCCTTTTCTCACAGAGTTCATTAATTGGACTGTTGATCTCTGATACCCTCAGACAATTGAGATGTTATCAACATTCAATACTTACTATTCCTTAACTATTGTGTCCATGAAGCCCTATACTTTATGTTTCACTATGGCTCCTAGCCTCCTGGTAGGCAGCAAACTTTTTGTTGTGCTGTAGTTATGGACTTGACTGTGGGATTACTCACGCTTCCATTATTCTGTCATTGCTTAGCAGACATGAGATGGAATATACCAGTTACAGCATAACTAATCAATTTGACATACAAAGATTCTAAGTTTCTCACACACACAGACAAGTCTGCTTAATAAGACACGAGGTAAAAGTATATTAAAGAGTTTTTTCAGTCTCACAATGGGTAGGTAAAATGCGTAGTCTCAAGAAAACACTTTTCTTTCATATACCTTCAATGGAATAAGACATACAGGAAGCATGAATGATAATAAGATCACAGCCTTTGTCATTTCAGTCTTTGGTCTACTACATTTTATTAACATAATAAAGGAGTTATTGATTTTGGTTTTATATTTTAGGATCTGAAGATGAAGAGAATCCTGAATTTATCACTTTTCTTTATCAAATAACTAAAGGAGTCTCTGCAAGGAGTTATGGGCTAAATGTTGCCAAACTGGCAGATATTCCTGAAGAAATCTTGAAGAAGGCAGCTCACAAATCAAAGGAGTTGGAGAGAATAGTGAATACGAAAAGGTCAGAACAATTGTGATCCCCCCCCCGATGAAACTTCACCTATGAATTTCAGAGCATTTCACACAGTATGCATTAAAAAGGAACAGTAAGAGCTACTTCAGCTATCCTCCTCTACCCTTCAGGGAAGAGACAGTGCAACAAGACTTTGAAAAAAATATTTAGGGAATGGTGCTATCCCTTTCAATAAAAGCTTTAGATTTTTTAGTTAGCTATTATGTCAGAGATTAATTGCTGCCCTCTGAAACAAGATTGGAGAAAAACTAAATGCACATTGAGCTAACATTAAGAATAAACTATTTTTTATTTTCTTATGACAAATACCAGCAAACTTATTCTTTCAGGTATGTATTTTCACTCTTTTCAGGAAGACAAATTTAAAATACAACTGTCTTCTAATATCTACTTCTGTTCTCACCAGTAATAGTGAAAATATTAATAGATTTAATTTAGAAAGTATATTATTCACTTTGGAACTTGAAATTGTATTTGAATACTATAGTGTAGAAGGGAATGTGGATATTCTTCTTCTGATTTACCTTAAAAACAAGTATTTATAATGTATTTTGATTGCACCCTCCCCCCTAAACATGCAAAATTTTACTGACAGTCTGGGGATTTTAATATTTTTCTGATTACCAGTTTTCATTTAGGGGCATGTGTACCTTATAGAGTAGTTACGAAAATTCCCATGTGTATCAAATAGTGTCACATTTATAAAACCTGTAACATGTACATAGTTTAGATAAAAATATGTGCTACTATTTATATTCATTTCCACTGAATTTTTTGTTATTATTTGCAGTGGCAGTCCTATCAGCAAAATGCAGATAACCCTTTAGGAATATAACAAATCAAGATCCTTGTTGCCTGATGACTGTAACTAATCCTGACAGAATAATTTCATATGAGAAAATTTTGAGTACTAATTATTTGTAGGTGCAAGCAGTTCTTTTGAAACCTAACAGTGCTTAGAGCTTAACACCAGTTTTTATCCCCTTTTCAGAAAGCAAAATAAAAACATTCTTTTGAGGATACATGACAGTTTGTGGGAAAAATAATGTGGTAGCTTATGTTAATTGGAAATAATAGTCCATAATTACCAAAAGTAAAACAACAAATTACTAGCAATGACTTAACTCTGTTGTTACATAAGGTTCTAAAATCAAGAAAGAAGTGTTCAGAAAGGTGAGAGTATGAGTTGAAAGCCCAGAATTACTGTGTAATAAAATTAAGATGCAAAAAATACACTATGTCCCTTTTACTTATCTCCTTTGTTCTATGAAAATCATGCTAGCATATTACTTGGACAGGGCACAAATAGAATTCTAGCATGTCTCTCAATTGCTAAAAAGAAAGTTAATTGCATACAAAACCTATGAGCAGTAAAAACATTATGCGATGATGTTGTTAGAAGACTGATTTGCAGTGCCCATAGAGGGATAGACTGAGGGCTGACCAGCCAATCTCAATTATGGGACGTAATTGTGTCCCAGTTGTTCAGATTTGAACATGAAAGCTACCATCTCTGTTTTAGCTTTTGGCACGTAATTTGCTTGTATTCTTAAAGTGAAAAAGAACATGTAATCTAAAGCTGTGATGAGTCTTTTATCCTGACTTATCACTAAGGCTGGAAGCCCCAGAATGGCACACACTCAACTGCAGACTGCTGCCACCTGAGCTACACAAGCACATGTACCTCGGAGGGACCAGCTGGAGCAGGGTCCCCCAAGCCCATCTCCTGCAGGCTGCTGCTGGAGGGGCTGCTCCCTGACCTTTTCTCCATGGTGCCAGGGCTGGTTTTTCCGTGACAATGAAAAAAGCCAGGTCCAGCTGAAAAGTCATTCTTTGTCCAATTGATATCATGCAAGTTCAATTTCCTGATGTTATATGTGAACAGGCATTACTACCTGAAGCAGGAAAGGATGGGAGCAAGAAGAGGCGGTGGCCCTTGATTCTGGCAGCAGTTGCTAGAGTAAAGGGAACCTTGAGACTGCAGCCCTGCCTGCCAGACCAGCCTACCCCATCTGAAGCTTGACACTTTTCCCTCCCCCTTTAATGAGAGAGTGTGCTACATAGCGAGTCAGGGACAAGGGATATCCACCACACAGCAGTTGGTAATTCATCAGGTTTGACCTGTACCAGGTTATTCCTTCATTGCATGCACTTTGGAGGGAACTTCATGCAGCTATATAAACCTGGAGCTTAAGTCAATGAAAAATAAAATTTAAAAAAAAAATCAAATATGTCTGATAATTTCAAAGCGCATAAATGATTGTATTACATAATTCTTAATTTTTCCAGTTCTCCTATGTAGTGATTATGGAAATATTTTCTTTTGTACATTCCTGTTTATTTTCACTTATTGCCATGATGTGATCTCAATGTCAAAGTATTTTTCTATACCTTCTCCCAAGAGAGACATTAGCAAATTTAAAAATGGGTATGGTTTATCAGTGGTAGGAAATAAAAATTATCATGATCTTGGGAATCAAATTCAGACCTGTTTGTAGCAATATACTTGTGCTGTAACAGTACCCACAGGCCAGCTGTCTTGTCTTATTTTTTTAAATCACTTTCATAATATTTAAGAAAATCCACTGCGTAATTCCATCCAGTGTTGACATCTTTGTCGTCAGGAATGTGTGTTAATCCATTTAAAATGTCTTCTTGTTATTTGTGACAGCTCTTATAAGTCCTTCTTAAAAAATATGAAAAAGAAAATAGGAAGGATGTGTGTTCTCACTCAATTATTCTGAAAATGTGTTATCTCCTTATGATTCTACCAGTGCAAATTTGTAGGAACTGAATGCTGAAAATTAAACAGTGCAAACTACATTACTATTTATTTTCTTCAATGGTTTACTCTTGCTCAGTATTTTATTTCGTCTCATCAATGCTTCTGGTACTGTAAAAGTTAGTTATTAAATTGTTGACCAACCTAGAACTGGAGTACATATATCAGTAAATGTTAACTAGTTGTTTAAAGATCACATAACATTTTGAGCTGTGCAAACTGCTGTTTTTGACTGTGTATAAAATTTTGCAGATGACTGTAGGGCTTTCAAGGTTTGATGTGCTTAATTTAAAAATGTGTCCATATTTTGACTGATTTTTCTTTTCCCTTCCCTTCTTTCCCCTCCCTAGAAAAAGGCTAAAGTCCTTTGCTGAAGTATGGAAGATAAATGATTCTCAGGAACTACAAAAATGGAAAAGTATGTGTGAACCTGAAGATGAAAGAAAAGACAGTTTTTAATCTTCAAATCATGCTTAAAGATGGAAAATATTGGAGATGCATAATATAGGTGTGAAGACTTAATACATTCTATCAGGGTGTAGTTCTAGGTGCATTAAGTTGACTTTTCTGCCTTTTCAGAGATAAGAGATGCTGCATTGTGATATGATATCCCACATCCACTTCCTGATTGTATGTCTTTTTCTCACTCCACATTCCCTCCCTGAAGTGTTTTCCACCCTTTTCCTTAATTGCAAAATGTCTATTGGCATTGGATTTAGTTTCTAATATGTTTAGAAAACATGAAAAATTATGTTGGTAAATTATTTGGTAAATATTTTATGAATAAAATAATGTCTTTTAACTTTATTGTACTTCAATTTCTAAAGAAATACTCGTCTGTGTTGGGAAAACGTAGCTGAGTCTTGACTATGCTATACAGATGTGTAATTGGTAAGAATGAATACCACAAAGAGGTATTTTTTTGTTGTTCCAGTACTAATGTATTTAATATTCACTGATTTTGTAGAGCACTCTCTAAATTTTATGTACACAATGAATTTAAGAAAGCGTGTGTTATGTGGCTAGAGAGGAGAGTTTCATTTCTACTGATTGACAGTGGTGCAACCAGTAGTTTTCAAAGCAGCAGCACAAAGCATGCATTGACTGTTTTCCCTCTTCTTCGTTCTCATGCACGCCTGCTTCCTTTTCAGCTTCAGCTCTTCTCCTGATCTTGGCACAGTCTGAAGACTGACTTGATCTAAATAATGTTGGCGTATCCCAAGATGACGTGAAAGAGGCAATTCAAACTATGCAACTGGCATCCCCAGTGCTCTGTCAAATGCAGAGTAAAGCAGAGAGAAACAGATGTGTTTTAAAATTTCTTTTTATTTGCAGTTATAAAGTTCATATTTCAAATGGGAATGTGATATCCAAATTGGTTTTCTTTTATAAACGTAACCAGGTGAAATATCTTGCTATGAAAATGGACAATGATGTTCACATACTTAAACCTTGGCAAATAGTTTGTTGTATTAAAAAAAAATAAGTGAAAAGAAGTGAAATAAAGTATCATCTTGATTTTGCTATAAGGAAAATAATAAAATGAGGTTTTGTACTCTTTAAGACAGCTGAACAGTTCTAATGTTTTCAGTAAATGAAGGAATTTATTTTTTTTTCCCAAATACTGCATGTCAGATAAATATGAAATAATGTCATTGCAGGTGATTGAATTAGCCTTCCTAATATAGAGAACTTCATGCAGAAAAGGGTGTAATATTTTTACGGGTGATGAACAATTGCTAACCTTCACCAAAGACTTTTTTCCAGCTTCTTCAGATGACAAAGCATCATTTAAACAAATAGTTTGTCTGCTTCAAATAGCAATCAATATGAGCATCTCCTTCCAGAGTGTGCAGTGTATTTATCTAAACTGGAAGAGCTGAAGAAGAAAACTAGTCTTTCAAGGAGTTGTTACACCAGTGTGTTTATGCCATGCATTGTGAAGCACAATGAATGTAATACTCTATTATTAATGCACACAGATGCAGTGCATTGGATCTTAAGGACCTCTGACCATAGTCTTCAAAGAGAGTAAATAAGCCATTACTGCATTCCCATGTGTGCTAAATGAGCTTTTAGTGTGACACTTTTTGCCCTCAAGGGAGCATTCAGACTATGCTCTGACAAGAAAAAGAACACCTGGATACAGTCTGAAAAAAAATGAAGAAATACAATTAAGAATGGAGAAATGGACACGGTATTACTGGCCTACTCATGTTATCAAGTGCAAAACAATTACAGCAGGCTTTTCTCTTAATGTCTGTGATCGTGTTAGGAATAATTTGATTTAGCCCTGCTCAGTTCAACAACAGACGTTATCTTGCTATCCTGAGAAGGTTTTTTCTAGATATGCAGGCTAATTATTAAAGCTACTGTTTTATTCACTGCTGATTATTATAATTCCTAGCAGATATGTAAAAAGTTATGACCATTTGAGAATGCACTATAAGGAGATGCATGCTGTTATTAGATGTGCTTACTGCTGGTTTTGGGATATATTTGTGACAAACCACACAGTACAGTGCAGATTTATCTAGACCTTGCTCTGCTGACGTGGAGCAGCCACACTCATTAGCAGAGTGCATGCCACGTGAGGGCCATCACTCTGGGATGTAATGAGTTCAGAGCTCACTTGGGTACGTTTGTGGAGCATGAGATTAGGTTAGTGTAGGCAAGCAACCAGACAGATGTTCCTTGGCCTTTGGTAGCATAGAGCACAAGAGGGATATAAAGACTTGCTGGAAAACAGGGAAAGGCATTAATTCTGTAGGAGGGTTTGGGTTTTTTTTCATTTCTTTTGCTGTGGTGAGTTGGGACTTCTGTGTCTGTCATAGCAGCAGTCCTTCTAAGAGATGGAAAGATCAGAAGCCGCTTTTGTGTTTTCCTTTTTTTTTCCTTCTTCTTTTCTTTTAAATTCCAGCACACTAAGCTTCATCTGAAAGACAATTTGAAGTACAGTTTTGGTAGTGGTACAATGTTGGACATGTGTCGTATTTTTAAACCAGAGTAATAAAATTGTGTCTGTGTGCTGAGTCAGCAAGTTTGATCCTGCATACTGACAGCTGTAAGATTAAAGAAGAGTGACCCATACTTAGATGATGCTTGGTTGTAGTGGGAATTCATGCTAGTCTTGAGCTTGCCTTCAAGAAAGGAATGTCTAAATCTCTTTGTCTAAATATTAATATTTTTGGAAACCTGCACAGAGTGTTGGCTCCTACTGCCTGTGCCAGCACATTACTGACATCGATAAAATTTGGTATTGATGTGAAAAATACAGCTTTGTGCTATAGATAAAGGTACAGTCTCCTTGAAAGGCTTTTGCACTTTATGGATTTTACCTGTTTTTTTTTGAAGATGGTATTTATCACTTTCTTAAGCTTTTTCATTGTTCTCTCTCCCCTGCTCTTAACATAAAAATTTTAATGCCTTTGTGCATCTTGTCTTGAAAGTATTGCCTTTAGAAATCGCAGTGCCACATGTTAGCAACAAAAACTGGTAGACCGTTTTGATGGAAGAGAAGGAGAGAGAGGGCTGGATACACTGTCACTGCCTTTTTGTATTTGGTTATATAAGAACGTTATTATAGAATACACAAAGTAAAATACATTACCAGTAGCAATTACCTTTCTTCCTGGCATACAATGTCTTCCACTGAAGTAATTCTCAAGAGGATTTCTTCCTTGTATTGCAAAGTTTTCCAGAAGTATTTATAGAAATTACATTAATTTACCTACCACATAAGCTTACAACCCATATAAATGAATTTAAAGATCACTGAAATGTCAGCTGAGTCAGGTATTGCAATAAGTCTGTTCACTGCAATAAAAGTAATGTTTATTTATTTAAATATATTGGAAAGCAAATTATCCAAATATTTCTACTGTATGTAAAATTCAGTGAGAATTTAATTCAATTATTGTAACTTCTTGTAGTGCTGACATAAAGGCATGTTTCATAGGGAAATAAAGGTTCGGTAGATTGCATTGCACTGAGAGAAGCAGGACTCTGTTCCAGAATCTGGATCAGACTTCAGAATGGTTATTGGAGGGTCTCCTCCCCCTGTCTCACGCCAGGTGGCCATTGCAGTCTCCTCCAAAATCCGGGTGCCCGTACCGCGTCTTGGACAGCAATATGAAAAGTAAGTCTGACCTCCCTCTCTCTTCGGCTTTTCCGATTTTAGAGCCTATGAATGTAGTGGATGGTTCTTAACACCTTTTAATTGTTCCTGAATGCAAAGGCCATAGTGAGCTGAAATTTACCATCTCAACATAACTTTGCCATCTCTTTTCAAAGCTTTCCTCTGTCTCCCTGCAAAATCTCTGGCAATCAAATCCAAATCAGATGTTTGTTAAATCCGAATGCAGTTCTGGAGGACAAATTTGCAGCCTGCTGATCTGAATCAGGAATTTTTAAAACCATATGGCCAGAGACTAAGAAGGGATTTATGGCTGAACAAGGATGAATTCAGGACTGAAAATCCAGCTGGTACGTAAACATGAGATTCAGTTGTGAGACCATTTATTTGGGCCTTTGACCTGTGTCAGTCCAGTGTTGCGGACTGCTCTTTTGTTGTAGCCCTGTATAGGGGAAGACATGGATTTGCCCAGCTTGGTAGAGTCCTGTACTAAAAATATTCTTGCCAAAATTACAGAACTCTGCTTACTTTAACGATGCTACATTTGTCATTGTACATGGCTAAGCACTTTGGTGTGGAAATCCTCCCCTTGCTTGAATGGTAGATCAGTTTCTTCTTCAGTTACAGATGCACAAGCTCGATGACTTCCTTAATTACATTATAGATGTTTCTCCTTGCCTAGCCATAAAGACAAGTAGAAAGCAAAGGATGTTTTCTTAGTTTCTTAAAAAATAAAAAAAAAAAAGAAACATCTTGTTTTGTAAGATGTGAGTCCTTGCAGGCCATGCTGTTAACTGTGAAATGGTGTATTTGTCTGAGGCTAAACTGGTTTAAGTCATAAGTAAGCTATAGAGAAAAGGATGATTCAGGGGAAATAAAGGGTGAACAAGATAAAGCCAAATACAGAAATCTAAGAATAATTAGCTGTTCTAAGAATAATGGGATTAGGAAGCAGAGCGAGCAGGCACCAGTTTGATGTTTTGGCTACTAGTCTTGCTAGCCAGCAGGTATAGCGTGTAAGATCAAGAGAGCTTGCCGGAGGCTGAATGCTACAGTGAGTCCTTGTGCTGTTGCCCTGGATGTCCAACACTCAGTCTACGTACGGTATCTTCCCTTCAGAAGTGTGATCGAGAACATCTTGCCCAAAGTAGTCACGGGGAGATGGAGGTGGTGCCCAGTCATGGGATTCGTGTTGTTGCAACCACAGCTTGTGGAGGATGAACTAAGTCTAGGGCAGGAGGCACTGCTGCTTTTTTCGGACAGTAGCCTGTCATCAGTTGGTACTTACTAGCCAGCACATGAATCTGGTTTGTCACCTAGCTTGCTTACTGTGCTGTGAGGGAGGGCAGTGAGGTAAGCTTGATGGCCCCTCTCCCCTTTGCGAGTCACACTCACGACTGGTGTTTTCATCACTCGGGAAGGAGAAGGAATTCTTGCCCATACTCAGCCCCGCACAGGGTGAGCAGAGAACAATGTTGTAGCCCTGAAATATAAAAGTTAGCCAGCCTTTTAAATATGTATAGGTAAAATAATATTCATTAAAAGGCATAGTTTTCAAATATTTATGTTCTTTTGAACTTGCAAGGAATTTGTAATAACATTTTGACTGCCCTCTGTCCAAATGTTTACTGTAAGTAGAAGTATTTTTTCAGGTATTATAAAATAAGATGATTTTTATTTAAAATACTGGTAGATGCATCTAGTAATAATAATGAAAAATACTTCTGATTTTAATGGATTTTTAGTCTTATTTTCTTTTTAAAAAAATTTATTTTTTTTTTTTAGCAGTCAGACTTTACAAAATGCTGTAAGAAAAAAGGGTGATTCCTGGGAAAGAAGGGATTGGAAAACACAATACAACAAATTTTAAAAACACAATCTGCAATAAGGAAGTAGAAATCAATGTTGCTTTTTCCTTATAATAATCCAGATATCTAGGGTGACTTAAAAGAGTGTCCTGAATACCAGGAAGATTACTATATATAATTATCTCACTCTTATGTAACACAAAATAAGTTTCAGTCAAGTACTGAGCTTTTCCTTCTGCCTACATATTGAAATATTTCTCTTTGCATATTCCTCTCTGCGTAAAGCGTTAGAAATTGACTATCATCTTCGAGCATTTCAGAATATTTCATGTATTGTATGAGCACATGTTTATAGCTCTTCTCATTCAGAGAGGGAAAAAAAAAATGACAGCATTATGATGCTAATCACTAGAGGCAAGTGTCACTGAACTTACCATGCAGGACCTCCTTTTGCTGGAAGGTTTGTCAGGGTGGTGGAATGGTGGTTGCCTTTACATGGCTGTGCAGGACCATCTCCCTCAACCTCCCCCAGGGTCCTGGTCTACTGGCTGGACCACATCACTTGGGAGGAGGAGGAGAGCTGGGGGGAGGACAACGCTGTCCCTCCCCTGCGGCATCCAGTGGGGCAGAAGGACCACGCTTGTGCCCTTGGAGGGCTGGGTTGTTTAGTCAGCTGAGGTTCCCGCTGCCAGGGAGGAAGGGAGAGGGTAAAGGTCTGTACTCTGGTTGGAATGAGTTGATCCACCACAGGGGACAAAACCACACAGGGCAAATATTTGTTTTGCAGCGAGAAGGCTAAAGATTGTTCCTTAGATCTCTACTTAGATGTGCTAACTTAGGCAGCTTGTCAGCCCCCCTATGTGCCTGAACCACCTCAGTTGCAATCACTGGAAAAACAAGTGCTTGAGTGAGAGCAATCAAAGAGGGGAGTGCGGGGGATACTTAAGGAGAAGGCCTTGAAACAGCATTTTTGTCTTGGTTTAAGTCAGCCTACCCAAAAAGTGCATCACCAGGGAGTGATACGACTTGTCATTTGGATTTTTTTCAAAACTGATCTCAAAAGTAAATAAGTTTTAATAATGCTAAGTACACAACACCAAGGTACACTGAGCTGGCTTTTCTGTGCAGTCCCAGAATACCCTTAGCTATTAGATTGTCACATTGCAAGCAGCATGGTATCCAGAGAGACCCCCCTCTTCCCAGCTGTTTGGTATCTGTGGTGTTTATATTCTCCTTGCTTAAGTTTTATGCACACTTTGAGTTAATCTCATTTCATTTTGGCTCACTGTGAAAGTATTTCTGTATAAAGTGAAATACTGTGCTCTATTTGCAGTACTTCACTTAAGCAAAGACTGTATTAGTGCAATAAGTAGCTATAATAAATGACCTAATCATCTTTGCAAGTTCCTATTCTTAATAGCTTCCACATAGGAATAGAAAACTTTGCTAATCCTTTAATTAAATTTGCAAACGAAAGCTGTGTAAGCCTTTGTCACTTTTTTTTGAGAAGCAATGAAGTCTTAAAAGTAAGCTCAAGCCTGTGGCCAATGATAAGTTTAGTTTGACACCATGTAACGTCCAGCAAGCCATCAGGCTGAGGAGGTCTAGCTTTCCTTTGCCCTCTGTACCCAGCAGTAGGAAAAAAATCTCCACGTTTCCCAAGTGATGTGTAGCATGCAGACAGCATGTATGCAGCTGCGTGCATGGCACTCGGATTTTATCCGTTCCCACAGAGTTTCATACTTGATGGATTTGATGATCATAAAGGTCTTTTCCAACCTAAAAGATTCTATGACTTTATGATTCTATACAGGAGTGTCTTAATTCGCCTTTGGATCTCTTCAAGGCACCTTTGCATCATAACATCCTCTCTACTGTCGTTGTCTGATTTCCATAGAACACAGTTTTACACCCCTTTTTAATAGTTCTAACAGGCTTTGTAGTATATTCCTCATATCCACTGGTTGTTTCTCAGCTGGTATGTGCTACAACAATCTCATCTATCATTGCCTATAATTTTGTTTCCTCCTGATAAAGATGGAAGGTGTTCAACAGAAAATAAAACCAGCCCTTGCTCCTAAATTTAAACTTTCCTCTACACAGCAGCACCTTGCAACTAATTCATCCTTCCCTGCAGTAACCAGCTGCAGGTGTTTCAGTGAAGGCTACAACAGTGCTCTGGATTTTATATTCCCAACACTTTAATGTAAAAATGTTTCAATACATTCCTTGTGCTATCCTTTAGGCCAGCATGTTCTGCAGTCTCTCTTCTCTCTCCCAATTTCTGTGAAGACCTGTCCACATGCCTCATAATCGGATGCAGGCTTGATGAGACCAGTCACACAGTAAACAAGCTGCTCGGCTGCAAGGATCTCTTCCCTGCAGACTGGGAAATGCTGGACCACGTGTGTGTTTCCCTCTTGCCAGGATGAATGGTTTTACTGCTATCTGCAGTTTCTTCGCAGATCCTCAATTCTAAAAGTTTAATCTCCAGGGCCCCTTAAAAAGGTTCCCAGGGACTTTAGTGAGAGTCAGTTTAGATTCTAGGTTAGAAATTGGTTTATTTCCCATGTGTTTCACAAAATCTCAGCCAGCATTGTCTGTATAACTTTGGTTTTAACTTACACATTTAATCATTTCTTCCCTCTGTATTTTTGAAATGTAGGTAAGAGAATGAGAGGGAGAGGCATTTTGACTCTTCTTCCACCTTTATACAGTAATCCTTTAATACTTTGCTTATCACCATGGTATTGCAATAACGGAATTGCAGCCTTCCAGTACCTGAAGGGGCCTACAGGAAAGCTGGAGAGGGACTGTTTACAAGGGCATGGAGTGACAGGACAAGGGGAAATGGCTTTAAACTAAAAGAGGGTCGATTTAGATTAGATATTAGGAAGAAATTCTTCCCTGTGAGGGTGGTGAGGCCCTGGCACAGGTTGCCCAGAGAAGCTGTGGCTGCCCCTGGCTCCCTGGCAGTGTTCAAGGCCAGGTTGGATGGGGCTTTGGACAATGTGGGCTAGTGGAGGGTGTCCCTGCCCATGGCAGGGGGATGGAACTAGATGGGCTGTAAGGGCCCTTCCAACCCAAACCATTCTGTGATTCTATGAATATCTGAAATTATATTTTCAAGTCTCAACTTCACTTGGTTTCTCAGTTTCAGATGCACTAAGCTTTGAGGCAAGTTGGTAGCAAGTGGCCCAGTGCCGTACATCAGTTTCCTTTAGCTTGCTTGACAGATCTCTCTGATCACTATTAAGCATTTAAAAATTTTCCCTTTAATTTCCTGTCCCATTGTCTTTTTCCTCCATAGATGGCTGCCTTGTCAAGCACTTACTGAAAGTAGATTATTTTTTTAATTGTTATGTTTAAAACCTCACTAGCTTCCTATGACAGACCTCATGGTGAAATTGTCTATTAACATGCAAATGTAGCTGCCCAGTGTTACAGGGGGAGTTGGCACAGTGTTGCAGTGAAAAAGGAGGAAAGAAACTCTGAAGTTGACTGAGCACACCAATATTGTGTGTTACCCAACAGGGAACGCTGCTCCCACAGACCTTTTTTTTAGCACTGAGCAGGTGGGCACTTCACTGGGCTTGGACACAGCCACAGTCTTGGAGGAGAGAAGGTAGCAGCTGTGGTAGCGATGGGTAATGCAAATTAGTGAGGTTGCTAAAACACCATCTTTCCCCTAGGAGATTTACAGGGGCTTTATGTGTAATTCATTGCATGTAGAAGATACATTTTTCCCAGTTAAGACCACATATCCTGATAAAAGATTTATGTATTGTATTTGGACTGCATTTGCAAGTGAGGAAATGATTGCTTATTAAAGGACTCAAGGCGATATAACCTTTTGTTTGCTGGCAACACAAGGCAGAAGTGTCAGAATAGTTCGTAATGTTCCAAACAGGTAGGAGAGATGAATTATTTGCAAGAACAAATACTGGTCCTGCACCAGTGTCAAAGTGATCTGGTCACAGGTTATGAGCTGAACAGTGTATGCGCTGGTTAGTACAAGCTATTGCAAAGTTATTGACATACTCAAGCTGTATGGAAAAGTGCACTTTTTGTTGCCTGACTCCATTCTTCTTTTAGAAACACAGTGCTGTACATTTTGTACATGCCTTTTGACTGTCCTAAGACAAGCACTGTAATTGACTTCAACTTTGGTCCATGTTACACTTATGAAGAAAATTATGCTTAAGTAAGAGTTCATACTGCTTTAGAGTTTTCAGTTTTGTGACTGGAAGTGATTCTCCTGAAATAAATGGGATGATAAATGAACAGAAGATAGAATTGCCTTTAAGGAAGTGGTGTGGTTTAACCTGGCTGGGCGCTAAAACACCCACACAGCTGTTCACTCACTCCCCTCTCCTAGCTGGGATAGGGGGAGAGAATCAGAAAGGAAAGAAAAAGTAAAACTCATGCGTTGAGATAAAGACAGTTTAATATGACAGAAAAGGAAGAGAATAATAATAACAACAACAATAATAATAATGAATATACAAAGCAAGTGATACACAGCACAATTGCTCACCACCTGCAGACCAGCAATGCTGAGCTAGTTCCTGAGCCACAGTCTAAACCCCCAGCCAGCTTCCCCCCAGTTATATACTGAGCATGATGTCATATGGTATGGAATATCCCTTTGGCTAGTTTGGGTCAGCTGTCCTGGCTGTGTCCTCTCCCAACTTTTTGTGCACCCCCAGCCTTCTCACTGGCAAGGCGGTGTGAGAAAATGAAAAGTCCTTGACTTAGTGTAAACATTGCTCAGCAACAAACAAAACATCAGTGTGTTATCAACATTATTCTCATCCTAAATCCTAAACACAGGTGCTAGGAAGAAAATTAACTCTATCCCAGCTGAAACCAGGACAGGAAAATAAAACATTTTCGACAACTGCCAGCAAAAAACCATGAAAACAGAATAGTTGTGTTGTATCTCTGTAAGTCTCTGCCTTACGGATGAGGGAATTTCAGCCTAGATCAGTGTTCTGACACTGATTTACACATTGTAAACAAGCTACTGTAAGTTATGGCCTCTGTGGTGGTCTCTCACCACTACGGAAGTACATGTGAGCCTACTTTTACTCTGGATGTACTACAGACAAGAGATGGACACAATCATATCATCTCTCACGCCTCCCCTACACATTTCCCTTTCAAGTCCTGAGTATTCTTTGAACTTATTGGCCAGTTTCAATTCATATCTCAAAGACATGCTCCTCAACAGTGCACAAGGAAGCCTGGTAACTGGGGAGAGAAGACCCAAATGAGACCAAAAGACGTGCTGGGGAAGAGAGGCAGGCACTGAGCCCTTCTGCTCTTGGGAGGCCACAGGCAGTGAGCCCACCAGCATGTGGGGAGTTGCTCTTGTGCCATCAGGCTACTTGTGCATGCAAATGTCTCCACAAGCAAGAAGGAGCCGGCTGCCATGGGGAGGGTATTTGGGAATGGGGTCAGGAGGCCGGAGGAAGGAAGGCTGTGCTCTTTCCGTTGTTGATGGGATGATGTTAGAGATCTTTCCTTGAGGCACAACTATGTTGTCAGATAACAAAACTTTGTATAAACCACTTCAGTGTATTGTTCATGTATGTGCATACATATATATATATTCTGAAAGCCATGTTCTCACCTGTTAGAAGCAATTATTTTGAAAATACATTGTTCTTATTAAGTTATATTCTTTCTATATGCAACCATTTAAAAATTCCTATTGGATTTCCTAGCACTGCAAATACTATAACATGTGTGAGCCCAGTCCAAATAATTTTAATGACAAATGTCATGCCACGGTATTGGCAGATGTAAAGGCCATGAATCAGCTACCTGAACACAGACAGCTAATGCCATTTGAAATGCCATGAGATAGCTGAGACGTCCTCATGAGGCTGGCAGATGTGACAAAGCATACAGGGAGGATCCAAGCTCCTCCGGTGTGGGTCCTGCCCTGGGGCATTTCAGAAGCTGGAAACGCTATGGTTGCCCATGTTTGAGGATTGTTTATGTACAACAGCAGGTAACTGTGGGCAGAAGCCTTCACCTTGCACATAAATAATAGGTAACAGTCTGTCAGCCATCTACTTTAAGAGTAGATACCCAGGTCAGCAAAGTCAAGCCCAAAGAGACAACAGCAAATTTCCTGCCTGATGCTAGACTGCCTAAGCATTTCTCTGGTTGTGTCTGCAGCTTGTTTAATTGAGCAGCTGATCACTCTTTGTGTAGGCACCTTGTTGTAGTGTGACGTGCCAAGTTTCCTTTTATTCATCTTTGGACATCTATCCCTAACCCACCTCAGATGACTGTACCAGAATATCGGCACATTGGATCACAACCATTCACATGCAAAGGACTGCTCACAAGAAGGTTTTTTTAAGATTAACTTCTAATACCTTCACTACCATTGTTCATTTGTGTTTCAAAAAGTAGATATTTGTGTGAGAAAGCATTGAACTACATTATACTGCACTGATGAATTTATTTCCGCAGTATAATTCATACTCAGTCCCCAAGACGTGCAAGTTTTGTTTCAATGTTGTGGCATGTCACAGCAGCCAGAGGTGGCCAGGATTTAGTCATCCGTGCTTCTCAAGTCCATTCCAGGAAGAGTGGAAGGCTGAAGAGTCCTTTTACCTCAACAGACCTCCATGTATATGAACTTTCTATCACATTAAGTTTGTCCTGCCTCTCTAAGCTGCTACGTAGCTTCAGTGTGTGGCACCTCAGTGGATAACATTTTTGAGCACTGCTGCCTGCTTTAAGCTGTGCCACGGACAATATCCTCCTTTAGAGGCCCAAGATACCTGCTGCTTCTTGAACATGACCAACAATATTTCCCACTAATAGACAGCTTATCTATTTCAATTGTTACCAAGGCTGCTTCCCCCCCTCCCCCTCCACCCATTCACCAAAATTTATATTGCACTATAAACAAAATATAGTTCAAGGATTTTTTTTTAATTCTGAATGGCAACAGTCTGTTGCTATGTACAAAGTGGAAGCTTTTAAAAGGGCACTTTATTATGACCTTCACAGAAAATACAAAACTAATATATCTGACTCTCAGCTAAGGATTGTTTATGTAATGCAGCAGTTAACTGTTGGCAGAAGCCTTCACCTCGCACATAAATAGTACGTAACAGTCTGTCAGTCATCTACTTTAAGAGTAGATATTGTTTGGATAGGATTGGCAGCAATTTCATATTTGTGCAAACTTGTCAGGGTAAATCTCTCCTAGGTGCACAGAATGAGTATTTTAAACATTTATGTAAGCAACAGCATTATCGACTGTTTAGAGCCCAGAACTGGAGTTTGCCATCAGAAATCTAGATACCCTTCTCAGGATTGCTCTTCACTGCTCATTCGTCTTGGCTTCATCTCCTCCGTCTACAGAAAGGGAGATAGCGCAGGTCTGATTCAGGGTGGCAATGCAATGAATGTTTAGTACATGGTTTCTTCTGACATGCCTTGTGAACTGGAAAGAAGCAGCTTCTAAAGACAGTGTCCGTGGATAGAGGTTAATCAGGTAATGATTTTCAGCTGAGAGCTAGCTTACATAAAAGCATGTTATACCAAAGAATACTTTGCATCTTTATCGCTTGCCTGATTTTTCCACTTTTTGTGTACTGAATGACAAAAAGCCTGGGACCAGATTCGCATGCCACAGCATGGGTTTAGGCCAAAGATGCTCCGTTTGCACAAAGGCCAGGACATGGGACAAGAAAATGTCCAGATGTGCTCCTTTGGTGTCTGCTCTTTCCTGCATGTAAGTTATCTTCTCCCATGTAAGTTTTCTCCTCTACCAGCAAGTGCAACAGCACAGTATGCTTTGCCCAGTCTAACAGTCAAGAGGACCAGCAATTTTCTCCAAAAGATTGTTCTTCTCCAAAACCACTCGCAGGTTGGGACCAAGATATGTGAAATGCGGCATGTTAGAAGAAACTTCAGGTCATATTCCTGTAAGTTCTGTCTCTTTTTGAAGTTATTTCAAGTGAATACTGTGGGCTATAGAAGAGGGGGGCACTTGGGGGACGTGACTAGCCATGACTGGCACAAGTAAGTCCCAAATTCTCCCCTCAAGCTGGTTCTGGCTATGGGTCAGGGTTTTCCCCATGCTGCAGTGCTTTTGGCAAGAGCTGATACTAGGCAGCAACTAATTTTTGTGCTGAGTAATTTTTGTGCCGGTAAAAGTGTGTGAACATAAACAAAGGAATGTAGAAGAAAAACCTGGACTGAGTGAGACTTGAAACCAATTGTCCTGTTGTAACACAGTCACGGGCTCGGTTTGGTCCCACTGAGTTTTGGTCTCATTTACTTGCAATGAAAGTCAAGATTTAATTATCATTTATATCCAAGAGCTGCTAAGTGGCGTAGGGAGTGCTTTGCTCCTGTCACATCTGGAGAGCTAGTGCTTAAGAAGGAACCAAGGCAAAGTCCAGGTTGCTCTGGGAGGTGGATCAGGGCAGCCCTGAATCACGCAGCGATAGGGAAACAAATACTGCTTAAAGGGTCCTGCTGACATATACATTTGCAGCACAGCAGCTCTGCACTTCTGGAGAGACGTTAATGTTAAACTCATTATCTCATTGCTTTACATGAGGAAAAAAGTCCCATTGTTTACAGATAAGAATAAGGGATACTTTGTTAGGTTTCTAATTTGCATAATTAGAGGTATGATCTGTTTTGTTCTTAGTAATAGGAGAGCCTTGCTCATATTTATGCTGTTATATGTCGGAATGAAAGAAAGCCTGTCTCTGCTATCACACTTTTAAAAAAAAAAAAAAAAGTCATTTTTCCATCTTGGGAATTAAGTCACTTCTCTGGATTTGTGGAGTGGTCAGGACATAAAGCAGCAGCTTTTCAAGGCAATAGCTAATAACACCACCTTGCTTCTCCCCACCCCTCAGTCTTGAATTGTGGTAAGTGCCGTGTAAATCAGGAAATAGACAGCTGCTATCACAGAGAGGAAATAACTGCAGGCTGAGCCAGCCTGAGCCCGCAGTGAAAAACACCATTTCTAAACAAGCTGTTTCAGGAAGTCCTATGTGACAAAAGTTCCATGGAAAGCAACTGCATTCATGAGAGGACAGTTTGCTTTCTTTAAGGCTCAGGACAACCTCTAAGGAGTACAATGGGAAGGATTTGTCCGGGATGTACTAGGTAGAACAGTCCCCTTCTTCCCAGCACTGATGCTAAATCACGTTATCAAAGCAGTGTTTGAAAAGGACACTTACATCATTTCTTTTCTTCACGCCTCTGTCTCCTCTTGTCATGCATTTAGCGGAGCAGGTACTGTCTTTGCTGATAGGTGCAGGAGATTTGACTTTCTTGTGCAGTGCTATCTCCTTCAAGGCTTGTACTGCTGTTATATCGTGCTTACGAATGCCAGCTGCAGGCCAGAAATCACCAATATGTGCCTAGGCTTGGATAAGACACAAAGGTAAAACCAGTTACTGGAAGTTAAACAATTTAGGCTGATACCAGCTGTGTCTTCCTGAACAACAAGGATGAGAAGCAACAGGAGTTATTAACAATCCTAGGGGATTCTCTGTTGCTGGGTATTTTTTACATGTGATTGGATGCTTTTGCAGCAGAGAGAGAAATTGATTCAAGGTAGTGTTCTGGATTGTTTTATTTAAAAAAGCACGCTGCTTTTTCTGCAGAGCCATAATTGTGATTCAAAAAATACAGATAAAATCAGTAATCAAAGAAATATACAATGAATAAAGAATGAGCAGGCTGGAAGCTATATATGGGCAGAAGTAGGTGAGAGTAAATAGTCCGCAGCACTCATGGAGGAAAATTTCTGTAGCAACTGAAAGACGAAAATAAACATTCACAATACAGTATAAGCTCTGCTGCAAGCATACATGCTGACATTTTTGGTTTTTCACTTTTCTGGATTTTTCCTTCTGCACAGCTTTAATTCTCAGATTGTCAGACACCAAAACCACATTCCCCCAATTAACAAATCAGCCTGTTTAACTTGCTCAGAAGATCCACAGATGGATTATTTCAACAAAAGACACAATAAAGAGATTCATCATAAAGGTCACAAATTAAAAAAAATTACTGTTTCTCCTGGTTTCAGAGCAGAATCTTACTACCTCAGCAAAGCGTAAGCAGGACACATCAAGACTTTCTGATATTACTGAATCACAGGGTGGAGTTTTCACAGCAAATAAAGGGATATTAACTTTTTTCAGCATATGGAAGCTGCAGCATCTTATAACTCAGCTAAAGTTGTTAAAAACTGAAATCAACCAATGCAATACCATCTCAAGGGTTTCAAGATGAGTTTTTAATGCATTCTGCAAATAGAATCGTGTTGATTTCTTTCAGAAACAATGAAAAAATCCATCTACTCTTGCTAATAAAACTACAGTATATCTCACTACAGTTATGGGCTGCAAATTAAATTTATTTTTCACAAAATAAATTATATTATGTCAAGTTGCTAGAGTGAACAATAGTTGTTGTCAGGAAATAGGTTCAGATAAGTTGTACAAACAACACTTCCTCCCTTAGATTTTTTCAAATTGAAATTGCAGATTGTGGCCTGGGGACAAAGTGTACCCTGAGCTCTCGAAGCAATAGGAGATTCAGTTCTGGCTTGTTTCCTTGGGGTCTCAGAGGGTGTGAAACTGCCCTCAGCAGACCAAGCCCACAAATGTTCCCTGCTCACTTTTGTCCTGAGCCAGTCCTGCAGGAAATCAGTCATTGTTTCTGGTGATGCTACCCATAGTACTTTGCTGTTCTTCAGACAAGGTGTCTGCACAGAAGCAATTGCAGTGCAGGTTACACAAAATCATCTCCTCTGCACTGTCTCGTAGCTGCAGAGCTCCTAAGAGGGGGACTATGCCCGCCAAAGCCCTGATACAGCACCTATTATGCTCACTTCAACAGCACAAAGGACTTGGGTCTTTTTTCTGTGTGTGGTCCTCAGCAGAGAAACAGCCATGGAAATAGAGTCAGCTGCACAATGCAAAACATTTTCTGATTAGACCGTTTTGACTAAAAGCAAAAGCATAATCCAGCAACATTGTGCTCTCTGGTTGCATTGCCTTCTGGTTTCCCTGTAGGGAGGAATCCTCTGGCTGACAGTAACACTAGACTCTGCAAACCTCTTCTCTGCATTTACTACTATAAAAACAAATAATTAGCACAGTAGCACAAGTCTTTTCTTATTTCATGAATAAAGCATATCAATAATTAGATTCTCCTTTCTCCCTATACGGCTAAGCCAGTGCAGCAAGAGTAATAGAAAGCAAAGACGTTTGCACAGACTGGGTATAACACTATTTCTAATGAACATCCGATATGCAAAAGTGTTAGATGGTCAGTTGGAGGAATATGACTGTAGAAAGAGCCCCGCCACAAGGGACTGTTTAGTTTTCTAGATCAGTTATTCAAAACCTGCTGGTGTGTTTAGGGAATTTCCCACAGGGAATGAGGAAGAGGAAGAAAATCTGTTCCCTCTCGCAATTGGTTTCTAACTGGCATCAGTGTCAGGAGTGTCTCGTCAGAGACAGACACCATTACTCAGGTTCCTTGAATTGGTTACTGGGGGCTGTTTCACCCCCCTCTGTGTGTCCATCTCCCATCTACTGCCAGAAACATGTTGGAGAAAAGATGGCACAAGCCATTCTGCCATCATCCCCCAATTCTTCAGATGCCTAACGTCACTTTCCTTATTCCTTTTCTCTTCTCAGGCAGGTAACTAGCTGAACAAAAACTAGTAATTGCAATGTTTTCTTCTGCAAATATTTACTGACGCTTCTGCAGAATTGTATGTAGCATGTGTTGGTCATTAGCCAGTGCCCTGTAGTTCCAGGAAGGCATTTTACTCAGTCCATAAATATAGCTCCTTAAGTAATAGTTATTATCTAAACCACCAATGAACAGATTATTCGTGCTGTTCAAAGCCACCTTTAAAGTTACTGGCCAAAGAAAGTTGTGTATAAACACCCTATCACTCCAGCTGTAATTTGGCTGTTTCATGTCCTCAGGCCTACATGAGAAATAAGGGCTAAAATGATGTCATAGAAACTTACGCCAACTTTCTTCTGGAAAAGAGTTGTTGTTATTAAGTCTAAGATATGTCTTGTGAGCTGAACTCACTGAGGTTTCTGAACAAAAGCTGATGTTTGAAGATTAAGGCGGTGCAGCTCGTCATGTTTAAACACCATTAAGACAAGAAGTAAGAGAAGGTCAGCTCTGGAACTGCAGAAGTCACTCAGTCCTGTACATGCTCTGCAGTCAGAGAGTGCCAAGTCTTCCAATGTTTTTAAAATCTAAATTTGGCAGTAAGGTTTTGTTGGCAATTTATGCAGATAAGGGTTTCATTTCATTAAATGCAATTGTGTCCCCTCTAGAAACCTGCTGCTCCCACTTCAGAAAAGGTGCAGTTTCACAGTTGGCTTAAACTCTTCTAAGACACGTTGCTGCTGATAGAAGGTGATGTCATCCTCCTACCCCAAGCCTGGACTACCTCTTTTTTGCATCAGTGCTAGCAACTGAATGACTGCAAGGCAAGAACTACTTATAGTTTTATTGCTTGTTTAATTTCCAGGCAGATGAGCAAACTGGACCAACTTACCATATAACCATGGGACTACTATTGTCTAACTAAAGCAATTAGTAAAAATGTGTAACTGAGGTAGGAGAAAGGAAATGGGCTAAAATGAGGGTAAACCCACTATTATAAAAAACAATGCAGTATTATATCAAGTTATGCCAAATGAAATATTGCATCTTAGGTGATCTGCAAACCTGGGTGGCCTCAGGCTCCAGTTCCACAAGCAGATTTTGCCAGAAAAATATCTGTTGTGGCAAGAAAACTGGTCCTACTCTCCTCCCTGCTGTTCCCTCCCTTGCAATGGCCAAACATTTGTTTGAATTTTGGGGATATGAATTGCATGTCCCCAAAACTGAACAGTTTGGAAGTGGTTTCTTTTTTGTTTTGTTTTGTTTTTTTCTTTTCTTCTAACGTTACAGCGACAGTTTATCCTTCAATCTGGTTTAGGTGGCAGTTTGCAGAAAAAAGATCCAGATCTAGTCATCAATCATAAACTGAATATGAGTCAACAGTACCATGCTGTTGTGAAAAAGGCAGACGTGAGATGAAGCTCTATAAGCAGGAATGTATTCTGCAAGACAAGTGACATCTCTCTTCTGCTCTCCTCAGAGCTGACGAGGACTTGGAGCGAACGCCTTGTCCAACTGTGGGCACCATATCAAGAGAGACATGGACCTAACCACAGTGAGACCTGGGAAGGGATGTGGTAACGATGAGTTATCTGGCAACAGGGCCAAGGAAAGATGGTGCAGTGGTTTGTCCTGGAGAAAAGAAGACATGGCAGCAATCTTCTGAAAGATAAAAGGCAGCTGCAAACAAGGACCAGCCTGGTCTCCACGTCCAATGGGGGTATGGAGGGACAGAGGCTTAACATTGCAGGATAGAAGATTCAAGTTATACATTAAAACTCCTAAAGGTAAGGTTAGCTGATCACTTGAATAGACGGTGTGGAGCATGTGGGAAGAGTTCAAAGTCCTGGAGACCTCTGAAGCTGGGGAGATAAACATCAGTCAGAGATGATGCTGGCTTTGCAGAGACTGTTTAGGGAAGGGAGGGGATTAGCTTTTTAAGTCCTTCCAAGCTCTGTGATTTGATGGTATCATAGGTAGTGGTACATGTGGGTTTTTATAAACACATGAATGAATAATATATTCCCACATCATGTACTACTATCTCTGTTTCTGCAATTATTGTAACAAGCCCTATGATTTCAGCAGTCAGGGAAGACTGGTTTCCTGCAAAACCCTTTCTCAAAGGCTAGAGAGTGTAAGCGATTTATTTTTTTTGTTACAACAGGACAAAATTTTTGGAACTGCTTTGGGACAAAAAGATCAGAAGGTGTTCATGCTTGTAGGACATGGATTTGGTGATGTATATCTTCTCTGTCTCTTACAACATTACCTGAATGATAAAGCTATCTTCTGAATCAGCAGATACCTGGGTCTTTTCAGCACAAGCTTGACCACCCTTCAAGAATTTGAAGCGGAGAGGTTAAGGGGAGAGTCATATGCTGTATTTTTGCTAACGAATTTTACGCTTTTTTGAAAGAAAGCAAAGAGAAGAGGGCAAGGAGAGCACTCAAAACTGAATGCTTTCAGTCAGGACTAGCAGTTAGTCACGACAGCATCGCCTCATTAATATGCATGCTGCTTGCGAGTGTTACAGCAAAAGCAAGTCCACATGGAAGGCGCTCGGCAAATACGTGCAGAACGGACCCAGCATCAGCCAACCCTTTTTGCAAGGTTGGTGAATAGGTCTGTTTGGGGCTGCGCGTACAGAGTATTTATGGCTAAGCAGCGTAAGCCACGGCAGGGTCATGCTTGCAGGAACTCGTGCAAGTTTGTAACGTGCAGAACTGAAGGACATGCCGCTGAAGATCCTGGGTTTGTACAAGAGGAGTAGCAGAGCTGTGAGTGCCTTTGGCGGCTGAGTTACCTCTTCAGACACAGATGAAGAAAGAGCACTGCCTTTCACCCCAAAGATGACTACAGTCTGGCTTCTCTATACAACCCTATAAATAAGCTGTATCAAAAAGAGGATTTTGTTTTCCTGGCCCTTTGGGGATAAAAAGAAAAAAAAATAAAAAATGAAAAAAGCAAAAAAAAAAGCTCTCAAAATAGAGGCAAATGCGTTATCAAGTTTGTACACATTTCTTGTGGACATGTGCCTAAATGTTACTACATACCGATTGATTCATTTGAGGGAGGCAGGAAGCAGTTGTAACTCTTCTGTCCATATGTGACATGCTTTGCTGCATTAAAACACTGTATCTCCACTGACTTATTTTTTTTTTACAATTGTTTTTGAGTATATGATTATCTCTACCACAAACTGCATTTAGCCAAAACTTTCAATATAATTGATTATAATGAAAAATGTTTTTGGGGAATAAACTCTTGTTTCTAATGCTAATATATTAATATTTATGCTCAATTTTTCTGGGTAGATGAGCACTGCAGGAAATCTGTGCAAAGCTGTATATTTTATTTTTTTTATTAATTAGGAAAATTAGTCAGGAAAGGGTGTTTTAGAGGTAGCAGAGTAAACAGGCACTTTGAGACTTTATTATCTTTCCTGAATATTTTCTTTACGAAGTGTTTTGCTGTATCTGGGAAGAAAATAACAGAGAGAATGACACCAGTGAATCTTACTAAGAAGTCCAACTGAAACCAGCATGCTGTTACTTCATAATTTTGTTTTGTCTGTGCCTACCAAACTCCTTTACCTAAAAGTCCTTTTCTTGTCTGTTCCTCTGCTATACTAGTACTTCTAATTTTAACAGCTATACTGATGCATATATGTTAATAAATTTATATCATTTATACAGTACACCCCAGTAAGGCTGACAATGTACAGCTCACAGATCAATTCAGGCTAGAACAATAATTCAAGAAAGCACAGCATGTGGTACTTTCAATATAAATTATATACATTTCATCTATATTTCACATCCATTTTATGTAATAACTCAATTTTAGTAATATCTCATGGCTCTAATTTTAGGCAATTAATATTTTTTAACTGCTATGGAAGAAGGAAATTTTGATGAAAAAAGACAGGGTGGCATAGAACAATAAACCCACTGTCTTTATATATAACTATCTGTATATATATGTGACATATCCAAAAGTGAGTCAATCATTTATCACAGTTTAAAGTATTTTCACAGCCATAGATGAACAGGCAATTGCAACATGATAAAATTAGTCCAACTGTGATGGTTGCCTAAAGCTCCTGCAAGCATGTAGGTAGGATTAATCATGTAGGATTCATTTCATTCCTACCTACAGAGTAAGGAGCAAAAATCAGCAGGAAAACACTTAACACATTTTGCTTTTAAAAATGCTATCTTCTGATTGTTTAAGTACTGTTACTGGTACCATAGATGGGCTGGAATAGGGGCAATGAGATGCTAAATGCACCAGCCTAAGCCCGTTCGAACTTGGAGGATTCCCCCGGGGAGAGTTTCTCCCCTTTTTTTGAGCTTTACACCAGAGGAAGATGGCTGTAAGTGGGAGGAAATGTGACTCAACAGATGTATGGGACATGCTGACCTCCTTCGTGTAATTTCTCTTCCCCCTTCCCATAGCTGTACGTGTTCCCAAACTTACTAAAAATGGACAGGCGGCATCCATTCATTTACATTGCCTACTGACCAGATATCAGATAACAATTCAGAGATAAATGAGCAATCATGTACTCTAGTGAAAATTTTATAACTTAGAGCAGGATTTGTCCTAATTACTGTCTTTTACTGAATATGAACCGGAGACCTGAGGGCATAAAGCTCTGTATCCCATTACTAATTCCACGAGCCATTCACTCACCTCGCTTAGAGCATTTTAAAAGCTTTCTGAAAGAGAGACTGGAAAACCTTCAGTATGTGGCTATTGGAGGGACTGAGAGGAATAACTTGGACTTATTCTCCCCAAACTCCAGCCAAGCCAGCTGCCTTCTTTTGATGGTACCTGAAAAAACATGTAACAAAACTCTTATCAAAACAATTTCAATACATCCTGTGTCTGTCAATAAGGCATCCTATACTCTAGACCTCTTATTTTCCTTTCTTTTGATTACACTGCTTGTAAGCTTGCACTACAGATGAGTAACAGAGAAACCTAAAGACATATCCTCCAGAAGAAAAAAAAGTAATGTCTTATAGGATGAACAAGCTTAATCATACATAGTAATTGCATCAGTAAATGGTAACAACTACAGTACCCTATAATGCTCCTTAAATACAATGGTAGCAACATTTAAAAGAGAAATAGATACATGGACAATTAATAAAGATAATTGCTATCCATATTAAGGAAGTACATAATACACATGTATACTAGAAAGTTTTCTGTCAAAAATCTCAGAAGCTGACTCTTTGGGATACAAGTTAAACTTCCTCGGAAGTCAGAACACTGTAGATGCCACGGGAAGTACGTGGTATGTATTTTCTTTCCATAGTCCAGCAGAATGGGACAACCTGTCATCTGAAGCTCTTCCAGTGATTTCTCACTGATGTACCTCAAAGTGCTTTATGAATAAGTTCCTGTATTTATTCCCACTGGATTGAAACTAAATAGAAGGAAATGCTATAACATCTCTGAGGCCAGTGACTTTCATCTTGGGGAGAACCAAGGAGTCTTGAGTTCTTCATGCTAGAACTGGAGGTCATTTTTCGAAAGGTGTGCTTCATAACAAAAAAATCTGCATTAAGCATTTTGAGGAAAATATAGTATTTGACAGATGTTTGACTTCAGACTTTTTCTGAAATATTTTCAAATACATAAAACCCTTTAACTTTTGCAAAACCAAACCAAAAAAGCCTGAATTTTCCAGGCTGTTTAAATGATTGAACAATACAATTTCCATAATCCGTTTCTTCCCCAGAGTTTTGGAGAATAACCTTTTTAGAGATTTCTGCACTGAGCACAATTGATGATGGATATTTTTTTAAAAAATCTTAAAATTGGGAGAATGTTTCTCACCCAGTCTTACACTGTAGGTTTCATATCCTTACTTTACCTATACTGCAGGATCATGTATCTATAGGATGTGTTAATTCCAGATCTTTGTTGCTTTTCCTGAAGAGGACTCTAAGGCATCATCTAATAAGGCTTTCCCAATATCTGACAAAACTATTATGCAATAGCTCTATCTGATCTATATATCTACATATATGTCAGAAATTCAGAATTAGCAAAAAATAGAAACAGTATAAATCAACAAGAGAAGTATTTTCATGATGTCTCTTTCTTTGGTTAAAAAAATGCCACTCAAGAAATGATCTTATTCAAAATTCTTGAATATTATAAATCTAGCTTTATTATAGATACAAGATAATAGGATGTCAAATTGGAATAAATATACCTTTCAGCTTCCCTTAGTACCATTAGTATTTAGCAAAAAGGTTGTGTTAATACTCAAAGTGACAAACAAACATAACATGAATGGGTGAACACAATTTTTATTTTTTCAAATGGTAAAATTATTTTTCATTTACTTTCTTATACATTCAAGAAGAACCTACTCATTAAATAAGTGACAACTTATTTCTGCATAAAAAAGACCAACTGTATTTTTATAGGGATTCAGGCCTGTATTCACATTAGCATGGGACAGTAGTGGCTTTGTGACAAGTGCAATAACTGTTATTTTTGTGTTCTATTTAAAAAATACATACATTATTATGAAGTGCAATTAATACTCTACCTTGAAAAGCATTTGACTATACAAGATGAAGTTACAAATTTTTTTGTATGACATTGAATATAATTGTAGATGGATATTGATTTGATTCTTCACATTTTTATTATGTTTCTCTGAACTATTTTTTCTCCTTTGTTCTTTTTTTTTTCCCCCCAGAAAAGTTTACTCTATAGTTCCTGAGCAGCTACTAAGGTTACCAGCTGAGAATCTGAACAACATAAATCGGAACCAGGAGGAATGTGCATTAGCAACAGCAGGTCAGCAATTACGAACAGACACCTGCTATCCACTTCCCACCTGACCAGAAGTCCCATAAACAAATAGTGACTGATGTTAAGCTTAATTTCTTTCCTCTTGTTAAGAAAGACTGTTGATTGGTATCTTTTTGCCGGCATGTGTGGGGTGATAACATTGGCTCAGATCACTGTTGTCAGGGCTGCTCTGCCTACAGCCTTTTAAAGTTTTTTTTCCTGCTGTTACACACATTTTCTCCGGGCGTTTGTACAGTTCCAGCTGCATCTGAATGGATTCATTAAAATGGTTTTCAATATATTGCATCTGTATCAAATATAAATGCAGTGCTCTCATAAAAAGACATTGTCTCAGAAATTTCACATGATCTTGAGATGATGTGGGTACCCTGCAATGTTTGATTTCTATTAAGAGAACAGTGGATTCCATTTCCCATAAAACTGATTTTTATGGTATATGGGTCTGCCTACCTACAAAGTAAGGTGCTCTTCTTCTGAAAGCTGCTCAGCTGCATAATACATTAAATGTCTCTTTCAAGGTGACTATGGGGAATGTTACTTATAGTTTATCAAACCTGTTTCTATTGAATTATGCACCCTTGTGGCAGATTATTTGCAGGCTTTATGCCAGATGGATAGAATTCTCTGTATCACTATCGAGCCTTGTAAACATCACAAATTCTTCCCAGGGTTACTTACTTATTCCAGATGGCACACGCTGTGCTCTCTGTATCTTTCCAATCTGTGGGGCTTACTTTTTCCCAAGAAAAGAGAATGCTTTAATATTTTACACATTTTCCCTATTTTTATGCCAATACGTGAGAATATCTTGATAGAATAAGCAAAAAGTGATTTGCATTTATACTCCGTTCACATTGAATAAGAAAAAAAGGAAATTTTATCCTACTATGTCTTTTTAATTCTGAAGTAATTTTCCTAGTTACCAAGGGCTTTCTGAAACTTAGAGTAATCATAGCCTACTGTCTGCTGAACCCTTTACTTGCAAGAGCTCAGTCATCAGGCAGTCTCTCTTGACTCACATTTGGAGAACATTATGAAATCTGTGTTATGACACGCCAATGTCTTTGGAACATTTAAAGTACTAATTTAAGCTATCTTGTAAGAATGTCGAGACGGTTTCATGCTTTGGCTATTTGTGAGCTGTAGGACAATACTCTTAAGGATACCACACTAATCATAGGGTCTGTGAAATTCTCATTACACAGCTCTCAGCATAGGGAAAAAGAGAGTAATCCCTACTAACTTTAAAAATCAGGGCTCAGTTCTGACAGTGATATTCCCACTAAGTGAGTATGTGCCTCAATATGAAAGTTTTAGCCATGTGAAGAAAGTTTTAAATTATTATTTTCACTATGCTTTGCATCATAAATTTGCAGCTTAGTTTATGTCTGTTTTATCTGTATTAGATAAAGTACTTCTGGAGCTTTTAGTTAACTGAGTGTGTCTGCATATCTTTAAACCTTTGGTCAACAAGCTGAATACTGGCTCTTGCATTTTAATCCCAGTTAGTAAACCTTTGCTGTCTCTGGAGCAAAGGAACCAGCTGAAAACAGGCTTAAGGAGAAAAACTTCCTGTCTTTTCTTCCCTGTATGATTTTAGCACTGATTTGGACTATCAGCATTTCCACATTAGAAATGCCACTTTCTTTTTTCAGCATTACCCTTGATCTAATTCTTTCTCTCCATGTGCTGTATTGAACTGACCCCACCTGCCTCTGCTCTTCCTCTCCCACATTACTGCCTACCAGCCTCCTCAATCTGCCCCTCCGTGTATTGGTCTCTTTTCCTCCTATTCCAGAGCCCCTCTCTTACCCACAGGATCTCTGCGGGTGATTTCCACCTCTTACCAAACAGCTGGTTTTCCAGCCTTACCCAGCAGCCACAACTCTCATGCTCTGTTGCTCCCAACTTTATCTTCTCCATGACTCTCTCTCCATCCCCACCTCCCAGTAACTCCTTCCTCTGTTCCTTACTGTTAGGATCCTCACGCTGTCTTCTCCAATTCCCTGGCCATTCTTAGCCCTCACTTACTCACACTGGCTTCCTCTGTTCTTTACCTACTGTGCTCTCATTATCATCAGTCTGCCAACCAGGATGAATTCTTTCACTACCCACTTGCTTTTGCCTCCTGCCTAAATAGTGCTATTTCTTCAATTTAATTGAGTCCCTTGATTCCAGCTTTTATCTTTTTTTTTTTTTGCTGCTTTTGATTTTCTCCAGCCTGACTGTAAGACATCTTGTGCTGTACATTTTTTTTTCCATTTTTTTCAATTGTCCTTTGTATTTTTTCATGCTGTCCCTGACCACAGGCAAGAACTCCCCAACGACCTCTACAGACACACCAAACTGTGTCTTTCAAAAGTTTCTCTAAAACCTTCTTTTGCTATTCTTCTCCCAAAATCTCAGCAACAAATATGCTACTTGTGCACTGAGGATGCTGCCTATCACTACAGGCAGTGCATTTACTAGTCCTCGTACTTCTCCTTTTGACTGACTCCAGCAATTTAATCTTACGCTTAGACTAAGTTTTCTTGTGTTTATGCAGCACTTAGCACAAAGAGGCTAAAGCATTAAACCATGATGATAATATCCTCACCTGCAAAATAGGTAAATGATTTGCAGTTACCTGCTTTCTACTGAAATCCCCCACTGACATAAGTGGTCCCTTCATTATCCTTTGGTACGGCAGTAAAAACCCTTTCCTCAGAGCTTTCAAATCATGTCAATCAGCATATGTGGAGCTGCAAAATAGCCAGACAGCACTTGTGTATGCTGTAACAAGATGTCTCTGCTACACACAGAACTTCCATGATCTTTTTTTTCTTAAAATGAGAGCGAATGCTCCCTTGTGAAGGTGTGCAAGTGGCATGAGAGGCGATACTCACCCTTTGCTTAGAGCTGCTGTGAAATTATTCTCACTGCCGTGTTGGGGAAGACTTGGGAGGGATCCCCTGGGATTCCTGAAGGAGGGAATCTCATGAACACTTGTTCCACCACCTTTATCATAGGATCGAGGGGTATGTGTAGTCATATCTCTTCCACAAAAAGGCTGACTCCAACATTTGCTTCCAGTTGCTAAAAAAATAAGTAACCACGAGGAATTAATTACCATGACCTGCTATACACAATGATTTAAAATTAGTTATATAAGACAATTCCCCCCAAAAATGTATAGATAAAATAGGAAAAATAAATCTTCTTAAATGGCATCCAAAGCTAGATTAAGCAAGCACAAAATTGTTGTCATTTAAAAGGAGAATGATAAAAGCTAAATGACATTTCCATACACATGAGAATATCCCATTATTTTCAAGACATTCAGGAATTACTATATCAGTGATGTATAATATAATGTGGTTTTGAAAATTTTCCTGCTTTATCAGATAACTAATTCTTAGCTGAATATTTTAAATAATTTTCAAATAGCCAAATCATGTGCTGTGCCTTAAAGAGTAAAGCATTTTGTCAGCAAAACTGTGTAAGTAAAATTGCAAAGATATTAATTCAGTTCTACTTTTCAGACAATATATAAGGTATATATTATATATATTATAATACATATATATTATATATAAGGTATATTCCAATATAATATAGGTATATTCTTAGTGAAACCTAGTTTCTTTCCCGTAAGATATTATAGCAGCTGTTCAACAGCTTTACAAAATGATTTTGTATTCAATATATTACCTTGACATGAAAAGGTAAATAATGATTTACTATCCCAATTTAGTGACAAATAAGCATTCCAAATGTATAACAACATAGAGCAAATGCAAACAAACCCAGATATAAAAATGATAGCATAACAACACTTTTCCATTGCTTTAATCAATATTTTATTACCATTACATTAATAGTATTTTTTCCAAGGTGTTTTTTAGTAATAAGACCTAAATTTTACATACTTTCTGAAATAGATTTTCCTGTCACCTGTCACTCAGAGGAGAGACAACTCACTGACTTGGCCCCCAAGCTCTCACGATCACTTCTGGGTATCGGAATCAACAATTGCGCTGTCATACGCCACTATGTATTTAGCTATTTATGACAGCTTTGAACAACATGCAATGAATTAGCTCCCAATGGAAATTTCAAGGCAAATGTAGGCTAAATTATTTCAATTATCTCAGCTAATATGTGACCACAACTTTCCACCATTGTTTTACTGAAAGCTCTTTGGGGCTTATAATGACAGAACACTCGGGAATGTGGTTTTATAAATTAATCCTCTGGAATGAAAATACACAAAAAGGAAGGTTTAGTTAAGGAAGACATAAAATAAAGTAAAATAGAGTGCTTATTTCTATGTTCTTTTCTTCAGAGCCCTGTGGAATAAATTACGTCAACAGATTCCTTTACATCTGTTTGCACATATAACTTGATCATGTTCACACATATGAATTTGGCCTAGAATTACTTTTTTAAAAACCACAAACAGCCCCTTCTTTATTGTTGGTAATAAAGAATTTTTTTTTTTAAATTGTATTTACTTACATACGTTTAGATGTGTTAGTATAGAGATACATGGATTTATGGTAGATATTTAAAGCAATAAAAATTAGGTTCTGCTTTTACAAGAATGCTCAAGTAATAACGAAAATATCATTGAGAGAACTAAATCATACTTTGAACAATAAAGCACAGGAATTCATGACAAACTGTTCGTTATACAATCAGCGTTCACTGTTGTGAACAGGAACATTAGATACCTTGTAATTCTGATGGATTTCTGTGCAATCTATATTCAACATTTTCAGCTTAGGAAAAATGCTCGTGTGTCAAGGAGAAAATGATGTAGTAAAAGGAAGCCCTCTCTTTGTTTATTATTTAGTTAAAATTTAACTCCTGTCATTTATTTTTACTGTATGTCTCAGGTATTGTGGTAGAAGAGGTGGTGCGTAATCATTTCTGATTTCTGCAAAAGCTTTATTAATGAACAAATTACATGATTTGGGACAAAAACTTCCAACCTTACCTTTGCAAAGATGGGTTCTTATTATAGCATTTGGTTGTGATATATGATGTGCTTGTTTTGGAAAGCACTAACTATTCACTTAGTGTCAAGGATCTGAAAACTCTTTTGAGTTGCAGCCTGCTTCTTTCCCTTAGTTGTACTGCCTTGCCATTCACTTACATCAAGAGACGTGATATCCCATGAAATTTCACACACTGAATTAATACCAACTTGGATAGCACTAGCTGAGTGAAACTGAATTAAAGATGCATCGTAAGAAGCAAGTAAGAACCCAGTCATTGAGATGCATGAATATAAGTAATTTCACACATGCAATCATCCAAATGATCTCCATTCACTGTCCAAAACCTGGACTTCCCTGGACATTATGTGTTAAGCTCAAGTTGCATAATGTGAAGACACAAGGGAAACTAGTTAGTTCCAGCAGGATTTGTACATCTGTTTGTTTCTTCTAATACAAAGTTGTCTGCTCACAGAATGAGAGCCTTAAAACCCCACATGGGTCCACAGTTCCTGTAAATAACACTCAAAATCATCATTGCTGACAGAGATCACACGGGCAGTATTTCTAACTCATTCTGTGCATTATACAGCATGCCGTGTATTATAATTTTCACATTTTTGTTTGGACACTCAGTAAGAGACTCAGTTTTCTTTCTTACTCATAAGACTCAGTAAAGCAAAAGAGACAGAAAGCTACATATGCAAAGTACTTTTTTAAATGAAAGAGTTTCAAATACCTTTTATGGAAGAACCATTAAAGAAAGTTTAAATGATTTGGTGAATTAGAGGTGCAGGGTCCTCCAATTGCTAGAAATTTCCATATCACGTATGTTTTATGTAAAACAATTCTTGATACCAGCTCCTTTGCCAGAGCTTATTCTTTATAATTAACGTCTGCTCATACCTTGTTCCGCTGTCCTGATTGCCAAAACAAAACCGTAGCTGCTGCTAGCCTTACTAAACTCGGTGTAAAAATAAAACCCGAGTAACTTCTCTCCAAGCACAGCACATACAGATTTTTCTTTCCGGGAGTTGATGAGCCACCCTCTTCTCTCAGCTGTCCCCACACACTCATCCTCCTGCATCCCCGGGAGCTGGAGGCTGTGCTGGCCGCGATGCTGTGTGGTGCAGCCACGGCTGCCTTAAGCGGCGGCAGCGAGAGTTGGGATCTATAAATTGTCCCTGCGTGCAGCAAGGCAGTGCTGACACACGGCAGGCTTTCGGCGGTGCTTGCCGGGTTATTGGTGCACGAAGCGGATGCCCAGGACGGTGCGGGGATGTAGTTCCCCAGGGTGAGACCTCCTGCAACGTTCACCTCCCCCTCCTTGCCTTTAATAAATGTGAATATCGGGTTAAAAGTAACGGGTTTCTGGTATTTCACTTGGGTTTCACTTCTTTTGCTTTAATGTGCCACGCAGCCTGAAAACGAAGTTACCCGACTCTCGCAGCCGCGCTCACCCAGCCCTGCTGCTTTCCAAGATTTTCACTCAAAGAATGGAAAACGCGAAAACTACCTGGAAACCAACCACAAGCCCCAAAACACCCAGCGGCTCTAGCCTCGTCCCGTACAACCCAAGCGCATCGCTGCCAGCAGGTGCCCCATCCCCCCCCATCCCTCCCACCCCTCCCCCCGCGGTGACCCCCCGTACCCCCCCCCCCCGTCGGGTAGGGGGCGGCCCCGCCGCCAAGTGGAGGGAGGGACCAAGGCGCTGCGGCGGCGACTTTACTCTTTAAATTGCTCTCCAAAGCGGATTACGGCTGATCCCTCCACGTCACGCCGGAGTTGCCCGGGGGGCAGCTCGCCGCCGCCGCCCGCTCTCCTCCCGCGGGGCGTCGGGGAGGCAGCACAGGGAGGCGAGTGGAGGACGGGAGGGAGAGGACGGGGGGAATGCCGCGGCGGGTTTAGCAGCAGCCGCCCCCGGGGGACGGGCGGAGCTCGGGGTGGGAGGCGGGTGCCGCCCGTCGGTGCGTGCCGGCGCCCATGAAGCGCTGCCGCGGCGCGGCACAAGCGGTGGCGGTGCGCTGAGCGCCCGCGGAGGGTGCCGTACGCTGGGCGGGCTCTGGGCTCCCCGGCGGGCGGGCGGGCGGGCGGCCGCAAGCTGCTGGCCACCATGCAGAAAAGCGTGCGGTACAACGAGGGGCATGCCCTGTACCTGGCGCTGCTAGCCCGCAGGGAAGGCACCAAGCGGGGCCACCTAAGCAAGAAGACGGCTGAGACCAACCGCTGGCACGAGAAGTGGTTCGCCCTCTACCAAAACGTGCTCTTCTACTTCGAGGGCGAGCAAAGCTCCCGGCCCGCCGGCATGTACATGCTGGAGGGTTGTAACTGCGAGAGGGTGCCGGCTCCCAAGGGCTGCACCGCCAGCAGCGCCAAGGACGCTGCGCTGGACAAGCAGGTACCGCCGCGCCGCGGGCAGCCCGACGGCCGCTCCGCTCCCCTCGGGCGGCGGGGGGAGCGCCCGCCTCGGGCTGGGCTGCGGGGCGGAGGGATGGAGGCAGGAGCGGGGAGGAGGACCGGCAGGGAGGGCCCTGGCGCAGCGCTCCCGCGGTGCGAGGGGAGAGCGAGGCGCTGCCGGAGCCCCGGCCGTCGGGGCGCTCGGGCCGTCTCCCCTCGCATCCCTCTGGGAGAGTGACGGTGACTGTCCGCAGGAGGCACAGTGCCGCTCCCAGAGCGCTCGAAGAGCAGCGGCCGCTCAGGAACTGGCAAGGCCAGTGACTTTCCCATCCCATCTAATAACTCTTCTTGTTTTTTTTTCCCCAGTGTCTGCACGCCTGATTTCAGTAGGGTGCCCAGAGAGTAGCATCTCACAAACTAGGTCTTAGTTGTCTTGATGCCAACACTTTTGTGATACAGCTGCACATTTCCAACCAAACTCAGCAAATAGAGGGTGCGAGGGGCCAAAGTACCACAGCAGCGCAGGGGTACTCTAAGGAGTCGCTGAGCCCGTCGCTGGGCAGCTGTGGGGCTTCTGCCTCTCTCAGCGATGCTGTGAGGGGTAACGGGCCCTCAGCTCTTCCTTGGGAACCACTCAGAGAGCTGGACTGGTGACTGGGCAGCGAGGGTGGTGAGCGTGTGCCCTGATTTGCAGCATGCGCCATTCAGTAGAAGTCAGCGGGTTCTTTGCTGGGCAGGTGTTGTGAAGCTGATTGTGCTTGCGATAGAAATGGTGGCACAACGCTCAAGGCAGATCTTGCATGGCTTTCATTGGGTGAAGAACTTTGGTGGGATCCAGTCCTGTGAGGGGTGACAGTTGATAACGCGCGAACTGCCAGAATCCCCCCCCCCAGAAAGCTGATCAGTTTGACATGCATGTGTCAAACAAACGAGTGGTTAAATACTATCTGTGTATTACATAACCGTGAAGAAAAGGACACTGTAATTGTTCAGCGTAGATAGAGATCGGGCATCTTAACCACATCCCTCCTATTGCCCCATGTAAATTCTTGATTTTATTTGCTGCCTGCTTGAAATTTGTTTGAATCTGCATCTGGGGTGGGCTAGTGCCCTTCTCCCTGAATAGGAGAAACCAAACAGGTATCAAACTGGTTTAGAAAAGTTTGAGTAATTGTAAGGAGGGTGATTTTGAGCTGACTGCAGGCATTTCCTGCTGATTGTGAGAAAGGGACACAGACCTAAGTCAGCTTCTGAAAACCAACACATCTGCGTGCTGCGCTGCACTAGCGTGATAACTTTGCAGGGAGAGCTCAGAACTTTGCCTTATGTTTGTGCTTTTTTGCCCATTTAGAACAAACACTTGCTGAAGCAGCCTTTGAGGTGGGTACATAGTTAATCAGGTGAACTTTGGGAAGTTGGGATGGTTGTGGTTATGTCATGTTCGTCCATCACATTCTTGCTTGTTGCTTTGAGGCATGTTTTTATAGGCAGTGATAAATGAAATGCTGGAGGATTCCCTAGATGAAATTAAACATGAATATTTCCCTGTCTGCTTTACATTGGCTTAGTACACTTGTTTATTGGTAGTGTTGTTAAACTATGGCTTGACTAAGAGAACTGTGTGAAAACAATGCCTTTCCATATCTGTTCTGCAGGAATCTTAAAAGTTGTGCTTTTATAGTGATGAATGTCTGAGTTGTTTGTAATTACATTTAGTGGTGCAGAGACAAAATAATTACAGGGGATGAAGCTGAATTTTGCTTTGCTTTAAACATCAACTATGTTCATGCTTTTAATAGTAGCAGACTGCTATTAAAGAGGCAGAAGAGCACGTCAGGTTTTTTTCATGGGATCCTAGTTTGAATTTTCAGGGAAGACCATCAGAAAAGATCTTTTTCCCATTCACCTTTCGCTTGATGCAGAATAAAACTTTTGAGTGTTAGTAGTTCTTACAGATGTTTACTCGTTAAAGTGCACCCTTGTTTGTATATTCATATAGAGACAAACCCTTCCTAAGGTGTACAGGAAGCTCCCTCAGCGACTAAAACTGATCAATCACAGGAAAAAAAGAGAAATACCTGAAAATTAAACAGTCCTTTTTATCCAGAAGATGTGCTTGTATTCTTACAGGTGTAAATTAATAAACTGTTAAGCTTCAGTTTATTAACAGAGGAAGACAAAGTTATTTTAATTAGATGATAATGAAAACTCAATGTCGTACATGTTAACTACTGGCAGTGTAAAAATACTGCCTATATTTAATTTGCTTTGATTTAACCACAGAAATGTGTTAATGGAATGGAAAAAAAAAAAAAGAAGCTCTATGCCAGTTTTTGAAGAATCAGATTTCTCTTCTCCAAAATAGAGAAAAGAAAAAAATAATCTCTTTTTGTTTGGGTTTTATTTACCTAGGTAATTTAGACATTAGAGTGATATGTGCTATAGAATTACACAGATGAGAGAGAGAGAGAGGAGGAAGAATTAATCACACAAGAGAGCTTCATTAGCATCCTTTGAGTGGATATTGGAAAACACAATGCATTTTCTTTAAGTTATGTAACTGAAGATTATGCAAAATGCATGCAGAACAAATAGATTTTGTTTTCCTTAGTTTGCAGATCCGTTTAATTTTAGTTCGAGTTGCTTAAGGATTGCTTGTCACGTCATATGCCAGGTAAGAACTGTTCTGAGAAGTTGCCAGAGTTCAGCAGGGAGGGTGCTGGAGCCATACTTCCCTATACAGGAGACTGCATTTTGGTCAACAGATGTGTTTAGGTTTGGGTATGTAGCTCCCGACAATCCCAGCAGCTTAGTGATTTCACATTTAACCACTACTGGTCCTGTTACGCCCTTTCAGCAGTCCATCATGAGCAGACGTTAAAGTATTACAGGAGCTGTACCATCATTTTGTGGAAGATTCCAAATGTCTTCATAAGATTTGCTATAATATTAAAGTATTAAGAGCTTAAAAAAAAAAAGCAAGGACAGAATGTGTGCTTTTTTTTTGGGGGGGGGGGTGTGTGCCTATTCCATTAAGATATTAGTATATTTTTTTCCTTCAGAAGGGTATTTGCTTCCAAGCAGATTCTGTTAAAAGTTTCTTTATTAATACTAACAAACTGCATAATGCATGAATCAGTTGATATTCTGGGAATATGGGATCAAATCGAGTATGTTGCAGATATTAAGTGATTTGTAGAGGGAGTTTTTATTTGTAAAGTGTTTTGATCTCCCTCAGATTTTAGAAGAGGTTTTGTAAATGCCAAACAGGTGTAGCTCTCTGCTCTGATTTATTGAAAGAACAACAATGTGGAAGAAGCTGAGTTTCAAACCAGCAAATTAGGACATGAAAATACTACAGGTGAACAGCTAAGATTCTGGTATTGGTTACACTGCTTTTTCCCACAGAAACCATAGGCTGTAAACAAATGCAGCTCCCAGCAAGTCTTCCACTGTGACAATGACAGACTTAATGAGAATGAATTTCAGCTTTTGTTTCAAAAGCTCTGGAAGGAGAACTGCTTTGTCTCTGCGAGCGGCTAGTCTCTTTCAAAAGTGAAATAAAATGCCTAAAAATGATGATTCCTGCAGTGTTTCATAGGAAGCTGGCACTTGTTACCCAGCAAGTTCACAGATTTTTTTTAAAGACTGTTGGAACCATGTGAATAGAGGAATGTAAATATTATTATTATTATTGTCTGCATTGGGAGGAGGCCTGAATGTTTAATTTCTTTTGTAACTGTGGATTGAATACGTGGAAATGTTCTGATATAATTATTAATAATTGTCTTAGTGTATTTAAGCTTGTAAATGTTACACGATTTGACCAGATACTATTCTTTGTATCTTGCCTGCAATAATCTTCCTCCCACTTAGCAAAATTAAATGCAGTATTAAGTCCATGTCCCCACAGATTAACAGAATCCAATTATTTGAATTTTTTCAGCTTACTGTAGCTCTGTATTTATTTTATAAAGGACATAGTGGTTTTGCAGTGTTTGAAATCTCTCTATTTTACATACATTCCTTGAAGTGATAAGGCAGGCATATGCCACCAACAGCTTTTGCTGTACCTCTCTGTTAATTCAGTGTATATAAAACCTAGCAACAGCACTTACAGGTCATTTTTTCTGAAGATACAATGAATTAAAAGTTCATATCTTCAATTTTATTGGACACACACTCCACACTCCTTCTGCCCCCCATGTGTTGTTAAGCATCCTTTGTCTGTTAGATGTAGTAGACAGCTGACTTTTTGGCAAGATAGCTTCCCACCTTCCAGCATAATATTGTCCATAAATCTTACTGCTTGCGTGTGGGCAAGTAACTGGAATGTCCCAGTGCAAAGGTCCACTGGAGATGCCCGTGTTTTAGAAATTTCCTGCAGCATTTCAAAAATAATAGATGATTTTGTCTTCTCAGTACATAAGAAGAAAAAAAATTTGATGGTTTTTTTTCCCCTCTAAACTTTTTTTTTTTTTGATGAACTACCTTCAACAGAAGGAGTTAATTAAAAAAGGTGGCCAGCGGGAAAGTTTTAAGATTTTAGCGCTATTAGGATTAGTGTTTCTGTAAGACCCTCTCAGAATAGAGTCTTTAAATGGTTCTTCCATGAAGACAACTTTGGGGTAACTAGCACTTGTTTACTTTCCCAGGTAACCCCTGTCCCCCCTCCACCGTTCAGTTGCTGTCATGCGACGATACAGTTTGTGAACACATTCACGAAATACATTGGTTCAAGTGGTTTTGAGATGCATTTAAGGAGTAACTGCAAAATGAGTTGCTGACGTTGCGCTTAAGGCAAGCTGCATCGAAGTGGTTGCCTCTGGCTCTTCGTGCAGAACTGTAAAGTGAATTTACAGTGTGCTTTCTGGCCTAAGGCAACAGGTGGTAAATAAATAGAAACCCTTGTGATCTCTCCAGGGACTGAACTTTGCTATTTGATAAATGTTTTGTGTTTACCTGCTTGCTTAGTAATGAGCACATTTTGGGGATAAATAGAAGAACAGAAAATCTCATGGCCATATTTATTGCTATTTTGCCAAAATTTAAGCATTTCATTTTAACCCGTGAAAATGTATGTTTTTACTGTAGTGTTATGAAATGGGCTGTTTGTAACTATGCAGAAGTGGGCAATCTAGCCAGCTGAGAAGTGAGTTACAGGTATAACTAGTTTATTTTTTAAATGCCATCCTCTTGAAAAGTTAGTTAAATTCACATAGACGTAACTTGGAGAATATCGATGCCATTGAATAGTTTAATATTAAGCCTTTGGCTCCCTTGATCCATGTGAAGTGACTTTGGTCAGGAATTGGAGACTGATCCATTGTTTTCTGTTCTTGAGTGTCTCTAGGCTTGAGGGTAAAAGGCAATAAAAGACACTGCCTGAATATCTTAGACTAAAGAGTAATTAAAAGAACATTGGGAGTGATGGTCATGAGACCAGATTTTGGTGAGAAAGTATTATTGAAGAGAAACCACAGGGTGAAATCCTTAACGTTTCTCTGTGAGGTATCGTAAGAGCCTGAAATATTACAGTATGCTTTAACAGAAGTGCATACTCTTTAATTAAGTTATTGGAAAAATAATTAGATCCCAGGCAAATGACATTTGGCAAAGGCGTATTTGTGGAGTTACTGGGAAATCCTTTTAGCTAACAGGTGAAATGTCAGCGAGTGAAAGACTGGAAGCTGGTTAGAACTAAATTAAAAATGCATCCCAAAGTGTAGAGACCAAAAAAGTGACACAGACACTTACCATGTAAGAATAATGTGTTTCACTTTCTCAGCCTTAGGCATCACATGAAGGCTGTGCAAAGTGACCAGAACCTATGTACAGCAGTGTAGCTCACACTGATAATGTGAACACTCAACATTTAAAATACAGTATAATAACAGTTTAACACAAATTTTATTCTTCCACCAGTCTTACAGCCAATGCTACTACTTTTTTCGTTTTGTCTCCTTTGTTGGCAGAGTTGTATTGATTTGGTTTGATCTGTTTAGTTCCTCAAATGTAAGAGGAAATTTGTAGAAAACAAAAAAATCTGAGCACAAAAAAAGCAAGTCAGTCCCTAATCTACTGAATAATTTATCTTAATTTGCCTTTATTTAACTTTTAAAATAGATTTGGATTTTTTTCTTCTTCATCATCATCTAAGCAGACCGGTAAGTCATGTACCCTGATCTCTGGTCGCATGCTACCCATATTAATTTCTCACCAGACAGAGCTGCTTCTATTTCTGTAGTAATATGGCAGCATTATAACTGTCTTTATGCATTTATGTGTTATGTATTACAATGTAATCATTAGTAATATAGCACCATTTTTTTTTTTATCCACTTGCTGAGTATTTTCCATCCTAAGAATCTGCATGTACAACAAAAGCTGTCATGGTTGCTCAATTTGGCCATATACATTAAAGTTACCAGTCTTGTTTTTCCACTTGCAATATGTCTACATTACTGAGTAGTTCATGCAAAGAGGGAAGGGACAGCGCACGATTTGGTGCAGCCTGTTGTGGTTCCTGGCATGTATGTCCATATTGCATCTTGAGCAACAGCGACGCCCAACCCAGTTGGTAGCGCATAGTGCATATGTAGACAGCTGATTGCTCGCATTGCAAGTGAGGCAATCTAGGTAGTGTCCCGTGGTGCAACTTCCACGTCTAGTGGAGCAGATTCACACCAAAAAGAACCCCTTCAGTGCAGTAAATCATTAACAGACTTCATGCAGCTGGTGAAGGTAGCGAGGTCTGAAAATATCAAGTCCCTGCTTTTGGCCATTCTTAACGACAGATTTTTGCTGCTAGCAGTAGCACACCTCTCTAGATCCACCACTTCAAAGCAAGTTTGGTACCACGGCTGCTGCGGAGTCTGAGGCAACACGAACCCATTTTTCAGTGTGAATGTTCTAAGCTTTCTCACTTTGTGCTTCCTAAAGTGATAATGGACTGGCCAAATTTAGGTACTCTTTCATAGATCTGCCAGTAGGGGGGGTGTATATTTTGTCTGGATTGAAAACAATGTCAGTGTTTGTTCCCTGATTGTTGACCAGCCACAGCAATTCAGAAAGACAGTGTTGTCTGCCTGTCATATACTTGAAGGAAAATGAGATTCCACGTAGTACCTCTTTTCGTTTTTTTTCTGTCTACCAGCCTTTACTGATGCTGAAGATTGATTGAGGGAGAGTTTTTTTTAACACCGTGCCTCTGCAGTAGATGTCTAGGAACATATGCTTACAGTCTAGCTTCCAATGTTTTTTTGACTTACCAATCCCATAAGGTTTTCTGTTTGAGGTACAGAATCAGTGTACACAGAAGCAGAGGCTTCCCCAATTCAATCCAGCCATTTCAATATCTCTATTGTATTTTCCATGAGCTCAGAACTAACTTTTATTAAGTGCGTAATAAAATGCCAATTCTGAACTGAGGTATATTGTTATAAGTGATTTTACTTCCACAGTTTTACAGTGGAAGCATTTTATTGTGGCAGATCTAATCAATTCCACTACTTCTTTTGAAAAAATGGATTGTGTTTTAAGAGTTAAATGCTCTAACTATTGAAAAGGATCAGGGATTATATTCTCTCCTTTCCTCTCATGGCATTGTGGAACAGTCACTTTTGTCCATTTTTTGCCTTTTGTGTTTTTGACAGTGGTATAGTGGTTGAGTAATAGAATTGTATGCTGCTTAATTGTTCTGCAGATCTGACCTAATGTGGTTCAAGATCCTAAATTACTGTGAAATTGCCATTGCACTACACTGTGTCCTTTGCAATCTTTTGAACTCAGCAAGCTCATTATATTGCTTTTTAAAAAATATTAAGCCTCTATTTAGCATTCTTTGAATAAATTACAAACTCTCTAAATGTCTGTACAATTGCAGCAGTGGAATGTAGGGTAGGATGCCTGATGTTGTCTCCCTTGAGTTCAGCAGGACTTCTGACACCATCTCTTATAACATCCTCATTAGCAAGCTTGGGAAGTGTGGGTTGGGTGAGTGGACAGTAAGGTGGGTTGAGAACTGGCTGAATGGCAGAGCCCAGAGGGTTGTGGTAAGCGGCACAGAGTCTAGTTGGAGGCCTGTATCTAGTGGTGTGCCCCAAGGGTCGGTGCTTGGTCTGGTCTTATTCAACATACTCATCAATGATCTCGACGAGGGGACAGAGCGTACGCTCAGCAAATTCGCTGATGATACTAAGCTGGCAAGAGTGGCCAACGCACCAGAGGGCTGCGCTGCCATTCAGTGAGATCTGGACAGACTAGAGAGTTGGGCAAAGAGAAACCAAATGAAACTCAATAAGGGCAAGTGTAGGGTCCTGCACCTAGAGAAGAACAGCCCCAGGGACCAGTACAGGTTAGAGGTTGACCTGCTGGGAAGCAGCCCTGAGGAGAAGGACCTGGGAGTCCTGGTGCACAGCGAGCTCTCCATGAGCCAGCAGTGTGCCCTCGTGGCCAAGAAGGCCAATGGTACCTGGGGTGCATTAAGAAGAGTGTGGCCAGCAGGTCGAGAGAGGTTATCCTCCCCCTCTACTCTGCCCTGGTGATGCCACATCCGGAATATTGTGTCCAGTTCTGGGCTCCCCAGTTCAAGAAAGACAGGGAGCTACTGGGGAGAGTCTAGAGGAGGGCTACGAGGATGATGAGGGGACTGGAGTATCTCTCTTATGAGGAAAGACTGAGAGTGCTGGGGCTGTTGAGCCTGGAGAAGAGAAGACTGAGAGGGGATCTTATCAATGCTTATAAATATCTAAAGGGTGGACGTCTAGAGGAAGGGGCCAGACTCTTTTCAGTGGTGCCTGGTGACAGGACAAGGGACAATAGGCACAAACTGGAACACAGGAAGTTCCACCTGAACAGGAGATCCCGCTCTAGCGGGGGGTTAGACTAGATGATCTCCAGAGATCCCTTCCAACCCCTACCAATCTGTGAATCTGTGAATCGATGCTGCTCATGCAACAAAGGTAGAAGTGATCTCTGTGAAAGTAGTGGTTAAAACAAATAGAGGTGTCATTTAAATACCAAAGACTGATGGTTTTTCAGATCAGGTGTCCGAACTGAGTTGCATCTGAAACTGCTGGTTTTTGTGTTGACCATATTTGCAGTAATTCCTTCTTATCTCACTGGCTGTTGTGAAAATAAATGGATTAATGCTAAGGAAGCATCTGAATGATGGAATAAGTGTCATAGGACATCATATAAGTTTCTGAACTCTGCTGGTTAGTGTGCCATAGATAAAGCAGGGAGACATGCATTCAAGAATCAAGATAAAGCAGAACATGAAATCATGTCTCACTTGTATGTGGTAACTGAACAAGGATCTCCTGGAAGAAGAATCATGTAATAAAGGACTGCAGTCATTATGCATGGGACTAAATTAACAATACACAAGGCAGCCTTAAATGATTGCTTCTTCTAACCTTTGTGTACCTGACTTTGTAATCTAATGCCAAAAACGGAAATAAAAAAGTGTACCAAAAAACCAAAAAACAACATGAAATTGAGGTACAAATACATGTAAAAAAATGAAGCTTTTTGACCCATGTGATTATGTTATGGAAACACCCAGATAGAGACAATTCATTTTGCTGCAGATTTGTTGTTGTAGTGGGTGTAAGCTCATAGGCCCTAGACTAGAGTTTTTCTCGTATTTTTGCTGCCTGCTGCAGATGGAAGTTTCATAAGTGCATTACTTGGTGGCCTGAGGGAAAGCCTAGGTCGCTGGTGTCCAGTATTATACGGTCCAAAATGTGCAGCGACCTGAGAGAGCTCCGTCATCAGCAGTATGAAAATTGCTGCAGACCTTCAGAGAAGTCATGTCTGCGCCATGTATACTAGTACTAAAACGCTTTAGAGAGAGATACTCTTCCCTGAATCCTGCACTACGTTCTTGTAGCTTAGCAGCAGATAACTTGGCTGTGTGCCAGCAAAGTGAAGGAAGTATAGGCAAGCACTCAGATCTACTTGACAATTTAGAGTGATGCCAAGTGGTTCCATGTGAAATAAATAAATGGAGAAATTTACCTTCCATAGAAGGGGCGGCGGGGGGCGGGGGGGAACAAGTATCTTCCCAGCTCTGATTTTAAAATAGCTTTTAGAATCATAGAATGGTTTGGGTTGGAAGGAACCTTAAAAATCATCTAGTTCCAACCCCCTGCCATGGGCAAGGACACCCTCTGCTAGCCCAGGTTGCCCAAAGCCCCATCCAACCTGGCCTTGAACACTTCCAGGGATGGGGCAGCCACAACCTCTCTGGGCAATCTCTTCCGGTCTCTCACCAGCCTCACAGTGAAGAATTTTTTTGTAATATCTAGTCTAAATCTACCCTCATTTAGTTTAAAGCCATTATCCTTTGGTCCTATCACTCCATGCCCTTGTAAACAGTCCCTCTCCAGCTTTCCTGTAGGCCCCTTTAGGTACTGGAAGGCTGCAATAAGGTCTCCCCAGAGCCTTCTCTTCTCCAGGCTGAACAAGCCCAACTCTGTCTTCATAGGGGAGGTGCTCTAGCCCTCTGATCGTCTTTGGGGCCCTCCTCTGGACTCACTCCAACAGCTCCATGTCTCTCTTGTACTGGGACCCCCAGAGCTGGACGCGGTACTCCAGGTGGGGTCTCTCAAGAGCGGAGTAGAGGGGCAGAATCCCCTCCCTTGACCTGCTGGTCATGCTGGTTTTGATGTAGCCCAGGACACGGTTGGCTTTCTGGGCTGCAAGCGCACACTGCCGGCTCATGTTGAGCTTCTCATCCACCAGCACCTCCAAGTCCTTCTCAAGGCTGCTCTCAATCCATTCTTTGCCCAGCCTGTAGTTGTGCTTGGGATCGCCCCGACCCATTTTCTTAAAGTTCATTGACTTTCTGCAAATACTACTTTGATTTTTTATTTTATTTTTACTTTTTTGAAGATAGTTTAATGTGCATGTGTGTTACGTGTGTTCATAGGCTGGGTGGTACAGAGTAGAAGGATGGCAATTTGGGTTATGTACATCCTGGGTGTGTTTGCTTCCTGAGCCCCTCACTCCCTTTGGCCTCCTGGTGAGTCAGTTTCTTGACTGCCTTACTTCTGCAGTAGTAAAACAGGCCTAATAGTGCTTCCCATATGCTAGCATATGGGTAACACCATCTGCATGGGGATATTTGTTTATCCTTGCAGTATTTTAGGGTGTTCATCTGTGACTTAATGGGTGAACGCAGAAGTGGTTACTGAATCATAACGTATCATGTGCATGTTTCTGCACACAGGAAAAGCACGTGGTCAGACCTGAGAAGTGCCTAATCCTGCAGCTGGGATATTACTCTTGTAATTCATGACTTTATATCCCTCTGCCACTGAGACCTGTTGCGTACACCTTGCAGATTTGTCTTTCCAGGCAAAATGCTCTCAGTAGTTCCGTTGACCTCAGTTGTACCACCTCTTGTTTCAGGCATTTTGGTTTTGATGCACTTCACTGAAATTGGAGTGAGTTTCTCGTGGGTTTTTTTTTTTGTGAATAAGTTATTTGTAATTATAGCAGGTCCTCTTAGTACTGCTTGTGCTAGCAGGGTGTTTGTCACGACCTATGATTTTCATAATCACTGAAATTCACTGCTAGGCTAATACTATATGGTTGTACGCACATTTTACTTCATTTTTCCAGTGTTGTCCTCTCTGAGTCTTAACTTTCAGTGTTTGCTTTGCCTTTTGTAGATTTCAGACTGCTTGGTTTTGTTTTTGTGGTCTTGTTTCTGCCCCACAAATATTAATGAAGTGCTTCTGAATTGCCTCGTGTGCAGTGCTGGGAATACTGTATGAGTTTCCTTAGTCTCTGTGCTTGTTTCATTCAGGTAATGCTAGAAAACGCCTCAACATGCTAGCAAGAGGGAACACATGAACAAAACCAAGTACCTGTGTAAGACTTACTTCATCACTTGTGTCCTTTCTCATGGCTTCTCAAATGCATTATGTCCTACTTGTGCAACTGCTTCAGTAGCTTCCAGGGCAACAGCTTTTATTTCTTGGTCTGCTGAGAGATCCTGACTTTCTACTGTTGTTTTCAAGATGGGTGGAGAAGTGTAAGCAACCAAGTCTCCTTAATCTGACAGTGGTGCAGTGCACAGGAGGATACTTTAAAAATCAAGATTTAATGTACTTTACTCAGCTTCCATGCAACCAGCTTGGAAGAAAGTACTGTGGTGTAAGCCTCAAAGAGCTGTTGCGGACAGTGCACTGCAAGGTGTGGGTTATACCTGAGAGAGTAATAGCTGTAATATTTGTAATCTCCCTGGGAGTCCTTGGGTGTTCACCTTCATGTATCTCCTCACCTCTCGTGCTCGCAGGATGGTTTCCTGTAGCAGACACCCTTGTGACCACAGTCCACTTTGTGACGCAGCCCCTTTCTTTCTTAACTCATATCTTGGCTGCTTGGTCTTGCTATTGCCAGACTTCCATACCTTTCCTTTTATGGGTCAGGTACTATATGTCTAGGGTGTAGGAAATGTGTAAGACATCAGGTGAAGACCTAACGAATTGGCTACATGACAAGTGTAAGACTAAATGTTGGGTCAGCTTTAAATGACCTGTAGAAGAAGCTGAATGTCCAAAAGGAGCTCTAATTCAGATTTTTGTCTCTGATTTTGCTTTTTGACCTCTGAGGTGGAGTGTGAGATTTGTTAACTAAGAACAGAAAAACATGCGGGATCCCAGGCATCTCATTTTTTTGAATAGTGTCTTTTCATCTTTCCTAATATGTTTAGGTATTTGGACTTTGCCTTCTTACTATAATGTCTGCATTTGACAGTAAAAATAGCAGGGATTTTTCTATAAATTACTCCAGTTCAATTTAAAAATTCAGGATTTTCTAAATTCTTGAGTGACTCAGGGACACAAGACCCAATGACTTTGAATCCGTCCATAGTCTTTAATAATGTTTTATATCCCATCCAATAGTATCAAAACTTTTTGCTTGAGTGAACCTCATACTGCAGGCTTGAAGATTTGAAGTCCGTAGAATGATCATTGTGATTGGGAGACGTTCCTAAAGACTGGAAGAGAGCAGGTATCACTTGTATCTTCAAGAAGGGCAAAAAGAAAGATCCAGGGAAGTACAGTCCAGTCAGTCTCACCATAATCCCTGGGAAGGTGATGAAGAAAATCCTCCTGGAAAGCATTCCCACAGACATGAGTGCAAGAAGGTGATTGGGAGTGGTTAGCATGGATTTACAAAGGGGAATTCATGCTTGACCAACCTGACAGCCTTCCACAATGAGGTGATTGACTTGGTGGACAAGGGGAGAGTAGTGGAGGTTGTTTATCTTGACTTTAGTAAAGTCTTTGATGCTGTCTCCCATAACATCATCATTGTAGACAGCTGACAAAGTATAGGTTAGAGAAGTGGACAGTGATGTGGATTGAGAACTGACTGAACGACCAGGCCCAGAGGACAAGTAAAAGATGATGTCGAACCTTCACCCAGGACATTTAGTTCTAAGAGAGAACTGTTGGCTCAAATAGTAGGAATTTTTTTTGTAAGGGAAAACTGCAGGGCTTCCCATTTCACTTTCTTACATTTTCCGCTCTGCTTGTTGTCAGGAAGTAAAATCATGGGTGAAAAGAAATATATATGCCAGGACTTTGTTTTAAGTTGCTGTACAGTGATCAGACTTACTTTTCTTTCTCTGGACGAAATTTAATATTGGCTCAGCATCTTAGCTGGTGTGTTACTGAGAACCATAATAAAAATCTGAATTCAAAATTTCTAAGAGTTTTCTGAAAAGTAGAAAGATGAAAATCCTTTCTGGCTTTTTGTGTTTGCGATGTGCTTTTTTTTTCTTTTTGCATACATTAGTGCAGCATGTATGTGGCATCTATTTTCTACTTCAGTTCTTTTCTGTTTTCTGGGGGAGTGAGAGAGGTTGTTTTCTTTTTAATCATTTCCCATCTGATTTAAATTTGAAGTAGTCATTCTGGTTTGGCAAACATTTAGATTGTAGCAGGAAAAAATTGTGCAACTAGAATAAACTTAACTTTAAACTTTTTGCGTTAATGAGCAGAATGTGATATAACTGTTGCTAACTAAGGCTGAAGGCTTTTTTCCTTCTCTTGAGGTACTTGGAGTATATACATAATTCAGCATTTTTCTGCTTTTGTCGTCTTCTTGTGCTGAGCAGTAATAATATTTACAAAATACTTAGTTTTGATATCCTGGGAAATGTAACATAGCTTTCGATCTTCTTCAGGCTATATTTATTATAGAGACAGAAGGAAAGAGAGGAAAGTGGTTTTTAAGCTTTAGTATATTCAAGAAACTGCCCGAAGGGCTAGTGTTGGCTCTAGTGTGTTATCACTCTGTTGCCCTTTTTCTTCCCAAGCTTCCTTGTGTCCTTTACTTGTCGGTAGTATTTATTCAGGTGTCTTTTTCTTTTTCTTTTTTTTTTTTTAATCTTTACCCCCCTGGGATATAGTTAAGGAATACCTATGAGGTAGTGAAGCTGCATAATGTATAAAACTGGAACACCCCAAGCAAGGCTAAGTGTTGTAAGGGTGTATTCCTACTCCACTTACTTTTATAAAAACACATGATTTTTACATCAAAAGAATAAAAATGTGTGTCTCTCCTTTACCGTGTGTATATCTCATATAATTTCACTGGAGTGGATTATTTAAACTAAGTGACTTCAGAGTTTAGACTCTTCTAAATATATCAAGTGGGACCAGGTGCCTGATCTGCTTTAATACCATGTACCTTTTATTAGGGATTGATCAGCTGCCATTTCCATTTATGTTCTTGATGTTCTTTCTTGATTCAAGGCTATTTTTAAGTAACCCAGGTCAGGAAGGATATGAGTGGGGTGGAGTGCTGTGGGAAATCTGGACAATTAATGGAAAACATATTTGGAAGAGAGTTTTTGGTTGCTTCCAAAGAAGTGTATGCAAATACAATTGATTCATTTGATTAAAAATGCTTATCAGAATCAGGCTGCCCCCCCTTACCCTCTTAAAAACCCCTGCTACAGCAAATTACTTAATTATCACTGAGCAATACCCCTATCAGTATCCAGTTTTGCATGTATTGTGTATATAACCTGCAGCTTTGATGATGGGTTACTTGTGTTGAGAGAGTGTCAGTGTATACTAATTTTTAGTTGGTATTTGGGATAATGGAATATATCAAATCTGCTTTAAACAGCAGCAGTTTTCCATGAACTGTTTTGAGAAAAGCACAAGGCTACTAAGGTAAAAATATGGAAAGTTTCAGCCCAGAATTGTTGGCACCCTCTCTTGTTTTTAACTTTGGGATTACAACGTGGCACAACAGAGTATGACATAACATAGTTTCTTGGGTGTTTTTTTAAAATTACGGACTTAAAAGGGAGCAACTAGTTTAGTGAGATACTTAAAACCCATTTTGTCACTAAGGATGGGCATATCTGTTTACAGGGTTTATGTTGAACAAAAACTGTCTCATAGCACAAGTTTTTATGGTTATATAGCTGTCAGTAGACTATAAAACCTCTTTCTCTCAGAAAATCAAGACTGGCACTAAAAAGTCTCAAATCCTCTTCTCTTTCCTTGTCTGCCCCTTTTCCTCCATCAGGTAGCTGTACTGGAAACCTTTGATGTCTGACTGCCTTAATAAAGTCCTCTTTTACAGGCAAGAGTAACTGCAGGTTTTCATTAAGCAGATGACATTAGCTATTCCTAAAGCTATCTCCTCCAAGTAACTGAGAAAATATGCGGTATTGTAAACTGTTCTATGATTAATGGATTCACGTGTCGGTCAGAGCCGTGCTACCCCTGTGCTGCTTTGATGTTATCATTCTGTTGGGCCACCTGTGAGTTCATCCCTGTTCCTGGGCGGGGTGGGTGTGGGGACAACATTGTTTGTATATATGTCATAAAAAATATCCAAGTACCCTTAGCAAATAACCTCTTCCTGCGAGATAATAATAGCACATTTCTTTAGCCGGTTTGATGCATTTAAACCTGTAGCAGCCATTTGGGTATGCAGAAAGCCTTAATCAATTTCAGTGCCCTCTGTTAAATACTCAGAGAAGCTAAATTAGAAGATACTGCTTGTACGTGGAGGAGCCAAAGCTGTATAACTGTAGGCGTCTTAGAGCTAGGCATGCTTAGCTTACCATACATAGACACAGGAAGGCACAGTAAGATACAGCAGACATTCCAGATTGGATTAAATGGAAGTGTTGGCACCTGTTAGCATTATAAACACAGAGTAGACAGAAAAAGTCCTTGTGATCAGTAAAACAAAATATGAAATATGGACATAGAAGCATGGAGAGATGCACTTTTTTTGTTGTTGATGTTGTTACTGAAAACTGCTCTGAGGATGTCCTTAAGCTTAGCACTTGAAATACTTGTTTTAAAAGAAACTGCTGAATTAATTGTTCTTATGTACTAGTTCAGCAAAATCAGCTTAATTTTTGGAAACACTTGCCGATATGCACTTTAAGTTGTTTCTGGAGCTGGAACATATTAGGTCTCTAGGTGAATTCAGCTGTTTAAACAATATCTTATTTTGCATATTATTAAATATTACATACAATCTATTTAGTATTATTAAATATTAAAATATTAATATTTGGAGCATGGCAGCAAATCTCAATGTTTTGAAAAATTGTTATGTTTCCAAAGTATAGGTTTTCTTAACCCTCTCTCATCATCCTGAACTGTTGTCCACAAGCGGGGTCTGGTACCTGGTGTGCAATAAGCCAATCTTACACACAGAGCCGAGATATTTAATTTCATGTTTGCACAAAGATGGGTGCTAGGTGGTGATTCCACAAAACTAGCACACTGCACAAAGAAACTTGACAATCGTCCAGATTTCAGCACCTTCTAGGGCAGGATGTTCCTTTTTTATCAGTCTTTTAGTTCCTCTTCTAGGATAGTTGTTGGCAAGGCATGCATTGTTTATACAAAGTAATTGGGCTTACACAATAAAGCTAATGATCAATGGTTCTCCTTAGAAGACCAGTGCACTATATTTTACCCTAAATTAAACAGTGTCACTGTAACCTAAGCATTAACTCAAACATACGGTTTTACTTAGTCTACAGAACAGCTCCTTCTCGCAGTCCTGAAATGTACTTCATGAAATGTACTTCATGAAATTTACTTCATTAAAAGTATTTTATGAAGTTTTGCCTACATAACTCCTACCATCAGGGACCTCCAAATGTGGTAGTAATAATTCTTACTTATTGTACTTGGCACTCAACACACACAGGCTCAGCGTTTTTTAAATTAATATGTAACTTTTCTATCCCTAACACAGGTCATCTTTTAAAAATAACTCTTGCACACCTTCTTTATGGTTAGCCTCATTACTAGATTTTCCAGAACCAGTTGACAGCCAGCAAGAATAATATGATTGCTTTAAGTGTATACTATCATCTAATGTATTAGAAAAAAAAAGTCTTGAAAACTTGCATTAAAATTGGTTTCCTAGTCACACACCTACACTCAGTTTTGGAAACTGACGTCTGGTGCCTTGCCTGAGATGTTCTGATCATTGCAGAACATTAGATAACTGGCAATTATGGTACTTTTACCTAGCTAAACATTTCACAATAAATAATAAACCTTTGAGGCCCCCCTTCTGATTTTCTGTGTTCTATTGATGTATCCTTGTCTTGATGTGGAGCAATGCTGCTGCCTTCTCTTAGTTCAGTGTGAACCCTTACTGTTTTCTTGAGACCGTGTTGGTATCCAGGCCATTAAGGTACTTACCTACAATTTATTTGAGAGCCTTTTAGTGCTGAGGGCTGCATATGGCTATAGACCTTTCATTTTAGAGTATTTTTTGTTGTGATAAACAAAAAAGTTTGCCATGTTTTTGCAGTGATGTCATGTGGTGCAATTTGTTGTTACCAGATAATGTTTACATCTTGACTTCCTAGCCTGAAAGATGAGTGAGGTCAAAAATACCAACAAAGCTATGCAACTTGGTTGTGTTCACATGGCTCAAAGCAAAACACAATGTGTTCGGTTTGGTTCTGTGGACAAGGAGATTTATCGTTATGGTGCGTAGAGTAACTTCTTAAAAATGTTTAGGAACTGAGAGCACTAGACAACTTCTGAAGAGTTGTCACACTTCCAAGTATCAACCCTGTTATAAATCAGGCTTAATTACATGCCATTCATAACTATTGCATAATTAATTTTACAGAATGCTAGCTTCATTCTTGTAACAGTAGCAAGAGTAGAGTATGGATTATGTCAATGTAAGCTTGACCACCATAGATCAAAAGTTCATTGAGCTCAATCTCCACTCTCTCTTAGTTTTGACAGCTGATGGCTGGATAAGTGTATCATAACAGGGCATGTGTGATGCTTTCCACAAGTGCGGTCTTAGGCTCTAGCAACTTTCAGTCCTGATACCCTGAGCTGAAGTTCATACCTCTACAGTTAATAGCCATTTTTGAATGTTAATGCCTTTTTGAATCCCTACATACTTCTAAAGTCTCCAGTGGCTGTTGCAAGTAGTTTGAGGGCTCACTACACATTATCACAAAGAAATACCTTTTGATTTTTAATCAACACCTTAATGTTGTACTGTTCAGGGCTGATGAACCTCCTGTAGCTTCATGCTGCCGTGTCTGCCCGGTACCAAGGCACACAGCCTCGTGCAGCAGTGCACGCACAAAACCTGGGTGTTCAGTATGCGCAGACCAACACAGACAGAAGTGCTCAGCACTGATGCAAACATAAACAGCACCAATGGCCACATCTTGTTTCCCACTTTGGTTGATGAAGTTAGAAGATGAAGGTCTGTTAGTGGGAAATTACACGTCTTTACAGTATGGATTATTTTCTTTATAATTCTTTAAATATTGAAAGGCCACAATAAGGTCTCCCCAGACCCTTCTCTTCCCAGACTGAACAAGCCCAACTCAGCCTTTCTTCAAAGGAGAAGTGTACCATTCCTCTGGTCATCTTTGTGGCCTCCTCTGGACTCACTCCAACAGTTCCATGCCTTTCCTCTGCTGCGGACCCCAGATCTGGATGCAGTATTGCAGATGGGGTCTCACAAGAGCAGAGTAGAGGGGCAGGATCACCTCCCTCAACCTGCTGGTCACACTTCTTGTGATGCAGCCCAGGACACGGTTGGCTTTCTAGGTTGCGAGCGCACGTTGGCTTATGTCCAACTTTTCACCCACCAGTTCCCCAAGTCCTTCTCCTCAGGGCTGCTCTCAATCCATTCATCCCCCCAGTCTGTATTGATCTTGAGGATTGCCCAGACCCATGTGCAGGACCTTGCACTTGGCCTTGTTGAACTGCATGAGGCTCACATGGTCCTGCTCCTCCGGCATGTCAGGGACCCTCTGGATGGCATTGCTTCCCTCCAGCGAATCAACCACACCACTCAGCTTGGTGGCATCAAGCCAGGATGTACCTAGCACTCAAAATGCAGTTTGGCCACTTATATACATTATGGCGTAGAGCCATTTTCTGTTTTGCTCCCGTGCTGTTCTCAGAATGTCTCTCTTGTCAGTACCAAGCCACAAACCTGAGGCTTTCTCTTATAGCCCCAAGGCCAGATCAGTGCATAGTCAGCTCAGGGCTTATTATCGTGCTTGTAAAGTGCAGATTGTCTTTCACTATGTATTTATTTTCCTATTTATTTACATTGAATTTCAGCTGCAGTTTTAACACTTGATTGGTTGATACTGTAAAGCTTTCTTATAGATACTCAGAGACAGTCTTGTTCTATGCTACCTTGGATAATTTACTCTGGCAAGAAAACTTTGCTTTGGACATAAGATGCTATGTTTGTTTTATTATTTTCGTAGAGGAAAGGTGATTTAGATGTTAAGAAAATATGTTGCAGTGCAATTAAAATGTAGTTATTATTTTTACTATAGATTTACCTATCACTAACATAACTTAGGAAACATCTACATTTCAGTCACATTTATGACTGACATTCAGCATATCAAACTGGTCTTAAAGTAATTCTAGTTCAGGTAGCAGTCTAGTCATAAAATTACTGTATTTTGTATGACTAACTGCCTGGGCATTCATTCAGTGCTGATATATGCTTATTTACTTTTGTTACAGATAGCTATTCTGAGCATTTTCTATTTTTTTAAAGTATAAAACAAAATTTGGCAGAAGTCCACTGAAAATTTCTTGAACCACAAAATGAAAATCTCACTGCTAAATGTAAAAGCTGCTAGCATGTAGTTTTCTGTGTGTTTTTAAATAAAAGAAAGGTTAAATGCATCTTATGCACACACAGAAAAATGTATTTACTTTAACAATTAATGCCACCTTTTGCTATGAACCTGTTTTGTATGTTTAAGTCATGGTGTGGGAAAAGAATTGTTTGTAAAACTGACATATTTCAATTTTATGCAATGCATCTGATTCACATAATCGACTGGAAAAATCTTTTGTGTGTGATTGCAGTTCTAACAGTCCTATGTGTGCAAATAAACACTGAAGTGGTGGTGATCCTGTGTCAAAAATAGTTCATTAGCTTCAGTGCTAAGTCTTAACAGTAATCATTACTAGTCTGACAAATGATATAACATAGTTTTAGTAACATGAGCCCAAAGCCTCAGGTCATCATTCATGTGTATGTAAATACATGAGCAGTAAAGTGCTTTTTTGGGGGGGAATAGAGAGGAACCTGGGTAATTTGGACCTATGCTAGCTGAAAGTATAAGACAGTTAAGTAGCCGCCTCCTTTTGCTGCTGTTGTTTAAATTAGCTGCTGTAAGAATTTTATGCTCTGCTAACCTGAAATGAGCTCTTTTCCACAATGCCTTTGGGGTCAGGGCTGTGTTAGCAAAGGAAAAGGTTTTGCCACACCAGTGTTATAAAATCTGCCTATGGTCCATAAGCAGTTGTTGGGTTTTCCAAGCTCTGGTGTTCTGCACGCTGGAATGGAACTGCATTCCCTTCTGCCGTGGCACGAAGGGGTGCAGAAGTGTTTTAAACTACTCTGTCTTAATTATGCCCAGTACCTGTTCAGCTAGTGCGTTTGGTATCCCTCCCGTGCTTTAGCAATACTGACTTGTGTGGGGGTTGTAATGGCCAAGGAGTGGCCAAGCAAGATGCTAGGAGCTTCTTGCACCACAAGTTGTTCATAACTGGTCCTTCTGTGGAGGCTGTGTTGTGCAACTAGCAAGGCTCTGTTGGTCCAGGAAGTGCTGACTAATATGGCCCCTAAGTGACAGAAGAATATGAAGTTGCAGAAGCTGCTGAGATCACCTCTGTTGATTGCTTTACAAATTGGCGTCATGGTGAACCCAGTTGTAGGTGCCAGTTGGCCATGAAATGTCTGATGAACATCCTCTTCAGATATTGTGGCTTGTGTATCAGCTATAAGCCAGTGCTGGAGGCTATCTGATATAAATGACCTAGATGAATGCTTGCTTTGTGCCAGTATGGCCATTTAATTGCTAAATTGACTGGCATTTGGTTGACTCTTAGGAAGTTCCTCCATTATAGAAAAACAAAAAAAGTCTGATACTTTTGTGTCTATAAAAATCTTGCTTTATGAGTCAGCCTAATATGTAGCCTATAGTATTTATTATCTCTAACATTCAAGGATGGAAAAAATGATTATAGCAGGTGTAAGATACAAAATTTCTTTTCTTTAGGGTACATGTATATTGCTTCATAATTATAAAACATGTCTATTGATCTGTGTTTGCACTTGTTTTATGTTTTGTGGTTTCTTTTTTCCAGAGATAATAAATAAAATCTTAAGTACCTTTGAATAATGGGTTTTCTCTTCTGTACACTGAATAAATAATGGATGTCAAGTTTTGGCAGTTTCTTTTTAGTTTTTGCAATTGAGCATGCGATGTGAACCATTAGCTCTGAACCTGCTCCTCAAATCTCCGTGCAGGTCATTGTAAAACCTTTGAGATGAGAGCAGCATATAGCGGAGGTGGTAGACTGAAGGGGTTGAGCGAAGAGAACAACTATTTGTGTGCTATGACCTTTAGCATGTGTTGGATTTTCAGTGTCTATAGACCTGTTCAGGAGTTAATGCAGGAAGTTAGAAGGCTAAGAAGAAATAACGGGTGATGTTAACTGAAACTGCATCAGTTTAACCTCAGTGTAAATGAAATCAGGGTCAGATCTAACGCCTCCGAGTTCATCTGCATTTAGTTGAAGTTTTGCCATTTATTTCAGTGATGATAAGATTTCAGCCCAGCAGTCATAATTTAAGTAGATAAATAAGAGGACAGATTGTTATGAGTCAAACACCTGTTATTCTTAATTATTCTAGTAGAATGAATAGTGCTGTATGATCAGTGTTTTACAGAGGCATTTTGAAAGTCTTCATCTGAACTCTCCGTCTAGCTATGTAAATAGCTGTGTTTGGATTACTGACCTTCTTAGTCAGACACGGTGTTTTCTTTCTTGTATGCAAGCCCCAAATTATACTGGAACATCTGTCACCTTGTTATATTGCAGACTTTGCCTTCAGCTTGTTTTGTTAGAACTCTGCTTCATAGCTACTTTAGCTTAATGACATTGTGATTACTTTACTGTGTACTTTAGAAGAACAGGAATAAATTGCTCTTCAGTATTTCAAATCTAAATGGCAGTGATTTAGCTGGAGCTAATAGATTGGTATAGATTGGTACCTATGTTGTGAAAGTTTAAAAAATGATCTGATATAAATATTTACAAGAGATAGGTCTCAGTGGTAACTTGAAATATCTAAAAAGCAAACCTTTAAAATTTAGAGAGCTGTGATACTGCTTTTAATGTTAAGATTTGTTCAACAATTCAAGCTGCTGCTGCAGTAGAAAAAACATTGCCTTTTTAATGATTGAGAAGCAAACATGGTTAGTTGTGCTGCAAGAAAAAATTATGTACGTACCTTTTAAGAAAAGAATCATCTTGCAGCACTGGTGGTGCAAGTAAAGTATTTACATACTGTGTTTTGTAATAACACATGCCTTTCTTTTAACATTATTAGAAGAAAATAAACACTTGCATCTCAATCACAGAGTAGCCACTGACAACAGCTGCTAATGGCAGCCACCAAGGGTAGTGTTTTGGAAATTGTATTGCCTTTTTTCAGGAACAGGTTGTACTTCCGTCTTTCTCTGAATCGTTTAAGAACTGACAAGTGGCTGTGTTCACAGACAGGATAATAGATAGGCAGCTGATTTCAGCCAGAATGGCAAAACCTGTAACTATAACGTGTGACTACCTGCCATGCCCACATGCTGTATTCCATTTATATAGGAATTATTTTATACCACTGTTATATACCGTGGTTTTACCCAGCAGTTTTTGAGAGACAACTGTAGCTTGTCTTCACAGAGCCAACAATGTTTTGTTGTAAAGAAACGAGAGTGAGAGCAGAATAAAAATGATCCCTTAGGTCTTGTTGACTGAATTTAAACTAGGTTGTGTGCTTATTGATTACATTTTTAATATATTTGAGGTGGATAATGTGAAATAAGTGTTCACATGTCACAGTTTACACTAGAGCTGTTTGCTTACAGCATCTTGTTCCTAGGCTCACACAAGATTTGGGTCACTCGTTCTGTGCTCAGACCTCTCTGTGCATCCCTCCCGCTCCATCCACAACTGAGGGTTGTGGACTGCAGCACGCTGTCACCTCTGTACAGTAAACTAACCCTCTAGTTCTGTATCCCAATGAGGATTGTTGGCTCTGTACTTAAGCAGTGAGGAATTAAGGCATGATTAAAGGTTGCATTCCCTCAAACAAGTGTATGAGACTAATTGCCAAAATCAGAGCAATACCTTTGCTCTGGGTAGTATTGTTCCAGGTTACTTCTCTATGGCTGGATCTTGCAGAACTTCCTCACAAAATTCTTGATGGAAATTTGTCTGTATATGACTGTAGTGATGGCCATGTCACTTCGAAACTAGAATTTTGTTGAACAGCATTCTCACTCTTCTCATTTCCCCCCTATTCTGCATCTGGCTACATCATTCATGTTTCTGCAGCAGGCAGGTGAAGTCACATGGTCTGTATGCCACATCTTATTTTACATGGGAATACAGAAATATAATACGTCTTTAGTGCTACAAGTCAGTATGTACAAGAAGGCACTGTAAACATCTCTATAAAAACAAGTATTTCCCCAATTGTGTTCAAAAGGTGAACTTTCAAACTTCTGGCTTCAGTTACCAAAAGCACTGTAGCTACTTTTGCGTTGTTTTATCTTTGGCAATTATAATTATAAGGGCTTGACAGGGATTGTTTTGCGGGTTTGTTTCTTCTCTTTAAGAAACCTGAATGAGATTATTTTTCTGACACTATGTCAGGCAGTAGGATGGCAATCTCCATAATTGCTACAACTTCTGCAGTAGAAGTAGTATCCCATTTTTATGTAACTAATAGAACAAAGAAAGTTCTTATTTTTTTAAATTAAAAAAGTTAGGATGTGTCAGAAATAGAAGTGTAAGAATGAAAGCAAGCAGGATAGGAGTCCAGGGAGGGTTTCTTTTGATGTTGGTCTTCAACTTCTTTGTTAGAATTATTTTGCATGGAAAAAGTAGATTCAAAAGACCCAAAAAACTCTCAGTCAATTTACTGCAATTTTTCCCCATATGATTAAGTGCATAGTTTTTGGCCAGTTGGTTTGGATAAATCAAATTATCAGCTGACCCATGGTGAAATGTTTGGCTTTGAACCACGTTGCGTTAAACTTCACTGTTTAACATAGCACTGTCTATAGTGCTATGGTGGTTCAAAGAAGCCAGGAATGCTGCCTCTCACCTTTTCTTGTTTATCTTGGCTCATCGCTGCTTCCACTGCAGCTGAGAGCCTTGTGTCCTGGAAGATATATGACCATAGACCCATTGTGGAAATGTAGCTTGCATGAGTACACCAGTATGGGGCAGTTCCCTTTAGGCACGTACAGGTTGATGTGGAAGAGGCTTCAAACATAGTGGGTTTTGGTTGGTCCATGACAATTGGTTGATTCAGCACAAAGTGCTAAAAGGTTTTGTTTTGTTTTGATTTTGTGTTTCTAAGTAATTCTTGATATGATAACACATTAGAATTTCCTGCAGGGTAGAAAGATGGTTTACTACCCTCCACCCCTCCCCTGCCCAACTCTGGTGTAAATCAAAGTAGAAGATATAAGCAGTATTTTTCCTCTTATTAGAAATATTCTTCAAGAAAAGATGACTTAGGGAATATTTTGTCCATTGCTGCAGAAAAAATATGTTAAATTTTCAGTAAGAAAGGGGGTGAGGCTTTTAACTGACCTGAAAGCTGTAGCTGATTTCCTACTGCATTTTGACATTCCATCGTGTATGCCTGTTAGTGCAGAAAATTATGTTCTTTTACAGTTTCCTTAGTACAGGGGATGCCTCTTTTCTTGTTAGTAGTGGAAAAGCTGGATAGCTTTTTAGTCCTTACACACTGCTGTATGTGTTTCTGTGGCTTTGAAAAGGATAATATTTATGTGGGCTACAAAGCTCCAAACATGAGAGAATTGCGAGAAGAGAAATTGAATGTCTGGCATAGTCTTCCCACAATACATTCCAGTGAGTTAAAAACAAAAAAACAGAAACTGTTTGTATTTAGATGCAGCTATTGGTGATAAAGTGCTTCTCAGCTGTTTTGTTTGAAACGGATGGCTTAAAGATGTGGTGATGTTTTTCTGTGTGCATTTTTTAAAAAAAGGATCAATTTTGATTAAATTAAAAGAAAAAAAGAGGCAATTTGTACTTTGTTTGAGAGGAAAAAGAGTTTCAGTTAAAAAGAGACATTTATGTGAAAATGGGAAAAAGAAATGTAAAGCAAATTGAATTTTGGCATTTGCCATGTGAATACTTCTTTGATCATTCAGACTTTACTATTACATTACATAAAAAATGTGAATCATGAATATAATTTTGAGAAACTCCAGTAGAATAGCAGAGAACGTAACTTCTAAAACTTGATATTGGCAGCACTAAAAGTGCAATAACATCCTTTGAAATTATTCTGTTTGTATTCAAGCTGAAGACAATTTGCTCTGCTTTATTTGCCATCCCAGATTTTTCAGCAATTTGTTATGAAAAGCGTTGTGAAACAAGCATAGTAGAAAGTAGAGCTTTACTTAAAAGAAAAGTTTCTTTCATTGTATGGCAAGTTCAAGACCTAATGAACTGCACATTTCTGTCAAACTGGCAAGAAATCAATAACGTTTGGCCTTTAGCCTGCTGCAAAGGAAAGATCAGGATGCTGTTTTGCACTTCTCCAGCCAAGGCTTCATAGGATTTATTGTGGAATAGCAACACCGCTACCGTCATGGGAAGGTTTTCCTGTTCAAAGATGATCTCCCTCAGGAACTCAAAATCGTTTTGTTTATTCAGGTTAGCTTGAGAAATCTATTGTGACTGGGGATGCGACTTGAGGTAGGAAGCAAAATTTGAGGTTGCATAAGAAGGAGGAACATTTTCCATCTTTGTGGAAAATGAACAGAAAATCCCATTGTTCTGCATACAATTTACTGTTTCTGGGAGAGTGAAAATGATGCCTGTACTTTTCTGCCCCTCTTCCTCAGCCATTTTGTGACTATGTCTCCTCCAAAATGATGATGCCGGCTTAGAATTGCTCTCAGTTCTCACTGTCACCTGCTCCTTGCAGGGAAATGATGTTTGACCAGTGATCCCATGTATGTATTGTCAAATCCTCTGTCTGTGGACAGGAGGATTAGCCTTTATTGCTACCCAGAGTGTGTGCAGGACAGCCTGATAGCAAAATTTGCTGGACTGAGGTGGCGTGGCCATGGTCACGGAGCTGAGCAGCACCTACGACTCTGAAAGAGAGTTCTGCTTTGCCTGTGGCAGCTTTGTTACGAGTCTGCACTGGTAGTTGCTGACTTCCTGCAGAAAGTATTTCAGAAAGTCTGTAAGAGAAAATGGTATTAATTTAAATGTATGTAATATGAAATGCCATAACAAACTGCTTCATTTAGGGAATGAAACCATGCTGCATGTACCTTAGCCTGAGTAACGAAAGAGAGCATGATCTCAGAGGAGCTAGTGGTGACACTGCTCAAATGCTGATGTGATCCAGGAGTTGTGGAACATCTGGAAATGTCTCAATTACCAGAGAAGTGCTTCCAAAGGTCAGTATTAACCAACACAGTGCCAGAATACTCTCATCAAATGGAAAGGAAACTCATGCCTAGCATGAATAAAAAGGTTCTTCAACTTTTCTATTGTAAATCCTTTGGTAAACACACTGTGCAAAAAAAGCATCTTGATACTCAGAATTGTCACAGCTCCAGGGGAAAAAGAGTTGATGAAAGTGTGTTATCAGTAAATCGAATTTTGAAAGTAGCTCTGTAACTCCTTTTGGCATATTTGCTTTAAGCCCATTTTATTTCCACACAAGCTAAAAATTAGCACACAAAAGATAGTTTTGGTTGATACTTACAGCTTTGTTCATGTCATCTCCGAAGGGAGGAGATGCCCACCAGTACAGTTTAAAAAGTAAGAAATAGATAGCGGTTACTAGCCTAAGTAACTTTCTATTGCACTCTTTATACAAACCTTGCTATTTGATTAATAGTGGTGGAATGACAAATGTGATTAAAACCAGAGCATTCACAACCAGTTTTCAGGGGAATCAAAATCCAGGCATTCTCTGAAAGATGTGAAATGTTTCTGTCCTATTGTAAGAGAGTATGAGTAATTGCTGAGTTACTTAAAAAGGAAATGTCAACATTTCCTTTGCTATATGCATGACACTCATTTGGACAAAAAATCAGGTATAATTTCTCAGCTTTTCAAGTATTTCACATTGCATAAACTCCAAAGTCTTTGTTACTAACAGACAATATATTGAACATGTCACAGCTAACATGATTTGGAGATTTGAGAAAAAACTGAGAAGAAAACATGTACTGTAGTTGGATAAATTACTGAGAACTTAATGTCTGCTTAAGTAGATCTTTGATAATTAATATATTAATATGTGGATTCCATCTGTAATGCTATTGGTTTTATAGCCTGAAAAATAATATTATTTTACACAAGCCATGAACACATTTCAGCAATCTCCAGCCAAATTTCGAAAAGCAATTTTCAGCTTATCACTTCTATAGTACAATTCAGTTCTCACCTTTCATATAAAATGTTAGTGGATGTGACACTCTTGTCAGTGTGAGGTTTTCATTTATATATGCAAGGTGAGTTAGTTGATTGGATTATTTTTGGTTTACTGGTACAGCATGTCTAAACAGCTTCATCAGTTAAGGAAATTTCAATGAATTCTTATACAAAACCAGAGGCTGACAATGGTTAGTCAGAAGTTGAAATAATACTACTGAGCATTAGGGAAGGATTGTCTTACAGACTGAATCTTCTTAATTGTTGCTTGGACAAGGTGAGTTGCATTGGATTTTTAGGTTTTTTGGGCATTGATGAAAACTTGGAGAACTTAAAGGACAGCAGTTACAAGAATGCATACAGAGATGTCACAGAAATTTGATCCAAATGTTTCTTAGTGGATGAGATATGACAGGACTCGACCACAGGATCTTTGATGTCCTGAGACAAGGTAAACATTTTCTTTCTCTGTGTACCTGAGCGTACCCCATATACTCAGGTGATTTTGAGACAGAGCAGTCTAAGCCATTGCCTTGTGCTCTTGAATGGCCAGATGCACTAATAGGGTTAGTTATGCTTCCCTCCAAATGGGCAAGCACTACTTTTCTGCTTACAGTCTTTAGGGACAAGGTTGGGAAATGCAAGTTTAATGAAGAACTTGTTTCTATGTGAGTTATGGTTAGAGAAGCACTGTTTTCAGCTCTGTGGAGTTCATTAACTTCTTGGATGCCTCCTGGCCTCCTGAGTTTGGTTCAGGTGAGTAGACCAGCCAGCAATCCTTTTGGTGGAGTATGAGTAAAGAGGAGGTGGAGGTCTAGGCAGGAGAACATGCTTCTGGTTTTGAAATAACCTTCTCTTGCTTAAAATTAGATTCTGTCAGTTTTCTTCCCAAGTTTTTTACTAGCTTATATCCAGGCTCCAACCCCTAGGGATAGTTAACCACAGAGTAGGGCTGTCAGTGAGCATGGTGGCACCAAAAAGACATTTTTCCATGTCATAAAATCATTCAGGTTTGAAACCATTCTGTGTGGCCCTTTGCAGTGGTCTTTTATTTTCCACCAGAGCCCTGGCAATCTCTGGTCCTGCCAGCTGGACTATACCAGCCTTGTCCCTCATCTCACAGAATACTGCAGTTGCTTGAAATTTTGAGTGTTTGTTTTTTTCTGAAACTGTTTATAGATAGAAATGATTATATATAACAGAGATGTAACAAGGTCTAGGATGTGCTGACTTCTTATTCTTGCTTCCCTATCGTATGTTGGCTCACTTCAGGGAGAGAAGCTCTCTTTATAGCAATCTTGAGTTGAACTCATTTACAGATCTATATTTGGGCATCTTTGCACATAGCCTTGCGTCTAAAATGGGCAGCATAATTCTTACCTTGTAGAGGAGTCAGAAGATTAGTTACTGTCTGTAAAGAGCTTTAAAAATGACAAATCCTGTGTTTATGTATATTCAGAATATAATTAAGAAGCTAGTCAATTAATCTACTTCCTAGAAATTAATACTTCAAAATTACTTGCCCTATAAAGTGTTCATGTGCATGATTTGGGGTAATTACACCTTTTTTTTTTTTTTTGTTAACATATGCAGTGGTGTTTACTGAGAAACCCAGGCTCCACTCTTGCAGTACACCCTGTGTGGACACAATCTTCAAAACTGAAGTCCATGATATCATTTCATTATTTACCTATTTACTCATTATTTAAAATGAAGCTGCACGTTTTTAGTAGTGAGGGTAATTTAATACCTAGAACAATTGAACATGGGCTTAGGTGGGTTTTTCATTACTTTTTATATTAGAATTGATTAAGGAGGTTCTGTGGCTCACCTTGATCCTCTATGTTTGATGCAGGAGCTGTCTAGTGAGGTTTTTCAGGCCTGTATTACATCAGTTGTCAGACTAGCACATTATAGATGTCTCTTCTGGTCTTTAAAGTCTGATCTTTTAATTAAAATACAGGGATATCTTTTGCGGGCCAAAACAAATACTGAGATCGTTTATAGCTGAATTCATGTGGAGGAGCTCTGCATCATTATCAGATATCGGACAAGAAAGTTGGATGGCAGATGCTCCAACTGTTGGTTGGACAATGAGGGAAAGGCTGTCAGTACATGGAGAGAGGTTACTAAGAACAGTGAAGGAATCAGAGTAAAAAAAAAAAACCCCAAAACCAACCAACAAAAGTCTAATTCCTGAAAAATATATAAAACTGCCACTGATTACAGTATTCCCTATTGCCTCTTGCTATCCATTTCTCCTATCTGCCCTTTCTTTGTCACTTGGAACAGCAGAGTTTTCTACTAATACAGCTGTACTGTGCTTAGTTATGTGGTAGGGCTGTAATCTTGATTCCCTTTAGCTGTGCCGCACTTGAGGAGGGATCAGGATAACTCCAGGGAGGAATGCTAATTCCCTCCTCTTTGGCCCCAGTGGAAAGGCAGCTCATGACACAGTGTCCTGAAAATGTCTCAAACTACGATTAAAACTAACTCTTTCGAAGTAAGTGATTTTACCTCTGAAGCATAAGGAATATATTATAAAGAAACTGAAGATGGGAAAGGATCTGAGGCAACATGTGGTATCACAGTACCTAACATTTAGAGGTTTTCCTGATGTGAGATCTGCAGACCTGAGTGCCATGCCCTTTTCCCAGTGCTTGGGAAGATGAGAATCCTACGAATGGAATTGAGGGCATACAATGAGCAGAAAGATAGCTACACCATTAGGTATCAGGAGAAATTCTGCCTGTCTCTTGGTTTAGGCAGGTTTGATTTGGCTGTGCTTTATAGAAAATATTTACTTTATAGAAATTTAGTCTATAGAAAGGACCTTCAGGGCACAGCTACTGCACCAGTCACCTGAGGAAGTTAGATGTAGAGGTGTATCAGCGTCAGTCCCAGAAGACTTTACACATGGGAGGAGAAGCTAAGGATATGCAGGAGGGCAGCAGTTCTAGGAACACTGTGAATGTTTACTAGTGAATATACTGGTGTTGGGATGCAGCCTTTCTGGTCCCTGAAAGTTAAATCAGGGGCTTTGTGGATTGCTGTACCAGATTCAAGCATGGTGATACAGTGCAAGTCCCAGGCTGGTTGCCAAAAAGCCTTCAGGAGACCTGTCTCATACACAGAGTTCCCAACAAAATGAGACACTTAACCTGACTGTCCTGAATTCCAGTCCTGTACCTTCATTATAGACCTTATTTCTGTTGAGTGCAAGGCACTGGAGACAGCAGCAGTAATTAATGTTGCGAGAAGAGAGAAAATGTCCTGGAGTTAGGTAATTCACAGCCTTCTAGGCAAGCAGCCTGTGGTTTCTGGCAGGAAATTCCCACTGGACAGTGTCAAATGCATTTTGAGACGATGCTACCCATGTTCAGTTTATTATTAGTGAATAATTTAGCTGTGCTTACTGTGTTGTATCAGTTCCTGTAGGCTTTACTTTGTGAAATTTTCTTTTGTGTGGCAGAATTTTTTCCCTGTTGATAAAGTACTGCTGAAGTACAAATGGTCTGCACTGAAAATATAGCAGATGTGACTGTATTATCCTGATTCTCTCAGCCATGAGAACAAATGCTATAACCATTGTAATTTGGCATAATTTTGATGCAAGTCAGCTGAATTGCGGCAGAATTAAGGTCTGCAGTGACCTTTGCGTATTCCTTGATTTCTGTTTTACATGCATGTTGGGTATGGGTTTTTTTAATTGATATAGTAAGAGTTTATAAAACAGGGTACATGTATGTATAATCTTCCCAATTCCAAAACTGCTGATTGCCTATTTAAATATAATGACCTCAGAATGCTGTTGCTCTTGGCCCAGACAATATTTGCAGAATGGTTCAGGAAGGTGATTCACTGTCAGATGCCAGCACAGATTTTATGCAGCAGGTTTTAACTTGATTAATCCAATAGTGGTTACAGAGAGAAGACATCAAGCCATCTCATCTACCATACAATATAGGGGGTGTATGTGTATATGTATATATGGTATATATGTGTCCAGTGTTAAACCAAACCCAGAACAGATACTACAGCCCATCTTTGAATCTCCTCAGTGTGGGAGATGGAGATCCAAAACAATGCATTCTAATGTGTTCTTGAGCCAGTGGCTTGGCAGATAAAAGCCCTGTTCTCATTTACATCTAGAAGCTTTTTCTCTGTAGTCCTGTTCAGTACCAGGTTTCTATCTACTGGGGGTGATGAAGTAACATTAAGATGATTAAAAAACTCTTAATCCCTGGGTGCCACAACAAAGAAACACAGAAGCTGAAATACTGCAGTGGCTCTTTTCTAGTTCTACAAATTACCTCTTTATTTTTTTAAAGAATCAAAACCAAAATATGCAAGAAAAAACAATTAGTAAGAATGAGCACTTCATGAAAATGCCAGTGTATCTTGTTTATAATATAAAGTGTGAAGCAATTTGAAGGATTTAAAAGACTCACATACCATCAAGTGAAGTTTTAATTAGCTCCCAGAAGACTATGAGAAAGACTTTATTTGAGTGGACCAAAGGTCCAACTAGTCTAATATCCTGTCTCACGTTGTGGCCATGAGGACATGCCAGGGAAGGCATCAACTTAGGTACTTATTTTACTTTTCCTTTCCCTGTCCTCTGAGGTGACTTGAAGCTTCCAGTTATTTTCAGCTTCAGGATTGTTTGAATTCTGAATACGTGAATTCTGTGTGTTCCGTAGCCTACAATTTCTGTACAGTGAACTCTCTAGTCTCCCTGCAACCCAGTGACGCTGCATTTACCACTTCCTTTGTCAAGGAGGAACATCAGTTTACTACCAGTTGCATGAAAAATCACTTTCTTGTATTTGATTTGAAGCTGGTCTCTATGATGTTCATGTAATAGATTTTTTTTTTTACTGGAAGTGAAATAGAGCAATGGATCCCTATGCACCCATTTCATATCTCTTGTGATTTTGTAGACGCCATGTGGTATCCCCAAAGTTGTTCCTTTCGTTGTACTGAAGAGTCTCAGTGTAAGTTTTTACTGATACAGATATCTGATTTGGACATATACAAGCCTTTCCATGCCACTTTTATCTTTTTCTGAACTTTTACCATTTTATGTTGCCCTTTCTGTGATGGGAGGTCCAAAGCTACTCACAGTACTCAAGATGTTTTGTAGCGTAACAGTCTCGTGTACTTTGTTCTGTTTCTTTCCCAATCATCCCTAGTTTTTCCTCACATATGTCACTTCACATTTACATGCAATGAATTTCATCCCCCATTTAACTGTCCAGTAACTCAGGCGTGTTGAGAATGCAGTTCTTCATAATAGGTTCTCATCATTACTATCTTGAATAATTAACAAACTTTGTCATCCTTTGTAATGCCCGTCTCAGTCCTCAACGCAATTTCCCAAGGAAGCCCTTTGATGACTTTGTTCCATTGTAAGAACTGACAGATGGCCCAATATTCCAGCTCTGCTTCCTAGCTTTTGATCAGATTATTTTTTTTCCTTTTATCCGTGGAGGGACGTTTTTCTTGTAAGTCCTAGATGCTTAAACATTTCCCTAAAAATCTGTCAAAAGCATTTTGAAAACCATATCATCATAATCCAAATGCTTGTTGACCCCTTCAAAGAACTCCACTGGGTTTAAAGGAGATGACATCCTTTTACACTGACTCTTCCCAAGTACATCATATTAATTCTGATGTCCTCTAATCCTGTTCTCATTATAGTTTCTACTAATTGGTGTGATACAAACATGAAGTATGTTTGCTTCATAGATCTCCCTGGAGACTTTTTAAAAAATTGTCACAGTTTTCATCCTCCTGTCATTATTCCATTTTCATGCTAATTTAACAACAATAGGCTACGAATTTCCTGCCAGTCCTAGTGGCACAGCAAGTCTCAAGATGTGGCAAAACCCAACCCCGGCATTTGCCTTCCCTTGACTCAAGGCACAATACCTTCCTTCCCACTAACATGCTGATGATCCAGTGATGGGGAGGGATTGTTGTCTTCTCCCCCAAACATCTTCCTCACCTCCATATGCTTATCCTTTTGCACTTGTTCCCTTTTAGGGATGCTGCCTTCTCCCAAACATATTACCTTCTTTTCCTTCCCTTTCCGCAGGATGTAAGAAATACAAGACATATGTTTTGTCTTTGAGAAGCTGGGCAAAATACTGTCAGGAGAACACATCTGAAAACTTCATGAGTTAACATGTCCTTGAATAGTACAAGCTGTTTTGATTTAGACTGCAGTTCGCTGCTTTTCCTTCAAGGATTATTGAGGAGTCTTCAGTTGCTGCAGTGATTATCCTCTTCTGCCCAATAATTTACTGGTGCTTGAGATTGCATGCAGGTTGCCAGATTCTGAAATGAACATGTCTTTTGAAGTCAAGAATAAGAAATATTTTTAGCATGTCATTTTAATTTTAATTAATTACCTCCCACCTTTTTTTGCCTCAAGGGTTTTTTAGCATGCCCTTATAAACAATAGGTAGTGAATACAAGCCATAAAGATAAAAAGGTACAGATTAAACTTCCTCATGCCTTGTATTGAAGACAGACTTTTGTTAAGGGTCTTAATTTTTTATAGCAATCTTGGTACACAGACTGAGTTTTCACAGTTGTTTTGCATTTATAGTCTTCATTCTTATCAATATTGATGGCTAGAATTTTCTTTTTAAATTGCTTTTCAAGTCCTGGCTTGAATGATTGAACCAAGACTGTGCAATAAGTTGCTGAAAGATCAGGAAATAGCATCGAATGAGGTCACGCCACAATTAAGCTTTAAAAATGGTATTTTTATAGTATATTATGAGGATAATTAAATTTGTTTTATGTTTAGCAAGAAAAGTTTAGGGAAAAGCAGTTCATAAACAAGTAGTTATTACCACACTATAATCAGCATTGTGCTGTCAGGAAGTTTAGTCTTAGGGCTGTCTGTATTGATGGAAACTCTACTTCACTATGTCATAAAAGAGAAGTTTCTTTTACAGGTCATATATAATTTGAGGTTTGGTTTATTACCAGAACAATGCTTGGTTTTCCCCTTGGAAAGTATGGCAAGTTCAGAGCTTTTGCTGTTGTATCTTGAATCCAGCCATTATCTGGAATGTGTTCTAAAGACAAAATTATGGTGTGAACTGCTGTCGATGAGAAGCCCAGCATAATAACCAGTGTACTCTGGTACAGGACTTCTCTCACTCAGGTGCTTAATCTTGTTCCAGTCTTGTCTGTGAAGCAGCGATGCCCATCATCTCATTCCACAGTCTTTCCTTTTCACCGATGGGAGAAACTCTGATTAGCACTAGATACAAGTCAGAGAAGTGATACACAACATTGTTCCTGATGCATCTTGATTCTGTTGTTCTTTCCTTGACTGTCAGTCAAGATAGTGCCTTCATACCTGTGCAAGGTATACGTAACTTTCTGTCCTTTTTTTTCAGACTTTAGTTTGGAGAACTCTGTCAAAGAAGTTTATATTAAAATGAAGACTTATAATTTCGCTTGTGTGTAATGAATACTGAAAGGACACCTTAAAATGAAATTACTGAATTTGTTTCATATCAAAATACAGAATGTTCATTTTATCTTCTGTGAGTCTGAGAATTTTTTAATAAATAATAATAAAAAAACATCAAACGGAAACACAGGCTTAACTTGAAACATGAGTGCCTGCCTGCTAGTCCAACAGACATGATGAATGATGATGAGTGTAGTTGATGTAAATGTGTCCTATAGTTCTTAAATATTCACTGCTATCACTTCAAGAAACTAATAGTGTAGTGCAGAAAGGTCTTTTTTACCTGTACTGTACTGCAGTGATGTGGAAGCTGTGCTGTTTAGAAGATTGAATGGCAGTGCTAAAATGATGTATGTCTATATATACATATACATCTATATATGTATATAGGCCCACTCACATACTTCATCAACTTGAAAACCTAATAATGCATCACAGATACCATCTTATTTTCTTGCAGTAAATTAGTTTTGTAAATGAGCAACATTTATTTTAAAAAGAGAAGTCAAGGATGACTTAAGACGTTCTTTTTAGAGGCATGTTATGACATTTTGCTTGCACTTTGCTTACTCTGGAGTTGAATACTGGGTAAATGATGTGATAATGATGCTTGAGTGCAATATGCATGTTTGAGGTGGATGGAGGATGTAGCTGATTTTTAAAAGTAGCTTCTGAAAATGAATGCCTTTTATAATTTACCTTTGTTTCCACTGGATCCAGTTCTATTGTAGTAGCCCTCTAACTTTGTTTGAATTTGTGCATTTTCTTAGTCTAACTAAGTGTTTAGAGTGTGCCTATCACCATAATAACTGCACACCTCTAAGTCTAAATTCTGTGACATGAGATCACTGCAAGTCTTGCTCAAAAGAGGTCTGCGTTATCTCACTTTAAAAGAAAAAGTAGGGAGGACTGTAATATTGTCTCTCCCTTTAACTTGAATCCCTACACAATGGGATTAAATCCAATGCTTGTCTGCACTTGTGTGTTTATTCTAATTTTATATGTAGCAGCTTTATGAAACACAAATAACTTGTTACATAAAATGCATCTCTGAACAGTGTGGTCTATCTTTAAATACAGTTTTTAAAATAGACTATTCCAGTCCATAAACAGAGCACATTTGTATGTAATCTTGCTGCACTTTTTACTGTTCTGTAGGTTGTTTTGAACTGCACTGTATTGTTATAAAAGTTTTTTATCTATCACTGCTATGGAGAATCCTATGGACCTGATTAAATGTTTCTCTCTATTCATAGCATTCAGATTTAAGTGGTATGCACTGTTGGAAAACCACAGTTTTATAAGATTGTCCTTTTAATGATTTATTGATCCTTGTGTGTGCTCTGGAGTTGTTTTGTTTCTGAAACTTAATGGATCTGAGCCTGGACTTTCTTTGTATAGCCTGTTAAATGTGAATGCTGCTCCTTATTTTTCTTTGTTTCTGTTTTGTTGGTCTGTTGTTAATCCTGCAGTCTTGTGGTCTTCTGTATGAAAAGTGTTTTGTATACACATAACAGTATTTAGTAAATTAATATAATGCACAAATGAATAGTTTTCTCATTATGGAGTGCCATCATACATACTCACGTTACCCAAAAAGAAGCCAAACGTATGAGTTTACTCAGATGCACAGAGGCAGCTGGGTTTTGTAAATGTGAGGTCCCCAGGCACAAACCTCGAAGCAAATACAGGTGCACAGACAGTGCTAGCGCCAGCGTAGTGAACCCAGTGCATCTGGGGTGTATTGAACCTGCTCTGTGCACGCTGCACAGCTGACTTGTGTGTTGTGTGTGCACAGCAGGCAGCCAGATGTTTCAGAAGGGGCCGACAAATGGCTGAAATCATCTCTTTTTATATGGACAAAATTCATTATCGGTGTTGACAATATCTGCAGCCAATTCTCCATAGGTACAATTTCATCCCTTCTGTTTCTGTTTATGCTTGTGTTCCTCCTGCCTTGGAAATGGCTTTTAATTCCGAGGTGTTTTATATTTTGCTTGATCTCCAGCATGGTGTTTGGCTCAGAGAGGCTTTTTCAGCTGAGCTGTGGGTTTGACAAGGAAAGCAGAATGTTTATTGACATCACTTCAAGTTTCTTACTGCTGTAAACAATGGCTAATGGCTTGGGAGAACGCAAATTATATACCTTGCTTGCTGACTGGAGTGAGTTTGGAATTTGCTGTTAGACCCCAGGAAGTAATTGCTGCCACATGTGGTTATAATGAGTTCACTTTTAACTGGGATGAAAGTGGAAGAGGGGTTGAGAAGTTCTAGGTAATGAAGAGAACTGAGTGATCTGATGCAGAAATGTTTAGCTATAAGAGCTCCTGAATCACATCAGATCTAATAACCAGATGGTTTTGTGTATGGGCAGGTCCCTCAGTTGGACCCCCTGCCAGTGAAACCACTGACTTACTAATGGGTGCATTTAAGGCTGCTATGGAAATTACAGGTGTGCATTTAGGTGTGTTCTCACCTATTTTCATCTAAGTTGGAAGAATTCCATTTGCTACCTGGCTGTAAGTTAGTATGCAAGCTATGCAAAATAAGGTTCTAAATGACCAACCTTGTGAGATGGGTTTTAAGGTGGATGACTGGGGGTTCTCTCCTCCCCACTAGATACTATTATTACTACATTCTGAAAGTAGCGAAAACTTTCGTGAAATTTGCAGAAATTCTGTGATCTATGGAACAATGTCCTTCACATAAGAAATGCCATCGAGTGTTTCTGCATTCTTGTGAGGAAGTGGTGGCAGTTCCAGATTTGGTATCCTGTGCTGGCATCCAAGAAAAATCTTAGGTGAAAAACTGCAATGTAAAAAAACCCTACAGAAACCTCACTGCAGTCACACTATTGTATTCAACTGTAGAAACTACTTAGGAATTATATTCTGTTGTATTGTATGTGGGAGCTTAAGAACAATAACTTACGATAAGTATCATGAAAGCTATTACCTTGATACACAGGGGAATATGCTAAGGATACAGTTTCAACTTCATGTTTCATGACTAATAGCTTAAAACACATCTTCCTAGGCAGGCAATGCTTTGGGCTGTGTTTAAAAAGTCAGATTTTTTACCTAAATTTTATATTTCTATATTTTATTTAAAAGACTTTCTGAGCAATTTTTTCTTGTTTTAATTTGCAGTATTACTTTACTGTTCTTTTTGGCCACGACGGGCAGAAGCCACTGGAGCTCCGTTGCGATGATGAAGTTGATGGAGATGAATGGGTAGAAGCGATTCACCAAGCTAGGTATGAAACCTGATTCTTGATGCTCAGCCCCATTTTATTGTAAATAAATTGATAATAGTTTGTCAATCTAAATTTTCGAAACAGAAATAAATGTTACAGTGCATTAGATGTCTGTTGCTTGCGATTCATGGATAAGTGATATGCCAAATGAATAAAAAGCATTTATATGGAAATAAGCGTAAGAAAGAGGAGGTCAAACCATGACCATGATAAAGTGCAAGAAATAAAATTTTGTCTTCAAAATCAAAGTCCTGAACAACAATCAGTCTTGTCAAAAGGGACATGGTAGGACTTCCAGCCATGCAGTAATCTTTCCCTGAAAAAAGGTCTGTGTGGTGAATAGGCAAGGTTTACAGAATAATCTACAGGAAAGTCATCTAACTGAAGGTTTCGGAAACCTTCAGATATCTTTGCTGAAATGCACTTTCTCTAGCCTCCTCTCATAGACACTCAGCTAATCTACAGTGCCATGGTAACGCATAAGGAACCAGGCAGTTTCTGAGCTGCTTAGGACACGAGCCATGTAAACAGAAGTGGTTTTGCTTTGTAACTAAAAATGAACACCACCAGCTAGTAGTTTTTAATTTAGAACTTGTGAAATGAGACCCTGAAGCTCTAGGTCTTGTGTCATCTGGGCATCCAGTCTTTGGATCTGTGTCCTCTTAGTGTTGGTACCTAGCTGAACAGGGTCTCCTTCTTTCTTGGAAAGCATTTGCTGGGCCACAGTATTAGGTGAGCCACATTTTGCATGGTAGCCCTCCCAGTGATCACATTATTTCATGACTGGAGAAGCTATGAGGCTTTGAACTCAGCCCATCTCAGGAGAGCGTGTCCACCAGTGGGCATACATGAATTTTCAGGGCAGAACTTAGCAGAAAATTAAGCTGAAGTTAAAACCCACACAACTGAAAATATTGACAGCTTAAACTTGCTAAGAAGAAGTTAATCTTGAGGTTCAAGGTGGGAGTGGTTGAATTTTGACTCCACTAGAAAATTATAACTTCAGAAGACGACTGGGTCTCTGTTGTTGTAAGCAAGATCACTCTTTTTATCTCCGTCCCTTTTGCTATTTAACTTTTCCCCCCTTATTTGTGCCTGTCTGAAGTGACAGTACTAATAATATCAAACTGTGGAGACCTCTGTGAGGGATATTCTCAGGGCCCTATGTAATTTGGGGGATTTTCTTAATCTACTTCTCTGCATAGGCCTCTAAATTTCTTGAGGAAGTTTTCCAGGGACTTGCACATGGCTTTTCTTGAACAAAGTATCAACAAGTGACAAAAAAAATTTCTGAAATTTAGTTGCTAAACATACGGGGTTGTACACTACTGTGGTTACCTAATTGTTCTGATGCTTTTCTACTTCAGTGGAAACTGCTTTTATTTGCTTTACATGGTGTCTAGCAAAAAACCTTGGAGTTGCATAATTGGGTCTTTTACCAAAGATACATAATAAAGAAGTGAAAATAATAGTTTTAGACTATTCCATAAGATTTTTCTTGCCAATTTCATTAAACAAAGTAAAACAGATTTGCTTCAGGGATTAAATTTTGCATGTGTCATGATTTATATGTTTTTCCTTGAGTTCGTCTGTATTTTTGACAAATGGGACAAGCTTTGGCAACTTCTTCAGTGTCACTGTTCATTTGAGGCTAGCCTAAGACATTTCTGACCCTTCTCGCAGATTTTTGTTTTGAATTGCTAAATGACTTTTTATGTCACCCTTTGAAGATACTTTTTGTAATATCTCAGGTGTCTTAGATAAAAATTCTGGGAGGTATTGAGAACATTATCCCCCTACCCTTAAACTGAAAACAGGCCTGGGAACATCCTGTTCTGTGTGAATATGTTGGCATTCGTGAAATGGAAATATTTAATTGCTTTCTGGAGGGTCTCATCCTCGTGAGTAGCTATGGTAATCCATGTTTTAGCTGAAACAAAGTAGTTGAGGGGATTTTTTTTCCCTTTTTCCTTTTTTTTCTTGTTTCTTTTCTTAGATTAACATATACAAAAATCTAATTTTGGATTGCTTTTCATGACTTTTTGCCAAATACATGTTTGCAGCCATCAAAATATCTTCCATGTTTTATTTATTTTGAAAGTTAATAAACAAACTGTTGAAAAAATAACACATACAATCTCACTGCACTCCATGTCCCACTCTGAATAAATAGGTATTTTATTTGAATGCAAATTCATAATGAAGGGATTTTCTGCTGTGGCATTGTCTATTGTTTCTTGGAAGATTTCATTGTGGGTGGGATGCCACTGCTTATCATTTCAGAGGTACAGTGCACACTCTTGGAAAGCTGACAGGCATGCTGTAGCTAGATGCTGCATTGCATATGTTCCTGTCTGTAGTGCCCTTTCCTCATCTGAGAGAGATTGTTTGGCTTGTAAGCTTGCAATGGGAGGTGCAATTCAGTATATTTTAATGGGAGTCCATTATGAACTCCACATGCATACCACCTTTTCATCTCTTTCCATTTTATTTGAATTCTCAGTGGTTTGAGTTCTCAGTAATATCCAGGGTGACAGAGTAAGGTTTGTATCTTCTGAGTTAGATTTCTGGGCTGGAGGATTTATTTCTGGCAAACCCTATTTCCTCCATCAGTGACTGCATGTGGAAGTCCTGTTTTGGGCTTTGTTCCTCGTTCCTTGTTCCACGTACCATGGAACATGGTATCTTATGAAATAATCTGTTTCACCCTCGATACACTGACTTTTCACACTCTCTTACAAATTATTCTTCTTTTTTTTTTTTTTTTTTGCATTTAACTCAAAAACTTTTATGCTCCTTTTTTTTTAATGGATGCAGTACTTATCCAATTTCTCAGCCTTTTCTACTTTAGCTTATTGGAAAGTCTTAGATTAAGTGCTTCAGGCTGTAGTTTCATGTATGCTTTAGTCCTGCATAAGCCCACATTGCTGCTGAAGGAAGCAGCTGTAATTCCCATAAGTCAGCCATTCATTCCCACACCTTTACCAGCCCTTCTGTCATGCAGGCACAAGTGTGAACCTAATTGGGAAACTGATTTACACTAAAAGGAATTATGTTTTGTTTATTTTTTGCCAGCTTAGTTTTAATCTGTCTCATTCCTCCGTGTCTATTCACTGCACATCCACACAACACACCTGTGTTCAGGGCACAAGGGAGAGGGAAGTTTATGGGTGGGATGTGGTAGAGCACGAGTGCTGTGCAGGGGGGAGAGTGGGAGTGCTTCTTTCAGCTAGGTCGCTGTTTAAAGCGTATGAGGAACTACTGCCCTCCAGCCAGCAATTAAAAAAAAAACAAACGCTTGCTCTCAGATTTGTTGGCACACTTCACTTGCTAATGCAGGGTGCATTTCACATAGTATTTTGCAGGCAGTTGTAAGCTCAGTATGGTAGCTCAAAGCTGCTTGGAAGCTCAGAGCAAATGCCTTGCTACTAATGCCTTGCTGTTGGAGAAACTGTATTAACTGAGACTTGGTGCTATAATAACCACGATTTTGTAGTTTCCAGTTGGTTAGGAATGAGGCAGAGAGAATTTGAATAATACTTAAAAGATGGGCAAAGCAATCTCATATCTGCCTTCCAAATAATGTCTAGCTAGATCCACAGAACAAAGAGGTAAGGGTTGGCAGAGCTGGTAGCTTGATAGAAGTGTGGCTGATGCTGCTCCCTATACCCGGGTTGAACTAGAAGTGAGCCTGGGCATGTAATCCCAATGCAAATGAACACACATATGTACATGCAAACACAGCTGGCCACACAGATCAGCACAGACAACAACATTCAGCACTTACATGGGTGCAGACAACACCAGCAGCCTCATCTGTTTCCCTCTCTGACTGATCAGGATGAAGGCATGGTAGTGGAAAAATACATACAATAGATATATACAGTATGGATCCCCCCAGTAAATAGCCTAGCCATGCAGTCTGTCCAGGAGCTGTTCCTGGATCCTCTTTCTCCCCAGTTGCTGGCACCTGGAAGTACAAGCCCCCAGTGCCCGCAGACCCTCTCCAGTTGCTGGTATTCAGTCCTCATCACACAGATACACATGCATCCCCCCGTTCCCAGCACACTGTGGATCCCCCAGTAACTGGTCTAAGACAGTCTTCCAAGTGACTGGCCCTTGACCCCATGTACTTCCATTTACCTCACACACCCACACCACACACACACATATGCACTGTGGATCCCCCATTAATTGGTGCACAGGTCCCCCCAACCCTGCACGCATGAGCACATGCAGAGACCCTAACACTATGGGCTTAATTACTCCTGTAACTGCCTTGCACACTAAGTCTAGCTGGTAACTAGCCCTCGGATGTTCTCATCTCCAGCTGTCACAGGCACAGACAGACGCATGCAAATGAGTTTCTCAGTCAACCACCCCATCTCACAGTCTTCCCAGTAGCTGGGTTAGATCGCTTGTGCCCTCCAGTAGCCAAATCACAGAGTCTCTGATGATCCAACCTAGACTTACTGCATCTTCAACACCTGGCTTCCCAGCAACTAATCCTACTCACCAGCTGGTCAGGCTTGACAGTGGCTGGTGCTCACACACTGATATACACACCCAGACAATATGTATACACTGCTGCGTCTCCAGTGAGTTACTGGCACTGCAGACACACAAGGGACCTATGGTCCCCTGGGTCCCAACGCCAGTAGCTGGCACTTAGAGCTCCATGGATGCGTATATGAAGTCCCCTCACCCAGGAATGTAGTTAGAGTTTGAAGACAGGATGGACTGTGCTGATCGGGTCAGATTTTCCTGGATAAAGGAGTGCCAAGACAATTGGAACAGCTAGTTTTAGTGTGAGTTGTGAGTCTGATGAGTAACATTGGCTAATGAGGTGTGTTTTCAGGATTGTCTCATTCTCACCCGAGAAGGTACCTTTCCCCCTCCCTGAACACCCATGCTCCTATAGTAAGCCATTCCCCAACTGACACGGTTTGGGAGGATGAAACCTCCTGTGGTTGTTGGGGCCACCCTTCTGACAGACTCTCTATTCCAGTTTATATTTCCCTGTATCAATTAAAAGGATTTTGTAGTAAAAATCATTTGGGGTGTAGATTTCTCATACTCCCCCATGTATCACACCGTCCTACACCCACCCATCCTCCAGTCCCAGTTGCTTTAGTTGTTCACCAGTCCAAGTGCCATTTCCCACCTGTTTGACTGGAAGTCAGCAGATACCTCTTCTACAGCCTTTCTAAACAGTTGTTCATGTGGATCTGAAAGCCCATCTTAATTTTGTCTCTTCTGATAAGCCTCAGCCCTCTAACCCTCACAGCCATAGGTGTCCTTTTGTATCCCATATCATACAGGAGTTCATTAAAGGTTAATGATACTTCTGTACAGGTGGTCTCTCAAGTCACCTTGGTTAGTCATACAGATGGATTGCATAAGTTCTATTGCAACTTTTAGTGTTCCCATTCCTAGTGTGGCTGTTAATGTGCTATTAGACTTTAAAACTTGTCTGGAGGCTATTCCTTCTCTGTTAAGGAGACCTGTAGCTGCTTGAAGGTGGTTAGTATGGGCAGATGCAGGCAATTTTCTTTGCCTTCTAGAGCCATATTGCTGAATTTTCATAAAGAGTTGATTAGGTTGTGCATTTTGCATTTCAAAAGGGTGATTTGCTATGATCATAAATAGTTCTGGCCAGGTCCAATGCCAGGTTCTTTCAGCTTCCTGAGCAGCTTTAGTACAATTAGCATAGAGTGATCCAATGAACCATAACTCTGGTCTGAATTCAGTACAAAAATCAAATATATTTGCTGGTAGCACTAATGGAGCCTTTATCTTGGTCCGCTGCCACAACAAGGAGACCTAATAATGAGGCAGTGGTTAAACTTTCTCCAGTTTTCCTACACTTTCTGAGCATGGCAACTGTCATGGGGCCTAAATGATCCATCATTTTTCTCAGGACTTTGTTCATTTCTTCCTGTCCTGTAGGTAGTGGTCAATTGGAACTTAAGGTTCTTGAAATACCTGTTTTGAGTCCTGTCTCTACAGATGATATTAGGAGATAGGTATAACCTCAGCTTTAAGGATGCTCTGTCTTTGAGTCTTACTACCTATTATTATAAATTTATAGAATTGCTTCTCTCAATAAAATGTTAATACCAAGTCATAAAAATCTGTGGTTCGCAGCAGTTACTTCTTTCTATTACACAATATCCAGGCCAGAGAACTGGATCTAGCCTGGCTGCATACAAGTTGTTTTATGACTTCTCATCTTCCTTTGACATTTGAACATTTGGTACAATTTTCTTTAACAAAGGATTTTGTACATGTGTATAATCAAGTCGGTATTGAAACTCTGCCCTCTTGGAAGGCTTCTGGCATTATGCTGGATATACAGGTTATCACTTTAGACATGATGATCTTTAACTCATACATACAGAGAGATGGATGAAAAGGGCTGTTGGAAGTACGTGAAGTTTATTCGAAAATCCTATGATTTTCCTTTCCTAGAACAAGTAGCAGTTTTGAGAAGGAAAATGGATAGCCTATTCTAAGTTACTGTAGGTGTACATAGGCTTTTCTAATTATCTCTTCTTCATACTGCTAATTATGGGAGTGAAGGAAATGTTGTTTGGTTTCCAGGCTGAGACTGACATTTTAGACAGCCAAAGCCACTAACTAGGCAAAATACTCTAAGTACATCTCAAAAGAACAAAAACTTGTCAATCTTCCATAGCATACTTGTTCCCTAGTAAAGCAAGTCTGTGGAAGTCTAGCTTAATGCATTTAAAGAAGCTGAAAAATTTAGATGAAGTTTCTTCCCCTAAAGGAGGAAAATAAAGATTTTAAAAAGTGGTAGAAAAACATCGTATCTGGTATCTTGAGTCTTACATCAGCTCTGACTGCAGCTGCTATTCACCCTTTGTGATTCTGTGTCCTACTGTTTTCCTCAGTCTTGAATAAAAGCAAAGTCAAATCTGTCAAATTCTGTATTGGAAACATTTGGTAGCAAAAGTTTAAGAAAATTTTGAAAAGAATAAATAGAAGAAAAGGTCTTGTAACCTATCTGGATCTGGTTTTAGGTAGAAAAGACTATTCTTCATATGAAATGTAAATCAAGGTAGTGCTGCAGGCACTAAGGAATGCATTTTCTTACATATGTTACATATATTTTTATCTTCATCATGTCTCTCATCATTGTAAAACAACTAGTGCTAACTGTATTTCTAACTCAGACCCTTTTTATCATGTGCAAATGCCTTTTAGGGTGCAAAGAGATTAAGTACTATGGTTTCTGAAAAAACAGGATTCTTACAACACAAAAAATATTATTGAACAATTTTAAAGAACTGAGTATCATACTTCACTACCATTTATTGCACAGTGAAGATATATAGAATCATAGAATCATTTAGGTTGGAAAAGACCTTTAAGATCATCAAGTCCAATCGTTAACCTAGCACGGCCAAGTCCACCTCTAAACCACGTCCCTAAGCACCACATCTACATGTCTTTTAAATACCTCCGGGGATGGTGATGCCACCACTTCCCTAGGCAGCCTGGTCCAGTGATTGATAACCCTTTCAGTGAAGAATTTTTTCCTAATACCCAATCTAAACCTCCCCTGGCACAACTTGAGGCCATTTCCTCTTGTCCTATCGCTTGTTACTTGGGAGAAGAGACCAACCCCCAGCTGGCTACAGCCTCCTTTCAGGTAGCTGTAGAGAGCAAGAAGGTCTCCCCTCAGCCTCCTTTTCTCCAGGCTAACCAACCCCAATTCCCTCAGCCGCTCCTCATCTTGTGTGTCTCTAGACTTGTGCTCTAGACCGTTCACCAGCTTCACTGCCCTTCTCTGGACACGCTCCAGCACCTCAATGTTTTTCTTGTAGCGAGGGGCCCAAAACTGAATGCAGTACTCAAGGTGCGGCCTCACCAGTGCCGAGCACAGGGGGACGATCACTGCCCTGGTCCTGCTGGCCACAGTATTTCTGATACGAGCCAGGATGCTGTGGGCCTCCTTGGCCACCTGGGTACACTCTTGGCTCATGTTCAGCCGGCTGTCAGCGAGCACCCCCAGGTCCTTTTCTGCCAGGCAGCTTTCCAGCCACTCTTCCCCAAGCCTGTAGCATTGCCTGGGGCTGTTGTGACCCAAGTGCAGGACCCGGCACTGGGCCTTGTTGAACCTCGTACAGTTGGCCTTGGCCCATGGATCCAGCCTGTCCAGATCCCTCTGCAGAGCCTTCCTGCCCTCAAGCAGATCAACACTCCCACCCAATTTGGTGTCATCTGCAAACTTACTGAGGGTGCATTCGATCCCCTCGTCCAGATCATTGATAAAGATATTAAAGAGAACTGGCCCCAGTACTGAGTCCTGGGGCAATATGGATGAATATGAATATAGCTTCATGACAGATTTTATGTATGTTGTTTTACTTGTTGAAAGAGATGCCCTGATTTTTTTTTTGCCATTTATTGTTTACTATTACAATAGTTAAAATGTAACAATAAATGTAATAGAATTAAATTCACTTCTTACTCTTTTTATAATCTATTCAAGGAGGAAAAACTTTTGCTTTATGATAGGTATGGGAACTCATTCTAATTATTTTAAATCTAAGCTTGCTTTCAAGGTTAGGTGCTGAATTTAATAGCTGTACTCAATATTGGCCCCCTCAATTATATAACTGCACTAATACTGATTGAAAGGGCAGTAAATACATACAAAAAAAGATTAACTGGAGAGGATACACATTATTATGTTTTTAAAAACCTCACTATTTAATAGCAAATGTTCATTTTTTTATGAGTGCTGTAACAAGTAGAAAGAAATTTAGAAGGAAAAGATGTGCAATCAAAAAATGCCTTCTGTCAAATCCTGTGCTAACTTGACAGTGGAAAAAGATACGATATTCAGCATTTTCAGTGATAGATCATAAAATAGCAAGACATCCCTTGTCAAAGATTTGGGGCTTTGTTCTGCTGTGTTTTGTGCAGTTTGGTCTTTATCTTGTAAAATTATGTAACTCTCAAAGGAACAAGCTTCCTGAAATCTAGGTAAAGAGGCTGTATGTGTCTGTAGATTTTGCTGAATCAAGGCCAGCAAACAGGCGTGTCGCAGGACTGTGTGTTGTCTGCACATTTAAATTATCTATGTAGAGATACTGAATCACATGAAAGAATAATTTGAAGAAAATGTTGCACAGGAAGAAACTGATTTCTCCTTCACCTGAACTTGGAACAGTACTTCCAGTATGATGCTTGTCCTGCTCTGATGGTAACATCTAACTGCACTAGGGAAACTGTAATTTTTCAGGAAAATAGAAATCAAAGGCAGTTTGTCACCAAAGAGCTAAAAGAAAGACTGATACTTTAGTTCCTCTTACTAATTAGAATAAATACATTTATTTACTGAATAATCTCAAACTGACCTAAACAATAAAATAGATGTTAGCAAACTAAAATGATGTTATGATGGGAATTCTTCAATAAAGAGATCTGACAGGTGGAGAGAATTAGAAATAGGTCTGATGAAGTGACAGATGCTCCCCCTAAGTCCTTCCAAAAGTTGGAAAAAAGCATTCCTTAAAATAAATAAAAGAAATTGAATTAATCAAATTCTTGGGCTTAGCCTGAGAATTAGAAGCTCATAAAAAGATGAGTGCAATTATCTTGCTCTCGATACTGGGAAACTGAGTACTGCTAGCACCTGTGTCTAAAAAGGATATTGAACACTATAAGTTTGGATGATTTATGATCAAGCTATTCATTATATATTAAACCAACCAAACACAGTTTTGCAGGTTTTTTGTCACTGGTGCAGTATTTATTCCGTCAATATCTCATAAGAGGATATGGAAGACAATATTTGGCTATTTTTACTAACATCAATGTTTTCCCTTTTAGTTATTCAGATATTCTCATTGAAAGGGAGGTGTTAATGCAGAAGTACATTCATCTTGTCCAGATTGTAGAGACTGAAAAGATTGCAGCCAATCAGCTTCGACATCAGCTTGAAGATCAAGACACAGAAATTGAAAGACTTAAATCTGAGGTGTGTGCCAGAGCCATCAATTATAAAATTTTACTTGTGCATTGCAATAATACTCAATATCTCTGTAATATTTGTGGAATTAACGGAACCCAGTAAGGCTAATATGTAGTAGTCCCCCAATGAATCCTTGGCTAAACATTTTTCTTAGAAATATTGGGGACTGTTAAACAGATTGGATTACTTCTTTGTCATAGACTTTAAGATGACACATTGCTTTGCAGTATGGGTTCCAATGACTGCATTATTTCCTGCCTGTGTTCACATGGTAAGTTTGATCCTCAACACATTGTCTCTCATTGTGACAGTATTCAGAATTATTTCAAAATGCTCTGTTTCACTGAATATTAAAAATTTCGTTGCAGACCTGAGCTGATAAAGTCTGAAAGACACACTAGGTTTTGAGAGGGGAACCAGCTCTCTTCTCATCCTTCCTTCATCTGGATCAAGAGCCTTGCTGGTTTTCAGAGAACTGTGTTCATGTCCCTATGACCAAATACATGCTTGTCATTCTGTGCAGCTTTAACAGGCTTGAAGAAGGGGAAAATATTTATCTGTTAGTTCTGTAACTGAAAGTTTCGTTGACTTGAGAAAGCATTTAATGAATGTTTCTTTTTGCCAGATTATAGCTCTCAATAAAACAAAAGAAAGAATGCGACCTTATCAAGGCAACCAGGAAGATGATGATCCTGATATTAAAAAAATTAAAAAGGTAAGCATGCAATCGTCTGTGCTTGAGAGGAGAAACGTGGGATGGGAAGTATACTTCTGTATTTTAGTCTGTCTAGTTTTGTCTTCATTTATTTTCATTAAATACAGTCAAATCACCAGATTCCTTTTGCCCTGCCCCAACTTAAATGTCTTAAATTACATCAGCTTCCTGTTTCAGTGCCACATTTATCCCCTGATGTATTTGTTACTTAAGTATTCATTTTAACTTGAGAGGTATATACTCAGTTTCTTAAAGAAGCTTGCACATCGCATTCCACTGCTTGTAAAGACTGAAATTAAGTCATGAGCTATGTCCTGTAGGAATCAAGTGTATAGTGACTTTATACTCCCTTCTTCTAGAAATGCTTATAAAGACATAAGAGAATGACTTATATTCTGTCCCTGTAGCTGGAATACAAATATTGAAAACACAGAGAGCAGTCTTGGTTTAGGTTGTCAGCAAGTCGGTTTGATGGTGATTGTTCCCAGATACTATGGCCAATGTTTTTAATAAAAGGGACAGAATCGTCCAAATCTGTACAGCATTTACACATGCAGCTTTTGGTAATAGGGTTTAAGGCTGGATATAGTCAGCTGCCAGAACTGTGCCCATCGCTGACTCCCACAAATCCTAATGCAGGAGCATGAATGGAATTCATGCTTGAAGATGTGGGGTAATAGTATTGCTGGCCTTAGTGTGTAATACTAAGCAGTATATTGATATTTAGCTTTAAATACACATGCTAAGTGGTATCTTCAAAAGAGAAAACAAACTAGTTTAACAGCTATTTTAGGATTATGTCAATAATGATATTGAATCTATCTTGAAATGTGCTAACTGGAAGCTTTGCACAATGTTTTTGGGAGTATAAGAGAAATGTGTAAGGGGAAATAAAAGGAGTTAAAAAACCTGCACAGTGCGTAGCAGAGTTGTGCTGATAGGAAGAGTATATACAAATGTACAACATTTGACCTTGCTGTAAAAAGTACCTTAATATGTATGTGATATCTTTTCAATCTGTTTCCTGGCAACAAGTATGACCAGGTGTTTGTGGAAATTCATTAACAAACAAAAATCTGAAAAAAAGATTATTCAGGAGCAATTATAAATCAATAAGGGCAACAGACTTTTTTTTTTTTTTTTTTTTAAACAGAGGCATTTCATTCAAAGGGTTATTTCTACAATGAAGAGCTTATCCTAAATCGTGTAATGTTTTTTCTCATTCTTCTTTTCTGTTTGGTCCATTTTTAGGTCCAGAGCTTTATGCGGGGCTGGCTATGTAGAAGAAAATGGAAGACTATTGTCCAAGATTATATTTGTTCTCCCCATGCAGAAAGTATGAGAAAAAGAAATCAGATAGTTTTTAACATGGTGGAGGCTGAATCCGAATATGTGCATCAGCTCTATGTTCTTGTGAATTGCTTTCTGCGGCCCTTAAGAATGGCTGCAAGTTCAAAGAAGCCACCTATCAGTCACGATGATGTTAGTAGCATTTTCCTCAACAGGTACGGTGGGTTTTGTTTGCTTTTTGGGGGCTTTCTCTGACTGCTTCTTCACATTCTGCTTCACTTGACAGTAGTGAGGTCTGGCACTTGTTTATTTGCTCTGATGTAAGTAATGTCACTGAGGTAGACTATGATTCCAGGGGTAAAAGGCAAGGTGCTGTTGGTGATGCTGTTTGAAACCAGCTAGACCTCTTTGTCTCCTTACATTCTATTTCTTTCTCTGCTAGAGGAGGAAAAGGACAAAGCATGCCTCTTGGGGCAGTTCTCATAATTTTCTGTCACCTTTTCTGTTTCTTTTTCTCTTAAGAGAGCAAAATTGGACTTAGTAGCCTCATATGATCCAGATAAGACCCTTAGGATGAGTGCATCCAATCTTCTATTTTCTGTTGTCCTGCCTAAGGAGCCTCCTTCCCTCTCACTTGTCTTTTCATATCCTACGAAAAAGAATTGTTCTTTGCATTAAACATCCAAGTACTATTATAATGAGTATGTACAAATAAGCCAGCAGGCATCTAACATTTGATACAGGATTGGGATTGCATCCAAGTCTGCCCCAAACTTCTAAGAAATAGAACATATTCTTCTAGTTATGAGACAGCAGCAAGCAAGAATGTAGATGACTACCACTGGCTTAAGGTTTCTGCATCTTACTCGTCCACTTAAACTGCTGAGTGCATTGTCAAGGATATTCTTGGAAAACCTATTCATTGAACTGTATAGAACATGTTATTTAATAGTTGAGTTTCTTTAAAAGAACTAACCAGTTTTAGAATATTCTTTCTACACCAAATACTATATATTTTTTACACATACTACACTAAACAATGCAATAAAAGGAAGCACTTCCGTAATAATAACTGTCTTCTGGTTTTTTTCTGGCAAAGTGCAAAACATGCTACTAACCAGGAAGAGATGTTTTTCTGTGAATTATTAATCAGAAAATAAAACCTGAATTATCTTTCTGTTTGCTTAAATACTTATTTTTCAGTGAAACAATCATGTTTCTTCATGAGATATTTCACCAAGGCTTAAAAGCAAGAATAGCTAATTGGCCTACCTTAATCCTTGGTAAGTTACTATATTTTTCTCTAGGGGTACAATTTTCATTTTTATTCTTGAAATTACAGTAGGCTTTTAAAATATTTTTTTTAAGACAGGACTTGTTTAAAGTCCTTTTTGAATGGAACATGTTTCCAGAACTGACACCACACGATCTGGTGTAGTGGGAGTCCCACGTGGGCAGTAATAACTGTCTTCCAGTCTGTATATGAGAATGCCTCTGCCCTAAGCATTGATTAGACATGGGCCCCTGAATTTTCAGTGATATTGTCTGATTATTACGTGATCAGAACAACCATGTTTTGGCAGGTGAAAGAGCTGAGTTTAATGCTTCTAAAATCTCAGTATATCGGACACAGGACTGATTATAGTAATTCACTTCCATAGAACATAGTAGTTTCTTTAAAAATATATTTCAAGAGATGAGTAGCTGGGGGAAAAAAAGCATTTCTTGACTTTTTCTAGCTGACTTATTTGACATTCTGCTGCCAATGCTGAACATATATCAAGAATTTGTTCGGAATCATCAATATAGTCTACAAGTACTGGCAAACTGTAAGCAAAACAGAGACTTTGACAAACTCTTGAAGCAGTATGAAGCCAACCCAGCTTGTGAGGGGCGAATGCTGGAAACTTTCCTTACTTACCCCATGTTTCAGGTAGTCTCTGTATATTTTTCGTGATTATTTGTTTTTAATGTTTGTTTGATTCATTTTGTGTTACTGACTTCACGATTGGTTGAAGATTCTTCTTGCTTAACTAAACATAGTCTCATGCAAATTAATGTAGTTTTCATTTATTTCATTACTATACTGAAACTCTGCCTGTAGAGAGCTTTTCTCCAACTATACTGATTCACAAATAATCAGATTACTGAAATTCACATACTATTCAGAATCTTACGTATGTTGAAGGGTAATGTGGGATGAGGACTAGTGCCAAAAGAAAAAAAGGTGAGAAACAATTACTTGACTTCTGCCTGCTGCAGGATTATGAAGCAGTCCAGACAGAGATAATATAGCTGGTATAGCAAGTTAGAGCAGCCACAAGCTTTTTACTAGGAATACATTCTGAAATTTTCCTCCCACTTTGTTCTCCAATGACTTGGTCTTTAGAAAATGAAAAATATATTGCAAAAGTTTTGAAAGCATTATTTATCCTTCTCATATTTTGTCTTGATCTGCCTGGATTAATTATTTGTGGCTGTTTAAGTGGTCTGTGAAACACTGGTCTGATGATTTTATGTCTTTTATGTTTAATCTAACATTTTACTCATCAAGACAATAGTGAATCCCCTCAGTTTTTTCAGTTACTGACAAACTAAGTAGAGTAAAAAAGAAAAAAAAGGGGCATCACTGGCACTTGTGTTAGTGCTAGTTATTCATGTTAGTCTAAAGGGCAATTAGCACCTGTAGCAATACATTTTCTTAGCTTTGAGCTTGTATATTGTAAAGTTTTGGGATTTTTTTGGTTGAGCTGAAAAAAGGCCATGATATCTTAGAAGGGAGAGAGAGGGTCCTATTCATATGTGATGGAGGATGTCATTGCTGATGACTTTTCACTTCAGCATAATAAGAAGTCATGTCTCCTTCTCCTAAATAACTTCTATTCTATAAAGACAAGTTATACTGCAGTTTATGATTAAAAGCCCTGAAACTGTTTTAAGTAATAAATGGATCAGGATCCTTGTGCTACTCTGTGGCCTTTAATAGTCAAATACTGCATATTCTTCAATGTCCATTAGTGCAACGTGAATTTTCTCTAAATACAAACAGGTCAGCTGGCATTTCAAAGTCACGAGAAATTTAGATGCACTTATCCTATTAAAATTGAGGGAAGGTATATATTGATGTCCCCGGGAGTTTTGAAAGTTTTCTCTACTGGCACTTGGATAGCAACATGAAACAATGAAATTTAATTTCATATTTGTGGCTGCCTTTGATCTGATCTTTTCCTTAAAATATAGTGCATAGATCTTGTGCTTCCTCAAACTGAAAACATACATAGGCATACGCATTCTCTATCACCCAAAAGTTCAATATTTTTGGCAGTAGTTACATTTAGAATCTACGTGTAATCATTAAGCTGTTGATACTCATTTAAAAAAGACTATGCTTGCAAAACTTTTCTGACCAAGATAATGGCTAATACTTAACAAAGAGCTGTACTGGAATTATTCCTTTAAGGATTTATTGATTTTATACCTAATTTGTTTTAAGATTCCGAGATACATTATAACACTTCATGAACTTCTGGCTCACACACCACATGAACATATTGAGCGAAAAAGCCTTGAATTTGCTAAATCTAAACTAGAAGAACTTTCAAGGTAAGATTTTTCTACCTTATGTTTGATAATCTTGAATCAAAGATTTTGAAATTAAAAATCTGTTTTCTTTATTTTGGCTTGGTTTTGTTCTTTTTTAAAAAGTTATTTTAAAGAAAAGGATCAAAACCAAAACAAAACAAAGATAATAAAAAAAAAATACCCCAACCTACTATTTTGGCTTTTTTTTTTTCTTTGATAACATAAATCTATGAGTGTCTCCTTGTATTTTGGGTAGGGGAGAATAGGAGTTGTTATAGGACCCACCTGCTCCTGTATTATGAACAAAGCAATTTTATTTACATAGAGAAATATGTATTTTTTTCATAGTTTAAAGAAAAAGGGTATTTCCAATACTCTGTGACAAGGGGAATCAATCAGGGTCTTGAAAAGTACTGAATTCTCAAGCTGTGTTATAGTTTACATGCATTAATGAAATAACCGATTTTCACATATGCTTCAAATAATGTCAGATAAACAGGAACTAAAGATATATTTTGAGAACTGGTGATCCCTGTAGAAACCTGCAAAATGAAGCTCTTCCCTGAACTCCCAGACCATTCTTAGATGTTCCCCTCTGTCAGCTCAGTAAGAAATTTGGTTGTTACCTCTGGGAAACACAGTTTTCTGCTGTAAACTAAGAAATGCTGCATGAACTTCAGGATATAAATCTTGAGCATCGGGAGTATTGACCAGAGATGTACTTGAAGAGTACTTGGTTGTAAAAGAGGGATCACTTTATAGAAGGCGGCCAACAGCATCCTGGCTCGTATCAGAAATAGTGTGGCCAGCAAGACCAGGGCAGTGATTGTCCCCCTGTACTGGGCACTGGGGAGGCGGCACATCGAGTGCTGTGTTCAGTTTTGGGCCCCTCACTACAAAAAAGACATTGAGGTGCTGGAGCGTGTCCAGAGAATGGCAACGAAGCTGGTGAAGGGTCTGGAGCACAAGTCTAGAGACGCACAAGGTGAGGAGCAGCTGAGGGAACTGGGGTTGTTTAGCCTGGAGAAAAGGAGACTGAGGGGAGACCTACCTGATCACTCTCTACAACTACCTGAAAGGAGGTTGTGGTGAGGTGGGTGTTGGTCTCTTCTCCCAAGTAACAAGCGATAGGACAAGAGGAAATGGCCTCAAATTGCTGCAGGGGAGGGTTAGGTTGGATATTAGGAAAAATTTCTTCAGTGAAAGGGTGGTCAGATATTGGAACAGGCTCACCAGAGAGGTGGTGGAGTCACCGTCCCTGGAGGTGTTCAAAAAGCATGTAGACGTGGCACTTTGGGACATGGTTTAGTAGACATGGTGGTGTTAGGTTGACAGTTGGACTTGGTGATCCTAGAGGTCTTTTCCAACCTTAAAGATTCTATGATTCTGTGATTCTATAGCTTTTTTTAATTGCATGCTCTTGACTGCTCAGTTTTCTTTTTCTGTTAAGACAAAGTTGCTACCTTGTGCAAACTACCTGTTAATTTGGACCAGATTATTTTTTTTGTTGTTGTCCTGCTGTATCTTTGACAGAGGCAGCTTTCTGAGTTAGGTTGTGTTGTGCCATCTCTTCAAGCTCTGACTTCTTAAAGAGCTGGGCAGGCAGTATCTTTTACAGAAATGTTTGTGTGTGACTCCTGCAATGTTCAGCAAGTTCTGCCCTGTTCTGAGGCCATGTGCAGCAGAAAGAAATAATGTCTCCTTTCCATGCAATCAAAGCAGAGAATTTCTCTGGCCAGGGTTATGTCCACAAGCAGATCAATCAGCTTTGGCTTGGCTTAATCTCGTAAGTCAGAGTTCATTGCTGATCCGACTAATTCGTCACTGAACATTCAGAATTGGAGGCTTAGACTGATTGATCCTCCTCTGCTCATAAGGCAGGTGGTATAGACCATAAATATAAACCTTTGTGAGTCATTTCCATTCCTTTAATGTAGTTCTGAGGAGCTTTTCAATTAGAGCAATCCAGTCCCAGTTTAGGAAAATATCATACATCACAACACCATATAAACTTCTGGGTTGGTTTTAGCCTTGGAAAAAATCTGTATTTCTCTGTATAAGGGGAGGGTGCCTGTGAAAAAAGTGGAAGAAAGTAAGCAATGAGCCATCAAGGCTGTGGTTGTTACAGGAAGGAAGGGGTGGGTGAATAATACATTGAGATGAAAACTGAAACAGAGCAGAGTGGGAACCTAAAGTCATGGCCAGGGACTCTACAATATGTTACAACTAATACAAAGTGCAAGGAAACACAGGATTGTGGCAGCCTAGCCTATTAGGGGTTAAGAAGTACTATTCTATCAGCTGTAAGGAGTTTTTAGCTTGATGGCATCTCTCAGGTGTGTTTAGAAAGAGTCTAAAAACAAGTCTGGCAAAATTGGTTCCACTGCTGAAAAAATGAAAAAAAAAAATAAATTTGAAAGGGAGTTAAATAGGCAAGAAACTTGCTCTGGAGTGATCATGTGCTGCATGGATATATCTGTTTTGTAGCAGGTGGCAAAGGACATCAGCCACCTTCTGTGTCTACACTGTGTAAGTGCAAGTGAAAACAGACACAACAGGTGCAAGATACATTTCAGGGAATTTAAGTGCATTTTGTATTGTGTCTAACAGGGTGATGCATGATGAAGTGAGTGACACAGAAAACATCCGGAAGAATCTCGCCATAGAAAGAATGATAGTAGAAGGCTGTGATATACTACTAGATACCAGCCAAACTTTCATACGCCAAGGTAAGACATTCTTCTTTAAAGCTATCCATATAATCTTGAAAAAAATTCATTAAAACCAGCAGGGTTTGTGTTGCCATCATTGGGCAGGTCACTGCCCTGGGCACAGCTAACGTCCTGAGACTACTCATGGTCCATGGAGGGTGAGTCACAAAATGCCCTGATGACAACTGATTGTGACCTGTAGTTGAACTCCACTTCTGTGCTGTTTTCGTCAGGAGCCGTGAAAAACAGCAGCACATGGAATGGTAAAGCACCCATTCTGCCTGGAGTGTGATCCATCTCCAAAGGGATAGAAATTACCAACAGCTCCACAAAGACCAGGGCTGCCTGGCCAGTTAACATGGCAGTCCCAGCTGATGCCAACATTTGTGCAGAAGTGCAGGAGAAAATTGAAGCTTTGTCAGTGGTAAAGTGATTGCTAGGAAAGATAAGAACTGACAGTTGTTCCCATTTTTCTTGAAAACATCTCAAATTGATAGTGCGAGCATAAATATAATACCTCAACATACTCACTTTGCCTCTTGAGAGATGCATTTTCGGGCTTTAGTAGAAGTTCAGGATAGATATAAAAAGCACTTCTGCAAGAAGGAGTCATGAAGAAAAGGCATCTTGTTCTGCCAGGAATTCTGGACCACTCAATATAATAGTTAGGAAAAGAAGAGGGAAAGAGCCATTACTGTGTTCTTTTCTGTCTATTATTGGTGGTTTTTGAAACTCTTTCTATTGAAACTTAGTTACAGCCGAGGTGGAATTTGTTGTTAAGTTCCACAAAATTGTGATAAAATACCTTTTCCACTTAAAATAAGGGCCACTTTTTACCAGGAACTGCAGATTGGTTGCAGTTCTTATTTGATGGGGTTTAATTTCATGTTAAACTAGCAAATGTGGAAGCTTCATAACTGAAGCTTATTTTTCTCCCATTTATATAATAATTTACTTCTGGATCTTCTAAAACAAGTTATTGGGTTTGTATACAGTAACTACAGATCTGTAGCATAGGGTTTTGACTGGATGAAAGCTTCTTTGTGTCTGAAAAACGTTAAATGTATTTAGGAAAGGTTAGGAATGTAATTTAGGTACATCCCTTCATGAGACCTTTTCTAAATAGCCTCAGCAGAACATTTGGTATTTAACAGAGCCATATACACAGATGGTAATTAATAGACTTCGTATACATTTTGAAATCCATTCTGTGGTGTTTCGGTAGTCATGTGGCCAAACCATGAAACTTTTTGTAATAACTTCCAAGATTGTTTGTACAACAATCACTGTTAGATTACTTGATTCTTCATTAAATGTGTGCATTTGTTATAACTGACGTATTTAAAGGGTTATGAATATGGCTTTGAGAAAAATATAAAGCTGTTGTGTTGCACCCACGGTCAAAAAATTATAGGGCTGTGATTATCCTAGACTGACTTGTACCATGCAATTTAATTAAATTTCAGATTTTTTTTCCAGGATGATTACAGTATTTATATACTTGTTGTGGTTTTTCCCCTTACAATTGGCTGGTATTATTTTGTCTGTGTACCCAGTGTTTCATCAGTAAAAACTTGTTATTTTTTCTGTGGGAATCAGTCTGAAAAAGATTACTGTTGGAGTGTTAGACGCAGGTCAAACCCATAGTTTAAATAAATTAAATTCAGATTTATTTCTGGGCATACAGTCAAAGCACAGTGGACAAGACTGTATGTTGCAGAAGGCTGTATCACAGTTTATCTTTTGGAACATCCACTGCATGTGATTTTGTGTGAAGTGCAGAAATCTGAACAGAGCCAAAGAGCAATACAGAGCCCATTTTTCTTTCACATCTGGCAGCAGGATCACTTTGACAGTGATGTCCATCTCCTCTAATTTCAATTAGGCTCTTATTCTTTGTGTTGGTCAGTATAGATGGGTACAGGAAACCTCTTTTCAGCTTAAAAAAGGAGAGATGTGCCTTTACTTCAGGCTTTTTCTGTGAAGGATAATTAGAACATTGCCATATGTTATATACCTTACTTTTCTAAGAAGAAATTGATTTTGTTGAGCTGTGCAAGTTGAGACCATAGGAACTATCCCTGGCAGTGCTTTGGAGTGGACATTGTGGATTCCCCTTCAGGTTTCTCGGGGTCTGCTTTTCTCTGTCTGTTACTTAGGTGCAGACTTTATTGTCAGGCACACTATAAGTCATGGCAGACAATTAAGGAAGATTTTCTTTGAAAGTCTAAAGGGAACATAGGGAGTCTCAATCTGCAATCTAACATTGACTGACACCCAGACAACTGGGTATCTCAAAGCCTTTAGAAGTCTCCAAACAGTCTGTCTGATCCTGCCATCAGCTGCTGTGAATTTACCTGTACTGATAAATATATCACAATTACAACATCAGGAAATAGTTGAAGTTGGAAGGGACTTCTGGAAATTATCCAGTCCAACGTTACCTGCTCAAAGCAGCATCAGGTGGAGCAGGTTGCTCTGTACCATGTCCAGTCTGAGTTTTGGTTGTTTCCAAGGATGGAGACTCCAGAGACTCTCTGAGCAATCTATTCCAGTGCTTGACCATCCTTACAGTAAAATTAAAAGACCTCCAGAATGGAGAAAGCCAAACTGAATTTGTAAATCAGACAGTTACATGTACGCTAAAAATACAAGCTTTTATATTTCATGGATTGAACAAAGGCTAATAGAGTGACTGTTCTGGCAGTATTGAAGTACTGAAAGTGCTTAGGTCTGTTGTAGCTGGATAAAAATTCATAGTATCACAGAATCACAGAATGGTTTGGGTTGGAAGGGACCTCAAAGATCATCTAGTTCCAACCCCAATTCCTGAGATTATACTGATCATCAAAACTGTACTATTCACGAATGTTTTACAATTAGCATCACTTGCTCATTGCAACTGTACATTGGCCAATCGTGACCATTTTTTTCCTTAAGAGGAAATCTGCAGTAGAATTCATTGTGGGCAAATGCCTAGTTTCATTAATCACAAAAGCTTGATGGGAATGCATGAGGTCATTGCTTCATGTCAGCCATTCTGCACATATAGGAGCTGTGTTTCTCTCTGTCCATATTGAGTATCAAAGTGAGATAACGCAGTCTCTCTTTTCTACGTTTAAAAAATCTAGTTTATTTTTATTTACTTTATTAAACAACAGCATTTCAGCTGTGTTCATGAACACCATTTAACCTTCATCCCATTTTAGCAGAACAGAATATGGTATTCCTGAAAGCATTCTGATGAAAATCAAAACAATAAAATAAAAGCTACCTGTAAACCTGTATCTGTAAGTGTGTCATATTTATAGATACTGTTATTCTAAGAAACAAAGCAGAAATTAAACATACAGGTTGAGTATTATTAACCTAAATGTGTAGAGGAAATTTCAGGAGAAAAATTATGCTGAGAATTTTGTGATGGGAAGTTGCTTGGGAATTGCTTTGTACACACTCCTTGGCCTTGTAATAGTACCTAGGGGCAGTTGGTACAACATGGAAAAGTCACCATTCCAACAGATGGGAATGGTCTCCTTGCTGTCTCACAGCTGAGGCAAGTAGGCTGTTTTGTCCAGGGGAAATGTACAACAACCTGTAAGTATTTATGGGTTTTGGTCAGAATTTAAGTGAACCTGGAAAATCTCTAGAGTATAGCTTTACTCCTCTGTTTTGTTGCAGTGACACAAATCACATTGTACACATTTACTTTAAATGTGAATTGGCTGTCAACACTGTTCTGTTTCAGATTTACTGGTGTATATTTTGCTATGCCAGACAGTGTAAGTTTCGAATATATTAATAATGTAAGGCTAATTAAGTATATAGGGGGAGCTAAGTGTAGAAAAATGTAGATAAGCAGTAGCTTTCTCAGTTACCTTAATTTCTGTGGTTGTTAGTTTAAGACTGTGTATGTGAACTTTGAGCAGGGTAGTTGTTTTTCACAATGCAGGGTAAGAATTACTCATCTAGTATTTCATGGATAATTATGCATTGTGTCAAGATGCTGCCGCTACTTTGAGCTTTGATATAGCTGTGCTAGTCCAATATCTTGTTGCCTCTGAAAGAGGCAGGCCAATATCCATCCCCTCCTGCTTCTGCTGCTGCTGTTACTTTCATTGCGTCATCACTGGTGCTTTTTTGACTTTGCAGTGAGGCATATCAGGGAGCTAAGTCAGCTACTTCTTCGTAGCATTAGTTTCCTGCTGGTTTAGCTCTATTAGCTAGCTAATGTTGGAATAAGATGAGAGCCTGTGTAAGGGTGATAGTAAGGATAGATGTGTGGGAATGAGATTACGAGGTCTTTTGGCTGCCCTGTCTGGTAACAGAAAATTGTATCATAAAATCTTTCCCTTCGATATATGGAGGAATTGCACTTCACCACCAAATTTAACTCCAGATCCAAATTCAGAAGTGATACACATGGTGATATCAATCTGGAAAAGTTGGTCAGAGACTGGCTTTGAGGTACGGAACGGCAAAGAAGCAAAGCTGTCCCCAGTCTGGATTTCTGCAGAGCACAAATTCAGACTTATGTAACAAGGTTCAATTTAGTTCAGAAGTGTGTTACTGGTAACACATTTTAGATGAGCTGTGGAGCACTGAAAATTATGCAGTATAAGATAAGAAGAAATGTGCTTCATTTCCATCTCTCTTGCACACAGACACACACTTTTTTCCTTCAAAACCTGTTCTTTTCATCCTCTGTCTCTTTGACTTGTAAATAATGTAACTTTTGCGAATCTAGCAGCTGCAAAAGCAGAGTTTGCTGTTCAGCTTCATTTTCTGATCAGTGTGCTATTAGTGTGTTCAAATTGCATGAGAATTTGCCCAAGTTGTAATCCTGCCATGTACATAAGTATTAGTCTAGACCATACTTACTTGAGTATATTTATCATAAAAAACAGAGAGCTTGTGCAAAAACAGATGATTGACTTGTGCTTAAAGCTGATGCTGATGTCTGTTGGTACTTAGTAGAAGGGAAATTTGCATTAATTAATAAAATATTCAATACATTAACACTTTAAACACTGCCTACTAAATATTACTATAGTACAGTAAATTTTGCATCTTTATTATCAGGTTCCCTCATTCAAGTCCCTTCAGTTGAGAGGGGAAAACTTAGTAAAGTTCGCCTGGGATCGTTATCTTTGAAGAAAGAAGGAGAAAGACAGTGCTTCTTATTTACAAAACATTTTTTAATTTGTACAAGAAGTTCAGGAGGAAAACTGCATCTTCTCAAGGTACAAACTTTACATTATGACTCAATAGACAAAATGAAAACGCAGCTTCAGTGAAATTTCAATATTATTTTATGGTTTTAACCTGAGATTTGCATGTATTGTTATAAACAGAAGTGAGGTGATGCACAGTAGTTAACTGCTTTGTCTTCTCAATGCAAATAATAGAATTCAGCCAGAGTTCTTACTAACTACATTTTTTTTCTAGATCCATGTAATTCCAATAAGCTGGGGTTAGAAATAAGACATTGCTGTGTCTATTTGTATAAGCTAGCACTGAATGTAAGTCAGTTTTCAGTGCATAAATCAGCCACTACAACCCCATGGAATTAACAAAGAATATTTTCCAGAGCTTTAATAAAATTAATTTAAAAAGCCAATTCTGCTTTTGTGAGGAGCACATTTGCTTAAACTGAAAGGTCTTCTAAGAACACTCTTGTTATATTTGATGAGAATCAGTCTTTTGTTGTGTTGGCTTGTGAATAAAGAGATGTTGGTAGTTTACAGAGTGGATTATGTTGAATAGAATTTTAATTTGACAAAGACATTTCTGAGAGGCTATTAAGACTGTTCGTATGCTTTCTCACTTTGCACCCATTAAATAGTTCAAGTATTTTGCAAAGTAGAGTATAACTGAACCTTTAAAAAAAATCTTGTATTTGATTTAAATTCAGGAGAAGATGAAATTCTAGTTACCTTTTTTGTAACTTGTGAACAAGTCTGTATGGCAGATAAATTATAGTGTGGTAAAAATGAAAGAAATTTTATACATTTGAGTATATTATTGATTTGTTGGATTAAGAAAAACAATATATTTAACCTACCTGGGTTTAGTTCTTGAGGAAAAATTTGCATCATGAAATTGATGTATCTTCCTAAGAGTTCTGAATAATGTAAAATCTTAGTGTAAGGTATATCAAAGTTTAAAAATAGCTATAATGACAAATGGGAACAAATGTCAAAATTTGTGAAAAATGTGCTTTGTTTTCATAGACAGGAGGTGTTCTGTCTTTAATGGAGTGCACACTGATTGAGGAGACAGAAACGGGTGACGATGATTGTAAGTTAAATTCAGCTGTTTGTAGTAATTACAGTTTCTAGTTTCTTAAAATTGGTACCCTTTATTTATTTTTCATAAGAGCAAATTGATATGTTCTCCTCTTCCATGAAACCAGAGGAATACAACATTGAACTGATTCAGTGGAATAGATGTTTTAGTAATGGGCATGCTGGCTTGCATAAGGGTTTGTTTTGTTATGTTTGTTCTTGGTGTTGATGTCCCACATAGCATTTTCAAGTAGACTGGCTAGAGGAATGTGACAAATTATTTGCTGACTTCTGTACACAACTTCACCCAGAGGATCTTGGAAAGAAAAAAATACTCCTTAAAAGAAGCAGCAGATAATTGGGTTTCTTAAATACATGGGGGTTGAGTGAGTTGGCAGAATTAGTGGAAACTTTTTGTCTTGAGCTCCCTGCAAATCTTGACTGCAAGATTGTTCAAATTAAATAACAAACCACATTCCCAAGCTGATTTTATTGTTACTTATTTTGGCTTCCATGCTGCAGTTTTAGGCAAATTTTACATTTGAATTGTGAAAGCAGTTTCATTAATTTCAGTGATACTTTATGCTGAGAGTGTATCAGTGTAGAAGTGTTACAAGGACTTTAGCCTTATTTGGTATCTTTAAAAGTAATGTATAGCAACTCCCACTATTGCATGTTTGCAACTTTTTATGTATTTGGTGTATGTGAAAACCAAAATGAGTTTTAGATCCCCAATTGTATTTGCTCTTTGTCAGAGAGATGATTTAAAGTAACCTCCATTTTAAATTAAACTATTATTTTCTTTGTCTTACAGTCTGAAGTCTCACATTTTGATTTTTTTTCCCCTTCTGTCTATAAAGCAAAAAGTTCTGGACAAGTGTTTGGACACCTTGATTTCAAGCTTGTAGTTGAACCTATGGATGCTCCTCCCTTTACTGTTGTCCTTTTAGCCCCATCACAACAGGAGAAAGCTGCATGGACGAGTGATATAAGTCAGGTGGCTTAATGCATTCTTTATCTTGTTCGCATTGAGATCTTGGTTTATTCTGTACTTCTGAAAACTAATCCAAGAAAGGGATGTTGATTTCTTGATGGCTGATTTGCTGTGATACATATGAAAACCCCTTAGTGTTACCTGTTTTCCTCAAAATTCTGTCTTTGCATATGAGTCATCAGTTAAATGTGCTTCTCAATGAGAGAGATGGGATATAAAATACAAAATTGTCAGTTGCCAAACATAATACTAACGTCTGTCATTTTTATGTCTAAGGAGAGCCCATCCAGATAAGCATTTTGATTTAAGAAGGATAGAACTTGTTTGTTCATAACTTACATATGGATCAAAAAACACCTGAGAGTCCTGAGAGTTAAAATGATACCATATCACATCAATAATCATATCCCATGCAGTGAGAAAATGAGATAAACTCCATTTTCCACCAAAAAGAATACTAACAAACCATTATAAATAATTACTACGCATTCTGACAGCGTGCAGGAACTGTCTTTATTGTGAATGAAGAAAAATGGTGTTTTAAAATACTTAAATGTCAGGAATAAAAAAAAATAAATAGTGCTTTTGGCTAAAAACGTAGTAGATGAACTTGTATCAGAATCTCTTTGTGGAAAGAAGTTGAATGCACTATGAAAAATCTGAACTTTGAACTACCCACATCTGAATTCAGTCTATTACTATTTTGTTCATGCATGCAACCAACAACTACATACATCTCTCATAGTGCTGAATTTGAGTCCTATCCTCTGTTAATTTAAAGAGAAATAGTTGGACAAATATCAGCGTGGAATTTGATGAATCTCTAAAGATGCTACCAGAGCTGGCAACATCTCCAGATGAATTATTGCCATAATAAGTACAAATTGCATGAAAATAAGTATTCTTTCTGAATTACTTTCTTCTGGACTAACTTCTTTAAAGGAACAAAAATATGAAGATAAAATTCTCACAATATGGTATGAGCTGCAACTCAGTGCATACAGATCTTACAGACAGATCTGGTTGGAGACATTTACAAAATGGATTTTCAGTGAATTATGTTGTTCCATTGACACATAAAAGTATCAGAATTATTTGCTGGGGAGGAAAGACCATTTAAGAACTGATCTGGAACATGGGACACCCAGAAATAAGTCCATTCTTAGTCTAAATAATAATAAATTTAAATGAGAAAGTAATCTGCAGTCAGTGTAGACTAGAGATCAGCGTTTGGGTCTGCATCCAAAGGTCAGGTCTTCTCCAAAGCACTGCAGCTCCAAACAATGCTAGTGTGGTAGTAGGGGAAGAGCTGAAAAGCTCCACAGCTGACTTGAGAGCTGTGTGCCAGGAAAGCTTGGAAATGTCTTAGCAAGGCAGAGGTAAACATGACTAGCTGCATACAGCTGAGAGAGCAAAGGGTTGGCCAGACTGCAAGGGAAACAGAAGGGTTTCTCCCTTGATCCCTCTTTGAGGAAGGGGAGATCTCCCTGCTTTTGAAGACAGGGGTATTCTGAAGAGGTAGGGGACCAACAGTTTACAGACATTTATAGGTGAAAGCCTGAGAAAAGGGAGATCTGTCAGCATTGTGAGGCTGAAACAGCTTCTCTAGCCTTACAAAGGAAGGGAAGCAAGAGATGCTGAGGGGATGAGCAGCAACTTAAAAGAAAAAAAGGAGTAAGAAGGGGCACAAGATGCTGTGCAGACTGCACAAACATTTGAGCACAAATTGGTACCGTTGTTTACAAATAACAGCAAGTCAATTGACTGAGTGCTTATACTCCATCTAGAGAGCAAGAAAGAAGAAAATAACACAAGAAGTATGCCACTTGTGTTCTGCTGGAGAAGGAAAATTTGCGGTGAAAATTTGGATAATGCATTGAGAACTAAACAGTCGAGACCACTGGTCTCCCGAAAACCAAATTGTGTTTCTGACTGAGCCCACTGCCAGGAGAAACATTGCCATAAAAAATTACTGAATTGCCTGCCCAGAAACATCTTTTTCTTTTTAATCCTGGCTACAACCCTGAAGGAGAACATTGGAACTATGCCAACAAAAAGGGCATATAAGAAGTATTCTTTTTTTCAGTAAAGTGTTCTCTTATGTTTGCAAGTAAAAGAAGTGTACATGTAGTTGCTGTTCACTCACAGCATTAGTCTTGGTGTCCAGAATTCTGCATCTTGTTAAATTATACATGCATAAGACATACAAGTCGTATTTGCCTATATGTTCCTAGTGAGGTTTCTTAAATTTATATTCCTTTCATGCAAACCATACACTTCTTATGAAAAATGTGTGGGTTTTTTGTTGATGCTGAAGAAGCCTCCCCTCTTTTAGTTGAGCTTGTTGTCCTTTGGCCCTAGATCCCCATTACACTCATTCCTTAGCTAGAATGATAGTATCTGTCAGGGAGGTGATAAATGGTAGACCTATGCAGACTAAAGATAACAGTGCTGAATTACCTCAGGCAGTTTTATGACTGGTGCTAAGGGCTTGTTGGCAACATTTAGCATTAACATGGGGGAAATCATGTGTTTTTCTCAGTGCTTTTAGGTAACAATTTGATAAAATCATCATGTAAATTGTTAGAATTGCACTTTTCAAATAATCTTAAATACCTAAATTTAAAAACACATATGGCTACATAGATCACATTTTAAATGTATAGCTATGTAGATATATTTTAAACCTGAAGAGGCCTCTGATTATCTTGTTTGACCAATCTAACAATCATTATTTTGCTACAAGATGTTCCAAAGCCAGCAGACTATTTTTATTCTTGAAGTCAAGGTAAATGTATATGATAATTTTGGAAAATCCTATTTATTGATGTAAATAAGTAGTGGTTTTATATATATATATATTATTTTTTTTTCATGATACTTGACAAATAAAACTAGAAAGAATTTAAAGACAAGAGTCCTGTAGTGTTAGGTAGCAGGTACTTGTTGCAGACCATATAAGCCTGATCCACTGGCAGACTCTCTCCTGACTTCTAAGAGCAAGGCTTGTGGTGCTGTGTGATCTTAACTACATAAAAGTACAAACCAGAAGATGCTGGTGTACAGATGGCTTCAAGCTGCCCCTGTGTGCCGCCAGCACTGAGCTGCTTTGAGGCTTGAAGAACAGCTTGCACACCCCTCGTTTGTAAACTTCTACTGACCATGGGACAGCCCATAATTTCTAAAGCAATATGTCCCAGCTGCAACCATGCCCCAGAAGTGTCTTTCCAGCTTCTAACACCTAGCCCAAAACATTTACACAAGAGTTTGCAAGTAACTCCTTTGACAGCATCTTTATAGCTATATTTCACAATAACAGCACCACTTGAATTTGTATTTACAACTGTGTTTATAGAAACTGTTTATATTTCTCTCTGATCTTTTTGCACAGTGTAAAGGTTAAGGTCTTAGTGTATCCATTTGTGTATAAAGTATTCTAACTTTCTTGCAATATTGATTTTTCAAGCTTAACACTCATGCAGGAAATGCTAGAGATACTTAATTTTGTTCAGTTTCGAAGGAACTTCAAAGGAAGTTTCACTTGCAACTCAAAATACTTAATCTTGTGAAAAAAGGATGCTGAGCTGAATATTCTGAGTGTGCTGGTAAAGATGCATGGGCTTGCAGATGTACAAATCAAAAGCAGAAGACTAGAGAAGCATGTCCACTGTACTTCTTGCATCATTGCTTTTCATTTATGAAAATACCTTGTACCAATCAGTCCATACCCTGTAAAAGCTATGCTTTAAGCTTACAGCAATATGAAAAGTGTGGAAGTAAATGCTCTTACCCTGTGTTTTGATTTTAACAGTTTTCAATGTTTATTTTCACAGTGCATTGATAATATAAGGTGCAATGGTTTAATGACCATAGTGTTTGAGGAAAACTCTAAAGTCACAGTGCCACATATGATCAAGTAAGTGCAGCATTTTTTTCCCCCAATGACCAAAATACCTTATTGGGGGTTTTTTTAATAAAAGTTTTAACAAAAGAAAATGTGTATTTCGAAAATACAACCTTTCAAATTATTTTTTTTCCTATTTTTGTTGAATGGAATTAATTCTACATCCCAAAATGTATCTTTTCAAATCTGTTTCTTGAAATGGTAAGGATGACTCAAAATGGTAAACTCTCAGTTCACAATATTGGACTGTATAGGATCACAGCCCAGATTTTTCTATTGTTTGTGAAGGTACCTTCAGTTATGCTTCAGATGAATAATTTTATTCTCTGTTAGCTTTTCTCTGTCATGCCACTCATAATTTTATTAAAATGTCTTCAAAATTTAGATGACTGCAGACAAGTATAATTTTCCAAGGTATTTTGTTGTATTAGCCAAAATTTTTCTTATCTTTGTTTCTCTTACTTCTGAGAAAAAAATTACTTTGTCCCATAATTTTTGCGATCATGTCAGGGTAACACCATTATTCATAAACCTGCTTCCCTCATCCTTGGATTCCTTCAGTCATTTATTGTAATATGTAATTTTTATTTGTAGACAGCAATTTTCAGTACATGATTCCAAATTTCTAACACAATTTTACCTCTTGGATTCTCTACAGATCTGTAGTTACTTGAGTTTTACCTACTGTTATCCAATATAAGTATTAAGGAATAGAACATAGGAATAGAAATAGAATCATAGAATCACAGAGTCATAGAATGGTTTGAGTTGGAAGGGACCTGAAGGACCTCCCCTGCCATGGGCAGGGACACCCTCCACTAGCCCAGGTTGCCCAAAGCCCCATCCAACCTGGCCTTGAACACTTCCAGGGAGCCAGGGGCAGCCACAGCTTCTCTGGGCAACCTCTTCCAGTGTCTCACCACCCTCACAGGGAAAAATTTCTTCCTAATACTTAATCTAAATCTCCCCTCCTTCAGCTTAAACCCATTACCCCTTGTCCTGTCACTCCATGCCCTTGTAAACAGTCCCTCTCCAGCTTTCCTGTAGGCCCCCTTTAGGTACTGGAGTGCTGCTATAAGGTCTCCCCAGAGCCTTCTCTTCTCCAGGCTGAACAAGCCCAACTCTCTCAGCCTGTCCTCAGAGGAGAGGTGCTCCAGCCCTCTGATCGTCTCCGGGGCCCTCCTCTGGACTTGCTCCATCAGGTGCATGTCTTTCCTGTACTGGGGACCCTAGAGCTGGACGTAGTACTCCAGGTGGGGTCTCACAAGAGCGGAGTAGAGGGGCAGGATCACCTCCCTCGACCTGCTGGTCACGCCTCTTTTGATGCAGCCCAGGACACGGTTGGCTTTTTGGGCTGCAGGCGCACATTGTCAGCTCATGTTGAGCTTGTCATCCACCAACACCCCCAAGTCCTTCTCCTCAGGGCTGCTCTCAATCCATTCTCCGCCCAGCCTGTATTTATGCTTGGGATTGTGCCAACCCACATGCAGGACCTTGCACTTGGCCTTGTTGAACTTCATGCAGTTCACATGGGCCCACCTCTCAAGCCTGTCAAGGTCCCTCTGGATGGCATCCCTTCCCTCCAGCGTGTTGACCACACCACACAGCTTGGTGTCATCGGCAAACTTGCTGAGGGTGCACTCGATCCCACTGTCCATGTCGCCAACATACAGCACCAATCCCAATACCAGCCCTGGAGGAATGCCACTCATCACTGAACTCCACTTGGACATCGAGCCATTGACCGCAACTCTTTAAGTGTGACCATCTAGCCAATTCCTTGTCCATCGAGTGGTCCATCTATCTAATCCACGTCTCTCCAATTTAGATGCAAGAATGTTGTGTGGGACGGTGTCAAATGCTTTGCACAAATTGCTCTTCCCTCATCCACCAATGCTGTAACCTGGTTGTAGAAGGCCATCAGATTTGTCAGGCATGATTTGCCCTTAGTGAAGCCATATTGGCTGTCACCAATCACCTCCTTGTTTTTCATGTGCCTAAGTTTCATTTGCAGGAGGATCTGCTCCATGCTCTTGCTGGGCTCAGAGATGAGACTCACTGACCTGTAGTTCCCTGGGTCTTCCTTTTTTCCCTTTGTAAAAATGGGGGTTATGTTTCCCCTTTTCCAGTCAGTGGGAACTTCACCAGACTGCCATGACCTCAAATAAGATGAATAGTGGCTTAGCAACTTCATCTGCTAGTTTCCTTTCTTGCTGTTATCTGTCATTAGGCCATTTCTCTCTCTTGGATGTACTCCATACATGAAGGTTTCTCAAATGCCTCATTTGTATTTGTTGCCTCTCCTCTCTTTGTATATGTTTAGAAATTAAAAAAAGATAACATCTGTGAATACACTGTTAGGGCACATACCTTTGATCCCTGGAAAGAAGGCATTTTATTGTCTTCAGTTTTATTCCAGGCACTCTCAAGTGTAAACACTTCTGTTACCCACTGAATGTTAAAAATACATTCATCTGCTTTCAAATTGTAGATTAAAGCAAGGTCTTAATCCCAATGTCAAGAGAAGGAAATCTTTATTCTAAAAAACATACAGGATCTTAACAACAGACACAGATTTGGTGTTCTCTTTCTGAGGTTTTACTCAGCACACATTGACTTTTACAGTCAGACATCTTTGGATGAAATAAAAAAAAATTGCCACTTTTCTGAGAACCCAACTTAAGACTTAAGATTTTTTTGTTGTTGTTTCTTTTATGTAATGCAGTGTAGAAGCGTGTGGAATATCTTGATGCTGTATTCAAGAAAATCCAGTCATTTCTAACTGCAAGATCAGGCAGTATTGAAAGATGTTTCACTTAGCATCCATCCCAGTTTTTTCACAAACTATGCCTTCAACTAGATAAAACTGAATTTGGAAGAAAAACCGTCATGAGTAGGGTTATGTAAATGATTGATTTTTGTTTTAATGCCCAAACAAAAATTAGTCCAATTTTTTTTTCACTGAAACAAAGCCTCTCCATGGTTTCTGCTTTGAAATTTAAGGTGTTTCATGCTGTTCTCTTTCTCTTCTTTTAAAAAAACAGTATCTATTGGAGCCTGAGGGCAGATGTTACCTTGCAGATGAGCCTTAAGCTTAGCTAAGGGGTTAATTTGGCTGTCTTTTGCTAGGGCCCATTAGTTTATTTTAGATAAAGCTAGATCCCAGCGGAAAAAACTGTAATCAGTCCACTATTATTCTATAGTGAGCTTCTAGTAATATTGGACTACAGGCCACAACAGCCTGAAAGAGGCAAGAGGGGACAATTCTACCTCCTGTTCCATTTTAGAAATTTAAGCATCATTAATGGTTTCTTGGACTTTTAAATGTAAATTAATTATTTGCCAACAATACATACATTCCCTTAGTTATGCCCTAAAATATAACTGAATGGAAGCAAGTATCACCACAGATGAAGAGTTTTCTTGTGTTGATGAAATACAAGAATGCATATATATTTGCTGCTTCTATGTTGACAGGAGCAGCTAAACTGATACCACTACTGTACCATAATCACTTTTCCTCTTTGGTAAAACGTTCTAAATTTAATTTTTGTGTAGATCTGATGCTCGTCTTCATAGAGATGACATTGATATCTGCTTCAGCAAAACACTGAATTCCTGCAAAGTACCCCAAATCCGTTACGCAAGCGTCGAGCGCCTTTTGGAGCGGCTAACAGACTTGCGATTTCTAAGTATTGATTTCCTGAATACTTTCCTGCATACTTACCGCATATTTACTACTGCAACTGTTGTACTGGAAAAACTTTCAGACATATACAGACGGCCCTTCACTTCCATTCCTGTCAGGTGAGCTCTAGGATTTTTCCCTCCAATCACAGGTTTCTTATGGAATTCTCATGGCGTCATTTGTTCTTAGGGTTTTTTTTACCATGATTTTCTGTTACATGAATAATCTAAGAAGAAATTTCTTCCTTTGTAAATAGGATGTAAGTTTTTAGGTAAGTCTATCTCAACTTTCTGCCCAGGCTTTGAGGACTAAGTGTCATACAGATTTTGCAGTGCCATGCAGATTTGCACAAAACTGGTATGTAAGTGTTTTCACTTAGATCGGTTTGGTGTTTGTTGTCATCTTTTGGTTTTTTTGTTTCTTACTCTCAGGTCTCTGGAGTTATTCTTTTCTACCGGTCAAAACAACAAAGGAGAGTACCAGACTGATGGGAAGTCACCAAATCTGTCTCGCAAGTTTTCTTCTCCTCCTCCATTGTCACTCTCCAGAACTTCCTCACCTGTCAGAACTCGAAAACTGTCATTGACCTCACCACTGAATTCAAGGATCGGTGCCCTTGACCTCTCTTCTTCGTCTGTGGCGAGCAGTCCTACCTCGACCTACAGCCCGGCCACCTCCCCACCACCAACGGGTAGCAAAGTACCACTGGACCTTAGCAAAGGGCTCTCCTCTCCTGAGCAAAGCCCTGGCTCCATAGAGGACAGCTTGGAGAACCCTCGTGTTGACCTCTGTAACAAGCTGAAGAGAAGCATTCGAAAAGGTATTATGTGCCCACAAAATACTGAATGTTACATTTGATAAATAGAGTAGTCTCTAAGGTAGGCTTGACTTTTATCAGATTACTGCTGAGAAGTTGTTTCTCATGTCTTTGTTTTTCTCCTGATCACTGTAAGTTGTGTTGTGAAACCAAATTACTCTGCTTCTCCTTCTCTAGTAGAGACTGTAATGCATTGTCTGTCTCTGCCACTTTGTTGCTTCTTTGTAGGAACAGTGGTATGGCAGAATGGCCTTGTCTGTTTTCACTTCAGCAGAGTGTTAAGGAGAAAGGCAGAAGGAAATACTTGATGCCAGTTGGGTTTCCTGAGTTGAAAGATTTTGGAGTTGTACCATTACTACAGGAAGTAAAATATTAAGTTAAAAAAGAAATAAGGATATAAAGACCTAACAGCTTTAACATGTTTACATAACAGGGCTAGTTTTCCAGAAAGATTTAATCACTAATGCAATCAATTTATGTGATGCACTTGGTACATTGGTGAGATTCATACCACCTGCTTGTTATCTATCCAGAATGTAGGTGTCTAAATATAGATTAATTGCTCCTGTTCAAATGCCAGTTTTTCTCTAAGGGTTGTGTAAGGCACCTTGGCATAGGTACTGCTTCCAGAAGGCTAAAGTTAGTTGATAGAAACCTCACTGTGGGCATCTAGTATGGGATCATTGTACATGTAGATGGCAAAGCAAGAAAGCAGCTCTAATCTCATAGGATGCACAAGTGTGTGATTATTTCTCATTGTTCTTTGGGGATGGAGGGATGGTCTTCCTCTGAATTGGAATAGAAGTATATAGTAATTTTTTTGTATTGTTGTTGCATTGAACAGAAGATGAGGCAATTAAAAAAATGCTGGTTTATTCCTAAAATTCACGTTTAGAAATGGTCTTACATGGCCTGACTTACAGTCTGAGGAACTGTAAATCTGAGCAAAATGTAGCTCAGTTTTACTTGCAAGTACTGTAACAATGAAAATTGATATAACCCAAGAGGAAAGAAGAAAAAGAATACCAAACATAAACTAAGAAAAATATAGTTGAAACATTATGTCTGCTCCTTACTTATGAATTTAACTAAGTGCCCTGGTAAGAAATTGGATGTTGTATTATACAGAGGGGTTGTTTTTACAGAATGTAGTCTATTGTTTAAGAAAAAAATCTTCTTAACAGGCAATTTAGTCACCTTAGCATTATAGGAGTCTATGCTTGCCCATGCTTTATGCTTTAATAAAATACCGGTTGGCTGCTACACTTAATCATTATATTTCTGTATGCTGGATATTTTTAAATGAATAGTGTAACAGACTTTTACATATATAAAATATAGTATTTACTGTGTAGAGTTGGGCAATTTTTTCTTGTGCACTAGCGTAACCGCATTCAAATCAATGTGATACCACAGCATGTCCCAAAATGTAGTCCATGCATTAAAATTAATTGTACACAGGTAGCTGCAGTCTTAGGTGTAACGTTTTTTGCTATACACTGTGAAGTAAGCTAGTAAAGAATAGGTTATTCTAGCCTAGTGTTAGCACTAAGCGTTGTTGCAGATGTATTCAGATTTTGAATTCCAGTCTATCAAAGCTGGAAGTGTCATCTGGGCAGCGTGAGGAACATTTGGAAATGGCAAGAACCTCATATAAATGCTAAATTGCTGTCTGTGCAGTGTCTCCAGTCCCTTTGGGGATCTCCTGCTGAACAGTTTGCACTCAGTTTGGAGGAATTTGCGGCTAGATAGCTCTGTTCTGTGGGGGAAAAGTCCTTCTGTCACCCAGCTGCATATAGCATGTTGAGGAAGAGGAGTAAGCTTAAAAAGAAATCTCACAAGGAGAATGGAGATGGGTAGTAGGAGAACTACAAGATGCTAATCTGCGTATTTTCTGTCATATGTAATGCCTTTCTTTGTTGTTTCTGAGTTTTTCTGGGTAAGGAGACCAGTTCTACTTAATCAGGAGCCACCACCCTATTACAGTTGTGTTGGGTTTGCGTGGCAAGGTTTTGGTGGCGGGGGGGCTACAGGGGTGGCTTCTGTGAGAAGCTGCTAGAAGCTCCCCCTGTGTCTGACAGAGCCAATGCCAGCCGGCTCTAAGATGGATCCATCCCTGGCCAAGGCCAAGCCAATCAGCGCCTCTGTGATAACATATTTAAGAAGTAAAAAAACACTTAGAGAGAGAGAGCTTTTGCAGCCAGAGAGAGAGGAGTGAGAAGATGTAAGAAATTCTGCAGACACCAAGGTCAGTGCAGATGGAGGGGGAGGAGGAGCTCCAGGCGCCGGAGCAGAGATCCCCCTGCAGCCCGTGGTGAAGTCCATGGTGAAGCAGGCTGTCCCCCTGCAGCCCATGGAGGAAGGATGAGGGGGTGTAGAGATTCCACCTGCAGCCCGTGGAGGACCCCACGCCGGAGCAGGTGGAGGCACCTGAAGGAGGCTGCAGCCCGTGGGGAGCCCACGCTGGAGCAAGTTCCAGGCCGGACCGGTGGACCCGTGAAGAGGGGAGCCCACACCAGGGCAGGTTTGCTGGCAGGACTTGTGACCCCGTGGGGGACCCCACGCTGGAGCAGTTTGCTCCTGAAGGTCTGCACCCCGTGAGAGGGACTCCATGCTGGAGCAGGGGAACGATGAGAGGAGTCCTCCCCCTGAGGATGCAGAAGCGGCAGAAACACCGTGAGATGAACTGACCGTAACCCCCACTCCCCGTCCCCCTGTGCCGCTGAGGGGGGGAAGGTTGAAGCCGGGAGTGAAGTTGAGCCCGGGCAGATGGGAGGGGTGGGGGGAAGTGTTTTAAGAGTTGATTTTATTTTCTCATTCCTCTACTCTGTTTTGCCTAGTAATAAATCAGATGAATTCCCTCTCTAAGTTCGGTCTGTTTTGCTCGTGACAACAATTAGTGAGTGATCTCTCCCTGTCCTTATCTCGACTTACAAGCATTTCGTTATGCCTTTTCTCCTGTTTGGTGAATGAGGGGAGCGAGAGAGCGGCTCTGGTGGGCACCTGGCCTCCAGCCAGGGTCAACCCACCACAACAGTTAATACCATTGCTCTGGTACTGCCAGATTTCCAAGAAAACTACTATGGCTTACTCTAAATCCAATATAATAGTACAAATTCTGTTCCCCAGGACATAATATTGTGGTGGTGGTTGTTCTTGAATGTTGTCCATTTATATGCTGGAATTTCCACCTTCTTCACCCACTTTCAAAGTTGTGGTTTGCTTTCAAAGGGGTTTTTTTCCAACATTTGTGTTTAGATATAGTTTTATACATACAACACTTATGCTGCAGGCACAGTTGTCATTCATATCAAATATAAGATAAATTTTATCTGCTTGTTTTCCCTCATTTTGGAAGTAGTATTTCTGCCATTCCTTTTTTATTCTTCTGACAGAAGAACTCCTCCATAGAGTAATCTGCTCTCCAGTGCAGTTTTTGATTACACAGAGTTATCCAAGAAGGATTATTTTCCCTAGCTCATGTCCTTATTACATGTGCGTTTCACCGCATATTCTACTGACTTAAAGTGCCATCTTAGCCAAGCTATTTTTAAAACTGACAACTTGCTGGTTTTCACCAAGGTCTTTGTTTATGAGCTTTTGTGTGGCTATGTTGTTGGTACAAAACTTTCCCAGTCCTTTAACTCCATCCAGAGGGTAATTATGGCTGAGTCTTCTTAATGCAAAAGTTTCAGGTAGCAGTACTGTTTAAAACAACTATAAACCACAGATTAAATGTAAACAGCTTTGTGTTAGATGTATTTAGTAGTATTAGGTTCATATTGAAACACTGGTATTAAGTGCTATTAATTAATGGCTGTTTTTTAAACATTATCTTTCAGTGAAGCACCTTTGATGTACATGTTCTTTTTTATCAATGCCGTACAGTTCAGATTGTTCAAAGTTGATCGTTTGCAGACTTTCTATCTTTTGGTGTTTGTAAACTGAGAGTCCTGAATCACCCACATACTCCCTAATCTCTGCAGAGGCACTTCATATCTAAGACAAACTAATCTGATTACAGTCTGTGCTTTAAAAAAGCATATCTTAAAGCCTCATACCATAGTTCCCAATGGCCTCTTGATATTTTCAAAGAACATTTATACTTTATAAAATATAATATAATACAATATAATATATACATTAAAGAGTTCTAAATTATGAATGATCATCCCAGTATTAACATTTATTCTTTTTTAAAACAGCAGTTCTAGAATCTGTGTCAGTGGACCGGGCAATTCCTGAAAGCAGCTCAGCAATGGATACCTCAGAGCCTTCCCCATGTAGATCCCCTTCGACACCACGTCATCTCCGCTATCGTCAGCCAGGAAGTAAGAACCTGATGTTTCTTGCCTCTGTCGGTCACTTTAAAGAGTTTAAATACTGTAGCTGTAACCTTTGCAGGATACTAGAGAAGAAAAATGTTCGAATAACATGTTTTGCTTGATTTTCCTTATTTCTCAGATATTAAAAAAAAAGCCATTAGAATGTGAATTACACTGGTTAATTTGTATAGTAATAACAAGAAACTTGGAAGCATATTGGGATTTTGATATGATGAAATGTTCTTAAATAGCTCGAGCAGGATGTGCCCAAGTTCAAGACTAATACTGAATCGGTCATATTCTTACAACATTCTCAAGACTTTGACAGATTTTTTTTCAGCTACTAAGGGGACATATTTTGGGCACCATATGTAATCATGAAATACACAACACCCATTATTGTCAACGAGGAGTGACTGTGTCTGTTTCTTTGTATAACACTGAACATTTACAGATGGTGTCACATTTTTCGTTCCAAAATTTGAATAAACTGCTCAATTGAAGAGGAAAAGTGAGAGCTGGCGCTCCTCAAATAGCTCTCACGTGGCTCTTTGAAATCATTAGCAGAGCTGTGAGCTACGTCCATGAAAATGCTGCCATCTCATGCAAGCCAGATTTCCAGGCAGTTATTTCATGCCTGGGATTAAAACAACAAAAACAGAGCAGAGTCTTCTCAACTGTTAATAATTGCTGAGACAGCTTAATTTTAAACCAATAGTAATCTTCTGTTATTGGGCACGCTTATGGTGAGATGGCAAGATTTGGGAGCTGGAAACCTTATTATCTGAGTACTAGTCAGAAGCAGTGTTCACAGCATTCCCTATAGATAAAGTTTGATAAATTGTGCAAAACTCTACTTATTCTAGGCAGTAACCTGGGAAAATATATTAATTTAGTTATTGGAAGTTGGTTAATATACTTAGTTCTCTAACATCATTTTTTGTTTACATTAATTTTCTACACCATTGGTTTTGTAATTTTTTTCTTTTTCTGTTTGGTTACTCCTTATTCCTCACCTTGGCGGTGTCTTAGACAATTTTTTCCATAGCAACATTAATTATACCGACCTGGAAATAAAACTTAAATCACAAATATGATTATGATATTTTTATTTCCCTTAATATAAAGTCCTCTGTCAATGAAAACATAAAATGTTTACAAAGCATGAACATTAGTGAAGATTTTAAGTATTATTGTTGCTTAACTTGAAAAATATGAAAAGTATGTAGTAGTTAACTTTTCTCTGTGTGTTCCCTTTCCAGTTCAAACCGGTGACAACAGCTACTGTTCAGTTTCTCCTGCTTCTGCTTTTGCTATTGCTACAGCTGCAGCAGGGCATGGGAGTCCACCAGGTGAGAGAAATGTGATGTACAAAAGAGGCATAACAATAAGATACCTAGATCTCGAAAGGGAAATATTTCTCAGTAACATACTTATCTGAATTCTAAACAGCCACTGATTTGTTACTTTAATCTGCTGGTGTTTTGAGCCTGGAATCCTGCCCTTTGTGTGGACATTGCAGTACAGCACCCATAGTTAATTGGAGCGTTGACTTCCAGTTATGTGGCCAATATGAAAGTATTTGTGATGTAACTAATTTAATTGAAAGTGAAATTGACCCATAAAAAAGACTAAAACAGCTTAAGACAGACTGTTCAGGTACATCCACCGTGTTGCATTTCCTGCTGTGGCAGTTTGGAAATTCTAACTGATGAAGCAGTTTATGTCACCAAAGAGTAAAATCATCTTTTAGGCTGTTTATGTACCACCCTGTCCTGGGGCATTGCCAGCAACTATCATCATGTCTACTTGAAAGAAGGAAAGGATGATATATTTCTGATATTCAGAAATATCTTTTAGAACAAAACATGAAACCTAACAAATGAGGACTGCATAGTATACCACATACCTTCAAGAAGCTTGTGTGAGCTTTGTGCCTTTGTTTTGTGGACTCTAAGAAATTGCCAAACTATTCAGTGAGATTTTGAACTATCATAATATAAACCAATGAGAGCTTCTCTTGCTGACTTAAATCAGAATTATATTTATCACTGCACATTTTCAGTTCATTATCCATTAGTTGAATTCTTGTATTCTGTCCTTAATATTTCTAGTCCAGCCTAGTACTGAAAGATTAATATTTTACATATATGTAATCTGCTAAACATATAGATCATATATTTCTTATTTTTATTTTTTGTATTCATTTACAATTTAAGATTTTATTTTGCAAACGAGCCTTTTTATGTCCAAGGTTGGTATACATAAGAGCAGTTATACTTCACTAAATTATTGCAAGTGTGTACTGTGTATTCCTTGGAAAGCAGCTATGTTGTCTACTGACTGAAGATATTTAGTGCAACTTAAAATACTTGATTTAAGTTTTGAATTTGCTTGCTTTCTTGCTGTGTACCCTTTGACATATTAATATTTTCCACTAACTGAGTCCTGTCCTAGGTTTTGTTACAGATAAAAAGCAACACTTTTAAAGTCCGCAAAATAATTTTCACTTTGCATTGACACACTCAAACCCACAGTTCATTTTGATTATGTATGACAAAGTGTAGTCCAACTGTAAATTAACACCTGCCTCTTTTCCATCATAACTTTTGGAATGACAACAAACTGTTTGAAGACCCTAGTCTCAAAATCACTAATGAAATTCTTTGCAAATCAGTAAATCGTCACCATTGATTTCAGTGGGTTTTGTGTCCACTGTGTCTAAAGTTGTGGTCATTCACATAGTGAGTGAGTAGGCATCATGATGAGAAAATAATTTCTGGATAAACATGGATCAGTACTTCTATTACTCTTGTGTACTTCCTGTGATCTTCAGATGATCACAAGAGAGTAATGTTGAGTTTTAGGAACTTTATTAACCTGTCACAATCATGTATTTAGTATTTTTTTCAAAAAATACAAATATCCTCTGCCTATGGAATCAGATATTGCTAAGGAATCAGTGACACATTTTGCTTTATGAATTAATTCCAGTATGTGTACAAATTGTTCAAAAAATGAGGTAAAAGTAAAAAATACTGGTTTTTCCCACTAGGACCAATTCAATTAAAAATCGCTGCTTTTATATTGTTGAAAGCACCATTTTTCAGTATTCATAGTATTGAAGTATGAGAGAAAATAAAAACTACATGTATGCAATCAATAAAAGGAATATCAAAGCATGGGGATGTTGAAAAAGGAAAAAGCAACATCCCTAATATTCTTAAGTACTTTTTGTACCTGTTGTTTAAGTTGTTGCTGTTTATGCTAGTTCTGCATAAAAGGTCATTCCCCTGGGTGATGGAAGAACAATAAGAAGGTTCTGTAGCAAATCTGACGAGAAAAGTGTGTGGTGGGGAGTCTCAGGAGACTAAGCTGGAGCAAGGCTGTCCACTTGTATTAATTATGAAAATTCAAGGCTATAAACCACAGCTTAAACAGCTGAATCATCTGTTTGTAACTTAATGCAATTAATCATGATAGAGATGATATTAAAACTTCAGAGTCATGCAGTTCAAATTTGGGTAATTCAAATAATTTTATTTCTTCCTCATGGATGTGTTATCATAATTATGTGGGTTTTTTAAATAACACCTTATTTCCCCAGTGGGCTCCTCTTTCATTCACTGCATAGGATGGACATGATCCATCAGTGAATCATGTTTGAGTAGCGAATGAGATTTATGGCTTTTTTTCTTTTTTCAGTTGGTCCTTGGCCTCACTGCCGCAGACATTGTGATGTATGACATTTAATGTACTCCTACATGGAACATAAATAGAATGGCAGGTGAAATTCAGCATTGATAAATACTAAGTGATGCATGTAAGGAAAAACAGTCTGACCTCTACACCTGAAAGGATGAGCTCTGTGCTGGATATTATCGCTCAGGACTGAGATCTGAGGATTACAATAGATAGTTCCATTAAATGATCTTAGTGCTCAGCAGGAGCCAAAAAAGTAAAGGAAACATCAGGAATTATTAGGAAAGGAACAGAGAACAAAGCAGATAAGACCATTACGCCATCACAGTATAAATCCAGAATTTGCACAATTACTGAAGGCTGTGTACAGTTGCGATATGTCCTGTTTGAGATGAGGGGATGAAAGGGGATGAGAAAGTTGCCAGTTTCCAATCAAGGATAGGTGGAAGTATGAAATGGCTTCTGTGCTTTTGAAGTTTAGAGAAGAGATGACTTGGAGGGTTGATGAGAAAGTTCTGCAAAATCACAGATGTCATAGGGAGAGTTAGTAGGCATTTGTTGTTTTTTCTGATGCAAGAGTTAGGAGGCATCAGATGAATTTCATCAGGCCAAGATTGAAAACCAACACAAGTTTTTGGTTCTTCGTGCAACAAATAGAAGGCCTGTGAGATTCTGGTGAGGGACATTGTGAAAGGAAGACATGGACCCAAGTTCAAAAAGTGGACAGCTACCTGCAAGTGAGAGTCATTAGAAGTTACTAGATTAAAACTAGACCAGGTTCAGGAGCTGAAATCAGTTGGAGGTTGTGGGAGAGTATTAGGAGGTAAGAGTCATCTGTGTGTCTTCTGTTCTTACTGTTCCTTGAAGCCTTCTGACTCCTGGCCATTTTGTTTTGTTTTCCCATGGTATGATCTCTTAGCTCTTCTCAACTTTCCATCTTCCAGTTCTGACTGTTCAGGGATTCATTGAGGCAAGCAGGTTAACAGACTCATCAGAAACCCCTATAGTCTCACACTCTACCAGAACCAGACATAAAGAATATTTAATCATCTCCTGTGGAGAGTGCTGGCTGTAACATTTTATAATTGCTGTCACTGTGCAATGATAAGTTTATATACTGATAAGCAAGCAAAGCTCTGAACAGTTCTCCTAGGGTGTATGATGGATTTGTTTTTCTTATGATGAGCAACTGGGGGACCACTGTCTATGTTGGTCTTGTTTGCAGGCTTCATGACTGCAAGTGGCTTGATGGAAAGCCAAAGTTGAAACACTTTTCACTACTTTGGTCTGCTTTAGATATTGATGCACTTTCCCCTATAGATGCAGCCTGAGTGCAGTGCACGTTGGCAATGTTTTCAGTCTGCTCCATCCCCACTGTGTGGAGATGGGTGCTGTGCTTCAGGGACCTTGATAGTGTTTTCGGGGCTCCCTCATCTGTTGGGTTCGTTATCTGGGTGCACATGAAGTGCACATAGAGGGCTAGCAGGGCCTTAAGAATAGCTCATGCTTGGGTTGCCCTACCACACCATATGCTGCACTAGTTTATGAGCTGCTGAAAAGGAGGTGCTGGGCACCATGGTATTGCTCTACAGCATGCAGAGCTTCCTGCAGTATATGGAATGTTTCTCTGAACCAGGTTGGTGCAGATACTTATGCCCTTCAGTAGTTTTTTTTTAATTTACTGATTTTGTTGCCATTAATTTCAGTTATTTTACAGGTAGCTGCTTTCATGATGCCAAGCTGTACTACTTGTCCTATTGTTTAGTCCATCTATCTAGTTAAATATTAATCTCTACATATCTTAAACATGGTTTTGTCTATTCTTTTTCAGAAAATTTGCATATTGCTTGTTTATTTTAACAGCATGATAAAGATAAACAGAAATATGAACTGAAAGTACATAAAGTTAAATAAGGCACCCCAGGTGCACAGCTTGGTGCCTGCATGAATGGTAGTATGCACAGTAAGGATAAATAGAGCATGTTGTGTCTTTTTCATGTCCTTTCTCTTTTGAGGGATATGAAGGATGGCTGGATGGCTCCTGGCTTGCTGCAGTTGTAGTGCTCTGTCACCATTAATAGGTTGCTGCACACCTTCATTCTTTTCCGAATTTATAAAAAATAGTATAATAATACTAGCACATTCTATCATAGAAATGGACAGGGCAAATCATCTTTATTCTGCAGTCTTCTACAGCTTTCTTGCATGGTAATAAAGCTCATTCTTCAGCAAGGGAAGAAAACAGTTATGCAAGCATCCTTTTCCAAAACAGTGAAAGATACCATTTTTATGACTGGGTACAAACTAGTATAAACTCAAATTGTTGATACAGGGACACGTATTTTTTATTTATTCTGAATTACTGTCTCCCTTCTCGTGACGCATTGTCATTGCTCATAGCACTTCTGTTCACCTACGTACTTCTCAGAGTGGTACATCAGCCCTGAGCAATCACAAACATATGCCTGCTCAGAGGCATCAGTTACATGAGCTGTTTCTTTCCCCCCATTCATATACTTCTAGAGAATTGGTTCTTGATTTCTCCTTGAATCAATGACAGCTTCCAAAAGTAAAACAGAGAGGTTATTTAGCAGCTCTGCTCCATTGTCTGTCTTATAATATGGAAAAGTTCCTACAAAACATTTAATGCTAATGGTCTCATCCTAATGAATGTCCTGTTAATCTCTTCTTTTAGCTTTGCAATGAGAGTTAGGTAGTCTAAGTAGAACTCCAGGGAGCTGCGGTAAGCCCCATGTCTCTTCGGGAGTGATTTCCTCCTCTTCTCTGAGAGTCTGTCACACAGCCACTGTCAAAAAAAGGAGTGAGACTGTAATGTGGGAGAGGAACCTCCTGCCAAAATACTCACCAATCATTTGTAGTTTTGCTGCAAAAATCCTACAGATGTTGCAGGAATTAAGTAACAGCAGTATAATCTACACAGCACCCACACAAGTCCTAGCACTAGATAAAAGCAATTTATATGGAAAAGTATTTTATCTGTGGATTGAGGAACTTGCAAATTTCCCTGGTTTATCTTTGTATAATTCTTTCAAACATGTTATTACTTTTTTTCTCTTTTTTATTTATGTCTGTTGTGCACAGAATCAGAGCACTATTTCAGGATCAGTAAGATATCACACACTGATCTTTAAAGAGAAACATCTTTTGGTGTTAATTTACTGAAACTGCTTGCTCTGTGTGCAGGTCCTCATACTTGTTAACTAATACTCATAAACTATGAGGGTGCTCTGTGTTACTAGAAGAGATTCAAGCTTTACTTAAAATCTCTGGATAGTTGTATGGATTAAGCCAAATTAGCAAAATAATGCTGTGTTGTTTTTGTAAATAATAAAGTAAAAAGTACTTACATAAGCTTAGCAAATATACAAATTTCTTCTCTGCTAAGAATGTCTAACATAACTTAAAGAAAAATAGTTAATGTTAAATTGCTCATTTTATTTTGAAAGAGTTCTACTGAACACGAGCTTCAAGGAAATTGTTTTGACAAAAACTTTAATTCAAGATGTAAATTAATCTTGCATACTCTTTATTTTTTTTATATATTCTTAGCAGATTACTGAAAGAGCTTTGAGAAGCTTATTTCTTCCTCAACTGAAACTAGAGACCAAAAATCTCCCAACATGGAAAATAAATGTTAGGCAAGCAGCAAATACTTAAACCCAAACAAACGGTTGTTGCCTCATGAACATAGCAGCCTTATTTCAACAGCTCTCTCATCCGATTTTGAGCTGGGTACATCAGCTTCAAAGCTGCCTTCCTCCTCCTACAGCATGCCGATCCACGCTGTAGGGAATGTACCATTTTTCACAAGAACAAGGTGACATATTATGGGAGAGGATGGGAGTGGGATGGAAGCTTGTGGCTGGCAGGAGGGCCTGGCTTCTTTAATATAAGCATTTGTTTTTTAAAACACATGTGAAAGAGAGAGGAGAGAGTGAGAAAGAAGTAGGGGAAAAAGAGTCTTTGGGGGAGTATCTCTGACAAATATGATTTACACATAGGAAAATCTGCCCCATGCTAGCAAGGAGGAAAGATGGTTTTATTCTCTCTGATTTTGGTGATTTAAAAGAGCAATTAAAATAACAGCTTGAAGCTTTGAAGCATCTACATAAAAATGAATTACTTATATACTGTCCCTTCAATTATTTGCTTGCACATATCTCTGGTGCTAAATCACCTTTGAATTGAGTTATTTACCTGAGTATTGTTCAGGAGAGAGAATTTTTCCTAAAGCTTCTGTACTTTGCAGCTTGTACCCTACCAAAGAATACTTCAAAAGATCTCTGTCAGTCAGTCTTCAAATCCTTTCTTTTGCAGGGAAAGTACAAACCGCTCTGTCTCTTTTCACAAATCCACTCTGGTGGTTCGGAGAAGCAATCTTAATCTAAATTGCTCTTGGTTTTAGTCCAGCAAAACTGATCAGCTTGTTTACCAGACCATTTTCTGTTATCATCTGCTTTTCCATAGCTCCCAACAATCTGTCTGCAGAAGTGATCAGACAGTCCTTTGCAGCTGCAGCTGATTCTCAACAAAGCAAGCACAAAACCTGCTTCATTAATCTGCTAGCTGCAGCTGCTCAATGCAGGCAGTATCTTCCTTCAAAGCAATTCAGCATGCCCAGGCATTGAAAGTACCTCCTGGTGCCACTTCCACCCGTTGCCACAGTGTAGTTTCCACAGTTGGCAATGGATCTAATACAGCCTGTGAGTTCTGGATTGATGGTCCTGCAGCCATGTGACTGGCTGTGGAGGGGTTGAGTTCCTTTCCTGATCTTATACTTTGTGTAAAATCTTAGTTATATGCTACTTTCCACTCGTAATCAGTTATGCATTAGTGTGTTAATTATTTGTGTTAGTTAAACATTAACGATGGAAAAGATGTTCAGAGAGAAGTGTGTGATCCTTTTATAGTATAAAAGCCTGATTTATTTTGACTTGGATGTTTTTGTATTCATGATCACTGCCTGAGATAAAACATTGTAGACCTTTTCTATACTTTCTTTGACCACTTCTGATCTAAAGCTGCCAAGCCTCTTGAATGTGATTGAAGATAAATATTCTGGAAATACTGATGCGAAAGTGTCAACTTTAAAAACCAGTGATTGAAGTGAAAGTGTCAACTTCAGGAGCCACTGAAATGAATATGGAAAGTCCTCCTCTCCTCAGAAGTGCTGTAGGAGTTTCTCTGCCATAACATACCCTAACTGTAACAGCAGTAACAAATATAAATGGACTATTGTATATTACAGCTGTGGTTTCCAGAATGTCATATCTCTTGACAGCTGTGTAAGCACTGAAGTTGAGCCAGATGAGTCCTGTGAGCTCTCAGCATGACACAATTTATTCCTGCTTGATTACTGTCACAGTATTAGGTGGATAAAAAAATAGCTAAAAGTAATAATTCATGTTTCGTAGGGATCAAGATTAGCCCTTCCATTCTGATAAATGAAACGCAGATTGATTAAGACTGACCACTTATTTCTAAATGCTGAAATTAGCATGAGAAAGTTTTACAAAAGCTTTTAGCGAGAGCTGCTTAGCTTATTTTAGTTTGTGACCAGTGGTGCTATTCTGCAGTCATTGAAAGTACTTGCCAGCTCCCAGTGTTACAGTATTTTTGTTTTGTTTGTTCTGGCATAAGCACTAATTGGAGTAACAGAATGGCACAGCTTATGCCAAATGATACAAGGGAGATCAGATCCTATGTTCACATTTGTGTGTCCGTGTGTCTGTATATGTTTGATTGTGGCAGGAGGAAGCACTATAGCTGTACCTACTGTTGCCAGGTGCATTCAGCACTTAAGCTGAATAATGTGACTTGGAGATGCACCATGCAAAATAATGAAGGTGTAAACTCCCAGTGGGATCCCATTGGTCCCTGAAATGGAAAAGCAGGTAGAAACATACATTATGCTTTAATCAGATATGGTATTTTCTCACCATCTTTCACACAGATTGATGCAAGTACATAGTTCCTCGTTCAAGGATATCATCTGTACTGCTCTGGGAGTATTTCCCTAATTCTGAACAGAGGGATAATAATGTGGCATTACATTATCTTTCCTGAGACAGAAATTTTGGACCAGGCAGCAGAATTTGGTAAAGATTAGAATTAAGCGAGGTTAGTAAGGGAAATTAATACTTTCTTTTTTCCATTGTGAGAGGGCAGGCAGAGAGAGCTTTCCTTGCTGTGATGAATGTTATGTGAAAGGCCAGCAGTATCGGATGGGGATGTCGGGATGGATTCTACATTATGTGGATAGCCGGGTAATGCACTTCTGTGTTGTGCTGTGCTAAATGCTTCAAATTATATCAGTGGTTACAAGCTAACCTTTGGAAGGGTATATATTTCTTTCTGTCTTTGTACATAAGTATCCATGTCTAATGCAAAACCAGAAAATGTGTGTCTTTTTCTAGTTGATATTCAGTATGATTCCATAAACATTGCTATTAGTAATAGTTACAGTAATTTTGCACTCCGCTAATTTTCTGAGTTATAACATCTCATTCCCTGTACTGGGAAAGATTTGTCGAACTTTTTCCTTATGAATCCAGACCTGAAAGAAAAAAATTGTGATGGTTATATCCCAGTCAATAATCAAGACGCAAAGAATTTCATCCTTTTGAATGTGCAGTTTATCCCAGCAGGACTACTCTTCAGAGGAGTAAATTGCCACAACTGGGTCGATTTTTAACTGTACTTCTTCAGGTCATGGGTTCCCACATGGAACTTCAAGACTGAATTTGTGGGTATCTAGTGTCCTTTCAGAGATATGGAATATCATCAAATCAGTGAAATAATTTCAGGCATGCTTATCAATCTTGCTTGGGTTGTGACCCTCTCCAGTCCCCCCTTTCTGCCAGGGATCTAAGATGCTTAGTTCCAAGAAAGAAAAGAGTTGGTGTTATCCTCCCCTGATCCTTTGTGCAGGACAACCAAGTTTTTTTACGTGTCATTTTTGTTTGACTAATGGCTCTAGGCAGCAACTGGGAAAGGGAGTACTAGTTCCCTCTTGGGAACATGTTTTAATGAGATTTCCAGAGCAGTTTGTGCAGATTCAGGGAGGTTTGAGAAGCACTGAGACCTGAACACTGAACTTCCTTGGAGTTCCCCATTTTGATTAAAAAACTCGAGGTGGGAAGTACTCATTCTTGTTCTCCGTCAAAAAAGGTTGTGTGAAAAATAATCACTGGTGTAGACCAACCAGCTTTCCTTCCTGATGACTGGAGGGTTATCAGGAGTTGCCCAGATGTCATTACCAAAGTAGAGGTGGCCAGCGCTAACGTTGCAACCAACGCACTGGGCTGGCTGGGGAGCTCCATGTGTGTGATGTGTGGGGTCAACGGGGGCTGATGACTACTAGCAGAGTGGAAACTTCCTTTCTGTTCCAGGCTGCATTTTTAACACTCATTCACTAGGCTGCTTTTATGAGACATTTGTGTATGTTTTCTCTTGCCGGAGGATATTTTATTGGGAAATCAGTAGCGAAATGAAAATAGAGATTAAAACTAATTTGTTTGGAATATACCTTCTAATTCAATAACCCTGAATGTTACTCCTTTCCTCAGAATATTCACCTACTCTGTAGTGCATTTGAATAGACTTCTATTTTTGTTCCTGAATTAGGAGCCCTTTGAATTTAGCAAAATTGTTGCTTAGCAATTTTAGATAATTGAGTAGAATCTCCCCTTGCAGTTTTCTTAGAGCAATAACTTCAAATTAAAACAATGACTTAAAGACTAAGGTCAGTTTTGTCTCAAGTAATCCCTGCTCTTGGGAATTAAGAGCCAGAGGAAAATGATTATTTTTTTATTCTAGTTTATTCAAGAAGGTGACTACTCAGGAAAAAAGTATTTGCACTGCACATTTCCTGAGCTGCCTGTTTCCTGGCCTATTGCACCAAGTCCTGAGCAGCTGTAGGGAAAACTCTCAGTTTCATAGACGTGCAAGCAAACTGGCACTGAGAGAAAAATTCCGTCTTCATCTAAGAAAGGAGAACAGTACAGTCCCTATTCCTGCCCTCCCCAAATGGGTCACCACAATCCTGCTGTGATTGATTGGATGGGATGTGTTGAATATGTATTTTCTGGTGGTTCAGCTGAGCTGTGGCAAGCTCTTCGATTGTATTTCCCTCTGCTCCCCTAAGCTGAGGATGAGAGAAGCTGTAAGGAAGCTGTGACCACTGCAGGCAGGAAAACAGCCCTAATATGTTAAGGTTGCAGGTAGGGAGTTTGACCAAAAGGTCTGAGTTCATAATGAGGGCAGGTTTGTTTAGATTCCCTATTATCTTCCTCACATTTGGTGCACGCAGTGGTGTGCGTGGGGTGGGGAGAGAAGTTTTGGGAGGATTTTTTGGTGGGTTTTTTCCTTTCCTCTTTTTTTTTTCCCCCCCCTGAGCATAGGCGTTGCTTGCATAATTAATATTTGTTTATGCTACTATTTCGTTGCTTGATTTGTGGCCCAATCATAAACGGTCTGGAAGCTGCTTACAAGATGGACTTTTTGTTCAGGCGTTTTTTGTTGACTGGTGTGCATCCTGCCAATTTTTGTTTTGCAGGATAGTCAACTATCCATTCACAGATGGTCTGAAAAATGATACATTTGCCTCTTTGCAACTACCGCCTCCTTTCCATTATCCTTTACTCCTATTGTCAAAAAAAAAAATCTGAGTAATTTTGCAAACTACTTCCTGTAGCTTATGTAAAAAGGCCAGACCAACTAAAGGAAAAACTTCCAAAAGCTTTTTTTTTTTTCAGTTTTCTGTTTCTAGCTGTACATTGTTGTAGATTTTATTTTAACCTTTCCTTTGTGGCAGGGCGCACTGAGCATTTTAAAGGTCTGAAAGCTTACTTTGCATAGTTCTTTAAAAGACTGTGAGCAGTACGCAGAAAGATCTGCTATCCTGTTCTTATTGCTGACAGAGCAGGTTGAGAGTATAGACAATGCGTAATTAAAGAAATCCAGAGATCACTTGAAATGCAGAAATACATCAGCAGGTAAAAATTGCTTGTATGTTCTTCCCTGAAGACTAAGAGACAGAGCAGGAATACAGAAAAACGCACTTGGCTGATGTACAAATTCAAAGAAATATCAACTGCAGTGTTGCCATTCTTGTCATTATTCATGGAAGATAATTCAAACATTACTGCAGTAAAAAAAAAAAGTCTAAGATGTACTAAAACAGTCACAAATATAATTGTTAAGGTAGGCTGTTCAAAAAGGCTTTTCTTCTTTGTCAATTGTTCCTGATAGTTCTTTTATATAAATAAGTCATAGGAAAAAATTCTGCTGTCACATTGCACATGTGTCATGATATTCTGCAATCTGTAAACACAATTGGCAACAACAGCTTTGAAATTCAGGATCTTTACTTTTCTACAGATATAGCCATAAATAAAGGCAAAAGATTTGGATGGTTTTGCCTAAGACTTCACTAGAAAAATGGAACTGGGATTTTACACATGCATGCACACACATACACTTCTTGCGTGCAAACAAATATGATTTTAAAGATGTATCCAGATTACATTAACTCCTTGTTGTCTCTCTTTGCTGTTGCTGAAAGAAGAAAACAATAGGATGTTGTCCAATGGTAATGGAGTCACTGCTCCTTACAGTTGTGGAAAATGCATCCTACTTATTCCCTGTGTTATTACAACATACGTAAATGCTAATGCATGCATATGTTGGTTTTTTCTCTCTTTAATAGAGAAATGAACAATGCTATTTTCTCTGAACCCATGTATTTATCACAGTATGCCAAAAATAAAAATGCAGTCTTGTATTGCTGCTGAATTTTAGTAAAAAAAAAAGGCAGACTCTTTGGGTTTTTTTTCCTTCTAAGATGAGTTATGGATTTCTAATAACAAGTAGTGTAACATGTAACTGCAAGTATGTTTTCAGCGTTTAGCAGTTTTTAAAGATTTTCTTCCAAGTGTGAGACTAATTGGTCTCCTGAGAGAATATCTCCATTAAAAAAAAACCACAACAGAAATCCTAAGAGTGTGTGGCAATTATATCTATAGCAGTAACCCTGTTTTTTTAGGATTTTTCAAGGACAAATTTTCAAATTTGAACAGTTCTTGGAGATTAAAGGAATATTTTCATTCTTTGTGGTACTCATGTTTTAACAATATAATCTCATAGTTATAATTCTCAGAGCAACTTTAATGATATTATTAGGAGTTAGAATAGTATCTTGATTTTAAACATACTCTTTAGACATTTACCTTTTTTTCCCCATCCATTAAACTAAAATTATTTTGCTAGATTGATATATTTTTAGACTTCTGGCTTTAGTTCAAGTTTACAGCATAATCATGACATAAATGCTTTATCTCAATGTTGTGTTCTTTACATTTCTCTGATTAGAAGAAGCCTTTCTAAAGCAAAAGTCATTTAAAAATAGTTTACCAACCTTTCCTTTAAATATTTTGCAGAAATTAAACACAGTCGCTATAGCACTATCTGTGTTACACTATTGTACATGAGCTGGTGCATGTGAATCCATGGGATTTATCTTACTAAGACTATAATCCCTTGACTTGATTTGATAGTTAGATTGTATTTGTGGCAGAGGCTTTAGGCAGAAGAATCAAATACATGCTTGGAATTATTTCTGACGTGGGTGGTTACAACGGGGATTTTCAGCGGCATATTTCTTAGAACAAAATTATTTCATATATACCAAGGACCAGTGAAAGTGAAATTAAAAGCTTGAAATGTATTGGACACTTGATTTCTTCTGCTTTTTAATAGTCGCTTCTTCTGATGCTGCGTGAGTTTATAACCCTTTGTGAAACGAACTCAAACCCTGGCATAGTGAATGATGAAATATGCGTCTCTTGAAAGATCGTATCTAGACTTGATAGCTCCTACGTTTAAGCCTCAGACTGCTCATATGACCTGCTCCATTATAAATCTGAATGTTCATATTTGATAATTACTAAAAAAAAGGGAAGAACTGTATTATTGATCAAATACGCTGTTCTGTATGCAGTGAGTGGGAATTCATCATCTTTATGCTTCTTTTCATCTCATTTGATATGGTCTTCTTTTCCAGCTTTGCCATTCTTCAGCTGGTTAGTGTATGGCAACCTGATATCACAATTAAAGAAATGAAAAGGAGAGCCGAATCACTGGCAGTTTAGATCTCTTATCAATATCAGGCTACTCACTGTCTGACACATTGCTGTGAAAATGCATGAAACCCAATTACTTGCTTGAGAGTGTATGACCAATAAAGATGGGTATCTTTAAACAGTCATCCAAACCTTTTACGTATGTCAAGGAAAACTTTTTATAATTAGGTTTTTTGTGCTGCATATATTGGAGAGGCTTTTTCAGTTTTAATCTGTGGATGAAACCTGCTCCAGTCCAAGCCTGGGGTTTGTATTTATTCTTTATCCAGGTCAGAAATTAATGCTGATATTTGCCAAGCCTAAGGTTTCATTATTTGAGCCAGGCTGAATCATTAAACTGACCTACAACTCCTGAGTGTATTTATCAAAAGAAAAAAAAAAAACAAACCACAAGACAGAGAACTGAATTTGACACTTTTTTTTATTATGTCAGCTGTCTTGTGAACCATGAATGTCCCCCTTCCACCTCCCTGGGACTTTACAGGGTTTGCTGTAACCTCTTCAAAGGCTGGAATGCAATTTTCTCCTATGTTAGGTGCTAACGCAGCTTCAGCGCATGATTCCAGAGTATTTCAGTGAAACTGACACATAAAATCTTTTTCTGAAATGGAGTTTTTTGCTAAGAAAGACACCAGAACCTTGTTGAATTCCCTCTTCATAAGTTCAAACAAGTTACCCCTAAATCTTGTGAAGAGAAATGATTTTTTTTTTTTTAATAGATAAACCCTTAAAAATGGATGTATCTTCAAAACTTTTGACAAATTAATTACTGTGGTCAGGAATCATGTGCTGCCCTATTAGTGCAGAAGAAACAAAATGCAGAGAATACTGTTACTGTAACTAGACTGAGAACTTTTGACATCTTAAGTGAAATAGAAAAGCAAATGTGCATCATTTAACATAGTGCAGAATTTAACATAACACAAATGTTCCTCTTGGATGAGGTGTTTTTTAGAGAGGAAATAATGTAAATTGCTAATAGAGTCAGGCTTATTCAGTAGAACAAGAAAAAGTGGGACAGGATTTTGCTATAGGGACTTCTTAGTGGCTTTTGAGGAGAGGGTCTGTTCTCTGTCTCACACTGACACATGATAACATCTTTGGATCTGGTCCTGAGTGCAGCAGTTCCAAAGGTGGAAACACTGACACGTCCTGCTTGCAGGCATTGATTGCCTGTGGTTTTTTGCTTTATGAATGCAATAGATAATGACATCTACCACTGAAAAGTGCTTTAGACTTTCACATAAGAAGAGCTATCTATGTACAAGGTATTGTCATAATTTAATCTGTTTTTCTCTGCAAATGCTGAGATTTGTGTCTATTCAGCACCTTTTTTTAATCTTTGGTGATAGTGGAAGCTATAAAAATATTGAGTTTGATTATAGTGCACATAAGAAAAACATCTGAAGGTGAAACTGGATTTTGCATAACATAATCTGAAGACAAGTACATGAACAAAGTGATTAAATTATACTGAAAGAAGTAATTCACTGAAACTAGCAATGCTGGCAGGTTAACATTGTGTTTGACAGCCTGTGGTAAAAGTTCTGCATTACCGTTATGTGAAGAAACTATTTGTGGAAGCAGTATATATTAATCTCAACAGATACTGGGGAAAAACATTTCTTGAAGATAGCACTGACTGAAGCAACTGCCCACTAAGATGATTAATGATTAGAAATACTGCTGATATTTCTCATGTAGAAAGGTTGCTTCCTGCAGGAGAGAAACATGTTCACCATGGAGAGTTTCAAGTTATTTCACCATAGGATCTGGATGTGTGCAGTTCCATCCAGAATCCCAATTAAAACATTGCAAAGGTTGGCATCCTGCTAGACGGGACCCTTAACCTCTCTCCTCTCTTGAAGCCACAGTGAAGAAGAACTTAGATGAAATCATGCCTACTTTCCCACTGATTTAAGTGTAATCTATCTAGTTAGCCCCCAAACTGCTCAATGCCAAGGATATCACACTATGGCAAAGGTGGCTTTAAAATTTCACCTTTTAAAGGTTCATTCCAGAAGCATTTTTTTCTGGATACCAAGCTAGATGAAATTTCATCTGATCAGATAGGACTATTTTGTCAATCTTTAAACCCACCTAGATTTATAGCCTACATGGTTAAGAGTGCCTCCAAGTCCAAGTTAGGGACAGGAATGATATTATGCTAGGGACTGTATAATCAGAGTTAAAAACTGTTCCTAGCCCCAAAATAGGTAGGAAAATATATGGGGAATAATAGACCGGATGCATCAATGCTAAGAGGTTAACTGGAAACTGGTGGGATGCTTTCTGAGATATGCCTTAGAAGTGTGATGATGTTATTTTGCAGTAGGCGAGATAGCTTGGAGTTTCTGCTAAACTAGCACCACTGTCACCTGTTGCAAAAACAGACAGGATTGGGTTACCTTTTGCAGCATAGACAGCAGCAAAAACATGGGTTATCCGTAAGCAATGACATGAACATGCAGAACCAGCTAAGGTTGTATACTGGGGTTTTTGAAATACGCATAAACAAGTAGGCTATGCTTATGGAATAGTTGCAGTTGTCATGGTGGCTCAGGGTTTTGTTTGGAGTTATATTAGGAGAGGATTAGGTGGGCAGAAAGAGAGAGGAGGAAGTAAGGAGCTACAGTAAAGCTGATGTATTAGGAGGAATTTGCACTGCAAAAAGTGCAGGAAACACTGATGGCACCATCAAAGTTCACTGATGCCTGCTTAGAGAGTTTCTGTAGTGGCTTCATCACATCTCAGTGTGGTTATCTCCCCTTTGCAGTTTCTGTCCCAAAGTCCGTGGGGCTTCGAAAGTTAGAAGGAGCAAAACCAGTGCTAGCTGGACTTATATTTGCATGTTTCTGCTTCTGCAGAAATTAGTGCAGCTATGGCAGTAAATTTTTAGTGGTTTTTTTCTTCGTGTTTTGTTTAGACCTTTTCTATCAAAGTTAAAAAACCAGACAGTAACAGTGTTTACTGATGTTACTTGTTTGAAGTTGACATTTTTCAATTTTTTCTGAGTTTGGTAAGATCCTGAAGTTCATACCACTCTTCTGTGCAATTTGCATGTTCTTGAGAACCTTTTTTCTTGTATGTTTTCACCTTTTGGTTAATGAAAGGATCTATTCAGTGACTGCAAGAACTACTGAGATTTCTTCTGCTTTCACTGTCAATATTCACTAACTTTTCTTTAGGTTAATAATACAACATAATTTTCTTAGTATCAGGAATGATATAATCCAGCACTTTGAATGGTGGGTTTTTTTAGCTATTGCTATACTGACTGGGAGGGAGCTGTCACATGAGTTTTGAATAGATTTGCTGGTATCTATCTAAGTATAACTTTACACTTACGTAATCTGATATATAGGTCCAAAAAAAAAGTGGCTATTTTCTACAATTTTAATGAAAAAGTCATATATAAAAATCTACTTAAGCTTATCTAATGAATAATAGCAGTTATTAAATAACTTCTAATTTTGAGACTAATCTAATTAATCTGTGCCTGAGGGGCATTTTAATGATGTGGATGGTAACCATCTCTACCACAGGCTGTCAGGTCTGACTCCTGCTTCAGTTAGAGATCAGTTTGGGAGCCGAAGGTGTGCTTAAACACCTTTCAACAGTTTCTCACTTTGCGTTGTCTTCTGGTGAAAGACCTAGAGAAGATCATGTGCTTCGCTTCTTTAGATCTCACTGCACCAGTCAATGACTTGCACACATCCGTCTTCACAAGGGGCAGTTCTTCATCTTCATTACTGTTGTAGTGCAAGTCCCTGGCATTGCCCAGAACATTGTCATCTCATTTTAATGTGAGAGTATAACTAAACCCTTTGTCCTGAACTTCTCCATGTTCCTTCCATGTCTATGCAGAAGCATTTGCTTGGAAATAACATAGTAGATTACAGAAGAGGAACTGCTGGCAGAGGCTTCTTTTTCTGAGCACTACAAGTCCCAGTAGCTTTGTCCTGCTCCAGCCTCAGCTGCCTCAGGGAGGTCCAAGGACTCCTTGTATAATTCTCCAGCATACTTGGCTCTGGCATAAGGCCTAATTCTGCTGAGCTGTTGTCAAAGCTACTGAATATGGAGCCTACCTGAGGTCTACCGTTACTCAAAACAAGTTCTAAAGGAAAACCTTGAGGTAAAGCCAGACATCCAAATGGAAGGATGCTAAGCCAGTATACAGAGAATAGTGAGTATTCTGCTCCATTCCATTTCCACAAGAAAATGTCATAAACATGATCTTCTTCAAAATCAGTCTGCAGATTTGTCTTGGATAGTGAGTGTTGCGTGACGATCTCTGGATTCTTTTTTGTTTCTATAAAGAACAATAAATTATAAATATTGTGTGAAGAAAGAAGGAAACACATCCTGGCTTTCAGAGCTATTTGGTCTTTAAAAACAAGGTCAGAATGGAGTTAATAGATACTCAGTTTTAATTTGAAAAAAAAAATGTATTTTGTTGATTATTTATTTGAAATCTTGTACCTGAAGATGTGTGAGGAATCACCGTCTTGAAGTTAAATTCACATATGCATCTATGTTCAGTTAAGTTCTTTTCCTACAAAACTGGACATGTCCATTTATATGTTTGAGACATCAACATTAAGTACTGACAGTGTGGATCTCAGTGAATATGTTGCTTATTCTCCACAACAAGCTAATTACTCCTTAAAAATTGATGAAATTCCGAGGACCATAGAAGTTTTCTGAAGTAATGTCTGGAGGTTTTCCTTTTTCCTTTCTTGCTCTTTTTATTCTTTTTGCAGCTAACCAAAAACTGTCTCTGTAGGGTTCTTTCTGTTTTCCTTCCAGCTTACTAAAACTTCCTTTCCTTAATGTTGCTTTGATAAAGGCTCCACTACTTTAATATATAATTTTCATTGTGACTTTCATTGCTGCAATTAAGTGGCTAATTGAACAGTTTATAATGTGTGTGCCTAATTGCTTCTGCGAGAGGTTAACTGTGAAAGACATAGAAAATTAACACACAAAATGTTGCCTAGGTTACCTTTTACTGAATAAAGCCTCAGAGATTTTGTTTACTTTGCTGTTTATGGGCAATGAAACTCCTGAAGAAGTTTTAATATGAAACTTCTTTTCATATTGAATCTTAGATTTCAACTACAGTGTAATACGCCATAGTTTAAGAAACTTCCATGAAACATAGGTACAGAAAATACATTTGGGGTTTAGAGTCCAAACTGCAGTAAAAGTTGCAAGTTAAACTTTTCCTGCTTATCTTTAAAAAAATAGAGAACAGCAATTTGGATTTTTTAGGTTGTATTTAATAAAAATAGAGCAAAACTAATACTAGTCTCAAAGAATACCTCAATGGGTTTCTCACCTAATAAACAGAAGTTTAACCTGCCTTTGCTGTTTATAATAATACATGGGCTTTAGAACAACTTTTATGCCAAAAAAATAGTAAAATACTGGTCACGTGGAAGGGTGTTGCCAGTTGTTCCCTGGACTCTGCACTGAGTGAAGTGGAAAACAGCATGGTGTAAGATCAAGTCTAAAAAAAAACTTAGAAAAACACAATCTTCTCAAGTGTACCTTCAGAGTTACCAATTTTTTTAAAAAATGAGGTTTAATGTCATCATTTTATTATTATAAAATAATGTAATTGTTTTGTTATACAGATTGTATTTATGATACAGCTACAGCAGCATTTCATTTGTTGTAAATGTATTTTCTGTATACCTTCCCACTTTCTTGTCACCCTAGCAGTAAAAAACCAAGCAGCTTACTTGAACGTTCTCTGTTGACTAGCAGAGCCTGTACAATACTGCTTTTAGGAAGGAACATTTCTTGTGTTGACCTTCTTGTCCTCTGTGTTTAAACTGGTATCCTCCCCCCGCTTTCTTTACGACTTCTGAAATTCACCACTTTCCCTTTTCTAAATCATACTCATTTTCTTTCTGTAATCCTTTTGATTACAGGCTCTGTACATTTCTGGTCTGGCCCTGTTATTTTCTCCCCTACACCAAGGAAGACCATGATTGTGGTGGGTTGAGCCTGGCTGGGGGCCAGGTGCCCACCAGAGCCGCTCTCTCACTCCCCTCATTCACTAAACAGGGGAGAAAAGGCATAACGAAATGCTTGTAAGTCGAGATAAGGACAGGGAGAGATCACTCACTAATTATCGTCACGAGCAAAACAGACCGAACTTAGAGAGGGAATTCATCTAATTTATTACTAGGCAAAACAGAGTAGAGGAATGAGAAAATAAAATCAACTCTTAAAACACTTCCCCCCACCCCTCCCATCTTCCCAGGCTCAACTTCACTCCCGGCTTCAACCTTCCCCCCTCAGCGGCACAGGGGGACGGGGAGTGGGGGTTACGGTCAGTTCATCTCACGGTGTTTCTGCCGCTTCTTCATCCTCAGGGGGAGGACTCCTCTCATCGTTCCCCTGCTCCAGCATGGAGTCCCTCTCACGGGGTGCAGACCTTCAGGAGCAAACTGCTCCAGCGTGGGGTCCCCCACGGGGTCACAAGTCCTGCCAGCAAACCTGCCCTGGCGTGGGCTCCCCTCTTCACGGGTCCACCGGTCCGGCCTGGAACTTGCTCCAGTGTGGGCTTCCCACGGGCCACAGCCTCCTTCAGGTGCCTCCACCTGCTCCGGCGTGGGGTCCTCCACGGGCTGCAGGTGGAATCTCTACACCCCCTCATCCTTCCTCCATGGGCTGCAGCGGGACAGCCTGCTTCACCATGGTCTTCTCCACGGGCTGCAGGGGGATCTCTGCTCCGGCGCCTGGAGCTCCTCCTCCCCCTCCATCTGCACTGACCTTGGTGTCTGCAGAGTTTCTTACATCTTCTCACTCCTCTCTCCGGCTGCAAAAGCTCTCTCTCTCTAAGTGTTTTTCTTCTTCTTAAATATGTTATCACAGAGGCGCTGATTGGCTTGGCCTTGGCCAGCGGCGGGCCCGTCTTAGAGCCGGCTGGCATTGGCTGTATCAGACACAGGGGGAGCTTCTAGCAGCTTCCCACAGAAGCCACCCCTGTAGCCCCCCCGCTACCAAAACCTTGCCACGCAAACCCAACACAATGATGTTAATGACACAGGCAAATATTCTTAATCTTTCTAGAACTGAATGTTGACCCAAGTAGGTGTCTGTATTAGTTATGATGGGCAAGGTTGTATTCTTCTGAACTTGCAGAATTTCAGCAGTCTAAATGGTCATATTTGAAAGTCTGTATACATGTCTTTTCTTTTGTTATACATGAATGTTCTATGAGTTTTCAGTTTTCCGAAGTTACTCATACCATATTTGAATTTTTGCTACCTCCATTAACTCCAATGTGTGTTTTTTTTCCACACAGGATTTAACAACTTCGAACGCATATGTGACAAAGAGTTCATAATACGTAGAGCAGCCACCAATCGCGTCCTAAATGTCTTGCGCCACTGGGTCTCCAAGCATTCTCAGGTATTGTCTTGTGGCACTCTTCTCTCCATCTGTAGTATGTCTATGTTCTCCTTACAAAACATTTTTAGGCAGTTCTGCCCTGTAGTGTAGTGGACATCAAACAGCCCAAAAAGTCAGTGCTGTAATGATCATATGGAAAATTAGGTTGTAAAAACACACTGTTAAGCAAGTGAAGAATCCTTCACCTAGCCTTGAAAAGCTCTCCTGAAAATACCCAGTTACAACATTATTCCTGGCAACACTTGGGTGAGTGTTTTACTGTTGCAGTCAGCCTGGTCTAGTGGAGGGTGTCCCTGCCCATGGCAGGGGCTTGGAACTAGGTGGGCTTTGAGGTCCCTTCCAAACCAAACCATTCTGTGATTCTATGATTCTATGATATAATGAGCAGGTTGGATTAATCTTTCAGATTGTCAGTGTTCATGCCACAGGCAGCTTGGTTTGGTTACTTTGACTGAATGGGTTAAAATATTTGTACTTGCATCCAGATGTTTGTTTGTTTGTTTGTTTGTTGTGAAGCCTATATGGAAAGAGGCATCAGTCCTCCATGTTGATCCCTCTGCAACCATGACAGGACTGTGGGTCTGATACATAATCATAACACTGTTTTGGCAGAGGGAGGGGAAAAAAAAGAAGTCTGAGCAGCTAGTAGAATTCCATAGATAGCCATGTCCTTTAAGCTGCCAGGTGAGACAAGGAAGATTTTGACATGCATGTAGAAGCCTACCAGGAAAATTACTGAAAGAAACAGAGAGAAGGAGAGAAAGAGGGATGGAGAGAAAAAAGGAAGGAGTGAAAGAAAGAAAGGAGAAAGGAAAGAGAAAGAATGAGAGCACTTTGGAAGCAAATGAAAGATTTTTTTGTACGCTTTGGATAGATGGTACTTCACGGCAATTACAGAGTGCTTTGTCCCTGCAAGCTAATAATCAAGCACACTTATCTAAAAATGGTTTAATGCACAGCTAGCTGCAGCAATGTCAAACTGTCCTATGTCAAACTCAATTACCTTTTTTCCATGTAATGGGCTTAATTTTCATAGAGGTTAATTTTGCTGGAGAATGAAGTCAGTAAGAAATGCATAAGTGGGAAAATTGGTTGTGTTTGAAATGCTGAACAGTCCAGATTAATAAAACCTCTCTTGGTAATGGGACTGATTAAACATTTTGAGTTACTGGAAAAAACCTATGTACACCAAATTCTTTTTGACTACCTGTTAAATAAAAAATTATTGCATGGCAAAATCTTGAGCTATAATGGGAACAACAGAATTCTGTTACTACTGTTCTGTATTATGGTAGTGTACCGTACATACTTACTGTGTCCCTGCCACAGTTCATATTAAGTAATTGCTATGAGTTGAGTTGACCCTCTATGCTAATTGAAAGATGCTTAATTAATGTGAATGTGAAAATGTTAGGAGTCATCAGACCCTTGTCTACATTAAGCAACTGTCTACAACTAGTTAGACTGAAGTTTAAGTTTCAGAGCTGACCCTGATTGAGTTGTGATGATTTTCTATCATAAACAGAAAGTAACTGTGAAGAGTGCAAGCTCTGTCATTGTAGCAATTAATCAAAAATATACTTTTGCACGTACTTTTATATAATGTTTACAATTAGTATTCTTTTAAAAATATTAAGAGAACAAAGGTAATTAAGAGGACAAAGATAATAAGGAAAAATTCAACACTCTGCATTTTCAAAGTGGAAGCTATTACTTGTGCTCCCTAGTTTCTCACTGCCTTTTATTTCTTCTATGGTAAGGGTGGCAGATTTTAATTCTCTAGCTCTCTTAATCCAGTATTCCAATATAGCAGATATTTTAAAATGCGAGGGCTTTGGCATAAAAAGTAATGAATGCTACAGCAACAGAGCATGTAATCAGCTTTTTGTGTGGTTTACTTGTGAGACTAGGGAGAGAGAAAGGAGAGAAGACCTCAGCAAACCAGAAATGACTGACTAGTTTCTGCCAAAAAAATATGGGACAGGACTCTTTTAAGGAAGGCAAGTGAAGAATTACTGTCTGGCCAAATAGTATGAAATGTTGGCAGTGAAGATGTATAGTCCTGGGAGCGCAGTAGCTCAGAGCCTCATTCTACAATAACAACACAAACTGCAAACCAGAGAACCCTTTGCCACCAGTGTCTAGTGAAGAAATGCTTATTAGATTTCCAAAATGACAAAACAATGTAAGCATTAAAATTCTATGAGATCAACAGGCCTGCCAAAAACTTTATTACATTTTAAGGTATTTGCATCATTCTCTGGCCACTTAGTGCATTTGAGATATCCTTCACTTTCAGCAGCAGCCAAGGGCAGGTTTTATTCTATTTAAAACAAAAGAAAAAAGTTAACAAAGTTGATATTCGCAAAGGTAAACATCCAATTCAGTACGCTTTGCTGATACTATTTTCTCTCCACTTGGCTTTGAATTTGCTTTTGCTGCAAAAACTCACAACACCAAATAGGCAATTTCTGTCCTCTGTGGGAGAGGCTTCTCCCACTGTCTGGTAGACTGTTATTGTGATGTGCCTGAGGTCCTTGCAGTCATTACTAGCCTGCACCGCTATAAAAGGTGACCTACTGTGCACATTTTTTTCTGCCAAAATGCCATTTCCTTAATACTAGCTGCAAAGAAAAGCAAAGCTATTAGATGGGTAAACTGTGAGGCCTTCTTTAGTTTTCTTTTTAGGGTGTGAGATGCTACTACAGACATGCTTAGTGTTGCGGCATGTGAGTAACCCTGCAGCATAACTGACTGTGTTCTGGTGCTCTCTGATCCACCAGTGACAGTCAATTCTCAGCAAGTTATTTGTCTGCCTAAATTATTGTACTGATTTACAGTGTTCTAGTGCCCAGAGCACACGAGGTGCTGCACAGTCACACAGGAATGTGCGGACTATGTTCAGAAATGTGTGCAATGTAAAGAGACTAATATACAACCATCTATTGAAAGTGCTCTTACATATATCATCCCACTTAGTTATAACCTGCCCTCCATCCCTTCCTCTGGATCCCTTTGGCTTGCTTTAATGTGCTGCTCTTAAGTGTATAATAACATGGGTCAGGGTTAGAGCGTGAACCGAGGGATAGAGGAATTATTCAAACAAATGGCTCATAGCCTTGTATTTCTTCACTTTTTTATAGCAAATCCTTGGCCAGGGTTTGTAGGGTCTTTCCTCTGCTGGGCTATGGAATGAATTAGCTTTCTACAGTATCTTGCAACTTTGTCAAAACCACAGTTGTGGATATTTCAGGGTTGTTTTTTGTTTAAAGCATGTGCTTTTTAAAATTTATCTGAGTGTGAACAGTATTTCATGTATAAACTTGTCCATGGCCAGAAAACAGAATCCATTCAAATGAACGATTCGATCTATTCAGTGAGGATGTACTTTCATAAAGTGTTTTTTTTTAATCTTGAAATCATACTAAATAATGCTTAGAAAAAGGATTCATTAGTTTTAAAACTTGGGTCACACACTGCAGGAGCCTCACTTAAATTCCAAGTAAATATACAGTGATAATGCCAGATCTGCAGCTCTTTCAGGAGGACAGAAGGAACTAATTAATGTTCGAAGGCACAGATAAAAATTTGGAAAAAATCTTCCTCACAGAATGTGACATACACGCTTTGTTTTTACCACACTGAGCAAGAGGAATCAAACCTCTATTGCTCATCAGCCAAAGCCAGCATAGCGTGAAAGATGGCTTTCCAGGTTTTCCAGGTTTTTTTATTTACATTTTTGTACTTTTCATTCCACATCCATCCTCTTTTTTCCCCTACTGTTCTCTGTCTTTTTATTCAGCCACCTACAACCCAACAAAGCTTTCTTTTTGCTCAAAATAACAGCAGAATGTTCATGTTTACATTTCATTTTTGAAATGTAATTGAGAGGAACAGCATAGGATTCTCCCGTTGTAAACAATAAAAACACATATGACGAGGCAGACAGTCATTGTGAAGACAAGAGCATTGATGGGAACAGAAAGGGCTTCCAAGGATAAAACTCCCACTGACTCCTGTAGAGATGGAAAAATAGGAAGGGAAAAAGGGGGCCAAGAGGAGAAAGTCTTTGTATGATTTTCATTATCTGAGTGAGATTTTGCAGCTTCATTGTCTTTAACAATACTTTCATGTCTTTTATCTAAACACTTCATGTTACAAAATCAAAGTTTTCCTGCTTCTGTGGCAAGTATATTGAAATGGAGCTTGTCCAAGGGGAAAGCTTTTGCATCTGCTAATGAAGAAAGAGAGGCTGGCTTCTCCAGACTTCCCAGTTTTGAATGACAGCTGGGTGCTTGTTCCTCTTGGCTTCTTTGCAGATTTCATCTGGAATGAATTGGCAAATCTTAACTCTCTCACAACCTAGACGGCTTCCAGACAGTGTCAGTAAGTTATGAAGTTACCACAAGATCTGGAGAGAAGATCAAGGCTTGAATTTTGAGAGTATAGGTCATGATATCATGCTTGATGCCTGTCTTGCTCCAGCTGTGAAATAATCTACTGCAAGTCATTTTCTTGCTCGTACTGAAAAAGCTGTGTTGCGTTTTCAACAGAAAGATGTAGTTATTGAAAGCACTTAGGGATAATGGAGGACACCTGTATGCAGAGAATTGTCCAAGCAAAGATGATTTCAGTTAGTTAAAAATAGTTTCAGTGCACATGAATTGGCCAATTCCGTTTTGTACATTGGAAAAAAAAAAGATAAAAATTCCTTTATTCCAAGCCCCACTTGGCTCGCGTGTAAAAGCAGAAAGTAATGAATATGATGCCTGGCAAAGTTATAGTAGGTTTATTGCAGAGATGTGAACAAATCACACTTAAACCACACTTACTGCATGATAGCAAGATGAGCTGTATTTTAACTACATTTCAAATAAACCCCTAGGATCCATGGCCTCCGCCTGGAAACAGCAAAGAAGTTTCTGAGGTTCTTTCTGAAATAAACAGATGTCATGATACAAATTGTGAACTGCAGAAACAGAGACATTGCCCCAGAGAGAGGCAAAGCAAGGGAACCCCGAGTGAGCCTTCCAGCATGCTGTTGGTCACTTAGTGAAGAAATCCAGTTTGCATAAACTTATGCCCTTTGCCGAATACCATTACGCATTGAATAGTAATGGACTTAATTGTTGCTATGCTCTGTCCAAACGTCACAGAAGTGTAAGGGTTTGCTATCCCATGACCCTTCAGGGAACGTGAGTCACCCCCAGAACGGTAGCTAAGCTTGCAGTCAGTCAAACTAATTAGCAGTACTCTGTACCCACTTCTGCTGGAGCCTGACAGGTCCTTCTTCACTGAGGTCTTTCTGCAAAGCTCTTGAACATACTACAACCCAGGACTTAGAGGCAGGGTTGTCACATTTCTCATCTGTCCTGAACACTTTAATCTGACAATACATAGGGGCTAGATTCTTCTTTCAAGGTTTCTTTGTACTACAGGGTTACACAGTGCTTGGATAAGGAGAGGTTTGTCTTGTATGTGCTGAGAATTACTCAGTCATGCTGTTAACATAGCTTGTACTTTTAACCTGATTATATTCCATCAGGAGTGACAGGCTAATGCTGATACTGTAGAATCAGGACTGGCACTCCTCCCCAAATGATGACTGTCTCTTCGCACTTGAAACTAACTGGAAGACACAGTTCTTGCCCTTTGCTTACTTCTTGAAGTGAGCCAGATTTACTTCAAGTTCAGGGATGAATTTTGCTGATAGCCAGTTATAATATCTTTTAACTCTGCCTTCCACATGTGTAAATGTTTTATTGCAGGTTAATTTATAAACATTTCCCTCAGCACAATTGTATGTGATAGTTGAAGTGTTCTTTTCTGCTGGAAAGTTAAATATTGTTATAGAGGACTGTAACAGTGGAGTAACTTCAGTTAGCTCTGATAAAGTTTGATCTGCTGTATATAAGATGCCATTGAAATAATTATCAGTTTACACTTTGGCATGAGAGCAGATACATTAAAAGTGTAGGGCAAACGCCATCTATCAAAGATATTCCAAATTCCTTGTAACAGTCTTCCAGTAGATCTCTCTCCTCTCCTGGATGTCTCCAATACTGGGTTGCCAGCAGGATTTTATCATTAGCCCATCACTTTGAAGTAATCAGTTATAGCCAGTAGCAATGGTAGCCTTTCTCAGTGTCTGTGCCCATCTGCTATTTTCAGTTTGCTGCTGCAGTTGGGGACACAGGACAATGATTCTGCACACAGTATCTCCAGTTTGTATGGATACTTATAGAGACATCCAAAACCCTGACTCTAGCTTTAAATGCAGGTTTCCCTCCCTTTCACATCTGGAATTTTTAATCCTTCATTAGATTTTTCTTCTGCCTTCACTAATTTAACTCTTCCTTCTTCTCCCTCAGGGCATTTTCTCTTCCAGATGCCTCTTAAAATTTTCCCATGTCCAGCTATTATGTGAAAATCCCACCAATTTCTGTCTTTGCCCAATGTTTTTGCTTACTTGGTACCTCTCTGGTTACTTCACCTTGTGTTTTAGAAATGTGACCACTTGTTCTTTCCCTGTGTTTCTCTTCTCTACTTCTCCCTGTTTCCATGGAACACATCCCTCTTCAGTTTCTCTTATTTGTGGTTTACAGATTGCAAAATTCTCACTATGTTGTTAGTCACAAGATGAAGAGAAGTGGCTAGGAAAAAAATTCAGTGCATTGAGTCTTCTTGCTTGTAGTGATAATTTCAGCTACATCTGGGAGCATCTGTGGAAAGACCGTGGGCTGTGCTTGCCAAGACTGGGAACCTGAATTGGAAAGCAGTCAGCTCCCTTCCTTCCCTGCTTAAAAAAAGGCTTCCAGCCTGGGAGGCACTCTCGGTCAGCTGGCTAGAGACGTCCCCCTATCTGTGACAAGCCCTTCCAGCTCAGAGCATGATGTTCGGGTGGATGGCACGTTCCACCAATGCTGGCCAGAGCATCTGGAGAACTTTCCATTCTCAGGTCTCCTCAGAGCATAATACTATGTAAGAAAAAAATTAGAATTAAAAAGAGAGAGAAACTAATAAAATGAGTCCAAATGCATTGAGCGAAGACTCTCACAAGGGAGTAGTGCTACATTTATCCTGACGACTCGTACTCCTCCTTCTCCCTTTCACATTGCAATCACAGGGCGCCAAAGCCAGCCTGCCAATTGGCTTTTTTGCCTTGTAAGCAGGTGCCTGAGGAGTTGAAAAATTGGCTGTAGTTTCAGAGCTGAACTTAGGTGAGATTATTTTTACATGAAGCGTGTAGGGTTATGTTGAAGTTGGATGATGCAACTCTGTGAAAGGGTTCCCTCTAGAATTTCTTTGTGGTTTCTCCATGCACAATTCCTTCCCCTCTCCTCTTCTACCCCTTCTCACCTTCCTTCTGGTGTTTTCCGTAGTCCTTATCACTGGTGTACTCAAATATAAATTAGGTTCTCAGGTTTTAGCTCCCTTTTATTTGTCTGGGTTTTTAAATCTTTCCTCACATTGTTTAAATGAAGAATGTTTCCTTTCCCTTAGGAAGATTTAAAGAAATGGGGAGGAAAAGCTTTGGGGTTTCACTGAGCCCATGTCAAAACTTGAAAATTATATTCTCTGTCTAAACCACCGATAGTAAATCTGCATATTTCTAGTTATACCTCACCAGCATAGCCTTCTGTTGCCTCTGCTGCAGTCTTTCTTCTGGCCAGTGATTCCAAGATTCCAAACCCATCATCCTTTTTTTTTTTTAACTCAGCTGGAATAGGTTGCTTCTGAAGCACTTCTCATACTGCAGCACAGCTTTCCTAGCTCCTCCTGGCAAGGGAATGTGCTTGCACTTTATAAAGAGAACATTGCTGTCTAATCCTGTGCATGGTAGAGATGAACAGGCTGGTTATGAGTCTACTTAAAATGTAGTCATGCTGACTTTGGTGCTCTGTAGTTAAAAAGGAGGCTTTTGCTTTCATAGTGCAGGTGGGTGACAGCAAAATTAATATACTTCTCTCTGTTGCTGCAGTCTTCTACTGCTAGAAACTTATATTAAGTTGTGCTGAACATGGTGCATGATGCTTTTGATTGGTTGGGAACTTCATACATCCTATTCTTATCCTAGGTGACTTCAGGGCAGACCTCCTACTTAACTCATCAGCTGTCATTTTTTCTATATCTGCACATTTCATAAGTGGTTTTGCAGTATAAATATTAAATAACAGGGAAGAAATATCTTTTCCCATTACTGACAGTAATGGACTTTAAAAGTTTAAATTTTGTTTGGATATCTTAGTTAATTTCTCTGCTTAAGTCAAATTAAAATCTGAATAAGACCCACAAATCTTTAGGCTGCTATGGACTCTAAAATATATTGGAGGTATGTGTCCTCTAATGAAGGATTAGACCACTGTCAGATTGAAATCTGCCTGCTGGAAAATTGTTTTTTGTCTGACTGACTGTATTCCTTCTGTGATATGTAAATTTCAACTAAAAGTCTCTTTGAACGTTGGGGTAGTCTAAAACATGCAGCCATTTGTATGTAAACCAGTATAGTGGGTTTAGTCAGGCTTGCCAGCCCTCACTGCTGAGGATAGTGACAGGGTCTTATTGCAAGTCCTTCCAACAGCAGGAAGAAATAGTGAAACGTGTCAGCAGGTGATACAACAGATAAAAATGTCAGCAAAGTAGTCTAAAATTATGTAAAGTACGTGTACACGTTTAAGCGCAATAATTTCCCTAGATTTTTTATATATTGCTCATCACACAGGTATCTCAGTACCCCCTAGATCATGAACTTCAATGGAAAAATAGATTAGCTCTCCAGTTTTATTCTCAATCCCACCTGTTTTCATTTTTTTCATTTTTTTCATTTTTTTTTCTCCTCACATTGTAAGAAACAGCTGGCATACCTGCAGCTGCTGGAATACCTCCAGGCACAAACAAAGAGATTGTGGGCAGTAAGGCAACAGCTGCAGAAATTACATGGACATAGGATCTGTGCTGTGGGAGGACTGTGCTGTGAAGTGACATCTTCTAGTTGTGGTCAGGCTGGCGTAGAGGTGACAGCAGCAGGGACTGAAGGAGTCGCAGAAACCAATGCATGCTCTGTCTCTAATCCCTAATCAGTTCCTATCATCCAGGATAGTTTGGGCTGGCTATGCTGACAAGGGGTGTAGGATTTCTCTTTTTTCTGAGGTTAGAGAAATGGATTTGTCCACCATAAAGTTCCTTCCAAAGCCAGTGTAACTGAGGTGGAGGATAGCCCTGACCCTAGGAGCTAAGTGTTCATATAGCTTGCCAACAGTATGAGTTTTTCCAGCGATTCCAGGACTACTGTCTTGCAGAGATTACTCAACAAACATGTTTTGCTGTTAATGTACAATGTATTAATTCTCATTACTTACAGGAATTAGTTTGTGAACATGCAAAACTGGGAGCACTTCTGTTTTGCTGGGTCTGATATTCATAGGTGAGGCTTCCCCATTCTGATTCACAAATTAAATAACTTTTAAAATATAGACTTTTTTGGTGATAAATTCAGTTGCAATAAAGCAAGACTTCCTGAGAAAAATCATCCTGTAATGAAAATAATCAACCAATTATGGTTTGAAAAACATACTTGGAGATAAAAAGCTGATCATGTTGTTGAGATTTGCCCATTTACAGTGGCTGGTGAGAATTTTGCCCAACATGCTAAATGATTTGTCAGCTCTTGGATATGTTCTCTGTTCATTGACAATATTTTTGCAGCATGACTAGCAAAGATACCCAGCTTCTTTTATAGAGTGTCCATCATCAACCTATAGGACAGACAGTACTATTATTAATTATGCTGGTTGCTTAAGCTTGTGCAGACTCAAGGCTTCTCCTTCAGCTAAATTTTTATAGTTTCATATTTCAAATGGTTTTCTTCTAAAAATCAGTGGAGTGAACAGTACTTTCATGTAGTTACATTCCTCATGCTTTCACTGATTAGTCCCATTTTCATACCCTAAATAAATAATCATCTCTGTCTACTTTTGCAAACAGGCAAAAACAGTTCCTAAAGGAGGCATTTTGGACAATGGTTACAGAAAACTTATTTTATAAAACAAACACAATGCTGTACACAGAACTTTTTTTTTGCTAGTTTTTGAGGCATATGTAACCATTCAAAGCCTAATACTGCGCAGGTTCCTGTTCTCCAATATCCTCTAATATGGACAAACATCACAAAAAAACTTAAGACACAGGTATTAACTGTTTTCAAAACATGAATTAGCTCTGGCCAAGTTGAGAAGACTCTTGAAGGGTAAAAAGGGATGCTTGTAACAGGAGGGAAATACCCAGGACATTACTGGTGGGCGACAGCAGGGTATTTCTGAGCACTGACATTTTGAGCAATATACTTTCTCAAAAAGTGCTGTAAGTGTGGCTGTGACACCATTTAGTTTAATGAATATGCATCCTCCTCCTCATCTTAAGTATTCCATCCCTTTTCCAAACTAAGCATCACCTTCCTTTGTGACTTTGGGTGCACTCTGGTGCTCCCGTATCCCCTCAAGTGAAACACGTGATGTGAGGACATATGTCTTCACTAGGGGTGGTTCTCCTCAGAGACATGTATCTCCAGAAATCCTGTGAATTTAGGAGCCTGTCGTAACAGAAAGGGTTGTAGCTGATTCTTTGGGAAAATTAACATTTCCCAGTTTCGATAAATTTGTGGCTTCCCTTCCCATGGAAACAAGCAGGGGCTTGCCATAAACATAAAATCATAGACTCATAGAATGTTTTGGGTTGGAAGGGACCTTAAAGATCATCTAGTTCCAACCCCCCTGCTGTGGGCAGGGACACCCTCCACTAGACCACGTTGCCCAAAGCCTCATCCAACCTAGTCTTAAAAAACATGGTCGTGCTTGCAAGTAACTGTGGGTTATCAAGGAAGATCTGTGATGCACTAGATGACTGAAGGGTTTGGGTTTAGTTTTCTTATTGAAATGCTAACTTTGAGCTCAATAAAAGCTTTTTTGGAGTCTACTCCTATAAGTTCCCACCTTAAAGTTCATACATTGTTCTATTCTTTGATTTTCTCCAGTATCAGAGATCAACAGGTTGTTGGGTTTTCCTGTCAGATATCAGTCTACCTTAGAAATAATTAAAATGCTGAAGCTCTGAAGTGCAGTGCCAGAGAGCACTAGTCTGATTTATTGAGCTTATTAGGTTGAGTACTCCACAACGTGCAACAAAAAGCAGGCCTTTCCAAAAGGGTGAGTATGAGATAAGAAATACCAGAGTGGGAGGCAGATAAACAGAGAAACTTGAGAAAACAGTGAAAAAAAGTGTCCAGCCTCGCTAGGCAGTGGTCTTGGTATTGCAATTAAACTGTTTTTCTGCTTTTATAGGAGAAGACAAAATAAGGCATTTTGTGGGTGGCATTTTTGGTGAGATGCAATTCTTGCTTTAGAAGAGAAAGGTTAAGTGATTTGCCCATTACCACACAGAAGATAAAGGTCAGAAAAGGAGATAAAGGACAGCCTTTTGGGCTCCCACTTTTGTAACCTGTTCACTACAACAGCTTTCCAGGTTTTCTAAATAGTTTCTAATCTAATAGCAAAAAGAAAAAAAAAAAGACAAAAAGCAAAACTCACAAAAGTATATCCTTTCAGTTATTTGATCAACATTGTTAAAACAAAAGGAAGTAAAATTGTTTTCCTTTGTAGGATTTTGACATGAACAGCGAGCTGAAAGGGAATGTGTTCAATTTGCTGGAAGAAGTTTTGAGAGACCCTGACCTCCTGCCACAAGAAAGGAAAGCTACTGCAAATATACTGAGGTAAATACATTTCTAATAATTTAGTATGTTAACTATAGCATGTGAAATAGTTAGGGGATTATGGATTATGTATCATAGAATTCACAGGGTTTTGTTTTTCTCCAGAGTATTTAATTTTGAAGGATTACTGTTTTACTAGCCATAAAACAGATTGTGGTTTAAGTTTCATTCATAAAAATACCTTCCCAGCAGGAAAAAATGCTTCCTAGTAAAGCAGCAAACCACTCACTATAATACCTTGAGGAACAACTATCTCAATAATGAGATAGGAGTTATCTGCTAAGCTCACGAGAGGCTGGTGATAGCCTAACATGTCATGACATTCTAACAAGACCATGCTTGCACCTTCCTTTGTGTTGACACCAAGTCCAAAGTTCTTTGGATAGCTTACAGAAAGGAATTCTTGTTTAATTAGTGCCATGAAATAAAAGACCTTTAAGCTTCTGCATAACCAGGACTCTTTAAATTAGGGTAAGAACACTTTATTTTGTTACTTAGGGTTGGTATTACAGAGTTGAGTGTCTAGTCATGCCAAAGAGACAAATTTTATAAGCATTTATCAATGAAAATAATTTCGTCTACTAAGTGTGAATATTTTATAGTAACTGATTTTCATGTAAATTGTTCTACATTACTAAGCAGCAGTAAACATTGAAAGACTAGGCTGTTGTTAAGATACAATGAAAAAACCAGAAAAATCTATTATGTGCTTTGTTAGTATTTTTGTAAGTATTCTGCTGGAAAGCCTATAAGGGTGCAATAAATGCAGTGTGTCTGAATTTTCTAAGGCTATTTGACAGGTTTCCCTATCAGACAATTACATGAAAAAAAAATGTCAGAAGAATGAGGGGAAAGTAGTTCACCTGGAGGGAAGAAAGTCGAACAAAGGATAAGAAACAAAGATAAGTTCTTAATAAAAGCACTTCATGCCAATGAGATCCTACTTAATTTTTACATAAATAAAAATAAACCTCCTTTTAAATTATACTGCATGTACTGTTATTCAACATAAAAATAGTAAGTTTGTTTCATGTATTACCTTGGAAGAAACAGCAAGCAAGAAAAGCAAAAAAGATTAGGATAATGAGGTTTAATAATGTGTGTGACAGCAAAGGTTCTGTCAGATTGCTCACAGTGGGAAAAATTATCTTAAGACCTTTTACTTCTTAAGAAAATATGATTGGCTGTTCCCGGCAGAGTAATGGAATAGATTTATAGGCTTGTAATATACAAGTTTGTTAGCAATTTCCTGTATCCAGTTTCCAATTAGCCAATGCCATTAGCTGTTGCATCAAAACATGGGACCTTAGTAATTATGTGTAAACTGTAAGTTGCCCCCCATTTGCATTCTTTTACTGCTGTTCCATGAAATGGTAGGTATTGTTTGTCCTCTCTTTCCTTCTAGCACTTATTACTTTGGTATCTGAGCACAGTATACATTTCTTTTGCAAAAAAAAAAGAAAGAAAAAAAAAGAAAAGTTAAATTCTGGAAGAAGTGAAAATTCTGAAAAAGTAAAATTTTTTAAAATTGAGAAATTGGTGACGGGGGCCAAAAGGAATGAGTAGTAGAAATAAAACAATACTCCAAAGTAAAATTCTAATAGAAATGAAAAAATGTATGCACAGAAATAGAACTAAAAGTTAATTAAAAATCAACTAATTTTAAATATTTTGTAGAAACAGATTGCATTTTTTAAAATCCTTCTTTCATAGTCATTATACTCACAGCATTTCTGGAAAGTATTGTGGGGCTTTACAAGCAAGCAAGCAAAGCATGGGTAAAATGACCTGTCCAAGTTCTCAGTGGGATTTTCTTTTGGAAACAAGTAAAGAATGATTTCCTGAGATGTGGTCCTCAGCCAAACCATCTTTCTTCAGGGTTTGCAGCTATAAATCCTAATCCTGCCATATTTTTCAAACAACATAATTTGATTATAGATGTGGTTGTACAGAATCATAAGTACTTGGTTACATTGCACAAACTAGCACTGGAAAAAGAGCTATTGATGGCTCAGCATGCAGGACTATTCCCTTTGAATGCTGCATGGATGTCCCACTTTCCTTCAAAACAAGGCATGAAATTTAAGCCATGGCTAACATTGGTTACCAAAAATCCCTTAGTGCTTTTTGAGACTGGCAATGTTGCTAATGTATATGCATGCTGGACACGTCTGTCAAATATTTCAATGCTAATTCAATTTCAATTCAATTTCAATACTATTTCAATACTAAGTCCATTCGGCATCAGTGACACAGTATTACTGCCCCAAGGGTTCAGAAAACTGCTATGTTCCGTTTTCTGTAGCAACCATATTTCAGTAGCAGCTGAAATTACTCCTATGTCCTATCCATGTGTTTATTATATACACAAACGGCCCATAAACTTTCAAATCAAAGGTGTTGCATAAGTAAACTTTCAGATAGAGTCTGTTGCATAAATACAACTTTTGTAATTTAAACCGTAGTTGAGCTGCAGTCAACAGGACATCAGGATATAGTCTCCAAGTTAAAATGTTATTGCATAAAACGAACTGTCCCCAGGTCTTACACAGAGCAGAACTGTAATCCGAAGTTTTTGGGCTTGTTCTCCAGCCACACAGGAGGCAGTTATTTGCCAGGTGTGTCAAATTTGTTAACAGTTAGCTGGTAAGGAAAAAATTAAGTCTCCAGGAATGAGAACTGCTTCAGGAGCCTTGTGAGAAAGAGTGTGTTCGAGCAATTCTGATTTTGGACAAAAAAAATCATTCAGGTGGGATGAAATGCACAAATGTGTCATATATCTCATCCTTTCGCTGAAAGGATGAGCTCTGGTTTTTAAATCACCTCAGGACAGTGGGTTGTCCGGTAATTACAAGTGGTTTCAAAAAGCACCATAGTTCTTTCAAAGATATATTCTCAGCAAGGCTATATAGTTAACTGAGAAGAGGAAATTATAGGATTTAAGAAATAATCCACAGGTGGAGTTGTTTATGTGTAACTGCAGATCTGTGACAATGACACAGGGGTGCACATTCCTTAATTTTTATTGCACATTAGGAATATTTATAAGCTTTAAAAAGACTGATCAATTTACTAGTCCTAAGCAGCAACCATGTGTCCCATGGAGACTGTGAACTCATGCTTTGGCTGCCTCAGGAACCATGTCAGCTATTGGGGCAGTAAGCAGGAGTCTCTCTGGTCCTCCACTTCTCAGCTTGTAAGTGGATTCAGAGGCAGAACCAGCTCCAGACTGTTCTTTGAAAACTTAACTTTTTAATAATTCAGAATATAAAGGTGAGGAATAGTTTCTATCAGGGGGGTTTAGCTTTTCTGGCAGGTTGTAAAGGTCCTTGCTCAATTCTGGAAGTGATTTCATGAAGAATGAGAAATCAACAGAAGCAAAAGAGAAAATATCAGCATGACTGCATCCTCTCTGACAATAGAATCGTATGAACCTAGTTGGCAACCAGGTTTCTAGTGCCAGAAGAACAAAGTTTTTGTGGACTAAATCCAAAGATACTGCTTCTGGTGCAAAAAGAGGACATGGTGATGTGGAAATGGTTCTTTCCTTGACATTCTTGCGTGATGCTTCCCGTGGTGCCATGACTAGTTGTGGAAATAAGTCAAAGCAAACATTAAACATGCTTTTTCCATAGAGTTGTCTCTATCCTTGTTTCTGAAGATCACTATTTATTGTAATAGGGACAACCAAGCCTATGTTCCCCTTGACCAAGAACTGCTAAGCTTTAAGCAAACGCTCCCATACTACACCGAGACATTGTGAAGAGGCACCATATTCTGCGCCAGTGTATCTCTCATAATATTTTTCTTTTTTTCTGCATCGGATTACATATTTTCTATCATTTGCCAACATGGCAGATTACAGTCAATGTTCTGAATGGTAAGAGAATGCCTGTAATGGAATAAAATTACTTCTTGAGTTCCTTGAACTGTCTATAGGTTATAATGATGGGGGCGGGGGGGGAAGGGATTTCCTCTCTGCATTGACTTAGAAAAAATTCTTTGGTGGCACCCACTGTGTCTAACTGAAGCACCTAACCATGAAACAAACTGTAGACAGCTAATGAAGTATTTCGTATCATAAATTCAATGTTCGAACTCTCGTGAAAGAAAGTTCATGCTGGTATGGGTATATTCCATGGGCTGTCTCCTTGAAAGATTTTGGGTAAAAATGTCTCTTTTTACAAACTGACCCAGCCTTTGAGTGTATGTGCACATGTGTGCATATAAATTTCTTGGAAAATCAGTCCCTTTGTTAGCAGAGATTAGAGGAGGAGGAAAAGTTGGTTTGTATTGCAAAGATATTATGTTCAGCTCTGGGAAAGACTCTGAATAGAATATGAATGACAAGGAAAGTGTTTATGAGAAATACTGAGCTGCTTCATGCCTTCTTGAGTCATCACACAGAACAGCTGGTATTTCTTGCATGATGAGATTTTTGTTGAATGACTGACAGAATTTCTCTGTAGGGTAAAAAACCTTTTTCTTTTTATTCAATATCTGTTATGAAAGCTAGGCAAACCTGCTGAAGTATGTTTTGCTTGAGATTTTATCAGCCTTATTTACTAACCCCTGAAATCTAGGTAAAATTTCATTGATGGTGAAGCAGAAAGGTGTAAAGTTCAAGCTGAACAATAGTGAATAAGTTTGATAAATAGACCTATCTGGAGAAAAAAAAAAGTAGTTCAAGAAACAATTCCTTCTTCTTCCTCAGAATAAATGTAAGTTAAATCCAGGGATATGCAAAGGCCAAAATTGGATGGATGACCAATTTTCTGTCTTGTATGAACTCACCAGACAATATATTTCAGGCTCTATAACTTACACTAGCTTTTAAAATATTTTAAAAATATTTTATTTACTGCAAAGGAATGAGGAGACATGTTAATATTTCCCACTAGAAAATTATTTTAATATTTGGAGTAGTCAAGTATGAAGAATACGTTAAATGTGAGAGAGGTCTAATCTTAGCTGCTCACTCTAAGAATTAGAAAGTTATTTCTTGTATATTTACTTCCTTCATTTGTAAGGATAATGATGGAGGTATCACCCCATTCAGTCCTCCCTGAGAGGGATACTGTTAAACAGTCTAGCAGAATCTCTCCTTACCTTTGCTTTCTCTTGTAACTCTTCTCATATGGACCTATGCTTCTTACCCAGCTTCCAGGAGGCTCTCCAAGGTGTGCAATGGGAACTGCCCAAGCAGAACTGAGCTCAGCATATCTTCCTAGGCCTATGTTGAAACTAGCTATCCCAGTGCTCACAACAGTGCAGAATGAAGTGGAAGCTGCTGTTGATGCTATCAAAAAGTACCTTTATCCAGTCTAGAGATGTGTTGTCCTCTGCACATTTAAACGTAGAGCATTTATGAATAAAAGGAGAATTTACTTCATGAGACCGCTGTGTTAGAGAAAAAGCAGCAGTCACTTCTTCAGAATGAGGGATTGGAAGTCTACATAAAATGTGAGATGTCATGTTAGAGAGCATCAGGAAGAAAGATGGGGAAAAGTTAACTATTTTCAACCTTGAAAGAATCTCATGTTTCCTATTTCATTTTGTATTAAGCAAATACAATAATTTCTGTACCAAAGATGAGAACTCCAGCCAATGTAAAGTTATATGTAATGAACTCAGATTATGAGTTTACAAGATTACTGAGAATACTTGGAGCAGAAGGCCAAGCCCTCTCTTTTTTTACTGCCTGGAAGCACATGCTCTTGTCATACGGTGAACGATACCTTTCTGCAGTCAATCAGTCATGTGATACAGCACAAAATAAGCTGCTCAGGAAAGACAGATTCCAGTCTATTTACAGTTACCAAGGCTGCACAGTTATTATCTGGAGAAGAAGCTTAGGGTTCTCCTGAAGAAGTAGACATTCAAGAGTTTGCACAGCTTGCCCATCAGACATAAAATGTTTCCAACTCCTATGATGAGAGGGGCATTTTGTGTGGATTTGATAGGCTGAAAATGAAGGCAAGGAGGTTTCTTAGATCCTTTCTCTGTGTATCTGCATTTGATTTTAACCTAGTCCTCCAATTTTGCAAACCAAAAGGAAACAACAGCAACCCACCACAGAAGAACCTAGTGTACTAAGCATTAACACTTCCTCCCCACCCACATAGTACAGATTCCATATCTTACACTCATAGCTAAAGTCTCCAGACAATACAGTCCTTTTCTTTTAACCCTTTCCCCAGCCAGTACATGGAAAGTCTGTTACTACAGAGTGCAAAAATAAAGACTTGAGGGACCATGAGAAAATACCTGGTCCAGTTTCTGTGCTTTCTGGAATAATCTGTAGAGCTGGATCTTCTTTGAAAATGGTCATCTAAACTTTCCTTGAAAATTCAGCTGATGAACACTCTACAACTTTTGCAGAAAGCCTGTTCCAATACTCACCTATACTTGCAGCTGGAAAACTGAACTTAATGTTGAAACTAAATCTTCCCTGATGTGAATCAATACAGTGACTTTTTGCCGTATCACTGGTGTCTTTATAGGCAGTCTTTTACATACCAACATACTGTTCTTTCACCCTGAATCTTGTCTTTTCTGTATTACATAAATCCAGTCTATTCAAGGTTTCTTTGAGTCTGTATTTTCCAAATGAAGGGATAAGATCTTAGAATTATGTGCCAAGATACCACATCAGGCTAGATGGGGTTTGATGAATACTTACTGCTTCTGCTGGGTTAATTTTTGACCCCTTACTCTGAAATAACCCTAATAATCACAGGTTTTCTATAGCAGAATTGGAAGCATGGATTAACACTTGTATTGCTGAAAGCAAATTATGTACTTGCTACAAGTAAAATTTGCTAGCAGTTTGTTGTCTATTTCTTTGTGTGGGACACTGAATAGACAGTGTAGTGCCAATAAACAAGAACAATTCCCAGTGAATCCTTCTTTTATGCATGCCTATTTTGCTGTCTTTTCTTCATTTCTCAAATGGTGGTTTTTCAAACATTTCCCCAAAATATCATTTAGCATAGTAGTTTAAAAATCAGAGAAAAAGCTTGAGATGTAATTTTCCACTGTTAGATTTCCTGGGATTATTCAGAATAGAGAGTTCCTGATTAAATATTATTGTTATTGTATTGTGGTTTTGCGTTGCCAGTCCAGTTCTTGAAAAGGGAATTTTTCTTGGTCCACCAAACTTTTTGCACTGAAGTCGAAGTGGGATAGATGTAGAAACCTTATCACTATAATCAGCAAATATGTACAGGTATTGTCATTGACCATTCTGCAGTATATGCTGTTCTTAGCTCAGAGACTGTAAGCCTCCATAACAACCATTTGACCATATGTGACTCTGATGTTGTACCATTTGTACACTTTTACTTGAAACAAGACATTAGATTTTAGGTACATCTTTTTTTTTCTTTACATCTTCAATTGCAGTCTTAGAATTTATTTTAGAAAAACATGATTGTCTATCTGTGATAAGGTTTTCTCATAACCGTAGACAATTTTATTTATATAGGATGTTCTTCTACTTAATTTTTCAGGGCTCTTTCTCAGGATGATCAAGATGATACCCATTTAAAAATAGAGGGTATCATTCAGATGGTAAGTTCATTCATATTGAAATTTAAACATAAAAACTCCTATAGAAATGTTGTGGCTTTAAGTAAATAAAGGTAGCACAACGGCAACTTTACAACTCTGGACAGAAATACTGTTCTTTTACATCAGAAATGTACCTTTCAGTTTAGAGAAGGTAAGAATTTGGAGCCTATATCAGAGGTGAACAGGTCAAATCTTTAGGATTTGGATTTAAATCACATGATGATAAAAAAAGAGAAAGATATTAATGTATATGAAAATATAAGTGTCTGCCATCTCAGCTGCCATCAGAACCATAGCTGGCCTTGACTGACAATGCCCGTCCTCCTCCAAACTGTATCACCACCATCTCATAAGTGCGTTGCATTAATCTGATGAAGAGTATGGGCAATGAACTAGGTGCAGAGTGGTTATGTGGAAAGTAACGTGGAATACACAGACTCGACCTACGTATTTACTCATGACTTGGTATGTCCCTGTTTTCCTGTGAGCTTCCAGCCTGATGTTTACCCTTACGTTGTTAGCAATTTTTCTTACTTCTTATTTCTTTGTAGCAAAGAAGTTAATTACAACTCTGTGTTGAAAGTTCATGTGAAGTTCTTAGTACCCTGTGCTTTGAAATGTCTTTTGATGCACAAAAAGATCATTAGGCGTTCTCCTTATTTTTACAGTCAGATTGTCGAAAACCAGAGTGCTTTGAGACTTTGTCGGCCATGGAGCTTGCAGAGCAAATAACTCTTTTAGATCACATAATTTTCCGAAGAATACCATATGAGTAAGTGTTCTCCTACAAGTGACTGAAGTGAGTACGGTGGATGAGTTACCAAATGGCAGTGTTAGGTACTACACTAATTCTTGCTACTGACAAAAAGGTTTGCGTACATAACAGGAGAATGTCCTTTGGCTGCTTCTGTCATTGCCTCTGACTCCCCTATAGTTTGATCATGTTTTGAAAGACTGGGTTCTTTGCTAAGAAAGAAATCTGTGGTCTAAGGTTCTGGGCTAGTGAAGGGTGAGTACAGTATGGAAGTGCTGTGTCTCTTGGGAGGGAGTGTCAAATCAGTTTCATGAGTACTGCAGTTTAACATGGATATAACCATGTAAGCTGATGAGACCAATTTCAAATAGGACCACAATGCTGAAAATTAGGATGAGGGGATTGGAGGAGGGGATTAAAAGGAAAATAAATCTTCTTTATAATATTTACTGCTTCAGACAGCATTAAAAATAGTATAGTGAAATGCTGGAATTACTGTAAAGCTGTGTTATTAGCTTGTAACAAAATGAGGTATAGTCGAAATCCACTTAGGCTACAGTTACAGACAGAGATTGTGTACTGTGTATATTAAGAGCATTTCTGTTTGGTTTTTTTCTCTTCCATCAATATCTAGAGAGTTTCTTGGGCAGGGCTGGATGAAAGCAGATAAAAATCAGAGAACACCCTGTATTATGAAAACTAGTCAACATTTTAATGATGTAAGTACTCTTAAACATAGATTGCTGTCTAGAAACTCTGTTGACACTGTCTATAACCTCTGGAACAAAATACTTTTTTTTTTTTTTTTTTTTTTTACAATGTGGTGTAACTTCTTATCTAGTAGCAACTGAATGTTACAGGTTTTTGTGATTAACCTCTTAAAGCACATGAAGATTCTTGTTTTCAAGAATTGGTACTCAGCATTTCAATGGCAATTTAATAGAGTAGAATATTTTAAACTGTACTGCAATGCCTTGTTGCTTACAGAAGAAACTAGATTTTCTCCAGAGACTGAAAATATAACACCAATTCTGTTTAATGAATGCCCTTTGTATCCCAAACAATATCTTTGCTTTTTACCATTTTCCAATCAGTTTTATTACTGTTTACTTGGAGATACTCCCCACTGCATCTCTCACCCTTTTTTCATATCAACATGCCCTACAACACTGTTCTCAATACACTTCCTCTGGCTTTATTGAGAGCCATGAGTTCTGTTGTGCATTAGTTCTTTTCTGCCTTATTCGTGAAATAATTATGTGTTAAAAGGGATTAAATTATTTAAATGTCCTAAATTTCTTCCTCTTTGTTTGGTCAGATGAGTAACCTTGTTGCCTCCCAAATCATGAATTATGCTGATGTCAGCTCCCGGGCTAACTCAATTGAAAAGTGGGTAGCAGTAGCTGATATCTGTCGATGTATGCACAATTATAACGGTGTGTTAGAAATCACATCAGCCTTGAACAGAAGTGCAATCTACAGACTTAAGAAAACTTGGAGTAAAGTATCCAAACAGGTAAGAAATACACAATTACAGTATGGTTTCTAGATTTTACTGGTCAGTGTGTTCAGAAAACAGTATGTTGAGATAGGATTCCTCCCATAAATACTTCTACTTTTACAATACTCTGATTATTTGCCAGAAACACCACGTGGTACTGGTATTTCATGTCAAAGTATTTTGTATTTATCTTACCCCTTCTTTGGTATCATTAATTAAGTATCTGTTGGAACAAACTGATGTCAGTTGAAGTAGCAGGTGCCTAAATCTATGACCTGAGCCTGAAGTACTGAAATATTTGAGAAAACTAATTTAGATATTTCGAGATAGGCACATCCAGGTGATTATTAGCTATAAATATTGTCAGCTCAGGTGCCTAAAATAGGAGCCATATTTCACTGCCTGTGCAGAAAGTCAGTAGAAAGATCAGCATTTCTTCTCAAGGTGCTGGGTTTTTTTGCTACCCAGTAAGAGACTGTAGACAACCAGAGCTCTTTCTCATTTAGGTGCCTAAGTTTAGATGCTAGTGGACTAGATGATCTGCAGAGGTCCCTTCCAACCCCTGCCATTCTGTGATTCTGTGAATATCTCCCTTTAACCCTTACCTTGCTGCTGAGACTGTCAGCAGCTTGGCTGAGCCTGTGAGAATGGCTGCCAATAACAAAAATAAAACACGAAAAAAAAGACTAACCAGGATGAAGAGTATCCAGTCTTTTATAGGGAGTTGGACTTAATGATACTGATGGGTCCCTTCCAACTTGAGATATTCTATGATTCTATGATTTTATGTTCTCTGTTTTAAATGGTTTGGAGAAATTGGTTGAATCTCATCTTTCTGCTATTTAAAAAAAAAAGTTAATATTTTGATATGGTGGAATAACAGAGCAAGGAGGTCAGTAGGACAGAGTCAATCACTTGTAAGTTAGGCAGTATTTGGATACAGGGTTTACTCCAGCTAATTGGAAGATTTCAGATTGCCCTTTTAGCTGTGGATAACTGACATGCAAAAGGTGGACTTGTATCATTGCATTTCTTCCTCCGTATGTTTCTGCAGCTTTTGCAAAGCACTCAAGCAGCCCGAGCAATGAAATGCCCTTAGTATACATTCTGACCGCACTGCCTTCTTTCTCCAGTCAGCTTTTTCTCAGATGCTTTATAGTTGGTGCCATGTTCATTTATTTAAAAATATGCTGAAAATCCTTTCAGTACAAACAGTTATATGAGTTTACCTCTGAAAGTTTTATGTTTAAAATCTGTTTGATTTTTAAACTTCTCAATTAAAAAACCCAAAGCAACAGATTAATGTTGTTGCACAGTTCTCCAGTACTTATTAGAAACATAATCTGAGTGTTTCGCCAGCCTGCTGTTTAGAAGAAAAAGAAAGTGTCTGATTCTGCCTACAGCTTTCTCTTAATTGGAAGTTCCATTTCAAATATGACAAATTTTTCGTGATTCAAGTGTATAACATAAATAGACTGAAAAGCAAATTTATTTTGCTTACGAGGTAACCAGGTGCTGATGATGCCCACTGAAAGTAATTTGTGTAAGACAGTAATATATTTTCAAATACATATTCAGCTTTTATCAGAAACTTGGAAGCAAAACCAGCTTAATGCAAGCTGCAAGATAGTAAACATCCTTTACTGTCACTAATTTCAGTAAATGCAGCTGAAGATCCTCATGTAAGATTGCTGACCATTAATTTAATGAACTTGTGTATTTTTCCTGAATATGCTGGCTAATAATATCAGCATAGATACATATTCTGTACATCACTGAAAGGAAAATCTTTAAAGCTGCCTAATCTCCAATTTCAGAAATATACTAGGAACTACAGTGAAGCCACATTCCTAATGCCTATGTTATTACTTTTGAAAATGGGGTGAAGATGCTAAGTGAATTACACCTTTTCTAAAATCTAATCCCAGTCATTTATGTGCAGCAGCAATGACATTTGTAATGCATTTTCTTTCTAGACAAAAGCTCTCATGGACAAACTTCAGAAGACTGTATCATCGGAAGGAAGATTTAAAAATCTTAGAGAAACGCTCAAAAAGTATGCTTCTCTACACCATACAATTGTGTTTTCTTATTAGCAGTGGATAGTACATGTTAAAGATTAATTGGCTTTGATTAAGCTTTTATAATTAATATAATATTAATATAATAACCTTTTAAATTCTATTTTTATTCATTTGGCATTATTGTTTTGCTGAATAACCCATGATTTAGTACCCCTGATAGATAAATATAACATCTCCAGAGAATTACTGAAACAAATTAAACTATTATTCTGTGTGAATGTTCCCTGTTGGGGTTTTACTTACACTGATAAACTTTTCCAATAAGCATGAAGCCAGGTTTGTAAATAAAAGTTCGTATTCAAAAACAAGATTCCAAAAAGTTGTTGCTCCAGATAAGAAGTTTAGGACTTAAGAATAATCTTGAGTCAGATCAAAGATCCGTTCACCTCTTTATCTTGTTTCTGACAGTGACCAGTAGCTGATGAGAGGGATGTAGGAATAGGTCAAATGCAGAATGGTATTTCATCTCCTATACCCTTCCAGCCCCCTGTAGTCTGCCATCCTGGAAGACAGCCTGGTTTTTTGTACAGTAGTCCTTGAATATTTTTTTCTTTAATTGATTTGGCAGATTGTGTTTGACTGTATGTAATTTTGGTATCCAAATTATCCCATGGCAAGGGTTGTACAATTCTGTATTGACACCAACCGTATGCATAGAAAACCTGTATTTTTGCAAGCTCTGCAATTAGAAGTAGGCTTTCCAGGATTGAGTGGTGCCACTACTTCAAATGATCTCGAGAGAAGCAAGAATAATTGCTGTAAAGTTTCAAAATATACATAGTTCAAGTTAGTAAATTTTTACTTTAAAAATATTGTTGGGGAGCTAATCGCTTTTTTAAAAATGTTTTTACTCACCATATATGAACAGGTACTTTCATACACCTTTCAGTTAATATATTGCTTGCCTGTGTATAACAAGCACCCTTATAATATAAAAAATACCCAGAACGAAGTGCACTGCTAAGCATAGTCAGCAGTCTGCCTAAGTTAACAGTACAGCCATCACCCTGCATTTTTCTTATGCCAGAGCTTCAGAAAACGAAGTTAGCTACTATTTCTGCTGAGGAAAGAATCAGCGAGCGTGGAACAGTGATTATTGCATTAAGGAAGCAGTAATCATTATCCTATTCATCCTGTCCCTCCAAGAAAAGAAAAACCCTATTCTCTAGGGTCTGCATTGACAGTTTTCCAGATCATCTTTGCTACCTCTCTGTTGTCCTCTTTCTTTGTGTTCACTATTGAGAAGGCCTGAATAGACTTTGACAGAATGGTATATACGTACATACATATACACACGTACATATGTATATACATGCCTGTATATACGTATGTTTATGTATGTGTATATATGTGCATGTATATACATAGATATATGTCTATATATCCACATGTGCACGCACGTGCTCACACACACACGCATACATGTACGCTTGCTATACTAGGATGCTTACACGACTGCAGAACACCAACCATGCAGAAGCACATCCACATGCATTTTTAGTTTGCATGTAGGATCTATTTTAGGGATTGTCTGTGAGCCAGGATTGAAATATGCTTGAAGGTGTTCTCTGAGTCCAGAGCTTACCTGTCCTTCCTCTTGCTCCTTCCCGTTACCATTCTACCTTTTACTAAAGGTTATCTGCCATTAATATTAGATATTGGACAGAATACATTCAATTTGTCACAGGTAGAGCAAATACAACTCAAGTGAAGTCAGAGCAGCTGTTTGTCTTAGAAATGAATGCAACCCATTGATTAGAAGTATTTTAAGTAATAAAGAGTTTGTGTGAATTATGAAAAAAAAGTTTCTAAATTCAGCTACAGGCAAATATGCTGATTTCTTGTTTCACAGTTGCAACCCGCCTGCTGTTCCCTACCTTGGAATGTACCTGACGGACCTGGCATTCATTGAAGAAGGAACACCAAACTTCACTGAGGAAGGCCTTGTCAATTTTTCCAAAATGAGAATGGTAATTTTCAGTTCCTTATACCAGGTGTTTCATTATGTCAGTTAATTATTGATTTAATTACAACTCCTTTGAATTTAACTTCTAAGATTTAACTTCTAAGACTTACAAGTATATTGGCACCATAGGTAGCTATTTGAAAGCTATTACTCGACCCAGTCTTCTATCACCACCTTCTGGTAAATTGAGTATTTTTACAGGGTGAATTTGCCTCCAATTTGTTCTTTGAGAAGTGACAGACAGAAAAAGCAGCTGTCTGAAACTCGTAAAGGAGCAACAAAAGGCTTTTTGAAATAACCAAAATTAAAGCAATGTAGTGATTCATCAGAAAGCAGTAATCACAATCTTCCAAGTGTGCTAGGGTCTATCTAAAAAAGTATTTTAAAGTTGATTTCTCTTCAACTACCATGTAATGTTGCTTTGTAACAACTTCTCAGAGGGAAGCATGGAAATTTCTCTTCTAATCTCAGCTTAATGCCCTTCTTATGGCTACACATTGCAGCAGTCACTCAAGGCAAAGAGAAGAGAGGTTATCGGTATGGGGAGTGGAGAGAAAAGGTGGTTCACTTGACACTGAACAATAAATGGTTAATTTAGGAAAGTTAAATCCTTGGAAGCTGTTAGGAGATGATCTCTGCCCTTTCCTTCCCTCCTCCCAGGATAAAATGCATAATTTGATGCAAAATTCTTGCCTTATGTGGCTTAGCTAAAGACAAAACACAGTTGTACTTACTCATATATCTGTATTCTTTTGAAAGATCTCGCATATTATCCGGGAAATACGCCAGTTCCAGCAGACTTCCTACCGCATAGAGCATCAGCAGAAGGTAAGGCTTTTCTTCGGCACTGTTACCTACTAGTGAAATCAAAGCTGTGGTAGCAATTAGTTGTAAGACACAGCTGTGCTTGAAAGCTAAAATCAATGTATTCTGCTCCCACAAACAGAGAGGAGAGGACAGACAGAAATATGGACAAGTACTCTGGGGGTGCAATACCCTCATCCTGGCAGAAACTCTTTATTTGACACTGTTTATAGAAGCAAGTTTTTTCCTTCTTCTCTGGAAGCTCTCTTGGGATAGCAGCTTTCATGGGCCTGGGGGATGAGGGAAGAGCTTCAAAGGCAAATGCGTTCTCCCTGCCCAGTTGGAAGTGTAATTCCCCAGGGAATCCCAGAATCCTGGGATTAGGGGACAGGATCTGGGTCAAGCATCTGCTGATGCTGTGTGCATCCTGCAGTTCTTTGCCCCTTGTCCCTCATGGGAGCAATGAAAATTTGCCCAAAGCCAGTCTGTGCCTTCAGAGCAGATTTCACCTCTGACTCCAGAAGAGCAACATGGGCTTAAGGTAACCTGGCTAAGGACTTGCCCATTCCTAAGAGGCCGTACTTGATTCCTAGAGTGCTGCTGGTACAGCTTTACACCATTCAAACGAGCTGTTGTGTTTCTCAAGAAAACAACATGAGGAGATCTCAGGATCCGAAATGGGCTGAAGAGGAAAAGGAAAGCAGATAAATTTTTATGGAAGTAACATACAGTCTGTTCATCTGTGTTTTCTCCATTCCAGGTCACTCACTATTTGCTTGACAAGACGCTCATCATAGACGAAGATACCTTGTATGAGCTTTCCCTGAAGATTGAACCCAGACTCCCTGCCTGAAGAGCCAGCTTTGCCTCAAAGTCTACAGAAAGCTTTAGTACAGTGAACAAAATAATGCATGCTAAGTCCTAAAGACTGTAAGGGAAATACTGAGAATAATGTAGGCTCTCTTTTCCAATAAGAGATACAAAATCTCACAGCATTTCCCTCTCAGACAACGAAAGTGACCATTGAAGGTGGAAAGCAAAGATGCTTCCCACCAGCATTTAGTTATTGCTGCTTTGCAAAGATAATGTTTTGCAGTAGGGACTATGCATTTAATGGAAAATATGAGACTTTCCTGTGAACTCATTGTAGCCATCTTAAGTGACAAATTAAGGAGACATTGAAATGGTGGCAATATACTCAGGTATATTAAGATAAATGATCAAAATGGCTGTGATGTGGTCTGGGTTGATGGCTAACTATGCGTTCACTGGGGCAGTAATTGCAGTGGTGTCCTCGTATCGTGTTAGTTTAATTGAAAAAGCAGGATCTTAACAGTCATCTACTATGTTGGAGTAACATTAAGCTAGCTTCTACTATCTTCAGATGTGCAGTTGTTCAAAATACTTGCTATTTAATGCTATCCTTATAAAATGTTACCTTCTTTAAATGTCTTGTCAGTCTTCTAATGTGACTGATTTTACCTATAAAGGAATTGTAAATACTGTTTCATTAATACATAATGAGAGTATTTGCAGCATGGCAAGCAAATGAACTAGTTGAATAGCTGTAAATAGTTGCCAGCTTTGCAAGCTTCAGCTGGGAAATACAAGGTTAGGAGCTATGCTTGAGACTTGAGAAATCCAGACATGTAGTGACTGGGATGGTTAGTCGTGTTGCACACAGCCCTGGAAAAGGCACTTTATTTTTCTGCACCTCCTGCAGCTTTTCTGACAGGTCAGGCTACAGAGCACTTTCTGGACACACTGTGGAGATAAATACATGTCTGGTCTGGCAGCGGGTAGTGATCAGCAATGAACACTAGGAGTTGCAGTGACAGTTTTGTTTTACGTGGAATCAGTGCTTTGAAAAATGTCTATTTTTTTGTTCAGCCATTCGGCACTGACTTAGCTCTAAAATTGTTCATGTCAGTGGTGAACTTGGAATGCCAGCAAGCACAAGCTATATATTTTTATCTGCAGTAGTTATTGTCATTTGGATATGGGCATATTTTTAAGAAAATGTGCTGTTTGTAAATGTTTTCAAAGCCTGTGCTTTTGTGACGTAACAGGTGGATAGATGTCATTTCTACAGCTAGTTGTTACTTCCTAAATTTTCCTGATCAAGAGTGGCCTGTTTTAACTGCATGGAAAGTGAGTTCAAATGTGTAATAGTGAAAGTGAGCTAAACTGCGTGATAGTAAAAAACGCAGGTTTTAGCACTGTTGAAAAAAATTGGCTGGAAAAGTGTCCTTACTTTTCCAATGATATTCAGCCAGTTGTAGAATAGGGCTATATTGCTGTATACCTCCCTTAAATCCTCTCAGGGAGATAGGTGTTTGAAAGAGATTGTGACCTAGGCCTAATTGATCTGACATTTCTTACCACAATCACGATGCTTCTTAATGCTGGCAATGAAAAATGGATCTGCCTAGCTTGTGGTTTTTGTCTTTATTTGCACTTTAATTATATTGCTGGCCCAGCCCAGAGCTGCACAATAAATTCCATTTGTTCTGAGTGTAACTGCTAGCATTTATAAATGTACCTTAGCGACTGTAAAATTCATTAAGGTTCTTCACCACAAGCACCATCTCTTTGTAAATAACTGCATGAGGAAACATCACAAATACTGGAAAATTCCTCTATTAGAAAAGCAGACAGTAACAGAAAAGGAAATTCCAGAAACATTTTAAATAGTTCTGGCTAATGATTGCTGTAGCAATGAATGTGGAAAATGTTACTTATAGAAGCTTTTTATTGTCAAAAATGTGCTTGTTCTTTTTGCTAATGACTGACAAGAAGCTGCTTGCATCCCAATGCATGTGGAAAAAAAAAGAAAAAAAAAAGAAAAAAGTAAAAAAAAAGTAAAAAAGAATAATAAAAAAAGAAAAAAGAAAATAAATAAAAGAAGAAGCGTGGTTTATTTGGACCACAAAACCAACTTACTGTGTATTTTCCATACAGAAGCAGTTACCATATGGTAGTTTTACAAAACACTTTGAAGCAATGAAGAAACAGGAAAAAAGTGGTCCAAAAAGTGATCTCTTAATTTGGTTTTATTGTTTCTCTGTTAACAAAGAAAATGTGTAACAACTGTCAATGTCAATTGGCATCTCTGTTGTATGCTATTAACTGCTGCTTTATCTGCCTGTAACCTATTTTACCAAATTTTATTGATATTCTTGGGGTTACAGGATACAATTCTTCATCCTACTCTTTTCACAGTTCACTGTTCAGTATTCTGTGTGTGTATATTGGTTCTTGAGAGTTTCAAAACTTTTGATGCATTTTAACGCTTGCAATATGCAGGGGTGGTGCTGTGCTCGTGCTACAGTATTGCAGATGCACAGAGAGGAAGACAAAGGATTAGACATGGGGTTTTTTCAAAAGTGCTGAGCATTCATATCTTAAAATCAGTAGACAATGTGGTAGTTAAGCCCCTCTGGAAAAGCGTATACTATTTATATGCCAAAAGTTATCTCTTGGGTCAGTGGCACAATTTAGATTAGAATCACTAGAGTAACTAGATACTTCATTTGTGTTCAGAGCAACAAAAACCAAAAAAAGGTTGTGGTCACAGTAATGTTTGATTTGCTGATGACTGATCTTTTTGGTTGGGGATACAATGCATTCATTAAAATACAGGAGGTGACTGCTCAAAGAAGTGAGCATGCACCTTGTTATCCACAACACTCACCAGTGTTGCAACCCTAATCAGAGCTGGAAACAGCTGTTCTGCAGGAATCCTACACAGCGAGGGTAGAGCGGTGTGTCTGCCCCGCAGTCAGGTTGTGTACTTCACATGTAAGTGAAGTGGCCGGAGTGCCTCTGCTACAGTACTGCTGCAGTGTTTCAGTGTTTGATCTCTGGCAATAGTTAGTAGGCAGCAGCAACTTGCTTTATGTGACGCTTTGCCTAGTACATCGATATAACCAGCTAGTGCAGTGATCTCCCTGTACAGCGCACAGGGATTATGGAGCTCCTTGCTACCAGCTTCTCTGTGCCACTCCACTACAGCCATATAATATATGGAGATAGAAATCCCAGTCATAAAATACCCACAGTTTGCCTCTGTTGCTTTAGGGAGGATGTCTCCAAGTGAGGACTTTGTCATTTGGATCTTGCTGTCTTTTAGGATCTTGTCCATTATAGATTTTATGGTGTGGAAGCAGAGCAGACTTGCTTTTCTGCAGTTGGAGCTGAAAAAGTGCAGATGATTGAGGATTTGTAAGAAAGAGAAGGGCTGAAGCGCCTATTACTTGCCTTTCTTAGCTCTTCAGCCCTGCTGCACCGGTCAGATGTGACAGCAGTTCTCACATTGGAGGGGCTGCTCCCTTTGGCACCCTCTGGACAAAAACGCCTCAGGATGTACAGGCTGTCTGGAAGCATTGGGGATAGCAAATTTGCCAGCAAAGTCCAAAGGGAGTTTTGCAGTATTTTTTATTGCATAAGTAGCAGCCCAGATTCAGCCCGTAGTTATCTGGGAGCCTGGGCAGCAGCACAGACACGTCCCCTTCCATGTGACAGAGAGCACTTGTCACACGCTGGTACGGGGTTAGAGTTGCCTTCACCCCAGCCTTCACTGCCCCCCCGTCCCTCTCCTCCCACCACTAAATTCACCAGTGTTGTTAGTGGACTGAGCCTGTGGTTAGTCATCGTGTGGAAGAAAAAGTAGATCTGTTGAATTTACAGTGGCAGTAAGTGTATATTCTGTCCCTTTCTTTTGGCTAGTCCTGTGACACAAACATGTAGCTTAATAGTGAGAGACGATACTGGGACTGATCACCCTTATTTAAAATTAAAGAAGAGGTCTCCATCCTCTTACTGCTTTCCTAGTTCTTAATATTGATTATTGTTCTGTAAGATAAAAAGGAACTTAACTATTTAAAGTATTTATTAACTTTAACTACATTTATTTTGACTTAAGCACATGTTCATTATCCCAAATTTTCCTTCATAATCATTATTTATTTTAAGAGGTTTACAAAAGCATTATTTTATTTGTATTGATACTCAGTTTTTCCTCCTTTCACTCTTATCAGCAACATTAAACTTAGATATATGATTTAAAATTATCACCAGTAGAGACCTTTTTACCCACTCATAATTGTTTCTCATTAAGGGCAAAATCCTTCAGACCTCATTCTGATAATACCTTAGGCTTCACTGAGAGCTTTTCATAAGTAAGTATTTGGGGATCTGGCTCTCAGCTATTTGCCTGTTACAGCTTTTGCCTCCAAAGGTCAAATGTTTCTGTGTAGGATGCTTTGTGTCCAATATGCTGCTCAACTACGGTTGTTTTGTGGTACCTTTACTTGTGAAATAGTCTCTGAAGTTTTGTTCTTTTAGGAGAATAGATGTGTGGTTATTTGACAGATGTACCTATATCTAATGTGTTACTTAGTACAAAATCCAGATGGTTTGCATGTATTGTAACGTGGCTTTTGACTTGAAGTTATTGCTTTGTATTGTTAGTAATGCATATCGGGCAGGGTGTTGTGCCTATATGCTAAATAAATGTTCTTTTCTCTCCTGAGTGTCAAGAGTCCTTACCAGTATCCGTTTATTTTTTTACACACCCCCCCCCAATGGTGAATAATTAAATCTACTCCTGAATTACTGAGTCTTTCAGAGAAACATGGGAGCGGAAGGGACAAGTCATTAATACGAAGGGCAAAAATCAGAGAAAATTCTGGGTCTCTTTACTGGGAAAGAATGGTTGAATTACTGCATTTTATTCTTTGTTTGCTCATAGATTCACAGATTCACAGAATCACAGATTGTTAGGGGTTGGAAGGGAGATCATCTGGTCCAACCCCCCTGCTAAAGCAGGATCACCTAGAGCAGGTTGCACAGGATTGCATCCAGGCGGGTTTTGAATATCTCCAGAGAAGGAGACTCCACAACCTCTCTGGGCAGCCTGTCCCAGCGCTCGGTCACCCTCAGAGAGAAGAAGCTTTTCCTCATGTTCAGATGGAATTTCCTGTGTTCCAGTTTGTGCCCATTGCCACTTGTCCTGGCACTGGGCACCACTGAAAAGCATCTGGCCCCTTCCTCTAGACATTCACCCTTTAGATATTTGTAAGTGTTGATGAGATCCCCTGTCTGTCTTCTCTTCTCCAGGCTAAACAGACCCAGCTCTCTCAGCCTTTCCTCATACCAGAGATGCTCCAGTCCCCTCATCATTTTCATAGCCCTCCACTGGAGTCTCCCCAGTAGTTCTCTGTCTTTCTGGAACTGGGGAGCCCAGAACTGGACACACAACTCCAGATGTATTGCTGCATTGCAGCTGCTGTGGGCATCATTGGGAATAATGCTGATTTTAACATGGAACAGAGAATGAAGCCTACTTCATACACAACTAGAAATGCTGATCCACTGTGAGGTGTACAGCATAAAGAACTAAGATATGTACAGATTAAACTGAACCAGCCACACAACACCTTCAGCTGAGGAAAGCCTCTCCCCTTCCAGACCTTATTTCCCTCTATAGGAAGGTACAAGTGGATGGGAGTTTAAATATAATTTCTGAAGGTGTTTAAGGACTTCCTATTTCAATAGAATGTTTCTTCAGGCAAAAGGCAGTGAATTATATAAATTGAGAGTAAATAACACTGTCCCTAAATTCTTTATCCTGTTGTTTGGAGTTTTGTCTAAACATCCCTAGCCTTCTCTTGGCTGGTGTCCTGCCCTGGATTTAAAGAATAGAATATAGCCACATTTTATATCCAAGTAGACACAGAAAACATTTTGTATGGTATGTCCCTTCTTTTGCGATAGGAAAACAAGTCACACGGAGAAAAAATGACTTGCAAGTTGAAGCAAAATAGTTATTAGAGTTTAAGACTACAAAAACAGATCTCCAGCCCTTGTTATCTGCTTTAATCACTGTTTACTGCTTCCCTTTGTTGAACTGGATAATTTCTTTAAGATAGAAAGATGCCACATCAGGTCTGTCTAAGATGGAGATAAAGCAAGTGACATATTAAAATCAGCATCTATTCAGTATTCTGTGACCTTGCAGTCACATTTTCTGCAATCTTTTTACATTTTTTTGTGTTTCACATAAAGACTGAAATTGACTGAGAGCAACTTACTCTTGAAGTTGTCACATATTTTCAATGCAAGAAAAAAAAAATCAACCTAGTTGCCAAGCAGCTGTGTTTAAATGTAGTGCAGGATAATTTTGTTTTCCCCACACTTTAAATCATTTCATTAGCCTTATGCGAAAGAGTTGGCTGGTTTTACATCTTTCCCTAAGGTTATCATCATAGGATTGTAGAATCACAGAATGGTTTGGGTTGGAAGAGACCTTAAAGATCATCTAGTTCCAACCCCCCTGCCATGGGCAGGGACACCCTCCACTAGCCCAGGTTGCCCAAAGCCCCATCCAACCTGGCCTTGAACACTGCCAGGGAGCCAGGGGCAGCCACGGCTTCTCTGGGCAACCTCTTCCAGTGTCTCACAAACCTCATCATAAAAATTTCTTCCTTGTGTCCAGTCTAAATCTACCTGCTTTCAGTTTAAAGCCATTCCCCCCTGTCCTATCACTCCATGCCCTTGTAAACAGTCCTCTACAGGTTTCCTGTAGGCCCCTTTAAGTACTGGAAGGCTGCTATAAGGTCTCCCTGGAGCCTTGTCTTATCCAGGTTGAAGAACCCCAACTCTCTCAGCCTGTCCTCATAGGAGAGGTGCTCCAGCCCTCTGATCAGCTTCGTGGCCTCCTCTGGACTCACTCCAACAGCTCCATGTCTGTCTTGTACTGGGAACCCCAGAGCTGGACACAATACTCCGGGTGGGGTCTCACCAGACCTGCTGGTCACGCTGCTTTTGATGCAGCCCAGGATACAGTTGGCTTTCTGGGCTGCAAGTGCACATTGCCGGTGCATGTCCAATTTTGTGTCCACCAGTATCCCAAAGACCTTCTCCTCAGGGCCGCTCTCAATCCATCATCCCCCAGTCTGTATTGTCTGGGGATTGTCCCAACCCATGTGCAAGACCTTGCACTTCGCCTTGTTGAACTTCTTACACAGTAAGATCATGGATTATTGTTTAAGAAGTATTTAGCGGGGGGGGGGGGGGGGGGGGGCTATTTTCTACTTGTTAGTATGTTGCAAGAAAACAACTAAATACTTTGTAAAATTATAGACTCAGTGAAATGATGAACTCTCCGAGGAAATCTGACAGCACACAGCCATTTTTAATCTTGGTGATGAAGAAAGAGGGGGAAGCTAGCTGGTACAGGCTGTTCAAAATCCTCAGGTCTGTGAAGAAAAAACTGCAATTGGTCTTGACTGATTATGCAAAGATAATGAATGAGAATTGTGAAGTCTGAATTATGCCTTGAAAATTATGTTTGAATGTTCTGGCCCTATCTGTGCATAGCCCAGAAGAAATAAAATTTGAGAGGAGTGGATTTTTGCTTGAAATTTCCAGTTTCGAAGAGGACTGAAACAATCACTGGTGTTTGTTCCAATTCCCTGACTGCTGGAGCCAACCCTGCATATGTGAGTCGGTAAGTGTAGTAGCAGAAGCCATTTGAAATCTGTTTCCTAGAGGTAGCAACTCCACTTTGTAAGCCCCTTTGAATCAGACACCACCCTCCCATACTAATGCTCATGGTGTGCACATGCCTAGATGGATGGGTCATAAACAGAGCAATAATTATTACTAAAGGCTTGTGTTCTCTCCCACTACTCTTCCTGGAAGCTCTTCTTCTATACAGATTGGGGACAATATACATAAATCATGTCTAGATCCAAGATATATTGCACGTAAATCAAAAGTAGTAACTCTTCCAGACAGAGGAGACACAAAGCCCTATCAATGCTTTCTGTTCTGCTCTAAATCTAAATATTTTATTTATTCCATTTTGTTTACTGTTAAAATTTCATCTCCAATGAGAGACCCATCTGAAACAGAGCGGTTTTTTTTCCTTCTTTGACCATACCTGCTGGAGTTTCCATGACAAAAAATGCTGGATCAGCATGGTGGAAAGAGGGAAGGTGTCCAGAGTTCAACATATCTGAACGTTTGTTGGCTGTGTTTCTCTAGTCAGTGCTCTTTTGAATTCCCTAACAATCACAACCTCAGAACTGATTAATTTTGCCATTTTGGTATTTTTAAATTAACTTCTGCATTTTCAGTACTGTTTTAGGAGGGCAATAAGAATCCTATCTGTGGAAAGGCTAGTATTAGAGATCCAGATCAGTAGTTGGGATGTGTTTTGAGGACAAAGCAATGGTCTACTGGATTGTGAACCTCCATCAGCAGCAGTGGCTGGCCCTGCAGCAGCAGTGGAGGAACAGAATTAATATCCTCCGCTGGGTCAAAAAGCAGAGTATGTCAAAGTCTCCTCTTGTAAAGCAGTAACGTTTGTTTGTAATTGTGTTGTGAATGTTGAAAGACAATAGCATTTCAGTGAGATACAACTAGTCTTTTTCATTTTTAAATGAGACAACAGCTTCGCCAAAATGTGACGCAAAAGCAACTTTTCAAAGGGCTGAAAGTGTCTGAAACAGAATTGTTGACCCTTTCACAAGCGTGATCTACGCTAGACAATTCCTACCTTTGGTCTTGCCACTTTAATAAAAACATATGCATTGCAATACTGTGCATTGCAGTCTGCAACACAGCTGGCAAAAATAGTGGGATCACTTTTTTAGGCAATTGCACTGAAGGCCACATGGTTCTGTTGTAAGGATTTTGGATATTCCTGCTTTTCCAAAGGGTCAACTCCATTTTTAGGAAAAACTTTTCTCGTCTCTTTGGCCAGAAAATGCACTGCTAATTATAGAGAACCTTTCCTATAGTATGTGCTGGATGTCCTGTGAAGAGCAACTTCAATAACTCAAAATAACTGGGGTTATTTTTAACAGGTTGGTTGGATCTAGTTGAGCTCTTTATTTAGTAGACATGTATTAGCACCTTAAAGTGTCTTTCTCTGGAGTAATCATAACTCTAGGAGGACTGTTCCGTACCTACTTAAGCACTTGGTCATGGTGAATTTGTGCCCATGCTTAACAAAAAGTACTTGCTTAAACTCCATCAACTTCAGTGGGATGTAAGTGGTTGAATGCAACCTCAAAATGGAATGTTTTTCCAGTTTGAGATCTCAGTGACTGCATATACTCTATGTAAGTGGATTTTGAACATCCACAGTCACAGTGTAATCTCAGTAAGAGGTCTGGTAACCATTTGGTAAACACTTATATTTGTTCCCAAGATGGTATGCTTCACCACATTTTAGGAATCTCAAGAATTAAAGGCCCATCACACTTGAAAACCAGTGACTGCCATTGCATCAGGGGCAAGTTGACTGCTAGCTCTAAGTATGCTGTAGATAGGGGCTCTTTGCAGCTGTACAATAGCACAACTCTGACAAACATCAGGAGAGCTAGTGATTGGTGTCCTTGCAAGCTCTTCGGAACAAACACAGCATCCTCTAATTCCTAATTTGATACATGTACTAAGTAACAATAACTAGGCTTATAATTTCTGTCCTGATTCCTTTGATTACTAATAAATTATTTCCCATATATGGAAATCCAACTTTATAGACGTTTTCTTCGAAAGAAATGTGCTAATCAGAAAGGCCTTCCCATAAAACAAAATTACGTTTGTCTGGTCTGTATAGGTAACTTCTCTGTTTAGCAGCTTCCACAACAAACTCCAATGGGAACAAATTATTGCTGAATTTCAGCAGAACTCCCTGTACAGGGACAGATGGCATTAATATCAATAGCAGTTGAATTAACACTCAGCTACTGCTACCTCCCCAGCACAAGCAATGAAACTAAGACAGCATCTTAATTGGGAGATTTCACATAAATATTTAGGTTAGATAGAGATGAAAATAGGGCATTATTTATGGATGGTTCTTAGCATCCCAACTGTTTCTGTAGCTGAGTTCCTCATAAAATAGATCAAATAACAATAGTAAGATCAAGCTATTTTTAAGTATTAATGATATATTCTTCAGAAATTACAGAGGAGCTTGCTAAAACTGTTCACCAGGTGTTAGCAGGTGTTAGCAGGCTGTTTTGTTTGCATCTTCTGTTCTTCCAGGCTCTGAGCTGGCAAATAGCTTAAACATCTGTGTAAGCCAGCAAAGCACTTCAGTTCATGGTATCATCTACTTCAAGGTGAAGGTCTATGCCCATTCAAGGGCTTTATGAAAAAGGCAGTCTTTAGTCCAAAATTTGAAATGAAGTACCCACCTCAGTTTCTGCACATGGGCGGATTTCTTGTGCTTGCACTTCTGCAGTCATGTTACCTCAAAAGACTGGATTTTTTTTTCTATCAATACCAGAAACATAGTGTTGGGTTGATCAAAAGCAGATGTGCTAAAGAGGGTATGTTTCAAATACTTGGTAGTCCAGATGCATTGATCTGGAGTGGCTTCTTCGTTTTTAATTATGATGGGCATACATGGCTCTCATTAATCCAAACAAGTCATGACATTTTGGGGGAGAGATGTCTATGTTTCGTAAAGTTTCAAAAATCTGAGATTTGGGGTTAGGAAATGGCTATGTATACTTCAAGGAATATTAAATGTATAAAGCAAAAAAAACATTTTAAAGTCTTGAATTTTTAAAAGCTGCACAGTACTGGCCTCTGTGCTCCTCTGTCAGCCTCGATAAATGTTCAGCTTTGGTGGGAGCAGAGCTAGGTGCATGAAATTGATTGTTCTTTTTTGCTTTCTGAGCCATCGCTTGTTATTTCTTCCAGTACTTTACCAGTATGTACCTATAGCAATTCTAAATGGGAGGCTTCAGATATCCTCCTTTTACATTTCACATTTCAGTCCCCCTCTGCCTTTACAAAGAGTCAGGAACTAATGTCATGAATTAACAAGTCAGTGGGGAGGAAAAGCCCACTGTGATGTCAGCTCATTCTGGGTCCCATTCCCTGCTCTGACCCGTTTCCACCTGGGATGCATGCAGGTGGGTTTATCCCACTCTCCGTGTCTCTCAGGAGTTGTTCTGACAGGCAAGGCAGTCCAACAAAGAAGCTGTTCTTGACCTTTCTCTTTTGGCTGTCACTAAACGGGCCCTTGGGGGCGAAGCAGCGGAGGTGCATCTCGTTGCAGTTAAGCATCCAGCCAACCATTTGGTGACGTGACCCCTTTCCCCTTGAGAAGTGTTTGAAAGATGATGTTGTTATCACCCAACTGTTACGTGTCCACCTCCTGCCACATCCTGCTTACGTCCTCAAGGGCACCCTTGTGCAAGCAAATGTCACTCCTGCAACCCAGTGAAATAGGATTGGCCACTGCAGCGATTATTTTTGTTTCCCTCACCTCCTTTTCTCCCTCTCATATTACCTGGGCTCCTGTCAGTGCACCAACTTGTTATTCACTTTACACTCTGGGCTCGCTGCAGGCAGCAGGACATCTCTACCTTCAGCTTCAAGGTCAGTTAAACTACCTATATTGCTTTTCTTGCCTCAAATGGTAGCATTTTGAATATGGGGGATATTAAAAATGAATTCAAAACACCACAGGATGTGGTGTAATTTGGCTATAATTTATTTGTTTGCATAACTACTTAGTGCAGGAAAAAATCTGTCAGCCCACTGTGCAGCTGCTTCAAATCCTTAAGTAACAGTCTAAGGGAAAAATAAGTCCCTTTGCAGATGTGTAAAAAGCTCACCTCTAATTCAATAAGGGTTTTTTGCGATTTTGATTGTAGCTTTCGGCACTGCAGAGATGAGGGGTTTATAATGTAAAATAGTGTTGCAGTGATTCAGAAGGGCAAGCACTCCCAGCACCTTGGTTGGGCTTTGGTGGGAGAATTTGGGCTTCTGAGTCTCACCAGGTCAGGTCTGACAGGTCAGAACTTCAGCTGACAGAAATCAAAAATCATGCTTTTACTAAGACGTAGTTACTAAGTATTAGTTGTCTGATCTATGAAGAGTCTTTTCCATGTCTTCTTTATTCATATGAATCCATTCATAGATTCATAGTTTGGATTTTTTTCCCCCAGATTATTAGATTTTTATAACCATTCACTGACCTCTGGCATTACAAGGAGAAAGAAACTGAATTTTAGTTTATTTTTTGTAGAGATATTCCATGCTGTGATAAAGGCACAGTTAAGACTGATGTCTGCCACTATTTCTCCACTCCAGAGATTTCATCTTAAACCCAGAACAGTCAGAAAAGTTTGAGTCTTGCTCAGGATGAGCTATGAGAAACTGAAATCAAACCCACCAAAGTTGTTTTATGAGAATTAATGTTCTAATTTATAACTTATCCTCTGCACCTGTAGAGTGTTACAGCAAACCAAGAGCAACATAAACTGTTTTCTGCGCATCTAAAAATGGACTGTCATGCATATAGTCTCTTGTGACATTTATTGCAGGTGTTTCTAAGGTGCCAGCAACTTCCATAGATGGGCAGAGAAAACTTTCCACTGGCATCTGTAGGCTTTAGCTCAAGCTAAGGATGACTCAAAGGAATTACTTCTCAAATATAACAGACCAGCCTCCTTCTCCCTCCACCATGTGAAAGTTCAGCTCACTGCAGTGATACCATTAGCTAAACAGCTTAACAGTTTGAGACGTGCGTATACATTATCTGTGATTATGAGCCTGTGTGAACTTTAGCTATGACTCTGCCATTCCTCCAAAATGTCGCTCAGGATCACATGGTGTGGCAATTAATACCACCCATGACATGGTTCAAATATTTAATCTAGTTCTATTTCTAGAAATGTCACTGTAACCCTTGTACCTTCCTTCCTTCCTTGGCTAAAAGCATGTGTTCTGCCTAGCGTGAAATATAGGATAACCAAGACCTGTGTTCAAATACATTAAGAGAAAAACAGAGCTGACAACATCCCCTTCAAAAAAGAAGTTCAAGAAAGTAAAGAATTAATAGCAAAAGCTTTTTAAAAAAATATTAAAAGTAGCAGTAAAGTTCACAAGTTCCTTAAAGGGTAAAGAGGCAGTTTGTGCATTTCTGATGATTCACTCTCCTCTGAAGTTCCCGGAGAGGGATGCAGCAGCTTCACCTGTGTGCAGATCACAGGGTCTCCACGTGCAGTGGGACACGGCTGAGGCAGTCTGAGCACAGTGGGAGCTGTGAATCAAATGTCCTGGAGACCCTCTGCAGGCTCCGGCCAGAGCAGCACGGGAAGTGTTGCTATGTCAAAGTCTTCTTAAGTCGTTGATTTGAAAGAAGGAATTTTTTAGTGTTGGTGAGGGACCTGCTGTACAAAAGCCTTATTTCTTCTGGAGAGTACCTTCACCTTTAAGATAGGCTTTATTCTGTGTAACATGAATAAGAGGGGAAACTGGTTTAAGGCTTGAAATAGGCATTCTCCATTTTTTTTCATCCTGGGGTTCAAACTGTGGCTACAAACAGCCCCTCCACCTTAAATGGTACTTGCAATCCTTTGGGCTCTTTCTCAGCCAGCACCAGATTCGCAGCAGTGACTTCTGCTAAATCTTGCTGCAGGCCTTTGTCTCTGCCTTCAGTGCATGGTAGGTGATACATACATTAAAATACAGTTTTAAACCCAAAATACACTCCTGGCAGGATATCGACGTCCTGAAGGCTGGTTACAGGTAGCTGAGCACGTCTTGGAGGACAGCAGAGAGATAAAGGCTATGACCTCTAAGATCATGACCTTTCAGACAGGTGTTGCTGATTCACTGGCCGTAAGTCATCACGGCATATGGGAATAGTGCTTTGGAAAAGGCAACGCAAATTTGACTCTGAATTTTTTTACCTTTTATGGTGCCGATGTGGTGAGGGAATGGGAACGAAGAAACCTCGTTTTTGCAGACACTTAACACTACACGCTGTGCAGATTAGTGGCTGTTACTTTAAGTCGATGTTGCATTTACTCCCCTCATGATTAGCCACTGCAGACATTGATCAACAAGATGACTTCTAAGGAGTTAATCAGAACCGTCCACTGAAGGAGGGAACCTGGTGCATGGAGGATACACAGCAACTGTTTCTGAGCTAATTGCTCTGTGTTTCTTCTCTCCTGTACAACAGTATTTTTGCTTTCTCCGAGTAATAGTACAGGTAAAAACGACCTTGGAAATAAAACTTTAAAGGACCTGTTGCCAGTGACAAATTCCATTCTCAGAGCTACTGAGCTGTGCTCCATGCCCTGGCATCCAAAGGCATGCGTAATCCTAGAGGCATACAAAAGACATCTTAACTAGTTATCATGAGGCAAAGCCAGTATCCAAAGTATAAGCAGAGTGGCATAATAAGGGGGAAATGTGCAAGGCAAGTTGTCCGAACATTTTGTAAAGCTGTTAAATTCAAATATCAGGAGCCTTCGAAGTGTCTTGCAGCACACCTGACTAGTAAGAAAAAACCCAAAATCTTCCCTGCCATTTTACGTGTAGAAAATCCACCTAATGCTGGATGGGTACAGCTGAGGCATTTATATCTTACCCTGCACCTTCATCAGTTAAAGGGTGCCCACTTGTGAGCACTGTTGAAGACCACGCTATCTGCAAAGGAGAGGAAGACAGACATGTTGTAAGTGCTGGGTGACAGTAGAGCAGACCAGCCCTGATTGTGCTAAGTAAAAGCAGGAGATAAATGACTTGAATGGGACCATTGCACAAGAGGCAGCAACCTGGGCACTCACATCAGAGAGCTGGTGAGCCAAAGCCAACAGTGGTGCCATGTTCAGCAGAAGTAGGTGCACCGTCCCAGTTACAGCACAGGCTGGCACCGCAGTGCTCATGAGGTCCATTTTTTTCTATTGCTGCCATCGGCTAAGGGATTTGAGAACCTCATGCTCTTCTCTCCCTGATATTCCCTGCCTGCTCTTCTTTCCATCAGGCTGCAACAAGGTCAGTGCTGTCCTAGTCTGTGGACTTAAGCTAGTGCTCCAATCTGTATTTCCCCACAGCAAAATACCAGTTCTCATGTATTCACTTTGGACTGCTGTGTCTCCTGATGCGTCAGCTTCTGTTGATCTGCATACAGAATATATACAGTGCTCCAGCTTCATCGTAGACTTACACTGAAACAGTTCAGTTTAGATCACATCTCTGAATATTTCTTACACAATGTGCTGAAATCCCTATGTCATCAAAACAGTAACGAAGAAGCTGACTCTTAATGTGCCTACCCATTACATTGTGGGAAAACAGTCTTACTACTATCAGAGTACTATTTCAGTGACTCATGCTTGAGGTCTCATGCCATGAATCCTAAGAATCTTGTTAAAATCTATAAAATAAAATTATTAAGGCTTATACCTCAAAAAAAGTACAAGACCATAGAAATTAGATCTCATTTGGACAACTGAAGAAGAGATGTTCACAGAACTAAAAATCAGAGCAGGTTTAGATGCAGCTAATTCTGTCTTATGTGTTACTGAGTTAAAGTCCAAATTCACATGTAGCTTGTGGTGTGTTGAAAGAACTTGCAACTTCTGCAAGGTTGGTGCCGTTATAAGCCACTTAGCAGAGAAAAAAAAATTAAGTAGAAAATCATAAATTGAGAACAATTCAAGTATTCAGAATCCTACAACAGACAAGAAAACTTCTCTGCTTATTAGGAAGCATTTCGGTTTAAAGGGAAAGTGAAAGGAATAGTAAAAAAATTCATGGGACTGATAGAGGCTTAACCAGGTTCCTGCTATTGCAGACAACCCCATCACATAATCTTACTCGGAAATGTATTCATGTCCGTATCAGACACAGCTCCCTGACTGCTCCCATCAGGAAGCCATGCTGAGGACTACAGTCATCACTCCCTACCCGCGAGGGTAGTTCAGGGAACTGTGTGACCATGGGGCCAGCAGTGACCACGGCGTGCACTTCTAGTGAACCGCTGCGGTCCCAAGGGGCTGATATGGTCTCCAAATGCATAAGCTACTTAGCAGAGAGATGCTCTGCTGCTTCCATGCTAGGGATCTGGTACAACCATTACTGGGATGAAAGGACTGTTCTGGTATCAGGAGGATGTTGAGGAAGAAACAAAATGGAAATAGTTCAGGGTAGAGCCAAAGAGTGATTAATAAATTTGAAAATATGATAAAAAACTGATGGAGAAAACCATAAAAAAGAGCTAGTTATTAAGTAGTTACATGTGGAACAAATAATGAGTAGAAATTTCTACAACAAATTGATAAAAGTAATAACAAAGGCCAGTGATTCAAACTGAAGACAAACAAATGCAGGCCAGAATTAAGTGGTGGTTTGCTTTGTTTTATGGGGTTTTGGTTTGGTTTGGGGTTTTTTGTTTGTTTTGGTTTGTTTGGTTTTGTTTGATTTGGTTTTTAACTCAGGTTGATTAACCCTTGGAACTCCTTTATCTTCTCCATACCATACTCTCTCTAGGTAGTTTTGAATGCAAGATGGATGCTTTCCCAATGCAGGTGTTTTCCTTCTAGCACATCTGATCAGCACAGGCAAGCGCTCAATTCCTTTTCAAGGGTTAAAACTGATAATCACAAAGGTTCTTCTGATCTTGAAAAATTAGTCTTTCCCCTTCCCAGGTGCACTATAGACATCTATGAGAAAATTGATTTTCTATCACCATGAGAACAAGGGAAGATCCTTAGGAAACTCTGACAAAAGAAAAGTGTGCTTTTTCACTTTTTAGGCTGTGCAATGGTTAAATTTCCCTGATGAAAGTGAGATACTTACAGTGGAGGCCTAATGATAGTGTGCAGTGAAACCTGAATCACAGCATGGTATTTCTGCTAAAGTGTTCTTAGAAAAACCTTCCACCTTTAACAACACCTTTGGCTGGGATAATTACATTTCTCTGAATCCACAGAGTCCGTGATGGTGCAAACTTATTGTTAGGGCAGGTTGACATTTTCTCTGGGGAAAAACCAGTTGAGTCTGTTAATAATTTGAGGTCAGATTTGACAAATAGCTTTGATGAGAATTTTTTTTTGTTTGAGAGCATTCCTTTCAAACTCTTTCAAAATGGATCTTTTTGAAATGTTTGTTTTGAAGCAATGCATTACTTAGAAATCATGCTATTTTTACAGGGGAAAAAGTGAAAACTAAGACAAAATGGTCTTGTTTCCCATCAAATAAAATGTCTTGTTCATTATGTACCCTCATTATGTAAAAACTTTGTTTGGTGAGCTTGTTTTTGTGCAAGTCTATTTGTGCTATTTTGATTGCATGATGTGGACTGTCCGTACAAGGCATAACATGGACTCAGTTTGTGCTGCAGTACTATATGCGTTTATATTCAGAACTATAGCCCACCCTTGTGGCAAGAAGTGTTTATTGAATTAGGAGTTATTTTGATAAAAAGGATTACAGTCACCTTTCCACTGCAGTCCAGACGATGTTTTTCTTCTCATAAGAAATTCTAATTTTCATGTTCCCCTAGAGCCTTGGCATTTGACAGTCACAAATGATGGTCCCTGCGATGGCAATGCCACGCTACAATCAGAAGGTCCTACCTAAGGAGCAGAAGATCAGGCCAGCTGTCGTCTCCCAGTTCCTGCAGGCAGCAGCCACGTGATGCTATGATTGATGCTTGTCAGGTCACCTTGTCAGCAGAGTCACCTTTTCTGCAGGAGTGACTGGGTTTAAAAAGCTGAGGCATTTACTGGTAAAGACAGAAACTGAACTTCTGCTTACAGAACTGCAAAGTTTGGGGAAGAAAATGTTAGGATGAGGAGTGCTGGGCTTCAATTTGTAACAAGATGTGTAGTTAGATATTAGTTGTTTGTTTTTTTTTTTAAAAAAACCCCTATCTTACTCTCATTTCTTTTTTTTCTTTTTTTTTTAGGTAGTTAACCTACGCAGGCTGTGGCATCTCCAGTGTTGGAGACTTTTAAGAGCTGTTAGAGAAGCATCTGTCAGGTAAAGTAGAGCCTGCCTCAGGGTAAGGGAGACCTTTTCCACAAAGGTCTCCTTTTGGTTATGATCCAACAAAACAAGACTGTCCTGGGGACAAGGCATGCAGCCACAATGGAAGATAACATTGCCAACAAGAAAAATACTTGCATTGTGGGACTTTATCGAAATTTGAAAACAAAAACAATTTCATGAACATAAAATCTGCCTTTGATCAGATGTCCAACAGTCAGTCATTCTGTCCCAAAGGTACAGGCCTGTTTAATGTATCAGACCCTGACAGAGTGAGAAACCCTCTGATGCTGCCTGAACAAGGGAGGAGGGGACAATGAAACTCTCCACGCTGAGAGGGTCTGCTTCAGGGATTAAAGTCGGCATTGCACATCCAGTCAAAGACAGGCATAAATGAGAGTGAGGAGGGGGTACTCAAACTCATTCAGCAGGAGTAAGGTACAACGTCCCTGTGCTTCCTAGATCAGCCATGGCACAAAGCCTTCACCGTTTGAGTCACCAAGGAAGTCTGTTTGCCTTTTCAAACTTTCCCTTTCCCCCAGGTTCATCTATTTCTTTTTCCAGGTGGTTTATTTCTCTTTCTGTTCACAGGCTGTGATTTCTGTTACAATCCTATACCTCAGGCAACACAGTGTAGTTCAGCCTGAAGGTCAGGGATGCCAAGCTACCCACAGACACTCAGAGTATTGTTTGCACACCACATTTTGCGGAAGGTTTGCTCTGCTCAGCCGCTCCCAGGATCGGGCACTCTTATGTTGCAAGGGCAAGGCAAAGGGTACAAGAAGCATTGAATCAGCAGCTAAACAACATTTAGCTTTTATCAGCTTCAATGAGCATGGTTTGCCTCCCCAAGAAATCACGGAGAGCAGCTTCTAGCATCCTTTACCCTCACAGAGCTCCTGTGTGCTTCTCAGCTCCTCCAGAACAAATTAATGCCAAGTGCCCAGTGAAGAGCGTGCTGTGCTTACCTCCCGGTCCCAGACCACAACGTCGTGCAGATGTGGAGAGTAACTTTATGGCTGGGACATTGCTTCCATACATTGTGCACCCTTGACCATTGGGAAAGGCTTGAAGGTAGAAAAATATGCAGCCAATAAATCAATAGCTGCTGTTACAAAGGATGGGGCTTTCCCGTCACATTGCATTCGTACAAGCAATGGAGGTTAAGTGAAAATAGCAAACAACACAGTGCAGCCTTGCCAGCAGATATGTGACATGGCTAAATATAATGACCTGTCTGAGGCTGTTAGCTTTACCTGTTAGGCTGTGGTATACACTGTAGTCAATAGATGCACTGCTCTCGTTATTTCGGAAGCATTATAATTATAATGTTGTGCCTCACGCTTCTTTGTAAATACATACTGCACACAATTCCTCTAATTTAATCAGATGTTCGGACCAGATTTGTCCTTTAATGTGACACAGGATTTAGAAGCTCCCAAAAAATCCAGGCTGGTGCAGATGCCGATGAGTGCCTGGGGTCATTGAAGTCATAATGTCATTGTCTACAAGGGGATTTTGATACGGCTTCTTGTTTTCAGGACAGGACTTTGACTGCCAGCCAATTCCTTGCAGTAAAGATGGCATCTGTGAAACAGAACTATAAATACATACAGCTGTGATGAAAATACATATATTGTTTCTCAGACACTTTGGTGTAATAATAATAGTTCTATGCAGATTAGTCATAAGCAAATATTTCCAGAGTGTAGGATGGGGATGCTATACTGTGAAAAGGCACAAGAACCATCTGCTAAATACACAGAAAAGAAAGCAGCACAAAAACCTCCATCACAAACCTCATATTTGGTTTTGATTTACACTCAAACATTCTCCCACTGCATTTTGAGAGGGAGAAATCCTGTTGCCGTCATGAGAGCCTGCCCTGCAACTCACCTAAACAAATTCATGGATGGAGGGGAGCCACTCCCAGAGATAAGACAGCAATCTGCCTCCTGTCCCTGCCCGGAGTTGGCACGTATTTCATTATACTCTAGTGCTGTGTAACTAATTCTCGAGGACTCGGAATAGATGAGGAAATCGCAATGTATTCCTAATGGGGAAAAAAAAAAATGCCCTCCCTGTGTGGTGTCTCCTCATTTCTGTTTTAGGGAAATTATTTTAGTGAAAAAATATTGACATTTCTGTCAATCAGTCATCACCTTTATCTAGAAGGAAAGTGAGATAAATGTATATTGCATTTCAACGGCATGGAGGAGACAGAATAACAAAATTGAGGTGTAAAGATACAGACGTGAAACAAATGGCTCTCAAACTTAAAACACATCTCTGTTTCTCATCTCATATAAGTGACTAAAGTACAAAGAAGATACTGTTTTGCAACAGAGAACCATGCAAGCAAATTTCACCAAGTGAGAAAATATAGATGCAACATTGCATTTGTCTTTAGACAGGAGTGGAAAAGGCAAAGAGTTACAAGGTTTGGGGTAATTAACTCAGATCTACATGACAATTATTGGACATTAGAACACTTCCTTCACTGAAAATAAAACCAAATGCTTTGAGGTGCTTAGTTTAACATCCAAAAGAATGGTGAAGAAATTACATAAACAATTACAGTTTTTAAAACTTTGAAAAGACAACTGAAGCAGCATATCCTGGGGAAAAGCTCATCTTTTCTTGTATCTTCAACACCCATTTCCCAAATATGATTTACTGGAGTCCAGTTTTAAGAATAAGCTTCTGTCAATGATTGAAATTGGAATTTGCATGTTCCCAAGGAACTCACAGTCACCAGTAATTCTAGTCAAACTATAATTCTTGGAAAAAAAAATCAGACTTTCACAGAACATACTATTTTTTCTGCTAGACTTAGAGATCTCCTGTACTCCAGACAGAATCCCAAACCCACAGCTGCCCTATGAACATGTTGCTGTGAAAAAATAATAGACCATTCAAATTTCAGACCAGGGAATTTTCATAGAATCACAGATTCATAGAATGGTTTGGGCTGGAAGGGACCTTTAAAGACCATCTAGTTCCAACCCCCCTGCCATGGGCAGGGACATCCTCCACTAGCCCAGGTTGCCCAAAGCCCCATCCAACCTGGCCTTGAACACTGCCAGGGAGCCAGGGGCAGCCACAGCTTCTCTGGGCAACCTCTTCCAGTGCCTCACTGCCCTCATCATAAAAATTTCTTCCTTATGTCCAGTCTAAATCTACCTGCTTTCAATTGAAAACCATTCCTCCTTGTCCTGTCACTACAGACCCTGGTAAAAAATCTCTCTCCATTTTTCTTATAAGCCCCCTTTAAGTATTGAAAGGCTGCTATAAGGTCTCCCTGGAACCTTCTCTTCTCCAGGCTTTCCTCACAGGAGAGGTGCTCCAGCCCTCTGATCAGCTTCGTGGCCTCCTCTGGTCTTGCTCCAACAAGTCCATGTCTTTCTTCCTAACCTGTTTCTTTTGTCTACTTAAAGTCCACAATTAATCTCTTTTCCACATGCTTGTTCAGTCTCTCACTGAAGCCATGCACACTTTCTGCACCCACATCAACCTTTGACAAGGTGTTTCATAAGTTTCTGACCACTGGTTTGAAGAGCTGCCTACCTTTGTTTTGGTTTTTGCTTTCACTAGCACCGTTTGATGGAGTGTATTCTCACAGTGGAAAAGGCAGTGAAGTGTTGACCTCTACTTCCAGTTACCATGTCACTGAGGTTTTTCAGGTCCCTAGCATATCCCTCTTCCCATGATAATGAATTCAAGCCTACCCCAACTTTATTCATATGGAAGGAAAAGCACACAAAGTGCTTAACAGGTAAGGCAAGCATGAAGAAGGCACAAGAGTTTCTGCAGGTGATAGCACTGAAAGGAATGACCCAGCTGATGCCTCATTCTACCACATGTGACTGTACCTTACTGTACCTTTTTGGCCACTGAAAAGATGTTTCTGTGTAATGTGTTGTTGCTATGAAGCAAGATAAAGGGTTCAGTTATGGCCCTAAATCATTAAAACAATTGAAATATTCAGGATGTTGGGTTTAGAATTGTGTGCTCAACACAGCACCAAAAAACCCCAACTGATTTCCAACTCTACCTAAGGTACAGGTATAGAAATAATACATGCACAGACTGACCATTTTTCTGAACACACTGTATAAGTGCAAACCAATAATAAAAATAAATTTATTTTTTTACAGAGCTACCATTAAAAATGAGGGTTTACTTGTTGTTTCCACTGTTTGAGGACTTATGGGTTGACATTGGGCTGTCTTCTCTTCCAGACAACGTATCCTCCGAGAGGAATGGCTAGCACCTTCTGTCGTCTCCTGGCTGGCCGTGCAACCACTGCACTCTTTGCAGCTGCAGGCACAGGGGTGTTAACCACCGGATACCTCCTCAACCAGCAAAATGTGAAGGCTGCTGTTCAGGAAAAAAGGAAACTCTTCCCTCCAAGGTAAGCACTTGGGGTTAGGCAGACAGCTGAGCACAGCACCCTGTTTACTGGGCTAGGAGCAGTTTTTAACTCTTTGAGGAAGTCAAAGCTGTGGAGTCCTTATGTGTCACACCATCTCTGTGTCTGTCCATGGGCTCTGTGGACTGACGTCCTGAAAAACAGCACCCTTTATTAATAACCCCAGGTTTAGGTAGCACAAACAACAGCCTTCAAGACCAGAAAGCAGGGATGTGAGATAATATCAACTAAAAAAAACCCATTCCAAAACAATAACAAGCCTAAGAAATGTCTCAAATTTTAGGCAGAGCACTATATTAGTCCTTTATCTCATCAGCTATCAAATACTTTGCAGCTCAACCTGGAGAAAAGGAGGCTGAAGGGAGACCTTCTCGCTCTCTACTACTGCCTGAAAGGAGGCTGTAGCCAGGTGGGGGTTGGTCTCTTCTCCCAAGTAACAAGCGATAGGACAAGAGGAAATGGCCTCAAGTTGCGCCAGGGGAGGTTGAGATTGGGTATTAGAAAACATTTCTTCGCCGAAAGGGTTGTCAAGCACTGGACCAGGCTGCCCAGGGAAGTGGCTGAGTCACCATCCCTGGAGGTGTTTAAAACACATGTAGATGTGGTTCTTAGGGACACGGTTTAGTGGTGGACTTGGCAGTGCTAGGTTAACGATTGGACTCAATGATCTTAAAGGTCTTTTCCAACCTAAACGATTCTATTCTATTCCATTCCATTCCATTCCATTCCACTCTACTGGCTAATTATATGGACTCTGCCATTAAGAAATGTGAAAATATTTTCACTCTGCAAGTAGTAAAGAACTGTCCTATATAACTGCTGCACTTGAAATACTCCTCACTGTTTCAAACTGGCTGGCTGATGATTAGAAACTAATCACAGACCTTCTTCTCTGTAGGTTGATTTTGCTGGCCATACTTGTGAAAAACTATACAGATCAGGGTCTGACAGACTTTTTTTTTTTAAGTACTGAATAGTATCCTAGATAAAATATATTTTTATAGAAATAATGGAGTTGTGCATAAAGCAAATCATTACCAGTACAAGGTAGATATGGTCTGACTCAGTTACAAAAATGCCTTGCTAAAGCATAACATCTTTATTTTCCTTGGCTTAGTACACCATGCAGATTTCTGTAAATAATAATATCATAAAAGCTAACCCAGATATTGTAGAAGAATGAACTTCCCAGCTGGCATAGATCAGAGAGTCCCACTGATGTCCACTAAACTGTGAGAGCACCTGGGCTCCAAATTACAAAGAACTTCTTCAGTTTAATTGCCTTCCTACTTGAACAGAACAGTGTTAGAGCTCTTTTATTTCTGAAAAAGAGTGTCTCAGCAGAGATTTAATGGGGCTTAGTGCACTTTCAGAGCTCATTGGGATTCATTTTCCTGATGGCCCTGAGCAGCAGAAAGCTGCAATTCCCTGTCAGTGTGGTGGCCCACTGGTGTGCAAAGTGGGGTACTTTCAGTGACCTGAATCTTCCTCTCTTCCTAAAATTCAATGCAACATATAAACCAAAAACTAATTATACTTTTAAACCATGCTGTGTACTCTGTATCTCATGATCCCTTTAACAGCTTTGTAGCCTAGCAAGGATTACTCTTCAAGGTACCACATAATTGCTTGGGATTCTTCTTCTTTTCAGTGCAGACTATCCTGATCTCCGCAAACATAACAACTGCATGGCTGAGTGCCTCACACCGGCCATTTACTCCAAGCTAAGGGACAAGATGACTCCCAATGGCTACACCCTGGACCAGTGCATCCAAACCGGGGTTGATAATCCTGGCCATCCTTTCATTAAAACTGTTGGCATGGTTGCAGGTGATGAAGAATCCTATGAGGTAAGTAATTTCCACAATACTGTTGTATTTGATAATTTTTCATGGTAATGTTCACAAGAGCTCCTTAGATGAAGACAGATTCCCTGCAGGGTATGCATTCCCAAGATAAATTGTATCCCAGAGAGTACACAAGGGGCAGGCCATGTGCATGAAGATGGTGTTTTCCATACTCTTCCACATTAGGAAATGCATGAACATGAGGCATTACTATGGGTGCCCTCTCTGCTGCAACTGAAGTTAATAAAATGTACCTGCTTGGGAGCAGCTGCTACCTGCATCCAGCAGCTGCCTTCCTTCCTACAGCTAAACTAAGTTTATGGCAAAGCTATGCAACCCTGAGACACACAAAATAAAGGTAACCTGGAAATTACATTGTGGAACAGCAGAGGCACAAGTGAAATAAAAATGTCTTCTGGGAAGTGCCAGACATCATTAAGCCACAGCTTTAGATTATGATGAAAGCCGAAGACAAACAGCATTAGGATGGACAGGTTTGTTTAACTCTGGAATGAGGAGAAAAGGAAAAGAGAAGAAAATGCTTATTTTTATTGACCTCTGTGGTCTGCTTCCTTCAGTCTACTATACAATGGTACCTATTATTATACTGTCTCCTAACAACATCCCAAGCACTGGACTGCTGATTATGGACTGGGACATCTGATGTTCTGGACTATAAGCTCCTGTCCTTTACTCATTTAAATGTGCCACTGCTCCTCATCCTCATGAAGGTGTGGTTGTGATTGGTGTTGACAGACCTGAGCCAAGTGGTGCTAATGAGGACTAGTATCCCATGTCTGTGAAGACATACGGTATTTCTGCATGACCTAAAAACACGAGACAAGCTGCCTGGGGACTCTGAGTGTGTGTTATGGCTGGTAGTAAATCCTGAAACCTAATGTAGTTGCCACCACATCCAGTACCTGTCTGTGGTAACTAGAGTAAGCTTGTAACTTAAGTAAGGCGCAATTACACCTTATTTTTCTTGCAAAGATGAGCAACTGCTGCAGAGCACTGTCTAGGTCAAAAGAACCCCTTCTTTTCATATTTACTCCTGTCTGCATTTGCAAAGCCCCCTTTACGTCTGTCACCCAGGAGCTTGTGTCAGAGGACTTCTCCTGTGGCTGAAGCTGGTGCATTTAATCATTTCGATGATGCTGCAGACTCTCTAGATTCTCTTGACTCCATAGGTGTTTGCTGAGATTTTTGACCCTGTCATTAAAGCAAGACATAATGGCTATGATCCACGGACAATGAAGCACCACACGGACCTGGATGCATCCAAGGTAGGACTGAAATAAAATAATCAAAAAATAAAGGCTCAGGGCTGCTTCTTACAGTGATGATAAAGTATGTAATAGTTTTCCTGATCCAATTCCAAAGATGTTAATTTTAGGGTCAAGGAAAGTGATATGCCACTCATGGTCCTAACAACAAGACAGTTGCATCCCTACCTTGTTCCTAGCAGGGGGATCAGTCCCAACTGTACTGTGGGCCACAGTCTCACTTGGCACCGTGGGTCTGTTCATGAGCTTACAGATAAGTGTGTGTCTAAGCTTTGGAATGAAAGCAGGAGTTGACTCTGTGATGCCCACATACACATGATCAAACCTGACCTGCTGCTTAATATTTCCTTCCTAGTTCAGCTACAGTGTGGTTTAGCACCTTCTTGGGCTTTCCTCTTTCAAAGGATTTTCTGTACCTGGTCCCTTGCCTCTACCCATATCCACATTTCCAAAAGCCACACAGATTCCTTCATATTTTGGGACCATGAAGGACTACCTGGTTACTCTGCAACTTTCATTGAGCCAAAGAAACTTGTTCCTAAAAATAACCTCCTGGTGTCTGAAACTCTGAGGTTGTCCTGGTATCCTGAGTATCTGTGATCTCATGAAGAGGTCATCATGCCTGGACAGAAAGATGCCCCTCTTGTTGTATGAAGGGATTGGGGTTTTTTTAGCGGAGTACAACATGAGGGCTGTGTGTGGACTAATGAAACATTCCTACTTCAGATCACCCATGGTCAATTTGATGAGCGCTATGTCCTCTCATCTCGGGTGCGTACTGGCCGCAGTATCCGTGGCCTCAGCCTTCCTCCTGCCTGCACCAGGGCAGAGCGGAGAGAGGTGGAGAACGTTGTGGTCACTGCACTCTCTGGCCTGAAAGGAGACCTCTCTGGAAAGTACTACAGCTTGACCAATATGTCTGAGAGGGATCAGCAGCAGCTTATTGATGTAAGTATAGCTCCAGTGCTGACACCACCTTCATTTATTCTTGTTTATCTTAACTTTCGTCTTTCTTTGGGGCACATGCTTTCCTGTGTAGCTAAGGAGGATAATCACAGCATTAATCCAGCAGTTAATAGCCTGTCAATATTTTTAATGTAATGGCAAATCATCCAGGGTTTGTATTTTGTCTAAGTACACAACTGTGCAGGTCCAAAATGTGGAGTTATATTCCAGATAGCAAGATCTGTGTCAAATCAAATATACCTGGCTGCTGTCACCTCTTTGGACGAATAATGAAGTAAGTTCAGGACTTTTTCTTGGTCATTTCCTTGAGCAAAGATTGATATTTTCTATATTAATAACCATTCTAACTGAAAATATTACATTGAAATAAGCATATTATCTGTGTTCTAGACTGTCAGGGTGGGGGACTTTGACTATAATTTCTTTATGTCAAAAGTACACTTATTCTAATTTCCCAAAAATGGCTGTAGCCAACTGCACCCAGGTGACCTTTTCTCAGTCCTGTAACTGTGTTTCAGGACTTGGAGGATCAGGCCCATAACGAGAGTTTTCATTGTCACACAGATGGAAACACAAGGATTTTCATCATGGATTTTGTCACAGCATGTGACATGTCAAACAAACCTTTTAAGTATCCAAAGGAATGGCTGTACCCTGTTAGCTATATTCATGGCACATTAATCCATAACATCAACCAAAAGGGAGCTGATGAAGTAACATAACTATTTATAACCCTGGAACTAGGTGTCACAGTCTGGATTAACCAGGAGTTAAGAATTTATGTACGGTCAGTAACTTTTTTAATTGAATGTCCTTGGTAATATGTTTATTGACAAGACGTTGATGACCTATTGTAGGTTTTATTTCATTGCCTTTTTCAGCAGGAGAGAGCTCCACAGAAAGCAGAGGTCAAAATAGGAGTGTGGAGAGTATGATTCCTTCACGGTTTAAGGCTAAGTCCTTTGGGAAGTGGAACAGGCTTCACTGATTCAGCATTTTACCTTGTTTTCTTTGTTTTTACGGTAATGCAAATATATAGAAATCAGGGCATTGAATGTTGTAACTTCAGATTCCATCTTTAACTCATACTATTGCTTACCTTCTCCAGTACTTTAGGACCTTGAACATCTATGGTATCAGATTTTCTGCCAGCCTTCAATAAGCACCATTTGATCTCGGTAAGATCAAATCAGTGATAGCTGAATGGCATTCAGCACAGAAGGCGTTTGGTACTTTGCAGATTTGGGCCATATGCACATAAGGGAAACTAATAGTGCTCAGCTGTTTTCTTACAAAAAGGGGAATTTTTCTTTCAAGCAAAACTGTCAAGTGGAGCAAGCTGAGGAAAGAAATGTTGTGTTCCTGTAATGAACAAAGAGAACTCTGTACCTTTTCTTTCTGCATGGCTGGGGTTCTGGCTACATCATGTCCATCACAGGGTATTCAAAGATGAAAACCTAAAATTCTTCACTAAGGGGAAAAAGAAGTAAAGCATATCAACTTGTTTACCATGTCATATTTATTCTGGATAGCTTGCCTCACTATTCTTAATTAAACCCTAGATTTAAAAAAAAAAAAAAAAACCAAAAACCCAACAAACAACAACACCCCCTCCTGCAAAACTCCCACACAACATGCAACACGGCATTATTTGAGGAATTAAGAACTAATAATTTTTCAGCACACATATGAAAATCAAATACTTATTTGCTTTGGGAAAAAAAAACAACTCAGTTAAGAGAAAATCTAAATGACTTGGAATGTGGCAAGTCAATGGCACAGCAAGTGCTACATTTATTAAATCAGAAATAGCATCTCTGTTAAGGAAAAGAACAAGTCTGTGATTCAAAAAGGTCAAGCTTAGCACTGATTTAATTCCTACCTTGACTTCATGCTTGGAATAAATTGCTAAATCTCTGTGCTCTGTCTTACCTTTGAAAAATGTTTTTGGCAAAACCTGGTCATATTACCAATGTCAGTGAGAATCTGCAAGACTTAAGAAAATTAGCTCGGTAAAGTGCTTTTAGTTTTCAGAAGAAGGAACCAGATTCACAACCTGCACTATGTGATTTACTTGCACATTGATTGCCTTCACGTAAAATGTATTAGGCAGCGTTACACAGCTTCCTTGAAAAAACCTGAATTTTGTTTTGTTTTCTCTCTCTCTTTCTCTCTCCCTTTGGCTGCATTTCGGTGTCCAGGATCATTTTCTCTTTGATAAGCCAGTGTCCCCTTTGCTAACGTGTGCTGGGATGGCACGTGACTGGCCAGATGCCAGAGGAATCTGGTATGTTGCGTGAGATGCAGAAGCTTGTGTCATGTTTTAAAGATTGTGTTACAAATCTCCTTGCTTGTCCTAACCTTGCAGTAACTCTGTCCCCATACTCACAGCATGTTCGGTTTGCTTTTAAAAAAAAAAAAAATATAAAGTAAAATTCTTGCTTAATTTGAAAAAAAAAGAAAAACAAAATCCAGTAATGAACAACAGAATGGGTAAAACCTTTATTTTCAAGAAGCCATCGCTAACATCATCCACAAAACACAGCATCATAGGCATGGCTCCTTCTTTGGGTTTTTATCTCCTTTTTTTTCTACTTCTAGATAAAAATTTGATTTGGGAAAAAGCCCGTGAGTCACCATGCAGCCGGCAGAGCTGAGGTTACAAAAGCAGCTCAAACACCAGATTGTAGCCATGCTGTCAGCTAGGAACCACCGGCCATACAGCTGCAGCACAGCACATTGCAAATTTCTCCCCCCCCGCCCCCCCGTCACTGTCAAGAAACAATGTTAGTTTAATTCCCACAGCTGAAAGTAACCCTTACTTTCCAAATGAACTGGACAAAAAAGAGATACAGAAGTTGAATTTCCTATTTTGTTCTAGGTCTGTTTCTACTTTCACAACACATGACATATTTTGTGCCCAAATACAATATTTTCTGTGGAGAGAAAGGGATAACAGCTCTGAGATCAGCACAGACACCCGCTAACAGAGGATAAGGGCAGCTGTGCAGTGCATAGCATCTGTATCCATCTTGGTATATGTCTAGGCATTGCCAGATGCTTTAGTTCTGAAAAATTAGGCTAAAAAGGATTCTGAGGAATCACCTAGCCTATCTCCTTGCCCTAGGCAGGTTCAGAACTTTCAGAGAGAATGGGACCTTATGTGGAAAAAAACCCCCAACTGTTCTCCAAGCAGTGTCTGACAATACTGGCTCATGTTCAGAGACACCATCAGTACTACTGCGATGAGCTAAACCTGATTTCTTTTGGGGAGCAGGCGCTGTGAAACTTGATGATCCATGAAAATTGATGACCTGCTGGAAATCTGTGAGGATTTTTTTTCTATTTCAACAAGCTTCAGATTAGTTCCCTGGTCCCCATGTGAATCAGAGGAAGGCGAAAAGGATCAAGCTAAGGCATCAAAGTCATTGTCTCTGCAAACAAACAGAAGTACCAACAAGACAATTACAATCCAGGGATCTCCTGAATAAAACAGACCTGAGTTTTGGCTTGTTTTACATGTGAAATATCAGGCAGACCGGAAAAAAATTAGTAGGATTGGAAAGTATTTCAGTAAGCCACATTTGGAAAACTTGCCTTTCTCTTGCAAGAAATTGTTGTCAAAAAGACCACATGTTCTGGAAATTCTTTAGCTTATAAAGATTGCAATCCTGTCCTTGCGATGGGCTGCAGGACTGTTCACACTGACCTCACCGGTGGCAATGGCACAGTTTAAATGCACTCAGCGTGGCCTGCTTTCATGTTCCTTAAAGCAACAGGGAGACTTAGTTCTGAGTCAGGCCAACATCAGACTGTTTGGAAAACCCTCCCCTAAACATATGTAAGTAACTGAAGACAAGGTAACTGGACCTCGAGTGACCATAACGTCAGGGCACAGGATATTTACACCTGCTCAGTGTTGCACTAGCAAACTACAAGTGTGGGAACAAAGGAGGCACAGTAAAAGGCCAGTTGAAAGTCAGGCTTTTGGTGAACTTGACCTTTCAAATTTCATATGTTTCAAGCCTGGTAATATTCCACTGTTTGTACAAATGAGTCTGATCCCATCAATCATCTTCTACGTGCCACAGAAAGCCTGTAGTAGAAGACAGAGAAAGTGGAGAAAAAGCTAGGAAAAGTGACCTCAGGTTTGACCCAGCACTTAATAAACCTAGCCACAACTGATCTGTTTGAAGCAATAGTGGGTATCTTCAGGCATTTTTATCTTGACTGACAAGCCAGCATCGCTAATGTGCTGTCCGGAAGCAACATGCAGCTGATGTCCTCAGACACATAACTTGACTGATGTGGCAATCCAGTGCTACCAAGCGATACAGAGGACACTGGGATTTGATATAGGGGAGAATACAATTAAGTAAGGACATATTGCTTGGCCCCCAGCAGCATGGAAATGTTAGGTTTTTTTCCTAGCTCCACAGTTTTCTAAGAACAATAAAACCTGTCCCTGGTGACAGAGGATGCAGAGCTTGCCTGTGCTCGTGCTAGAGGACATGTTTTTCCTCGCTCAGTGCCACAGCAGCATGATGTGATCAGAAAAACTGCTCTTCTCGCTATGCCCGAGAAACCCAAGTAATGCCATTGGCATGGGAGATCCAACTGTGAAAGCAGCCCAAATCCCTAACTCTGAAGAACAAAGTTATTTTGCTGTGCTTAACTTCTCCACAGCCCTGAAACACTGTGATAAAACTAAGGATACTGAGAAGTAATTTTCAGGGCTTGTCTTTTTAAAGATACTCTTTTTCCTTCCCTCTCAACCAGGCATAACAATGACAAGACATTTCTCATCTGGATTAATGAAGAGGACCACACCAGGGTGATCTCCATGGAGAAGGGTGGCAACATGAAACGGGTGTTTGAAAGATTTTGTCGTGGTTTAAAAGAGGTAGTGTCTCAATAAGTTTATTATTCCTATTAGTTCATTGTTGCGCTCTTGTCAGCACTGCTTACTGTGGGTCATACTGAACTGACATCTCCGGGAACAACAAAATGAAGTAACACCAGTCCACATAGCAACCCACACTAATGCAGTTTAAGAAGGAAACATGGGCAAACTGCTAGCTGAGTTGTAGGCAAAAATAAAAAAATTGTCTTTGTAGCTTTTCCATTAAAATCTTAAGCACAGGCTGGCTAAAGATATAGCCCTTTTTTGCCATTTTGTTCCAATGGGCTGTGGGAATTCATAAATCAAGCATTTTATTTGGATTGCCTGATCTGACTGACTGAAGAATTTATTTGACCCAGCCACCTGGTTCTCGTCCCTGATGCTGGGAGCAGAGTGGATGCTGCTGAGGCTGTGCACAGGACTCAGGGCTTAGGACCCCTTGGCCCACTGCCACTTTTGGGGAGATATGGGGTTTTGTGATTAAAATACTAAGAACTGGTAGCCAGGGCTCTGGGATTTTATTCTGGTCTAGCTATTCACAAAGATAAAAAAGCCTTCATGAGATGGCGTGTGGGTTAAAACAGTTTTGTCTATACAATCCGGGTATGGCCCAAACTGGCTCTGGGCCCAGTGCAGCCCTGCCTACTGCTCTGCCAGAGAAAAAGCTGCTTTAACAGAGAAAGATGACTTTACTGTGTCCCACAGGCAATACCACAAGGTGCTGTGGAAGAACTGACGTGGCCAAACACTGTTCTCCACTGCTCTTGTCCTCATTATTCCTGGATGGGTTGCCATAATACAGGGAAGCCTAGAGGTTAAGCTAGGAAAGGTTGAAATGGGCTTAATATCGTCTCCAAGACTGTAAGAATATTTTGGCTGCATAAAACAAGTATTACTCCTCACTGGGGCCCTTGGCATGCTTACTTCATCTGACCTGTGGAAGAAGAACATTTGTCTCCATCAGACTGCTTTTCTTCCTGGGTATGGAAATGCATGTTGAGCCTTGGACCACTTGTTTCAATCATCTGACCTTGGCAAAACAGCTTCTCTGGCTTTCTAGAGACACCCCTGTCTCAGAAAATCCCCAGCAAGTGTAGAGCTAATACAGCTGTGCATCGCTTCCAGGTCACTTCATAGCCCCCAGCCAAAAAAAAAGCCAGGCCATGTAGGGACAGCAGGGAACTGCAATCTCTTGATTGTGGAAGCAGAGGAACTGCAACCAGAGCAGGTGTCTGAGGTGAGAAATCAGGTGTAGTTTCCCACCAGCATTTCTGGTGTCCTCACACAATACAGAAATGATGTTAGGAGAGTCCTTTATCCTGTATTCTTCTGCAGAACGGAAGTGTTCACCTATATTGGCAGAGGTCTTGTGAGCATGAGCTGGTTTATGTATCTCATTGTCCTCTGGAGGAGAACTGAATTGAAATTTTATTTGGATTGCAGAAGTAAGTCCAGGAAGTGTAGATGAGTGAACATAGCACCAGCCTATTCAAAGGTCAATAGACCCTCGTGATTTTTCTGCGGATAATTATTTCATTCTCTAATATGATCAGAGCTCTAGTAATGAAAAGCATTATATACAAGCTATGTTGTCTCTTTATAATGGAAGTGTGGCATTTAGAAGTCAAGTATACTCCCCTAAGAGTCATGGCATCACCTTGAAAATTACACAGAACTTAGCTTCAGGTCCTTTTGTTTGCTTTGTAGTGTTAGAATCCTTTGGGCTTGTGTGTTGCAACCAAGGTTAGAAAGACATGGCAAAAGCAATAATTCTTATGTGAAGATATGGTTTCACAGGCTAAGGCTGTACCAAACCACCATGACAAGGAGCTTTTTGATAAAGTGACAAAGAGTCTGCAAGCTAGTGGTTGTGAGAAAATGGTGAAGAAATCCTTGTAATATGCACTGGGGATCTTGGTATCTGATGAATGCAAACATTTGCATCTGATCCAAACCAGACTGTACTCAGGTGTAAATTTATGCAATTCCATTGGTGTTAGTGAAGTTCATCAACACAGACACATGGTGAAAAGTATCTTGGCAATAAGCAGACTTCTTAAGATATTTGTTTGCTGCCCTTTTTGCTTTTTTTTTTTTTTTCCTTTTTTTCCATCATAGGTGGAAAGATTAATTAAAGAACGGGGCTGGGAGTTCATGTGGAACGAGCGTCTCGGATATGTTCTAACCTGTCCTTCCAACCTGGGAACTGGTTTACGTGCTGGAGTCCATGTTAAACTGCCCAAGCTTAGCAAGGTACGTAAGTCATTTAAAAGGCCAGTGACATAATTCAGCCTTTCTGATTTGTAAAGGAACAAATGAAAAATGACAGCTTACAGTGACTGCACATTAGCATGATGTGTAACAAGGTTCCAGGGATAATGTATGACTAATTGAGCACACTTTTATTCTGCAAATTATTGTATTTGTTATGGAAATTAATCTACTCAGCAGAGAGCCACCAAGACAGGCTGTAATCCAATGACTGAGAAAACTATCCATCTCTGCCTTTCTGGAGATGCTATTAAGTCATGGATAATAGCATTGCACTGATTTTGCACAACACACAGTGTAAAAGGTGTTAAGCTCAAACCCGTGTCTTCTGATAGGATCCCAGGTTTACAAAAATCCTGGAAAACCTGCGTCTGCAAAAGCGTGGCACTGGTGGAGTGGACACGGCAGCTGTAGCAGATGTGTATGATATCTCCAACCTGGACCGCATGGGTCGCTCAGAGGTAACCTGTTCTTTTTTTGTTTTCCTTGCTGTTTAGCTCCAATCTGTTCTGATATGAGTCAGTTTCCCTTTGGTTGGGTTCGCTCCACTGACCTCAGTGGAGCCATGGCAGATTTTACTCCTGATGAATCTAGTCCCATGGAAATGCTTACTCAAAGAAATATTATTAATGTGCATGAAGTGCTTGACAAATATTCCTGTTATGGCAATGAAAACAAAACAACCCTGAGCAAGTTCCACAAATGTGACTTGCTTGCACCATGTGCTGAGGACCTCCATTGAGAGCACGCAGGTGCTGGAAAGGTTTGGCTTTGGTAACACACATCCCTCAGGATGATGTTTCTCAGCATCACAGCACAACGCTTAGACCTACCTGCCTGCTGGAGTGCCCAGCTATCAGAGCGGTGTCTGGCAGGCTCTACAGTGCTGGACATGGGAAGTGAGACATGTTTTTAAGTTGTACAGTGGGTACTGAGCTAGCTACTACACATTGGGCAGGTACCTGCTGTACCTGCTGCCAAAATATTGCGGAAAGCAGGGACTGAGTCCTAACCTACATGGGGAATCAGGCACTGGAAGCAAGACTGGCTTAAGGCGTTGTATTCCTTTTAGTATTCAGTCATGCACTTTCTCCACAGTTAGACAGCAGGACAAGGCCAGTCCTCTCACTCCAAAATAACTGAGAAGAAGGAATTGGTACAACCTTCATGTGTCTTTTGTGGCACTGAGTAGAGGACATGGGAGACCTATGGTTAAATCAGGGCAAAGATTTAATTGTCTGCTCTGAGCCCTCCATGTTGGGCTGCAGGCTGCAATGAGATGGGTTCATCTCAGAAATTCGTTTTGAAGCTATTTCAGTTTGATTTGTTGTGCCAGAGTGTGGAAATGACCCTACAGCCTGGTGCTGCTGCTGCTCTCCTGGGAGAGTTGGGTCCCAGACCTCACTCCAGTTTCATATTTAAGTATTTTATAAAGCAGAACAGCTCCCAAGATCAAATTTACTTGAGGATGGGAGAGAAACAGCCATGTCAAAGAGCTGCAGCCTCCTCCCATTAGCTCTGCCTGAGCCAAACCCTTACTCTAGGTCACAGGCTGTAAGGTCTCACTGAGACCAGGGCTGTGTTCACCCTTGGCCACGTCAGGAACAACTGAGACAAAAATTTACCTTGCAAGGATCCTGTAAGTCCAGTCATTAGAGCACTCTGCTAGTGGATAGGAAACAAGAGGTTCAAACCTTCTGTCAAATATGTCTTTCACCCCCAGGCGCATGCTGTAACCTCTCAGCTATGGCCAACTGGGCAGGCCCTGGTGGGACTGATGTCTCCTGAGGACCCTTTTTTCCATTAGCAATGCAATACACGATTTGGGCTCCGAGGCCAACCTGCTTGTATATGTCAGGATTTGAAGGGCTGCCTACTTGCCCAGCAGCAAAATTTTAATTACCTTGGGGCCTTTGCTGCATGTTAAAACTCGATTGCAAAGAAAAGCATGCTGTGAAGGTGTGTTTATTCAGCACAGCACCGAGAAGCTTTGGCAGCTTAGATATAGATGCAGTTTGGTCCTTGTGTTGCAGCTCAGTACCTGAGTTCAGCCAGATTCTTGGTAGGTTTTCATAACACGAATATAACCCTGGGATAATGCACCAAGTCAGGTCTTCTGTGCTTTCTTATTCAGACATGCTCTAGAATGTCTTCACAGCCAAGGAGCATTTGGACAGGGGTTTGGAAATCTTAAATTCTGGAGTTTCATGTAGGCAGCTATGTTCCTTTGGATCTAGACTGAAATAAAGTTAAAAACTATTAACCTGCATTATTTGCTAAAACATTCTGTTACGAAGACATTTATTGATACCTGAAACATCATCATGTATGCTTTATAGTAAAATAACACTATTAATACAAAAGGATTACATGGCCTGATTAATAAATATGAGTTCTACTGACAGATGGCCCAAGCCTACAAATTTTTGCTTATATGAAGACTTCCACTAAAGTCAGTGATGCCTCACATAGCAAGGATTCAAAGGATTAAGCCAATAGATAAGATTCAATCCCTACTTTGAAGATTTTGAAATCTAAATAAGACAAGACAAACTCAAGGGGATAGAAATGTTTTATTATAAGACATATTTTTTTCAGTACATAATAAAATAAATTTCATTATTTGGTAAATGTGTTTGCAGAACTGAATTATGTTCCCAAAGGTGCAAGACAAAATTGTTTATATTTTTGCTTTGTTTCAGTTACTGGTCAATGCAAACTTAATATGAAACTCCTTTTCTCCTGGAGGGTGCAAATTCAGACCTCTGATTTCCCAACACAGCTGATCTGTAAAAGACAATAAAATAAACTGCTAAGCCACTGAAATGCTTTATAGTAAAAACAAATCCCTTGAAAATCAGCAATTGTCACAATAAAGACACAATGCGATTTAGTCTTCGCATTCGGTTTTAACAACCCAGTCATTAAAGGTCGCTAATGAACCATTTCATGAAGATTAAGAAAAATCAGTGCTATAGCTTGCTGGCTAACAATACCACAGGGCCTGTGGTCCTGCCTGTGAAGAAAGTCAGCTGGGGACAAGGCACCTTGTATTCTTCAGCAATTTTGAAAAAGGTTAGAAAGACACCACTACCCCTGCCACATAGAATTGCAAATTTTGGTGCTGCTTCGGACCTGGAGCATATCTGACCCCTGCCAGTGCAAACCAAGAGCTGAAGACAAAGGAGTGATGGATGATGTAGAGCTAGCATGAGTTTAGGATGAGTGCCTCTGCTTCAGAGAAGTGGGTCCTGGGCTTTGCAAAACCACCTCAGCGATGCCAGCACACTTGGCAGAATGTGTAGGACATCTTTCCCCACAGCTGACGAATCATCACAGCAGGGTTTGTGGTCATCTGCAGGGGAACAGAGGGCCCTGAGGCACGCCTGTGAAAAAGTACAAGACTCTGGTTTGATGAGTTTTCTCAGGTAGTGTAAATGGCAGTGGCCAAACAGGTGGTCCTGCCCTCCTCCCAGCCATGTGAAGGACTCCTACCCATGCCTTCAGCGGCATTCAGGGCTGGTGTGAATCAGGGCAATGGGCCTCTGTCCTCCTCTCCTTGCACCACCATCTGACTCCGTGCTCACACAAATAAGTGCCTCTGCAAGCACAGGGGTGGTACAGGCTTGGTCGCTGGGAAGACACAGCACTGCTCTTTTGGTTTCTTCATCCTTGTATGTTGAACGTGGCAAACACAATGGAGAAGCACCCCGGCTGTGCCAGATACTACTTCCCAGCAAACGTCTGGGGACGATCCTTACTCTCATGGTGGTCCCATTTGAAATAAGTCTCTCAACTCATGCCTAAATATTTTATATTAGGACTGTTGCTTGCTTGCTTTGTTCCTACAGGAATATGAGTAGGAGGAGAATTTGGTGAAAATAACTTTAGGGCCTATTTGAAAATTTCTGTTGCTGGTGGTGCAAACTCAGGGCAAACAGGAGAAAGGAATTACCATGGGTTTCCACTAGACCTGCACGACCCATACTCCCTGTGCCACAGGGTGTGTCATCTCTATGCCGTGACCATCCTTACTTACAGCTTTACCAGCTGTTGTAGTACAAGACAATATTCCCTTCCTCTATTACTAGCATTAGCTAAAGCTTCTATAACTACTATTTTCTTCTTCTTGTAGGTGGAGCTAGTCCAGATTGTCATTGATGGGGTCAATTATCTAGTTGACTGTGAGAAGAAACTGGAAAAAGGTCAAGACATCAAAGTGCCACCACCATTGCCTCAGTTTGGCAGGAAGTGATCTTGCTGCTGATGGTGGCAACTGATGGAAAATATGGCTGCCATTCTGACAGAAAGGCACCTCTGTATATCTCTGTATAAATACCTTGTGTAATAAAACACTACCTGATACCTGATGTCTCCTTAGATGCCTGATTGCACTGGCAGAAGCTAGTCTTCATGCTGCTTTACTGGGATGCACCCAATACAACCACCTTGGTACGCTCTTTTGTGGGGACTGCTTTCCTTTCTTGCTTGGTTGGTGATAAGAAAAGTACTACCTCAGTAATGCAAAAAAGCACAAATCCTCAATTCTAGCCTGCATTTGCACTTACGGCCATACTTACAAAGTCTCCTATGAGCACCCGATTTTCACTCACAGATGCACTTCTCTCCAGCGACTGTCCAGGCAGCCGAAATCTGCCAGCCTGAGGGGCAGGTGCTGTGAAGTGCTTGCTGCTTTTTCAGCAACCATTGGACACCATAGTGAGTTCAGCAGATAACTGGAGTAGGCAGCCGCACGTGCGTTCAGTCTCTGAAGTCCACCACTTGACCTGTCATGAGGAACTCAATGGTGTCTCTGCATGGGAGCTGTCTCTTCTCTGTCCAGGACTGACCTGCACACAAAATTCTTTACCAGGTCATCCCAAACCCTCAGACTTCTTCACTCCTGGAGAACTCACCAGGTCACTTCTCAGCTGTTTCCCTCAGGCATCATTTCTGGCCTGTGGCCTTGGGCTGCAGCAAGCTGGCCCAAAAAATCAGCAGGCAAATCACCTTGTTGATATACTGTATCCAACATCAACATGCCAAGCATGGTCTGTTCCAGTCTTCTCCTGTAGCTTTCAGGTTCCAGGTAATGGGACCAGGCTCAGTCAATCATCATACCTTGAAGTGCCCGAGGACATACGACCACTCTGAGTAAGATCTCTGTGCTCACCACTATTCCACATGGTGAGCAGCTTGGTGGAAAGAATAGCAGACATGCACAGTCCCATTGCTTGCTTCTTTTTTTCACATTGAAACATACTCAGTGTTTCACAGTAATCGCATTCAAAACACCAGTTCTCAGGGGGGAAAAAAAGTCAAAACGTGCTCTGATGAATGTGCTGTGTTGCTGTTGAGCGGGAAGCAGTATCAGCAGAAAATGTTTTAGGTCCGTGTAGACAGCAAAATGGCACTGCTGAGGTGCCCATTGCTGCTGTAGGTATGGGTATGTCTAGGACATGCAGTCCAGTAGTGTTCAAACTGGCATTTTGGAGCCCATTGCAGCACTCTGAGCAATGCTAATTTAGTTTATAAAACTCATGCAGTGTAACCTCTGAGAAAACACTGAGAAAACATGTGTTGGTCCTAGTTTAATTCTCATGTGGTAGGAACTCCACTAACAAAGCATCCTTCATCAGAAACCTCTCAGCTGACATCTGTACAATGCCAGCCTGGTGCAAAGCCTCTTGAGGTGTTTTTTCAGTGAGTCATATCTGAAGAGCAGTGACTGGATGGCTAGGCCATAACCAATTACAGACTTTAAAAATCACAATTAGAAGCTGATTGAGAGCTAGATGGTGAATTAGCAGCTCTTGGAAATCAGCAGCATGGTGTGCTCTTGTTTCTCGCTCAGAAGTAGAGCTGTTGCGTATAAATTAGGTTGGAGCCTCCTTATGATTGCTGTTTTCATCCTCATCTATGCTAGACACATTCCCTAACATTTTGCTACTGACTTTATAAATGGTGATTAATAATAGTAATTCTAGGGAAAGGAAGGGGACTTCTGGTGATTTCACACAGAAGGCAAACAAGTAAAACTTGTAAGACTTCACTGTCAGCTCTCCAAAACACTCAGATCAATACAAACTTCAACTGTGGGCCAAATGTGCTCAGATTATAGCCTCTACTTCTTTTCTCCTGCTGACTTGTAAACTTCTGATAGGCAGTAGTACGAAGCCCAGCTGGCAGCCATTTACTGATAGCATTCCTGAGGGGTTGATATTAGAGCTGATTATACTGTTTTAATACCTTCAATAATGACCTGGATGATGAGGTGCATTACACAGCCAGCCAGTCCACTGCTGGTGCTAAATAAAAGAGAGCAGATGATACACTGGAGAGCAGGGCTGCTCTTAGAGCGCATTTGACTGGAGAAATGGGCTGACACAAATCTCGTGAAGTTCAACAGAGGCAAAGTCCTGTGCTTCTGCAGCTCCATGCAACAGCATAAGCTGGGGGACAACTGGGTGGAAAGCAGTTTTGCAAGGACTTAGGGTCCTGGTGGACAGCAAGCTGAACATGAGTCAGCAGCATGCCCATACTGGGCTGTATTACACAGGAGTGTAGCCAACAGCTTGAGGGATGTGATTATTACCCCTCCGTTTCATACTTGTGAGACTTCATCTGGAGTACCGTGTTGTGTTTTGGGCTTCCCCAGTACAGAAAAGACAGTGACAAACTGCAGCAAGTCCTGGACAGGGCCACCGAGATGGTTGGGGCTGGGGGGCTGGAGCCTTCTGTGTAATGTGAAGCTGAGAGAACTGGAGAAAAAAAGGCTAAGGGGAGATCTCACTGATATCCACAACTGCTGTCTACTTCAGAGAACGCAGAGAAGACAAGCTCATGACTCTTCTCAGAGGTTCACAGTGATAGGACAAGAGGCAACAGACACAAGCTAGAACACTGGAAATTCCAGTTAGATATTAGGGAGACCTTTTGCACTATGCGGGTGGTCAAACATTGGAACAGACTTGGAGAAACTCAAAACTCAAGGAATAAGGTCATAAGCAATCTGATCTAAGTTGGCCCTGCTTTGGGGCTGGGGTGGGATGGGTTGGGTGTGTTGGACCAGATCACCTCCAAACCTCCAGCCTATATAATTCTGTGATTCTGTGATTGCATCAATTATTGCAAAATGCCTGTGGACGAGTAAATAAGCAAGAGAAATGCACTGTCCATCCCGTGCTCTAACCAGACATGGAATTAAGCCTGCACAAAATATGGATACTCTGATACGATTTACACTGTTACAATTAAACTGTGGCTTTCTCTGTACTGGTGGCTTCCAAGTGTGTCCCTCACAATCAAAATACTCTTCCTCATAGGGATGATTTTGTAAAGGCTTGTTATTTGCCATCTACATTTTTCACTTCTGCACTATTTCTCACTCTCCTTGGCCTTTATACAGTCAGCAAGAGTAACTCAGCTGATTAATAGGAATGATGTATTTTCATTCTTCATTCCACATCACTATTTAGTATTTTAAATAAAACTAGGACAGTCCGATATCCATAAATATTATGCTGGACATCCTTACTCAGTCCTGCTGCATCATTACAGCCCTCAGACCAGTTTGCTGTCTGCTTGGACCACATTTGTCCCCAAGCTGAGTACATCCTGGGGCTGGGGGTGCGGGGAGGTGGGGGGGGTCTGTTCCTGTAAGCCTTCAAATGACACTATGCAGCAACACTGCAGCTGCACTGTTTCCAGAGGATATGCTCAGGTGAATAGCTGTAGCAGGAAATAAACAACCTGAAAGGTTGTCAAACAAAAAAAAAGGAGAATCATACAGATTATGATTCAATAAGAAGACATTAAAGGTTAAAAAGCTGGGTTGCTGCACTAATACTAGACATACGATGTTACTTCTTGTTTTCTCATATTTAGTTTTCCCATGCCATCAATTCTGCATTGCTGAGATCCTCATCTGCCAATAAAACTCTTTCCTCATAGATTCAGACACTGATTCTCTATAAATCTTTGGATTTTATTTGATTAAGTACTCCAAGAAGAGCTATATGCTTTGCCTCAAGTACTTTTATCATCTTCTTGATGAATGCATTAGCAACTAGGGATCAGCAAAAGTAAACGCTCAGGTTATGCTCCATCAAAGCCCACCAGTGCTCCATCAGGCAGTTCATGCAGGGTGAGAACTGGAGTGGAATCTGTCATAAGAGGACAAGGGAAAAGTGGGCACTGTGCTCTCAGCTCTACCAGGAAACGGACAATGACTTTGCAAGAAGTGCCTCTCTACAACAGTGAATACATTCTTCTGTGCTGAAACTGCCATACAAATACTGCTCTATTAATAAATACCTTGTCTAAATGGCCAGGTAATAGGAATAAACTGTACTGTACCACAGAGGACAAAAGGCCCTCAGAATGCTACACATACTTTGTCCTGTGCACTACTAAAACATTAGCATTAATGATAGACCTTTTTCAATGCATGTACAGGATGAAGGAAGAGAAAAAACAGTGGATGAGAGGAACACAGGCTGAAAGAACAGAAGAAAAGAGCCAAGGAAAACAGAAATTAGGTAATTCTCAGCCAGTCAGGGGCATAATTACATATATCAGGAAATTCAAGCATGGAGATTTGAGCCAAATTATTTGTGCCAAGCTGGGTTTGGAGCTGTGCTGAAGCTAATACACACAGTGACTGACTCAGAAAAGCCAGCTGTTGCAACAAGCCCATGGCCTGGCTAAGAAGCATTGTCAATAAACTGGAAAGTCAGGGACTGGCTCAATTGTAAAAGTCCAGCCAGGAGCAGGGTCAGAGGCTTGAGGGAGGCAGAAAACCCGAGCCCACGGCATGGAGTAGCAGGCATGATGCTGCCTCGGGACAGGGTAAGGGATGCTGCAGGACAGCAGATCCAAAGAAAGCTAAACACACACATATAGCTTCACAAAGAGGGCTAAAACTTTCATGTATTTGGTAACTGGGCTCCTAAGACATATGCAAGACAAATTTCTGCATATTAGCAGGTCTCATGGGACTGAATAAGCTATTGAATAAACACATACTGCCTGGAGCTCTTCAGTTTTCTGAAGTTGTAAGGTCTATCCCATCACTAGAGGGCTGAATATGAGCTGTTTTTTCCCAAGAAATATAACACAACATGGTGCTATAGCAACATCATAGTGGTAGAGGACTGACTGATTGTGGCATCTTCCAATTTTGGCTTTATTCCATGCACTGGTGTTCACATAACTCATGGAAACAAAATTCATGCCTCGCTAGGGGCGTTCCCTGTAATGAAGACTTTGGTAGGTGGGACTACATGTACTGAACTGATTTATTTTCTGAAGCGTGATTTAAAAGCTTAAGACTCAACCCTGTAGCTATGACAGTTATAATTGATTTCACTCGTGACACCTCACACTCAAAATCATTTGCTCTCCTAACAAAAACTGACTAGACAGACTTTGAAAGAGCATGAAACTGTCACTCTTACAAGAATAATGCACACCTGAACACACCTGATGTAATTTTTCTCTGGAAGTATCAAAAAGGCAGCAGGTAACATAAGGAATGAATTACAGCAAATATTTATATGCAGAATTACTTTACTAATAAGTTTTGTCAGAATGTAATTTAAGACCTGCCAAAATAATTAATGTTCATCTTTCTACTGTAATGCCTTTTACAGTTACTTTCAGCTTAAGGCTTCATTAAAAGATGAAAGATGTTAAACAGCCATTTATTTTGCCTGCAAAGATGCCTGAAGACATGGCATACAGAAGCGCACTACATATAGTACAGAAGTCCTACCAAGTCAAGTCATCCAAGAGGGCACAAAAATAGTCATCTGCTGCACAGCATAATGTTGTTGATTGACACCACATTTTTAATTCACTTAGTATAAATTATTATAGAATAAGACTGGGCTTATAATGAGAAAATACCAGCTACATTACAATACTAACTTTATCAGTAAAGAAGATACATGAACATATTTTGTTCATCTACCCTTTTTTCTGGGAACTCAGATGGATCCAAGGGTTTCTAGACAAAGGGGGAAAAAACTTCATTATTGATGTCAGTTAATATTAGTTCAGTTTGTGCACGTGTATTCTTGTTTGAAATGAAAATTTTTTCCATAAAAACGGTCTATGCCTTTATCAAAGTACCTGTCTTAGCTCTTGTTCCAGTTTCGTAGCTCTGCTTTCTGAAGCAGGATTTGCTCTCAGTTATATTGTCAGTCAATCGGCAACAGGGGCATGAGCAGAATTATCAGGAAAATGTATGCATCTCATTAATGCCAATGACAACCACCTTAAAAATAATTAATATCTGTATTTAAAAGTCTAAAAAGGTCTAAATGCTGACAAGACTATCTATCTATCTAAATCTGTACCACCAAATATGGAGATACTTGCATATATATACACACACACACATATATTTGGAGGTGGACTTCCCTCCAAGCCAGAACACCTTCTCAAACCCAAACCATTCAAGAAAGCTTCTGCTTGCAGTTTTAAAGTGTTTTTCCTTTATTCTGTGAAACAGTAGCTTTATTCAAAATAAAGCAAATACTGTAGAAGGAAGAGGCCACTACATCCAAATGTATGCCAGCGAATTGGAGAGGGTAATCTATTCTTCATTTCTTCACTCTTTTACATCTTCAGCCCTATAAATTAAAACTTACTCTGTGGTATTAAGATACAAGCTAAAGTGTAGTGCTGTGCAATTTAAGTTTAAAGTCATATAGTTCCTCGCTGTGTGTTTCTGAAAATGCAAAAATTATGTTCTCCTATGACAAAATAATGTTTTCTTAACAGGCAGCCATCAAAACTAACAACAGGGAAAATTTTTGTGCTATCATAACAGTGCATGCCTAATAATCCTGCTTCACTTCAGCCACACTTTCCAGACTTTCATTTTGATACAGAAATAGTAAAGAGCAGTGTTTCTTTGCAGTATAAAGTAACTAAAGAAAATAACTGACCACAGGCTAACCTTTAAAGGGTTCAGTTCATCTAGGTCATTAAACACTTGCCTAAATATAAACCTTTAAATATGCATGTTGATCCAGTAACATATGTGAGTTGACTGAGCACTTATTAAATATCCTGAAAGAATCAGAGCCACAGGCAACATAGCCTGATGGAAATAACATAGGGTGATGGTCAGCTGAGCAGGCCTACTGACGGTGATACAGCCTTCATTGTAGCAATTAAAATCCATAAATATTTAAGATTAAATACAGTATATGTAATTATTTAATGCAGATGATAAAGTAATAAGAGGAGGATCGGTAATCTGTTCAGTTTACAGTGAATAAATCAAAGTAAATCCCTGTATAGGAGCCCTCAGAATACTGCATATATAAGAGAATTTGAGCACAAACAGGCCTTACTTTTTCCTTTCTGTCTCCAGGCTTGAATCAAAATTATAACAACCAGGAAAACGTCATTCTGACACTCTGGCAAATTGTACTAACTGTCCAAACAACACAAGCAAAAAAGAGTGAACAAAGATACCATCAGTTGTGCGTACATACAACTAAAGCCTCTGGCACATCTTCAGCAGACAAAACTTCCCTTTTTTGTGGTTTGAGGATTATGAACATTATCAGCCAGAAAAAAACAAAGTCACTTGTCAAGCTTTGTAAAGAACGATGCTGTGACACGTTCAGCTTCACACTGTGCCCGGATCACATACCAGACTACAGGGGACGTCTTTATATTCCTTTTCCAATTTACTGCAGTCTTTGGGCCCCAAAAATACACCTGCATCATCTCCATTTTGTAAAGGAGCTGCAGCACAGCTGTGAAACTTGGGGTTCGCAGACAGACTCCTTTCCCTTGGTATTCCTTCATGATTTCTTACTACCACATCCTTCTTGTCCTTTGGGATTTTCCACTCCCCTGAACCTACACCACAGGCCCTATCTGGCATTTAACCACTCTCACTCTTTGTGTCGGCCCTCCCAGATTGCCATCTTCCCAAGACATGTCTCTTTCAGATGTACTGTTGTGATCCAAGAGGGCAACTCCCATAGACGTGGACCCAGGAATGCCAAGTCAGGCCTTGAATTATGCTATTTGATACAATAATGAGTGAACAAAACCCAAAAAAAGTGTCGTTGAAGGAGAGAGAAGGATTCACACATGCTCCTCTTTCTCTGGTTACTGTCATCAAATGATTCAAACCACAACATTCCAGGAGATTTAATCCCAAGTTACCAAAGATGCTACAGGATCCACTCATCCAGATTTTCAATTCTGTTGTCTCAAATCTCCAAAGCATTTTATGTTTGGGATGGAACTGTGAGAAAGTCTCCTAAGTGAGGCATTATTAGACTGTGCTGCTATGAACACCGTGCTGTGGACGGGCAATTTGCTGTCTCTTAGTAAAATACGAAAAAAAAGGCAAATTTTACAATGATTTGCTTTACTGCTGTCCTGCTCAATTTTCACCTGCTACTGGTGTGCAGCAGAGCTCCCAGCTGACTGATGTCACATTGGAACAAACCTAAAGCAGTGCAAATTTAAACAGGTGCGGTCACTATCAAAGAAGTGATATTTGTGAGGGAAATACTGTCTTACTCATTTAGTAGATAGGTATTAAACAGCCTTTTCCACTGCCTGCAAACCTCATTGGGGATCTGAAGGGCCACCCATCCGGCCTAGACACACACACATAAGAAAACAAAGACAACACATTTAATTCTTCAGTAGAACAGAAAACAAAGTCCCTTCTCATTGGTCTTGCTTATGCGGTTCTTTAGCTTTTCTCTACACTCATTTCTGTGTCCACTGACGACCTGTTGTGAGCTCAGTAAGGAAGAAAGAGGAGCTGCAGCCAAACAAAAACCCGTACTAGAGCAAAAACAGCAAGCAGCCTGCACACATGCTGCCGTCTCCACTTAGTGAAAATAAGCTGATAGACGGATGGATGTAATGAAATGTATGTGTGCATGTATTTTCGTTTTACAAGTAAATCAATCCTCACCCCCTGGTGAGGCCACATACACTACATACAGATTAGCAGGCACTTCACCCCAGCTTTTTACAAAAAAATAGCCTAACCACCACTTAAAAACCTTCTAACACATCAATAACCAGCTATTCATAAAACACAGCCTAATAAATACATAGCATACGTATGTCTGAAACGTGAGTGACATTTGATGCCCATGATCCTTGATTGCCTTTATCTTCCCTACCCTTGGGCTAGTGTTACCTGTTTATAGAAGCCTTTTCTGGCTGTATGAATCAACTTTGGCCACGATTTCTGATCTACAGGTATGGGGGCAGCATGCTGCAGGAACAACTGGGACCTCATACTGAGGCTGAGCTGTAACTATGTTGGCAAATTATTTAATTTTAAAATGAAATTCTGATTCTTTCTGATTTTGCTAGCTTATTAACAGTGGCTCTTAAATGGCATTCATCAATTATTTTTACCTGCAGTAAGTGCACTCTAATTATTCTCAAAGCCGTGCTGGCAGTGATGCAGTACAACAGCAAGATTAGCGCACGCTTTGTGCACACTCCCCTCTAGTGGACGCAAAGCGCCGGAAAATCAGCAAAATACAGCACGGCAATTTCTCTAGGGAGACACAAATTTTAAGGATAACTAATAAAGAAGGAATGGTGCCCAGCTGTCCTTATGTCAGCTCAAGATTACAGGAAAGGTAATGGAGATGTAGTGAAATGCTAAAAATACAAGAAACAGAAGACTGACTTTAGAAAAAATCTTATTGGATTTATAAACATTTATTTCATTGCTAAGCAGAGGCCTCGAACAATATAGTCCTGGAGATTTACTCTGTGAACCTTAAGGGAGTGGTTTGGCGAGAGCAAAATGTGTCATAAATTATGTCTGAAAAAGCTATCCTCCTTGAGAAAGCCCGCTGTAAATTTTTCAGCTGAAGGTTTGAGTCCGCTTCACTACTGCAGGATGGAGGTAGGGACCACTCTGGTGCCCCAGTATTGCTCTTGGTCAAAAATAAACTCCATCTGACTTTACTTAGCAATACGAGCATTTAAACCAGTGTAACCACTGCAGCAGCACAACTCCCCATCTGCAAAGAGTCTGGCATAAAACTGTGAGGAATGCCGATGTCAACGCTAAAGAGTGCAGATGTGTTCAGGGAGGAGTCAGCAAAGGCCACGACCCCAAGATCAGGAATGTCTGACACACGCCTGGCAAGCACGCCCATCAGTGGCAGTGCCCCAGCCTCTGCAATTTCCCCTTCCTCGGTAGCTCTGTGGCTCCCAGCAATGTCACCCTGCGCTGTGACTGGGGCACAGCATACTGCTCCCCTACACACCACGATACATGACCTCGGTTGGCACCAGCTGCTGTGCCCGCTCTCCCACTCCACTCTGAGCAGCAGACAGGTCGCTGGCAGCAGGGGCGTGCAAGGAGAAAGGTACTTGCGCACTACTGCAGCTCCTGCCACCCCTCCCTGCTCCTCCGGCTGCTTCCCAGGAGCCACTAGCTGCCTGCAAAGGGCTACGTCCCACAATCCTCTTACACCTGCAGTGAAGAAGTTAAAACTTCCCTCCGTGGAAGAAGGACAGTCTTTTCAAACTGCCTTCACAAACCGCAGATGCACGCACACTATAGGGGCACGTCCACTTCAAAACAAAACAAACATACAGGCGCCACTCTTCGCCAGCAGGTGAGCACACCACGGGAACACGGCGTTTCGGCAGCGCTGTTAAGAAGGAGGGGAGCACCGGGACTCCACAGGCGCGCTGCGGCCTCTGGGTGAGGCAGAGAGCCACCCCCAAACCAGCGCTGTCGATGGACTGTCTCCCTCGGGAGGCGCCTGCGGCCCCTCCCACGCGTTCACGGTGGGACCGGCCCCGCCCGGCGGCGGCAGCTCCACCTCGCTCCTGAGAGGAGCTCCACCGCCCTGCCCTCAGCCCCCGCCTGCGGCACCGGCCGCCCCGGCCCTGCCTCAAGATGGCGGCTGGGCGCGGAGCCAGAGCGGGACGCGCTCACGGCGGGAGGAAATGACATCAGCGCCGGACCTCGCGAAACACTCGCTTCGCCTCACTGGCGGCTACAGTGACCCTGCTTGCACTTCCGGTGCGCGACAGGGCCGCTCTGTACGACCGTCTCTGCTGCCGCGGCGGACTCGGTGAGCGGCGTCTCCGCGGCCGCTTCAGGCCGGGCCCCTCCGCCGGCTGCTGGGGCGGCTCTCGGGACGGGCCGTGGGGTTCCGTCCAGCCGCCCCGGCAGTGCCGCCGCCATGGGAGCAGGGCGAGGGCCCGGTCGGGCCTGAGGGAGCGCGGGTGGGGCGGGGAGGGGGCCTCATGAGCGCAGGCGGTGTCAGGGCCGGTCGTGTCCGCTGAGGGAAGGGGGGAGCGGGGTGTGCGGGCCCCCGTGTTCACTTGCGTGCGTCTGTTCAGGAGCTGCCTGGGCCGCCGCCATGACCAGATGGGCTCGCCGAAACGGCGCTCCCGGGGAAAAGGCGCTGCATGCGACCCCCTGGGAGGAGATGGTGAGCGGCCGCGGGGGGCGGGGGGGCCGCTTGGGCCCTCTCTGCCTGAAGAAGGAGCAAGAGAAGAGGAAGAAGAAGAACAAAAAGAAAAAGGACTATCTGAACGAAGACGTGAATGGGTTTGCGGCCTATCTGAAGCAGAGCTCCGGGGGTGGTGAAGTGGCCGAAGCCGGCAGCGCCGAGTTAGAGAGGGAGGTAGCAATAGCCTTGAAGAAGGACAAGCGGCGGGAGGATAGGAGGCTGAAGAGGCAAGAAATGAAGAAAAATGCAATGGTGGGTTTTGTCTTGAGTCGTGGGTGTTTGTCTATTCCTGGCAGCTTGTTAAAAACTTGGGAAAAGCTCTCTGTGGAAAATGCAGATTCCTTATTCTCTGCTGATCCTGCTGTCAGTAGGAAGGCCAAGTGCCTTACCTGCTGGCATCATTGCATGTGCTAAGTGGCATTTCGAGTTATTAAAGTCCACTTAAGTGTCTCAGCTTTTAAACAAACAATGAATTTCAGTTTAATTCTTAGCCCTTAGCATGGCTTTTCCAGTTGAACACTGTTCTTGCTACCCTTTGATGAATTCCTAGCCTCTCTTGTTTCCTGAGTGAAACTAATTTAGCACACCTCTATATGTACTTAATCTGTACAATATTCCTGCTGTTTTGGGGCCTCTTTCTGCTTGAGAATTGGAGTGAGATCTCTAGCAGACTCTAAGGAGGCTGTATAAAAGCAGTTATATCTCAGCACAGACTTATGCATTCAGCATAAAGTTATGCTAAATGTATTCTGGGAACATAGTAAAGAGAGCACTAATTAATATGAGATATTTGAGTTCTTCATGAGTAAATTGTAGGATTGGTGCAAGATTGCTTATATTTACTTTAGCACTTACTGCAGTAATACTTAAACAGATTGAGGAACTGTGCCATAGTCTAAATCACATATCATACGTGACACGTAGTGTTGATGAAAGAAGAGTACTCATAATAATACAGTTTAATGGCATAGACCACTCACAGTTATTCTGTGACAGGGTACAGTATCTCTTTTGTCTAGCTACTTTTTCCTGAGGAAAAAAAATCCATCGATATGTTGGCCTTCTAAAAAAGCCATATTAGACTGGGATTTTCAGGTCTTTGAGTGCCATTCACAGAATCTTTTTATGTTAGAGTAACTTCAAATCTCAGCACTGGAGATATGTATCCGATAGTACCCTCAAGGTTTCAGCCAAGAGAAGTAGTGGTGTAGTAAAACTCTACTGCCTATGGGTGATCATCAGATAATAGGAGTAAGTGAGCTCTTTACTGGTGTCACCTACAAGTGCAGTGTTTTGCTGTGTGAGCTGTCTATGAAAATGCATGTAACTTAATTTTTATTTTCAAAGGTGTGTTTCCACTGTAGAGAACCTGGCCATGGTGTTGCTGATTGTCCTGCAGTACTTGAAAGTGAAGATATGGGTACAGGAATCTGTTACCGGTGCGGATCCACAGAACATGACATCAGCAAATGCAAAGCAAAAGTAGATCCAGCGGTTGGTATGTCTCAGAAATTTGTATTTTTTGAGGCATTTTGGTCTGAGTTTTCTGACCACTAAAATATAAGCTTTGTGTTTTAGCAGTTTAACTATTCTGAGGAGATAGGTTAATATGCTTAAAAGAATACAATATTATAACAATAAACGTAACAGTGTGAGGGACAGTATAGTGTTTGTAGTGTAATAGTGTAGTAAAATATTGTCAGTATAGCGTGTTCATAGTTGTCTGTGACTTTACAAAGCTTTTAATGTGGATCATAAACTGTATGGGATTTTGCAGGAGCATTTCCATACGCGAAATGTTTCATCTGTGGTGAGATGGGGCATCTGTCAAGGTCATGTCCAGATAATCCCAAAGGATTGTATGCCGAAGGTGAGTGTACTAATTTACTAAAACCAAAACACATTTTTCATACTTGGCTGATGCAGAACAAAGTAACATTGCAAGTGAATGAGGATCCAATTAAAAGGGATTTCTGAATATCTTTTACTTGTGGTAAAAGCCGATTAATTCTAGGGAGTTCTGGGAATTTCAGTGTTAATATTGATTATCAATGGATTTCTGTTTTAACTGTAAACTTAATGAGATAAGAGACAAAGTATGAGAACTTGCTTGTGCTTGCAATTTCAAGAGGCATGCAATGAAACAAAATCGTAATAGGCTGTATGTATATAGGCAGTGTATATTTAAATGAACATATTACCAAGGTGTGTGGTAACATTTTCTTACAGTATAGCTTAAGACTTTGGGAATTGTTCGCACAAAACAAGGGCTCTCGCTAGAAAGAGGACTTCTTCAGTTTAAGTGACTTTAATGAGAACTGTGATCTAAGTTGGAAGATTTCACTCAGATTCTGCTCTGTCTCTGATTCTGTATCACAGTCCAAAGTTGAGGTGTGGCAATCTCGAAAGGGTGATCTTACAGCACAGTAAATTGGAAAAAAAAAATCATTTTACTGGGTTACCTGCCTCTCAGGAACTTCTGTTAATTTTAAAAGTTTCATTGAGTATGATTTTCAGCAGAATTCAGCTTTTTTTTCAAAAAGGGAGTGTACAACAAATCAGAAATACTCAGTATGTGGTGACTGGAATTTGTAGTATGTGATGCTTTACAGAGCAGTGTCAGTACAAACAGCTCTGTCGTCAGAGACAGGAAGCTGTGTGCAGGCTTCCACAGCTGCCTGTGTACCTGCTCCACGATGGTGTATTATTGTGCCTAGTAGTACAGACCTGTCTATAGGGACACTTCCTTATCTTATTTACAAGTTGTCACTACAGAAAACTAGAACAAGATTTTCAATATACATGTAAGAACGTAGAGGGGGATTGGTTTGTGTTTGGTGTGGTTTTTTCCTAGATAAGTGACAACTTTCTCTCTTAACAGGTGATGGCTGCAGACTTTGTGGTTCTGTGGAGCACTTCAGAAAAGACTGTCCGGAAAAACAGAACTCAGGTGAGATGCAGGGGAGTATACAGACTGGAGTTTGAGTGCACAGCTGATTAATGTTTATTTACTGCTTTGCCTGGCTTTGATCAGGAAAAAAAGAGTTTGAGAAGAGATCTTGCAAATAGCAAAGGTGACCTTCCTTGGGGAATGACTGCTTGTATTAAGGGGTATGCAGAGAAGGCATGACATTGCAGTGCAAACCTTGAACTTTCAGTTAAAAAAAATTAATCTAGCTTGTGTGTTTCTGAAGATAAAGTGATGAGCTAATGTGAATTTGTTAGCCAGTAGTTGTGCTGCTGTTCACAACTTTAGCAACTGTAGAAAACTTGTTTCTTATGATGATGATTTGCATGTGAAGTGGTGGAACTGAATATAATGTCAGTTGCAGGGTGGTGGTACTGGCAGCTTTTAAAAACTCCGTGTGGAGGCACGTGTTCAAGACAGGAGAGAAGGAGGGGACAGGAGATCTGTACAGCTGGGTTCACAAGCGAATAAGCTGCTTACATGTTCTTCAGTTATCTGTGTGGGTGGAAAAGTAACATTATATACAAAAAAACACTGCTAAGGAAGGCAAAAGCATCAAACAAGGGTTTGAAGAATGATGCTGTTCCTGAAATGGTGACAAGTTTGTGCATTTTTCTACTTCGTTTGTATGGCTTATAGAACTTTTGGGTTAATGATATACCACTTTTGTGAAATTGATGTAAGAAATATTTATGGAGGTAATAGAAGCCCATACTTTTGTAGCCTTTTTCTGTATCTGATCTTATATATATGATATTGTTGCATCTGAGACCGTGTGTAACATTCTAGATGTATGCTGCTTTGCTAGTTTAGAGCAAGTGAGATTGAGTCTTAACTGGTCTGACAGAAGTTTCTGATACAAAAAGACTCTTTAAAATTTCCCCAAACTCATCAGCCATAGCAGATTGTTGGGCAGTGCCCACTCAGATGACTGCTGAGTTGAAAGCCTGTAACATAGCCCTTGTTGGATTTCTGCACGCCACGTTTACGGCAAACTGCCTTTGTGTGGTTAACGCTTTCTGTAAGTCAAAAACCCGTACGGATGCAGTAGGAGAAAAGAAACATTTGTAGATAACGGCATTGCCCAAAGCTGGGCCAGCTGTAACCTGGGAATGGGAGTCCTCAGTTGTTAGTGCCGTCCAGCTAAAGGAGAGGAGATCTGGTACGTGAGGAGACAGGAAAGCAACCTGTAAGAGCTGGTGCCTTTGCATGGCAGGGTGTAGCCATTAGGCTCACTTGGTCCCACCTCTGCACCGCAAAAGATGCGACAGGGCTGTGAGCCAGAGGCTGGTGTTCAAAGCCCTTTCTGAAATACCGGTGTGCATGTGTACGTGACAATGGGAACTACCAAATGCCAGTTTGTAAAGCCACTGTCTTTGTGCAGACAAGGAAAAAAAAAAAAAAGGGCAAGTGTCTCTGTTCCCTTGCAGTAGGGCTCTAAATTATATGTGAAGCAGAGAAGCAGAACTGGAATTTTTTTCTCCCTTTCTTGGAGAAGTTTTATGTCCCTAGTGAAGACTGACAGCTGCTGTTCAATTTCCCAAGGGACATCTTAGTCCTTAGACTGATGTTTGAAAACTAGTATTGCTGGTTAAAAATAGCTGAATCAATTGGAACTGTGACACCATTGGTAAGAATTGTAATATTCTTTGATATCAATTTGCATGATGGAGAGTACTTCTAGGTAGACTACAGGCAGATAGCTGGCAAAGAAGTTTAGGCACTACAGCTTATAATTTCTTTGGGTGGAGTTATTTGGTCTGCTTTAATATGCAGAAAGTAATCCAAGCAAAAAGATGGTGTTGATTATATGCAGGGATGTGAATTGAGAAATGTAAATTTTTCTCTATTGTGCTTCTTCAAGTTTAGCTTTTGATTGAAATATTCTGAAATCTTCATCATAAGACTTATTAGGACTTGAGAGAGTTAACGTCTGCCTACTCTTTGAATGTTTCTTTGCACAGTCAAACAAGAAAAAACAGCTGTGTGGGTGAAGAAAGGGAGCTTAGAAAACAGTTTTTAAAAAGAGTTGCATAAGGAGAGTTGGCTTCAGAGCTAGAACTAAACAAATAGTTTTGGTGAATCAATGACAGGCCTTTGCTGGCCAAATCTTTCTCAAATGTGCAAGTTTGATGCAATGGTAATGCTTAGCCTTTCCATGATCTCTTGTCTCTCACCCTACAGATCAGGTTACGGTTGGGCGATGGGCCATTGGAATGAGTGCAGATTATGAAGAAATCACAGAAACACCAAGGCTGCAAAAACCAAAAGTGAAAGTACCCAAAGTTGTTTCTTTTTGAAGGCTTCTCTTGGCTCTAACCCACGGTTAGCCTGTACAGCTTCACTCCAGGGTAGTGACTGCACCACATGGATTGCTGGTTCCAGAAACTCAAGCAGACTGCTGCAGCTAAATTACTATTTTTTTTTTGTCCCCCCATTTTTCCAGCTTGCCACCTATACTCACCTAGCTTACTGAACAGCTGTAAGTGGGTATCTTATTTTTTTATATCTCTGCTGAAATACAGCTTTCCCTTTGATTTACATTCCCTCTCACTGCCAGCCCTCTGAAGAGGGAAATTGGCAGCTTCTCCTAACAGGGATCTGGTTGCAGTAACCAGTCAGGGTATGTGCATTTTATCACGAGGGGCTGTCACCACTGGATTTCGGTGGTCAGTGCTGTTACCTTGAGTGCTGCTTTTACATATCAGAGATGAACACAATCATGCTGATCTTACTGAGAGTATTTCTGTATTTCTCTGAAAGGGATTGTGGGTATTTTGTAAAGATTCCTGTTGGGTTCTGGTTTGGTTTTGCCTTCTCCTTTTAGAAATAACGATTTCTTGGTCTGTATGTGCCAGCTTGAGCAGTGTTGTAGTGAAGTTCCCAGGTGAACCCTACAGCCTGCAGAGCTTGGGGGTGCAATTACTGCTACTTGGCTAAACATGTACATGCATTAACCCCATAGTTTATGCATGTTGGATTGTTTGAGTACTACCTCACTAATAGAAACAGAATCATCCCCTTCCTCTGATACCCATGGTGAAATGTACCTGACAAGAGTTGGAGAGCAAGTGAGCAGCTTGCCTACTTTCTTCACCTTTTTCAAGAAAAGTGCTCAAAAATCCTCAGTGTTTCTATGCCTTGGTGGGTTGGAAGTAAACTTTGTATTACACACACCTGCTTAATGGCAGATTTATTTATTTTGAAGTGGAGACTGCAGCAGACTGAAAAACTGGTCTCAGAAAAACTGAACATATTAAAAAAAAGTTAAAAAAACAACTCAAAAAGGGGTTCCTGCAACAGCTTTCCAAATACTGTAGTAATCAGCCTATGCAGTCAGCGGTGGTATGCTTTCACTTTGGTCTGATCATCTCACCTAAGATGAACAAGGAAGCACCACGATTCTGGAGAAGCACACCTCAGGCTCACCTCACACGTGGTGCTTCATTCTGACCCAGCATCTGGATGTGGTTCTGGGCCGCATAGGCAGGCACTGTGCTGGGTCTCTGCGCAGCACTGCATGGGCACCTGTGACACCAGGATTCTCAGTCCTCTGCTACCACTGTTCTTGCCATTGGACAAGTGTGGTACTTCTGTGTCCCAAAAATACTAAATGTGCCTTCTGACGACTTCAGCTTGCGCTATACAGTAAAACCAGTCCTTGAGGGGAAGTTACACGGTAGTAAAGCCATTGCTTCTAGAGAACTAATTTATCTTTTGAATAAAAGTGTCCTAAACATTGCCTTGGTGAGAACATGAACACCAGGCAGCAAACTTGGGACTGGGTTTTGAGGTGCTTACAACCAGCTGCTGAAACTGTGAGTTTGTAATGTACTTTTCTTGCAGCAGAAAACAAATACAGGAATTGAATTGTGTGGATATATTTTATATTTGTACATGTTAATTATTTTTAATAAAATGCTGCTAAAGAATACAATTGTTTGACCTCTTACTTTAAGTTTCCTGGTTCTGTTCTGGAAATAAAGGCACATAAGTGGACTAAGAGTCCACTACAAAAGTACAGAGTTTTGATTAACTACTGGACTAAAGCTCAAAGCGGTATCACTTCAATGTGGACATCTTGCAGCAGACATTTATCCCACCTTAAAAAGTGTTTTCCTTTCTATTATGTGAATAAGTATATTGTTTCAAAAGCACCTTTTTTACCTAATTTCCTGTCTTTAAAAACTCTTTGATGTTGTAACAAGTTCTTTTACCTGTAGGAACTTGAAGCTGTGCACCGTGGTACTGATAGCTCCCAGATAAGGGGTTGGCCTACACAGTGTAGCATGTGAGGCGTGGTGTCAGAGTGCAGCCTCTCCTCCTGAGGCAATGGCTGCTGCTGGTCTGTGGTTCCCAGTAAGATGTGGTGACCCAACTGCGTTACTGCAAGCGCAGGCTGAAGTGTCCCCGTGACAGACTGCTAAGTCATATGGTGCAGGAGGAGAAGAAAATTTGCTGTTCCCTTTCCACAGCTGATCATTGTCACTTCTGCCTGGCAGAAGGGACTGCTAAAACCAGGATGACTGAGAAGACAGTTGTGTCAAAAGAAACCCCACAGGGAGCGGTGGAGAACGTTCTCAAAATGGTGGAGCACAAGCAGCACATTCTAGTATCCAGTTTGCCCACCTCCTGAGCCCAGCCTTCTCTTCAGCACAGCAATGCAGTCCTTGCAGTGCTCCTTTGGAGGTCAGTGAGCCTAACAACTGTCACTGTGTAAGACAACCTTGAGTTTCATACCTGTTGCTTTGATCTATCTTGTACTATAAAAACACTTGTTGGTCTCCCACGCCTGACTACTGCTGCTGTTGTCCCCTGAGAAGAAATAATGGACTTCCTCAGAGAATCACAGGGTACGGTCTCTCTGAGAATTTCAGTATAATGGCAACAGCTGTTTTCAGGTAATCACATGTGCCTGCATCATGGGGATGGAAGCATGTATGCCTCCCTCATCCTCTGCTTCAGTGACTGCTGAGGAAAATGAGGCACTGAAATGCTTGCACTACACTCTCTAAAACAGCTGCACAGGTTAGCAATCTTCAGTAACTTGGACAAAACTACTTGTTAAATGCACCCACTAATCTCTTTTTAAATGATTTCACAAAGGTGTGTGTAGTCGGAAGAGAGCTATTTGAAAAGCAGCTGTAAAAGGTGCTGTATGTAAAGATGCATTGTATGCACAAGTAAATTCACAAGTAAGCAAATAATTAGTTTAAGCAAAGTTTGTGCACAAGTGTCCTGGTTTCGGCAGGGACAGAGTTAATTTTCTTCCTAGCAGCTGGTTAGTGCTGTGTTTTGGATTTAGGATGAGAAGAATGTTGGTAACACACTGATGTTTGTAGTTGTTGCCAGGCAGTCAAGGCCTTTTCAGCTTCTCTGCCCCACCAAGAAGGCTGCGGGGGGCAATCAAAAGCTCGGAGCGGGCAAGCCAGGAGAGCTGACCCAGACTGCCCAAAGAGCTAGTCCATACCATACAATGTCATGTTCCATATATAACCAGGGTGGATGGGGAGGTGGGTCAGCTTGGGGTCTTGCGGAGCATCAACTTCAGGTGCTGAGAAATTGTGCTGTTCTTGTTTTGTATATTTTATTATCTTCTTTTGTTTTGTCCTATTAAACTGTCTATCTCAACCCATGGATTTGTTTTTTCCCTTTTCCATTTTTCAATTCTCTACCCCATCCCACCAGGAGGGGGGAGTGAGCAAATAGCTGTGTGGTTGTTTTAGCTGCCAGCTGGGTTAAAGCACAACAGCTAGAAACCTGAATCTCCTTGTCTTACCAGTTGCACAGAGGTTGGTAAAATACAGCCCGTGATCTATGTCAGAAAGACACTCTCTCCTTACTCCCCCAAAGATGTGTGGCTGCATCTGGAACATGGTCCAGCTTTGCACTATGCTGGCCAAGGTCTTGCTGCTGGGGGCAGAACCTCTCGTGTAGGCATGAGCTTGGCAGAACACCAGTATTTCAAAAATGCCAAATCATGTTCTCCAGGTAGTCCTTGCAGCAGCCCTACAGCTGAGTTCAGTGTGAAGTGTCTCAAAAGGCACGTTGTAAATTGCTGCGTAGGAAGCCGCCCAAATAGCTGATAAGAAATGCTTGGTGCAGGCAGCGTTTGGGCTTTCTCCCTGATGTGTCACGCATGTATTCACAGCTGAACATTAGGTGTCTCTGTTCACTAAGAATTCGGACCACAGTGGCTTGCCCACTCAAGAGCTTGTCTGCTGCCATCTGCACGCTGCAAGTGTGGGCAGGACTCGGAGAGCTGAGCTCCTGGTCCACGGAGAGACCCGGACCCTTCCTTTACCAGCAGAGCCAGAAGGAGCCAAGCAGGGCCTCAGTGGGTTTTGTACTCTGGAGGGGGCTGCCCTGGACCTGCTGTCCTCCCTCCCCAGACTGAGGTATTGCATCTGACCCACGTGATAAAAATAATGACCCAAAAGTCAGGGTCTGGACCTAATAGTCTCTCTTTACTTTTTTTTAATCACTAGTGCAAAGGTATCCCTGTATTGTATGGCATATAGTGGCCAGCCTTCGCTAGACGTAGAAGACAGCGGCTGATTTCACTAATGCTTTGGTTTAATGCATGGCTGTACCCAGCTAAACTGCTCTTGCTGAGGCCAGGTGACACACGGTGCTGGTGCACCCAGAGGGCTTCCAGGACTCCAGCCGGTGTCTCTTCTACTGTGCCTGATAGACGTGCCACATGCAAAATGTGCAGGCATGCTGTAACCTATAAATCATTGATGAAAGCTTTTGTTTTGTTAAATTGAAGATGTATTTACTTAAGTGGGAACTGGACCAGACCCCTAGAGCTCTTGCTCTACCAGTTATGAGACTACAGTAAGACAAAAGGGTGCCGCTACAGTTCATATGCTTTGATTCTCTTAACACCCCCGCATTCATGTTACAATCTAACTGCTGATGATCATACTCATTTTTTTGAACAAGGCTCTTCTGAGGAAAAATAAGAGCAGAAAACAAAGTTGACACACCAGAATAAAACCTCTGAAATCATTCTCCCTTTTCATCAATGAGGGAGTGCATCCAAGAGTCTTACTGTTCTGCATTTATTCAATGCCAGCAGAACAGTCTTGAACTTGTTGGCTGGAGGTCATGGCACTTCCGTAAGAGGGCAACAGCCCCCACCATCGCCACAAAGCAATCTTTCTGGAACAGTGTCTGAAGTAATTCCAGAGATATTGTAATAAAATTTACAATGGATTTGTAACCTCAGAAACAATAATTTATTGGAAGTCACAGATAAACTACAAGTATTAACAGATATAGTACAAACATTAGCAAACACTAACTTACATGGGGTGTAATCTATATATAATGGCTGTGCAAGAACCTGGCCAACCAGGTCAGAGCACTGGATAAGCTCCTTAGTAGCACCACTTCTCTGCAAATTAGACAGGGTGGTATTTACTGATTTAGAACTGACTGGATGCCATTACATTCAATGTAACATAAAAACAGAGAAAAAGTCTCATGAGCTACACTTCCACTGGGCCAAGATCTCTCTCCATTTATGTAAAATTCATTAATGTAATCAAGAGCAGAATCTGTCCCTCAATCTTTTTAAAATTAAAAACTGAATGTAGAGCCTAAGGCCTAATCTTAATTTGATAGAAAATGCTTGTTCTAGATATTCTCAGACTGAAGCCCAGTATTGGCTACATGATCCAAAGTAACTAACCTGTGGAAAAAGGATCAGCACACATGCAGGAATTTAAACCAGTACTGCCTGATAATATTTAAAGGTCTCTTCCGAAATCCAGTTTTAACTTCAGTACTTCCTGCCTTTCAGTTCCAAGAACTTTATACATTCCAAAGCAGTGTCTTCAATGGATTTTGATGAGCCAGTAAGATTTGCAGCAAAGTAAGGCGTAACACCTGATGTGACTTGATTGAAGTAACACACCTGTTTAAACAAAAACTAAATGAAACAAAACCACCTATGGATTGCAATAATTAGCCATTTTTGCAGAGCCTAGATGAGTATCAAGGTTTTTATGGATGCGAATAGAAACACATAGTACTTCTGAAACTGAAGGCGATAATTAGCAAAAAGAGTATGCCTTTTTTACAGTACTTTAGTGCTCTTAGTGTCGTCACTACTGCCAGGTCCTCAAGCATGTAGGTAAATGTACACAGCAGTGCAGCAAGAAACATTTTGTGTAACCTGTTAAATATATGTGCTTTATGAACAAAGCAGTTGCCTGAAAAAAGAATCCCAGCCACTGAGAGTTGCTGAACATTTTCAGAAATGTATGTTCCTAAAAAGCTACAGCCTTCCCATGGAAAAGAACGGAAGAGGAATGTTGTCATTGGTCCAGAGATGGGATTCAGACTGCATAAGTTCTGACATATGAAAGTTAAAGTTAAGTGTTTAATCAGAACTAATTCCTTGGACTTCCTCTGTAGTCAGTGAAGACAGATGGACACCACCACAGGCCAGTTTAATACATGCCTTCTAGAAGTATATTTTAGGATTGAATGAATGACTTTCTGGAGGTGCCCGGTCATCTCCGGTCCTTATTTTAGATTTCATTACTAACATTCAGATTAGCCAAATTTGGGCAAGACAGATGCCACTTTGTGGAATAAAGAATGTCTTAATAACCACACTGAACTCTGGGGAAACTGACTCATTTTTTTGTTGTTGTTGTACTGCTGTTACCGTTCTAATTCAGCTCAAATTAGATTATATGCATATATAATACTGCAGGAAAGCAGACACAGCTGAGGTCTGCAGAGCTACTCACCGTACAAGAGCTGTTGCTATCACTGTAAATCTGGAATCCAGCACAAAGGATTTCACTTCTGCAGTATTCTGAAGAAGGCGGCATAGACGTGAGGGTAACTGACTTTACAGCTATTATGTAGGGTTCACTACATGGCAAGGGGAAGAATCAAATATTTCTTCAACAAGATGTTAAAAAAGATACATGTAAATGACTACAGCTATACCAAAGATGTCATTTTCATATGGAGGCAAACAAGCTCCTGTATGTTTAGAGATTCAACTCTCTTGAGTCTCATTAAGGCTTTGTCACAGACTCCAATCAAGAAGACTTCTGTGGAAAGCCACAGAACAAGCACCAGCATAGAACACATCCTTTTTTTATTTATCCTGCTACCCATGACCCACATTTACAGAATCAGGGCCTAGGAGCAACCCTTACTAAGGGGCCTTAGAGTGTGGCCCCAGCAAAGGTAGACCTGATTCAGTTCCCAGATGTCAGAGAAAACAAGCAAATACCGTACAGAATACTGCCTTTTACAAGTAATGTTCTGTTTACATGAAGAATTACTGAATATAAGAAAAGAAATTGAGGATAAAGAATGATAAGATATACCAAATGGTCCCTAGTTATCTGCTTCAGCATACTGACAGTCCCTCTGGGACACGTTTTCTTCCAAATTGCCTGTTTGGAATTCTGGCCTATTTTCCCTTATGACAGACCACTCCTGAAGAGTCATGTTGTGGTTTAACCTGCTGGCAGCTAAAACAAGCACTCAGCCATTTGCTCCCCCACTGGGATGGGGGAGACAATTGAAAATGGAAGAGGAAAAAAAACACTCCTAGGTTGAGATAAATACAGTTTAATAGGACAAAACAAAGAAAGGAAGATGATGAAGATACAAAACAAGTGATGAAGAGCACAATTTCTCACCACCCAAAGTCAATGCTACACAAGACCCTGAGCTGACTTGCCTCCTCACCCACCCCCCCAGTTATAAACTAAACTTAAACTAAAAGAGGGTAGATTTAGGTTAGAAGAAGAATAATTCTTCTTTAGGAAGAAATTGTTCACTGTGAGGGCGGTGAGGCCCTGGCACAGGCTGCCCAGAGAAGCTGTGGCTGCCCCTGGCTCCCTGGCAGTGTTCAAGGCCAGGTTGGATGGGGCTTTGGGCAACCTGGGCTGGTGGAGGGTGTCCCTGCCCATGGCAGGGGGTTGGAACTAGATGGGCTTTGAGGTCCCTTCCAACCCAAACCATTCTATGAGTCTATATATGGAACATGAATATCCCTTTGGCCAGTCTGGGTCAACTGTTCTGGCTGTGTCCCCTCCCAGTTTCTTGAGTGCCCCCTGCCTTCTCCCTTGTGAGGCAGGATGAGAAGCTGAAAAGGCCTTGACTGCTTGGCAACAACTACAAACATCAGTGTCTTATCAACGTTATTCTCATCCTAAATCTAAGACACAGCACTAACCAGCTGCTAGGAAGAAAATTAACTCTATCCCTGCTGAAACCAGGACAAGTCACTATCAAAGAAGCAATACTGGACTACACTACAAATCTGTGATGCTCTGAATTTACTTCATTGCACCTTCATGTTGCAAAACAATCTGGTTGTGCAAACTCATGCATCAACATATTGTATTTTAAATCAGCTACTAATCTGTTTTATTAAAAAATAAAATACCATCTTTGTCACCCAGTGACAGGTCCAAATAAAGGTCCACAGTAATCAAAACTGTAGCTCCAAAGTGCTCACAGTTAAACTTGAATACTCACCTTGGCTTACAGGTTTGCCTTTGAGACACAAGAATCACAAAGTCTCTGGGTTTATGACCAGTCATGGGTGGAGACGTAATATAATATATTTTCTCATCTTCATTCACAGCCTGTAGGACCTCACAAGTTCTGCAAATACATTTAACACACGCATGCAGACCTTGATGTATGCAATAGCATTTCTTCAAAAAACACAATACAAACATATATTCCATCCTAACATTAAGCCTACTGTTTTCATGTTCAGGTAGCAAGGAAGACAGAGGAACACAGAGTGAAAAATCGGGGTTTTCTGCAACACCTCATCTGACACCACCTCTCTGTCCCACAAAATTATCAAAATGTGCTGCAAGGTGCTGGAGCAATGTCTTAAAAGCATATCTTTTGCATACTGCAAATTCCTGTTTGGAATGACATTAGCTTGCATGCCATAATACTTACTGAATGACCAAAAATTGTCCATCTGACACACCACAGGAAGACAGTTAGGAAACTTTTGTAAAATTTTATTCAAAGTTGTGTTCTACTCTGTTCAGATGGGGCCACATGGGTAGGACACACTCTTTCACTGTCTTAGAAGTACTGATCACTATCTCTGAGTTTTCACTACCAAAAAAAGTCAGAATTTTCAACACAATATTTCTTCAGATTTCATTTGTTACAAGCCATATATTCAGCAGAGATTGCAAATTTTCAAATATCCCTAGTCTTCCACTGTCACCCTCTGATAAAAATCTTTTAGGGTAGAATGACTAACTGAAAAAGCTTCTCCTTTAAGAGAATATTAACCAGATCAAATTAGTATCATATCAATTCCATTAGTCTCTAGTCATTATTCTATACCATATAAGGTAAATAAAAAACAAACAAAAAAACCTTTTACAGCAATTCTGAAACCCACTCCAATTCAGATACACATTATATTATTTTTCTTAAAATGTGCATTTTGAAGATCCCCATCTCTTGATTTCTCACTGTATGATGAAGCTGAGCATCAATATCCCAAACACCACTAACATGAAGGAGCCCACACCTTTGCCCTACTTCTTGCAGAGAGCATGTACAATATATCCACCTCAAATTATATGCCACGTACTCAGATTAACCCTTTTAACATACACGTATCTAGGCAGGGAATTTGTTCATTTTAGAAAAGGGTAATCTCTGTCCCAGCTCTCTCTTTTGACAGTCCAGGGCAACTGTATTTTAAAATCAGACTAAGGAGAAATTACGTTTTATTTTTAAGGTAAAAAACCCAATCCATACTTTGACTAATGAATCTTTAATGTCAACTTCACACAGCAATTTCTTCTTAATTAGGCAGCAAAGTGTCAACATCTCAAAAAATATTTGTATCAGAAAAGGTTAGCTGTCAGCGGCTTCGAACGGTCTTAAAGAAAGGTAAGTTCTTACAAGAAATGTTTGTCCCATTGTTGGCGGAATGTGAAGTCAGACAAAAGGGAGAAGGCTAGATGTGATGGTATCTTCACCTGCATTTCAACTTTGAGTGACAACACATCACCCTCCTCATGAGTCCATATTTTTATCTGAAAAAAGTGAACAACATATTAAAAACAAAGAATGATTACTATAAATATTTTAACACTTATAAATGTTACATATTTAGGACTTACGCAGATTTTCTCAGGAGTTCCTATGAAACTGTATCTGACAGATGAAAGGCAGATGAGTATTCAAGATTAGTTTTACATTAAAATACAGCACAATGTAAAATCAAATACACTGATAGCATAGTGACATCACACAGTTTTAATTATCTGGTTAGGGATAGCTGAATTAGCTTGCAAGTGGAAATGAATGAGCCAGAGGCCAGTATGACCTCTTTCTCACACTATGTACATATAGTCTCTAAATACCTTTAACACTGCAAGTGTTTTGGAAAAAAATTAGTTATTTCAATGTATTTTTCTTCTGTTAGGACCATGTAGGTGTCACTACTTCCATAAACAACAGCAGATACACTTAGGAATGAAGGTAAAAACCTTTTCTTAACCTTGCTATAGAAAGTCTCCTCATGGAGGCTTCAGCTCACTGACTCCAAAAGCTAACAGGGCAACCTGAGGACCTCATGCAATTGTTTTTGTAAATTTAGCATCAGTGATCAGTGACAGGAGACTGGACTTTTTAAATCTGGGCAGGTAATGGTCCAGAATTCTACTGTTTCTTATCCTGGCCCTTGAGCCAGGTTGAGTTACAGAAATATGGCTTAAATATGGGAAAGCAAGGGAAGATAGCCTACAATTTTTTGGAAGACCTGGAAGAAACTCTGTTAAGGTAGATTTATCTGAAATAGTGGTGATGGTTACTTAAAACTTTCCATGAATTCAACACTTAAGAGTAGAATCCATTTGATGTAGCACTGGTGAGCTAGAGTAAGGCAATGCTAGATGGAGGAGCAAGCTAGAGTGAGGCAATGCTAGATGAAATGAGCATCTGCCAGTACGTGTGAGGCAACACAGACTTCAGCAAAATAAGACAAACCAAGCAACTGCCCTCCCCGCCACCAACATTTTGGAACGTATCCAGCAGTCCTGCACATTGCAGCTTTGGGGAGTTTATCTAGAGACACGTAAAGGGGACCAGATTTTTACAAAAGCACTTTCTGAGTGTTAAGATGGATGATTTTGGATGATATATGGATTACCTCCTTAATTGACCTCTCCAGCCTATGCAGTCCAGTAGCTTGTCTTTAATTAGAAGAGTTCAACTACTTCAGCTCCCTTCGTCTGTGCAAATCAGTCACACATGCTATGTCCCCTTCCCCTAAAATGACTCAATATTTTCCTTTCCAAAATATCAGGTTTTTTCCCTCCCTTATTCTTTACTGTGAAGCAGAGCACCTGGAGTTAACAATATACTCAAAAGTTATTTCAAAACATAGTTTTGCCTCTCTTGTCCCGCACTTGCAATATCTTGTCTTGATTATTCTATTTCTAGTTGTAGACCTGAACCCTAACACAGAGAATTCAAAAGGAATAACCTGCACATAACAGTGTACACACAATACTTGCAAAAGAAGGACTTGGCGTGTTCCATAAACCCTGTATAATGGAAGATGAGTGGAAGAGAGTGCTTAGAATTAGTGGACTTTCTTCCCAAATTTTAATCTTATGTGCTCATTTGCTTCTCAAATCCTAGAAAGTTTTAACAGATTTTCATTTCTGAATGATACAAAATTCATGAGCTTCATCATCTCTGCTGCTCTTTTTTGCTACATCAAAAATTAACAACCTTTTGGTTTACAGAGCATTTGTGCAACAACACAAATTTTGTATGTTTTCATATTTCCATGTTTTGGAATAGGAAAAAAAACCCCAACATAAGCCAGCAAGCATCATGCTGAAGTAAAGTTTGGGATAAAACAAAAGGCCTAAGAGCTTTAGAAACCAGCTACAGGATGCCTGGATCAATATTCCTCTATGGTGTAGAAAAGACATCATTTGTATTAAGGAGTTTTCTAGACATGAAAATCACAATATGAAGTAGGAGGTGCAGCTGTTAAATCATCTCTCTGCTAAGTGAACAGTGGCAAGGCTAGATTATTACTATAGGCCTACAAGTCTTGTGGCTCTATGTTAAAGTGCTCACAGTGCTACTTTCTACCTTCAAAAACTGTCAATCAATTTGGTGTCATTCTAGTTCCAGGGAAAAGGGAACAAATCTTCTGCATATAGAGAAGCACATGTTGCTTTGCAAAACCTACATACTAGAGTATTTCATCCCAAAATACAGTTCAGTCTAATGTCTTTGACAAGCTCCTTTCCCATCATATGACTGCCTTCAGGCAGAGCACTGATCCTTCTACCTGATTCCTACTATTTGCTCTTTCAGCGTCTTCCCAAGAAACCATTTCATGGGCACTGAAGAGATCTGTTTGGGTGGAGATGCTCCTCTGTGTGTCTACCAGATAAGGCTAAGTAGTTGTTCTGTGCCTATGCTGCTATACACCCTAAATAAAGGATCAAGATCTGTCCCATGAGTGCACAGAACAGAAGACTGGTATTATGTGTGTTTGGTGGTCTGCAGTGCTCAAGGGAAGATGATGTAACGTTCTGAGCTAGATATCCTAATGGATATTCCTTTGTGCTCACATTTGCAAAAGTGACAAAAGTGGGTGTGAAACAGTGACATGTGAACCAAACCAAAAGTTGCCAAGATGGTAAGTTTCATTAACTGGAGCTGGCAGAAAGCTTTCCTTGGAGCTGCATCTACATCAGAGTTTAGGGATTTGAGCACACATCTAAATTTGACTGGAGGAGCTGTACAGGGAAAGTCCAAGACAGCTTTCTCTCTTTACTGAAGAGCAAATGTAATCCACCTAGTGGGTTAATTTAGAGGTAAGCATACAGTCACATATGGGGACAAGTGTACCCTCTGCCCACTGCCAACATCCACACTTTGTAAGCAATCTATCCTTGTGCCTGCAAGTGGATGCTATATATAAGAAATAAGACTTACTTATGGAATAAATTGAAGCAGCCTACAATCGTAAGTATGGTTTGCTATCACTGTTCACTGCATACATCCTTCCAGAAATAAAAAAGGTAGCATGCTACTCGGGATCCCTGCCACTTCTTTCAGGAATATCTAATGAATGACAATGCCAGATTATGCAGAAATGTCCAGAACAATGGGAATGGATGGCTACTCTCCATCCACTGACAGCATCAGTGTGATTTGCATCCTACATCTTGCCTGAGATTTTGCTGGATTTAAGATACCTACTTCATTTAGATGAAAGAACAGCTAGAAAAAGCTACTCAAGATTTTCCACCAGATAAGGCCTAAGTGGCTTAGAGGCAGATCTTACTAACAAGATTATTTTAAGATATCCAAAAAGGGGAGAAAGTTCCAGACTTCAGTAATACTGGAAGATACCTGGTTGCTTGCTGAGAGAAAGCAGTAATACTATGCTGCTTAAAACGTCACCCAGAATGTGCATGGGTTTTGGGTTTTTGTATGAAGTAATTTCTTCACAACGTTTGGTGCTGGTTCTAGTACGGGTTTCAAGCATTTAGGGTTAAGAAAGAAACTGGGATTGTGGTAGTCCCAGTAAATGCAGAAAGGAAGTTTCACATGGATAATAATACATTCTTAGCAGAGGCTTGAAAATAATGCTCCATGTTTTAGTCTGATTTGTCAAGCTTGCTTCTTCCCGCATGGGTGCTGTCTATCATTTAATTGACACGACATTGATTACTCAAAGTTATTAACCACTAGAACAACCTACACACGGAACTGGCAGATTTGCCATCACTGGAATTCCTTATCATTTATATATGCTCTTACTCAAGTAGCTTACTGACTTGATGCAATAATCAGTAAGTGCGGTTTCACAGCCTGTGACATGCAGGAGGTCAGACTAAAAGGTTGTAATAGTTTTTTCTTGTTCCAAAACATCTCTGAACCTACATGATCTTAAAGTAATCTGCCAGTTACTAACCATATTTCAGAAACCAAATCTTAACAATTTGTTGTTTCAATAGTTTGGAAAATATGCACGATGACTAGGTTAAAACTGAGTTTTCCCAGCTAAATGATCTCGCTACTGGTTTTCTTAACAACATCTTCCTATCTTAAAACTGGCTTATACAAGATTCATTACTGATTTTGAGCTTATAACACTGATTGATGAACAGAGAGGTGCTTTGCTTTCAGGCTTTTGTAATTTTTTAACAGAAAAGGTCAGAAAGAAAGATATCTGAAAGGAAAAATGTGCATAGAAAAAGAGTCAAGTGGTCTTCTGAGAAGACAGAGACTGAAAAATACGGTATATAAATTGCTGCCACCTGCTGACTTGCAGTGTCCACTTGGAACTATGACAAGATAATGCCTGGTCCTTAGAAACATCACTGCACAGCTAGCAAAGGCAGTGTATTACAGATTGCTGCACACATTTTGCTTAACACAGTGACATGAAAAGCCTCACAGGTTGTCAACAGCACTGCCTAAACAAAGATGTCCAAGTTTGGTGTTTTGCTGGAATCAAACAGTTCATCAAAACCACAGAAGAACTTCAGCTGTAGCAAAGAAAACACCTCAGACAAATGAGATGTTTGTCTCTTTGTGTTTATACACTCTCCTGTGTGTTGCTCAACAAGCACAACTGATCAGTTGCTGGCAAGGCTGCCCTTCTGGGATCCCAAGTCCTACGTTCCCCAGCCATTCAGAGCATCGTAGGAGAACTCCATGGCACTTCCAGGTTGCACAGCACTCTGGACAATCAGATGTTGCTTTGCAACATTTCAGAGAAACTCTGGGAGTTTTGGTTTTCAACCCTAGACACAGTAAAACCAAACACTGCCAAGCCAATGTATTTATTTACAAATGTAAGACATTGCTTTTCTCTGCCCACCTCTTATGCTGAAACATAAACAAAGTGGCTAGGTAGCTATTCCACAATTATGCACTTACATCATCCAGTGTACTGGTTATTTCCCATCCTGGTTTTGCTGCCAGGTGTGTCAGTGCAGCTACATTGCTGTAACTCACATATGCCTGAAACATAAGATCCATTTTTGAAGATGAAGGGGTAAAGGTACATTTCACTAAACATTCCAGAAATTAGATGCTCTTTTTCTATCATTACCCCTCAATCGCAAACAAATGTGTATTTTCCCATAAGTGTTTTCCTTCCACAAAATACAGTCCAGTAGTTTCTGAATTAAATACCCTCAGCAGCTAGATTATGTGCTTACATGGCTGTTGGCAAAACCACCCTAATTAAACAACAACAAAATACTACTTTCAGCTTCTCCAACTATAAAGCAGTGCAGAAGAACTGTGACCACCAGAGAAAGAATACAGATAACCTCTCAGACCACTAAATTAATGGTTTTGCCCATCTTCCTCCAAAGGAATTAATATCTACTAGAAAATTAACCTCTTCATTGCTCTCAAGCTGTGGTCTATCTTGGCAATTGCTTTACACAGCAGGCTCAGAGCAGAGAGAGTGCAACTATATTCATTATTTATGCTTCACTACAGTGGATGGAATTCTCATTTAAGCATTGTACAAAGAAAATACAGCTTTAGAGTCTTAATGACAGGTTTTATTTTAATATTGAATAAATATAAGTTATTTTTATCATTGTGTGCATATTTATATTTATTGTTTTGCAGAAAAGAAATGCTGCTTGAAACAGTGGAGATGCCATTGATAACAGCAAATTACTTCCTGCATTATAATTCTAAATTATTTATTTTTTTCATGTAATGGAAAAAGACCTGGTAAAATTTCTGGGAGCCATTGAGATCTTAAATGCAATGAAAACTTAACAAAAAAACCTGACACTGAAATAACATTTTGGGTGTGTACAAATCCACATAAATTCAGGTTCATCACTATTCTTTTCATGACATAGGCACATTCTATGGCCTAGCATCTCCCAGCCAGAAACACGTACCACTTGATGCAGCATATCTAGGAATGAACAGATGTTTTCACCTGTTTCCCACAGAAACAAAGTTTACGCTTCTTCACTGTTCACCTGTTTGTTGCTGTTGCCATGTCTCCCCCCAACTTTTAGTATTTACTAAATGGTCTGTTGTGGTTTAACCCAGCTGGCAGATAAAACAACCACACAGTCATTCGCTCACTGCCCCCTCCCAGTAGAATGGGGGAAAGAATTGAAAATGGAGAAGGATAATACCACTCGTGGGTTGAATAATAACAATTTAATAGGACAAAAAGAAAAAAAGATGATGATAATAATAATAATAAACAAAACAAATGATGAACAGCACAATTTCTCACCACCCAAAGTCAATGCTCTGCAAGACCCCAACCTGCCCCATCTCCCTCCTCACCCACCCACCAGTTATATATGGAACATGACATCGTATAATATGAATATCCCTTTGGGCAGTTTGGGGCAGCTGCCTTGGCTGTGTCCCCTCCCAGCTTCTTGGGTGCCCCCGCCTCCTTGTTGGCAGAGCAGGATGAGAAGCTGAAAAGGCCTTGACTGCCTGGCAACAACTACAAACATCAGTGTGTTACCAACATTCTTCTCATCCTAAATCCAAAACACAGCACTAACCAGCTGCTAGAAAGAAAATTAACTCTGTCCCTGCCGAAACCAGGACATGGTCTCCCTCCAACAATTTTTGAGAAAGTCAGTGACTGGATAAAGGAAAAAAAAAACCCAAGCTAAACTAGTTCCTCTACAGAAGAACTCAGCTTTTGAAAAGCTAGCGACACTGGGATATAAACCTGCAGGAGACCTTACAGCTCAGCTGCTTAAGGGACAAATTGTTACAAGAGTCTTATAGACATTTTTTATATTTTGTATGAAAATTACTCTTAAATCAATAGTGAGGCATCCGCTCTCGTTACAGAAACAAAAAAAGAATCATCTTATTACACATTTATCCATTCTTCCATTACTATCATAACACTTTAGTACAGAAGGTCCACTTTGGAAACTGATATGGCTTGTACAACTGGTTTACACACCCAAAAAGTGTAAAAATACACAATTTTATGCAGGTAGACAATAGGACACGATCTACAGATTACCTGGTTGCTTCTGTCCCAGAGATCAGAAGGTTTGTCTTCTTTAGCAGACAGCATGCATTTTCTAAAACAAAGTTCCAGAGAAAAATAGCATGAATTGGTTCTTTACACTTTCTTCTATATATGCTAGAAACAATCATTTCTATAGGCTTAAGTGTCTTCTAAATATTTTACAGGTATTCTATCAATTTTCAATTGCAAGACAGGTTTGCAATAACTCATTTTTCTTCCTAAGAAAGGTAGGGAAACAAAATAACCTATAGAGCAAAGTATTTTTGAGATGAGTAGCCTCTAATAATTATTTGGAAGGCTAAGCAACATAACAGTTACGTTTGAGACCACTTTGACTACTTAACAAATCAACATTTTCTTAGACGATACATTACAAAATAAAGTTTTCAAAATCAAGTTCTCCTTGTAACCCAACTATACCTGGCTAGTCGAATTCTCCTTCGGGCAATAGCTCCATGGTATCGTCTCATACCATCCTTTATAAAAAGTAAACCAGACAGTAATTCATCTAATTATTTTAGCACACACTCTAAAAAAAGACAACTAAAAATTATTTCTTACAGATGGACAAATGCCAGATATGCATTAAAAAATAAATAATCGTACTCCGTACATTGGACTTTCCCCAGATTAATCTGAGTCAGTGATTTACTTTTGACTTGACAATATTCCTTTAAGTTTGCAAAAACAATCCAATAAAAAAAAGTTGTATCACAGTAGCATACTCCTAGCACCTTTTGGTCCTACACCAATGGCAGCTGGGTGGTGCACCACACACATTCTATTCTTTCTAAATGTGCCACCCACCAAATAAACTATTAATCCAATTCATCATCACCTGATGTTCAAAGCACAAAGGAAGCATGGAAGAATTCCTGTTTTAGTGTACATGAACCCGGGACACAGAGCAGGCACTGTGCAAACAGATGTGATCTGCCCTTCAAGGTGGCAGGTCTTTCTTTTCCCTTCTTATTACTCTGCCAAGGTGGATTTTTTTTTTTTTTTTTTAAGCACAGAAGTGACCCAAAAGCATACATCACACCAAACTGCATTAAAGATCAATAGCACTTGTTATTTGGAAGGATATGCCACTTTGGAAAAAGCTTCTTTTTCTCTTAAGAGGCGACATGCAGCTTCTGGATTAAGAACTTCCAGATTAGTGTACCTCAGCCTTCTCTAAACCAAGGACTACGTAATATTTTTTGAAGACATCTCTTGCCTGTTTTGTAGAGCACTGCCATAACAGCCATCACTTTCAATCAAATGACCACTGAAAGTTTAAACTACCTTGGGCACATACTAATTTTCCCAGATTTGTTTGCTTGACTCTGAAGGAATGAGTGTACATGCTCCTATCTCGACACTTAGGGCTTTTTAAGAGGAAGAGTCAATTTTTCCTCTTGGAACAGTCTGTAATGGGCAGTAGTGAACCCTACCGCCTGGCCTAGTACACAGGACACCTTGATTTATTTGTCCAGTTGCCATCCTAAAAAAATGTAAGTTCACTGAGGTTAAATATTAATTTAATTTCTGTCTATGCTGGCTCTCTAAAAATCTCATAATTGGAGCAGTAAAGTTAATGACAAGTGACATCACAGCAAAAAATTCAACAATAATATTCAAACTGCTCTGCTTCATGAACCACTTTCATGGAAACATGCTGAGATCTCCATGTCAAAGGAACCATAAAGCCCATCCATGTGATGGGATTTGATGCCTACAGACTTCTTTTTTAACTCTATTTCTCATCTTCATTCAGGGTTTATAAAAATAATCTTATTCTCTGAACACTGAAGAATTTCAGTCAGTTTTTTGCTGCCTGGGCAGCTTCCAGTCAGTGAAGATTACACAAGACAGATATAAACGGGTGCAAAAATCTGCAAAAAGCAGATTCTTCTTCCCTTTCTGTAACTACAAAAATTCTAATGATGACTACCCTCCACTATACCTCTCAGTTTTGGATGATTGAAGTTAACAATGACAAATCTCTCACTGAAAGGCAAACATTTCATTTAGAGGTTTTCTCTTCTGCAAGAAGATGCATTTCAGTGCACAGCCCTGTTTAGTCCTTGCTCTCCCAGCAACGTTATACTGACTGGCTGTGTGACACGCAGTGTGCTGGGTTAGACCACATAATCTCATGTATGCATTCATCCTACTCCTGAGGATGAGAGCTGACCTTTGTAGTAGGTTTGATTCTGGGGAAGGTGAGCAGCTCTCCTTTGTCATTTACAGTGTTAAAAATGAGAAACGCGCTGTTAATATGCCGTGCTTGGTCCTTGATCCATTCTTCACAGTTATAAGCCTCAACACGGACACCAACCTCCACACTGAAATAAAAGTTTAAATTAATTATTGAACTACTACAAGTGATGCAGAAGCAGCCCTGAGACATACTAAAAAGGGCTGCTACACACTTTCCTGTGTGCAGGGAGTCTGATTCAAATACCTTCTGTAGCATGCAAAATAAATTACTCAGTCTGGACCGACACATTTCAGAAATAAAATAAAAGGTGGCACTAGATAAATAGCATTAATAAAAAGAACAAAAAATGATCCAAGTAGCAAAATATGAACACCAGTAAGCATACTGTGAGAACAAACAGCAAAGTGAACAGGATCATATTGATTTGATATTCAGCAGAAGCATAGTATGAAGGTAATTCATGCCCTGCTAGCATTCTGCGGGGACCAAATAAAATATACCTACGAAGAAAACAGCCACAAAACCGCAATGACAGGGTAACATTTGTCCTGTGTACAGAAGCTGAAGGAGGAATTACTTTAGCTTCTGCCTTCTTGTGGCTTGTCTTGTTACACCTCTTGCAACTTCTGAACATGTCCTCCTGCTGCAACAGGGCTCCACATACGTTGTGTCACACCACTGGCATAACAAAAGGGTCTGTTGTCCCAAAGCGCCATTCCTGTAGATGGGGAAACAGCCTAGCAGAGAGGTGCTATCCCTTTGCCAAAGGTCAGAGGAGAGTCATTCTCTGTGTGGCAAACACAACAGTAGCCCTAAAACTGCAGAGGACATAGTGCATGCATAGGAGAGAGAAAGAGAGTAACCATTAGCAGGCAGGATCTATGCAAGACTGGTCAACGGCTGCACCACTAAATGCCAGGAGCAGGCGTTCAGTGTACCAAAATCTATGTTTCATGCATACAGTGACCATATACTCAATTAAAGATAAAATTTCAGCATGAGCTGTAGCCATTTATTCCAAACTGCAACTGGCAAACCCTCACCCCTGTGTATACCCAAACCAACACTGGGAAGAAATAAACAAAACAAAACATGGATTTTGCCAGTAAACAGCTATAAATAGAACCCAGATCTGTCAAAAGATGCCAAGATAGGAAGATCCTAGCAGCAAGCTGAAGCCTTCTGAAAATTCAAAGCTGTGGAACCAACTCATCCTTTGAAAAGCCCTGAATTTCAGAGTGGTATTTATGGTCTGAGTTTGCAGGATTGGGATTTGGTTACAAATGATCTTTTAATTGAGAGTGAAAGTCAGAGAATAAATTTTTTAAAACTTTAACTGAGAAAAGTAAAAAAAAGCACGTATAGACAGATAGATATAGATATATCCCTCAAAGCTCCAGCTCAAAAATAATTCAATAACGCAAATTCTACTGATAGCTGAGACTTGAAACATGCAGTTAGACTGGTGCTGGAGAAGTCAAGGAAGACAAGCAGATGAGGAGCTTTACCTGTTCTGAAATATATTGTTCACAATTGCATTGAAGACAAGGCGGTCACCCACAACGGACGGTCCCCAGAATTTAAACATATTGACTGATTTCAAGACGGGATATGAACGACAAAGGCGGCTGAAAAAGAGAGCAAGAGAGGCAGAGAGCAAAACATATGGTTGTGATAAAGAACCTCCTTTGTTATGTTTGAAGTGGGTAGTGATTAGAGCAACCAGGTTTGCACAACCTAGATGATCACTGTATTATACTAATTTATTCCATAACCTGCTGAAATACAGTTAACATGTTCAGATCCAAGAGCACATAATTCGAGCTTCAAACATAATAATACCACTTATGTCATGCTGTTTCATTTTCAACACACTTTACAAACACCAACTAATTAAATCTCACTGCTTGATATTACCTTCTTTTGGAACCAGACCATGAATCCCTCACCTACAGAGTAACCACTTACTTCACAGAGTTTCATTAATTTCTGTATGACTGCATGGGGAGTAGGATAGTACTCAGTGCATAAAAAATGCCAGATCATAAAGCCTTTAAACAATTAAAAGAAACCTAAGCAGAAAGGTTGAGCACCAGAAACAGTATTCAAGCTAAGCAATGTCAAGCTATCCTTTTTAATATTGGTACTTTTTCGCTTGTTTGTCAGAGGTTTTCTGTTGGTGTTACATGAAATAAGAATAAAAAACTACTCGTATAACTGCCGAATGCACAGTTGTTTGTGGTTTGTTTTTTTTTTAAATTTGGTCTAGTTTACTAAATTATGTGCAGTTCACTACTGGTGCTAAGCTAGGAAACTTATCTTTGCACATACAACAGGATAGAAAGACATTGAACTGATCACTTATCAATTCAGAAATACAGAACTGTTGGCTAAATTTCAAAAGCTGAGGGCACTATAGTGTATTACAAACACACAAACCTTAGTAATTCTGTTACCTCTGCCCTTCCAATTGCGTAGCGCATCCACTCACCTGTTTGTCTTATTGCAGACCTGACCCTGTACTGTGCTCAATTGCATATAGTCAGGGCTGTCTGACCCAGTTCAGCCAGGTTGTCCCACTGGATCTCTTTGAACTGCTCATGATATAAGCTGTAGCCACTTGTAAAACTTTGCTGGCCTAGTACAGAAGATTGTCTGTGCCAGGTGAGTACCCTTTCCATGAGTGTACTAACAAAGCTGCTCTTTGCACAAGTACAGTGGACAAACAGATACATGTCTGATCAAACCCAGCTACATGGCTAAAGGAAAAGTTTTGCAATACTGTGTTATCTACACTAGGGAATTCCAACAACCCACCAGTTTTCTGACCTTCACAGATGTTCCAGAAAAAAGTGTTCAGTACAGATACAGCTTAAGGGTTGGTGGAATTGGGAACTAGTTTGGAAGCTCTCCGGAGTGAGCAAAAATCAGATTTCTTCAGCACTTCTAAACGCAGTCAAGGCCCCACTCTTGACAGGGATCTCTGTGCATCCCATGAATAGGGAACAATATACAATACTGCAATGTATTTTCAGACTTTGGAAAAACACACTCTATCCTCATGCACATGTGCAGAACTCCTCACTAAGAATCCCATATGCACATTGGAGAACAGATTTTTCATTGTGCAGTTTTTAAACTTGAAAATACAACTTTGTAGTGTTCTTAGCTTTTAACTCAGCTGCACTCTGCAAACTAATGTACCAGTATTGCTAAATGCACACAATTATCTGTAGCTAATTAATTGACTGGCACATCTTTTTAATAGACTAATATATTCAAATGACTTTGTAATTTCCTTAAGAATAATTTGCTTTTCTGATTTAAAATGCCTAATGGTGATCTTATTTACAACGTTCACTATAAAGATGTAAACATAATATTATTGAAAATAGGAGAGGAACAAAACAGAAATTTGGCCTAAATATTAATTTTTTTCCTGGAAAAATGTGCCCTGAATGCTTTTACTGCAAATGTAAGAAATAAGAAAGTACAGATCCAGTTCAAAATAATATTAGCAATATTTAAATGTCATTATTGCTATCTGCAAGGTTTCCATTAATTGTCCAGCCAAAATAGTGGAGGGAGGTGGAAGGGGAGAAGGAGGACAAGTAACATTTAAAATGCCCTTAGAAATTTATTTTTCAAGGGTTAGCCCTCCTCTTCCATTCCTCCATCAGAGTTTGTGGCCATAGTAATTCTAAACTGGAACCTTTGAAGATCAAGTCTAATTGTGAGTGGCCTCAGAGAAGGTTTGTAGTGACACTAGCTATTTCTCAAGCATAAACTACAAAAATCTCTGTTTTCAACAAGCCTCTGTCACCAGCTATTATTCCTGAAACTTTCAGCATGATGAATCATGTTTGACATTCATTATTTCAAAGAAATTTTTTTCACTACTTGGTTTGCTGATGTTTTCCTTCTCTTTTTAAACCTAAATTAAATTCTTACTAGGTAAAATTTATCAAATGAAAACAGGTAAAATACTTTGGGTCATATTATGGCAAAAATCCTTTGAAGCCAATGAAATTACACACTGGGGTAAGGTCAGTGCATTCTAATGTTACTAAAGCAAGTTGTTTATCCAACCACTACAGAAAATCTGTTGTTATCAGTACAACTACTGGCTACAAATCAAAACTATATGAATAATGAACGGAGAAGTCATTTAATTATTAAAGTTAAAAAGCAAAAACATATCTAACATCCCTGCAGTGAATTAGGTTATTTGGTATGCAAGCAGAATTCAAACTGAAACTCAAGTGTTGCTTCCAACGAAGCTTTGTACAGCGTCCAAGAACAAGAAGGGAAAATAACAATGGTTTGATTTCAGGGGAAGAGAAATTAAATTATTTTATGTCTAGGTCATACTGATAAGCAATACTAGGCAGTGTCATACAAATGCTTTGCACTTATTACCTGAAGATGTCAGAGCCCTTTAAACTGCTAACGCTATTACAACCCGTAGTATGTGGTACTCAGAGAGACTGAAAGGCAAAGTGACTTGCTGAAGGTTATGCATCCATTCTGTGTAAACACCAACAAACCAGAACCTGTTTCTTCCGATTCTTCTTCTCTGACTTATTCTTTCCTCTGTCATAATGATCTAACATTACAAAGGCTGTTCATTTTTGGGTATCAGTTGATACAGGGTCAGTATCGGTTTTATCCTGACTTAACAACTAGATCTGCTTTAAAACACTGCACCAACCACAAGGAGGCCAAGTTTCTATTCCTTTTTCCAATGCTGACTTTCTGCAGAGATTCTCAGGAGGATAACATAGCCTCTTTTGCCCTAGGGCCTGCATGTGTAACAGAAGAAGAAGAATATTTGACTCCCACAGTGGTGTGTCATGCTGTGGAAGCTGTACCACATAAATAGTTCAAAGGCCTTCTGCAATCTAAGGAGGAAGAAAAGTCACAGAAGTTTGGATCTGTATTTTTCATAAAATAAATCCCTGTGAAACTTTTAATATTAAAATCATTTAGAACCATATGTAAAGTCTATGATGTAGAAAAGTACCTTGCTGAAATACTTGCCACTGTCTCCATCCAAGCCATGATTTGGCCACCAAAAGTGTTTCCATGATGGTTGGCATGAGGAGGCTGGACAAGCTCAATACTCTGTACATGAGTAAGGTCAGTTGAAACTGCATCTTCCTCTTCAAAAGTATCTGAAATGTGGCCACAATGTATTAATGAATTATTTCAGCTAGCAACTCTGACAGCCAAGAAGAAAATACCCCAGTTACTGAAGCTTGTAATTTGCTTCAGACACCATGAAAAGAAGAAAAAAAGAAAGGCACAGAAGACCTCTGTTCTTTGCAAGGGAAGCAAGATGCTGAAGATTTGCTCTGTTCTTCCAAGAGACATAAGAGGTGGGGGATGGTGCACCCGACAGTCTATCACAACACAGTGATCCTTCCCAGTCCTCACTATATCCTTCAAAGAAGCTGTGTCAGAAGCAGTTACTGTGAAAGTTGGCTAGCTGTGAATGCAGGCAGCCAACTGCATCAGCATGTGCTTGTGATTATTCATGGTTGCTATGCATGACCTCTAACAGATGTTGTCAGAGCAGTTTATCACTTATTCAAATGCCTTTCATAGACTTTGACCACCATGTATGATGGGCACCTGTGCAAATGTGTCTAATTAAGGTTAGGGTATGACATGATTATTTCATAACCTGTTACAAATCTTGTGATTACCAGAGACAATATAGAACACAGGAAAGAGAGAAATATGGACCTGAATCAGTAACCACCACCCATTATATGACCATCTCCAATTCCACTTTCAAATGTTTAGCTGTACATCCTCACTCTAATCTTTGTTTTTTCAGTTACATTTTGCAAGAACAGATTTAGGCATGAGACGATGTCAGTAATTTCAAAAGTGCATATCTGCACTAGAAGCTACTTCACCTCAATTGTACTTCTGATTTTTGCTGTAATTAACTAATTTTGTGATTATATAAGTGTGTGGATACGTTTGACTAACTTGCACTTTGGACCTACTTAAGTTGTTGCACAAGACCCACTCAGAAGACAAACTTCACTTTCTGGATATGACGTATACCTATTTTGCTACCTGGCAGCCTTTACATACAATATTTTCTTCTCTCTTTCCCCTATTTTGCTTGTTCTGTCTTCTTAAGGAGGTAAATTAGTGCTAACAATGATAATATCCTTCAAGAAGTTTTCAGGCAAGGCAATGGAAACCAAAATTATCAACCTCTTTCCTTGTATTAAGCTCTCTCCTACAAGACAGTTACCATGAAGACAAATAACTTGTTTGCTTGTAGCAAATAAGTCTCTTCAGTTCTACACAGTCTTATTAAATTGTTAAGACTGGGATTTATATTTACAACAGGTTTCATCTTTTCTCAGTAAAACCACATAATGACTGTTGTTTATACGTGGAGTTAAGGCTCAGATTTTCCAAATACCAGCATATTTCTTAATTGTTGTGAATAATTTATTTTTCAGGGGAACACAGCAACTTTTGAGCACAACTGTCCTTAAGAACAGAGATTACTATCAGAAACAAAGATCAACTTGTTCCGTGGCTCAATTTTTCTAATTTGGTCATGAGGGGTTTAAAATGTTTTTTACCTGCTTTGACCTCCATGTTACGAAGTTTCTCCTGCTTGTTGGGAATGATCTCACAGCATAAACATAGTTCTTAGAGCTGTCTTGCAAAGACACAGCCATAAGCCTGAGTGAATTTTATCCTTCTATCTACATTACAACCAGCGTCATAGGATTTTATTACCATATTGCAAAGTTCTGTGTGAAATATTAAACCTTCCACATACAACCTATATGAAGATCTGCATTTCACATCTATTTAATGCATGCTTGGCCTTCAATCCTGCATTTTTAAACCTGGAATTTCTGAAAAACAAAGAAATACCACTCTATTAGAATAACTGTCTTACACACCCTTACAAATCTGGCACACGCTTTTCTACATGATACCACAACATCAAGGAGCTCTACTCAGATGTTTTGTCTGCTTTTTTCCTCCCTTCCAGTTGCCCATAAGTAATTTGTTCCGTCTTCTATGTTGACCACAGTAATCACCTTCCTTATTACTCTCCTGCATTAGGTTCTGAAAGACCTGTTCATAGCCCAGTCGGATTCTTCTTCTCTCAATAGCCAGGGTGTGCTCCAGGTGGTCTTCTGTAGACAGAAGCTTTACAGGTTCTAATTCAATCTATGAAAAAGAAGGAAAAAAAAAAGTTCAGAATGCCATAATCATAACAAAGTGCACTTTGAACTTAAAATGGCATCAGCATTTTCTACAATCTTTGGCTATCAACTGTCCAAGATGACAAGTTCTACTAATACACCATGTGCAAAGTTAAAGTTCAAGAGATTCTGCATTATCCTTTCAGAATAATTTGTTAAACCATAATGACAAAGTGCTTTTAACTGCAAACATGCATGAGAGCACACACAGTTTAAGACAGTTCTCATTTAAAAAAAGGAAAAAATAATAAAAAGAGATCTTAATATGAAGGTTTGAGTATTGAATTTTTGTATCAGAAAAATAATCCAGTCACATTGATCAGTGGTGTAGTCTATGGGAAAGTGCACCCCAGAGCCCACTCCCACTCACCACACAAATAGTCCACTCCCTCTTTCCAAATTCACTCCATACTCACATAGCCTATTCCATCTATCTGAGGGTCTATTTTCAAAGTAGCACTGGTTTTCTGAAGTGAAGGAGAAACACATGAACACCCAGCACTTGGTGCAGCTTCAGACTCTATATGTTTATGCCCAAAATGCTACTTGTGCCCAGGCACACACCCTTCTCTTGCCAGGATCAGAACTTCTCCCTTAAGTGGAAATTGCATGTAAATCAGCTCAATGACAAACTGAATCCACATCTGTAATGGCTTAATAAAATTATTACATTTAGATAAATACTGCAGAGGTGCCACTGAACAATCACTTTGTGTGATTTGTCTACAAGGTCTAGCCTCAGAAACCTTAAAATAATGCACAAGCACTGCAACACAAACAAATTCAATATTTTGTATCCTGCAGTGGTGCTGCTAATGCTTCTCAATCTGCGAGTCTTCACTCAAACTCCAGTTTCCTTGCCTCCTTTCTGGCCCTCCTCAAGAGCTTCCCAGCTTTTTCCACATTAAGATGGTGAGTGCATACTGTTGCTCTCTGCAGAATTTTAGCAACAGTTGTTCAGAAAAGTGGATTTGAAGAAATGTTCTTTAATTTCTCAAAGATTTTAATTTGTGATGGAATTTGAACTGAAGTCTCAATCTCCCTCTGGGGCATTCCTGTCTTAAGCCTAATCTTAGTTAATCATCACCAATTTAATCCTGAATTAATGTCCTTGGAAATCTGGGCAAAAGGTAAATGGGTGGATGCCATGGATATGATATCAAACCAATAATAAACAATCCTTACTTTATACTATTTTAGTGCTTTTAGGTTAACCAGTTCAGCCATTAACATTTTAGAGACAAGCTGGGCTTTAGTTTTGGTAAAGTGTTCCAATCTCTTTCTTTTGTAAACTGTAGTATTGCAGAAGAGAAAGCAGAAATGACTGGATGCATTAATTGCCTATGGGAAGACTGCTCTCTGCCAATCTGCAGTGGATGTTAAAAAAGCAGATATGCTGTTGTAACACATTCAACAAGACAGGAAACTCAGGTATATGATTCTAGTCACTCATGTTCAAGAAAACAGAATACTACATACAAAGGGAGTTTAATAAGAGGATCTGAGGAATATTTGGTGTTTCTCATATGAAAACTTTAAAAGAACTGTGCCTGTATGACACAGCAATGTGAAGGCCAAAAGTACCATGACTGATTTCTAAATACCTCTGGGGAGCCAAACAGTGGGAAGAAGAAACAACATTGGCAGGAAAGCTAATTAACATAAATGGCAAAGAATTAATTTAGATTGGAAGCTAGCTTAAAAATAATGTCTTCTATCTGAATAGTGATGTCTGAACAATCTCCTCAAAATGTGGGAGCGAAGGATAAAGAAACCCCAGCCCCAACACCCTTGCAGGTTTCAAGCTGTATATAGATGATCTTCTGAAAAGGAGAGAGACCGTGCACAGGGATCTCTCTTCCAGAGCCTCTGTCAATATTGCAGCCATTACAAAGACACCAGTTCTATTACTACCAAATGTGCAAGAGAAAGTGGAAACAAAAAAAATTAACTTCAGAGTAGAGATGTGTAAAAAAATACCTCCATATAGTCTGGGCTTCATGCCGTTCTTCTATTATTGATCAGAATAAACAGGTATGAAAATTTTCCTGTGTTTCATAATCAGAAAAGCTGGCTTATTTCACAGAAACTCAGTCCCGGCAACTTCAAGCAATAGAAGAAAAACATAAAGAATACCTTTCCAGCACCAACTGCTTTGGCTACATATGTTGCATATGCCACACTCACAATTTTTTCAACATTAGTCAAAACATCCTGCACTGTAACCTTAATGCCAACCTACAAGGAAGGAGACAAAAAAAAGTGATTACATCATTGTCAGTTGACTTGAGACAAAATAGTGCCATGTTTATTGAATTAATCATGTCCAGTCTCTTAAATCTAAAAGAAAAATGGCAAAAAACCTGCTTTGCTATCACTGATACATCTCTGAACACATAAGAACATCACAATATTCGCTGAGCTCTGAAAAGCTCTTTAGTGCAACAACTGTGTACGTTTGTTTAGCATCGCTTGTAGGGTAAAATAAAAAATAGGACAGACACTTAGGTTTAGTTTATGGATATCTCTTTCCATTTACTTGCATGCTATTTGGAGTCGCCATCCGAATCTTTTGAAGATCTCTATGAGCAAAAAAAATCTATGTAAACATATAAAACACAATGAAACACTTGAAGGTGAAACACTGTATTTGATCCTGTGATACAGGCCTGACATGCATCAAAGTTTTTTATTTTCTTCTAATTTTTAGAACCTTTTGGAATACACTCTCTGTGAGATGCATTACTGCCATTAATATTAATGAGAATTACACTCGGGCACAATGCAGAGAAAAATACTCTTACTTTTCAATTCTGATTTCAAGTGAGTGATTGGGCAATGCATTGCATACTTGTTACAATATTAAGAGTAAGAACATGTATACACCTGAGATAAATATTTTTGTATCAGAGATTTCAAAAATACTTAGAACTCCACCTATTCAAGTGGATCCTAGCTCTGACCCAAAGACTGCTTGGAGGTCCAATAGCTTTGGACGGGACCAACACCACCTATCCCATCCTGTCCATTACACCTACCAAAGATTTTAAGTTTTCAGGGTCCAGTTTCTATTTTGACATGGATCATGTTACAGGAAACACGCAATTATAATAGTCATGAAACCAGTGTTTCATTAGGTAGTGTTGTTGTTTAGATATCTGTACAAAGCACCTTCTGAAACAACTAAGACTGGACCTATGTTGCATTCCTCTGCTCATAAATATCATTAGGAATGAGTGATGATCTCTTACCTCCATGCTGGTTTTGAACGCTCTGTTCACCTTTGCCTTGATGGTAATAATTTGTCCAACCCTGTTAAGAAGAATAACATCTTATTGTATGTAATCATGCAGCTTAATAAGGGTTTGAACCTGCCTCTCTAAGTATTCCTAATAGTAGTGAAGAAAATCTCATTAATCAGTCTGTCTCTTCCACACTGTACTGAAAATGCACTGAAAAAGGTTTAGCACCATTATTTGTCAGTCAGACTTCATTCATTCATTCATTCATGCTCAATAATGATTTTAGTCAGTCAGAAAACTGCATAAGCTTAATACTAACATTCCCTCTCCTTGCTGATAGCTGTATGATGTCAGGTGTGCTCCAGGCCCCAGGTCCCCCAAGAAATTTCGGCCTGCTTTTGCTCAAAGGCACATCTTGCTGTGAGTTACACCAAATCATTGGGTATATCTACCTGCAAAACCACACGAGATATACTCCATGCGCATTCTCTAGCATACAGATACATGCATGCGAGGACAAAATGTGCTCTTTTACGTCTTTGAAGGATGGGGAAAGAATTCACTTTCCAAATTTTGGCCAAGAACAGGGCTGCAGCATGTCCATTCTGTTCTAACAGCATACCTCTGAACAGCTATTCTTTCCCATTTACCTACATAGAATTATATCTTTTTGCCTACAAAGAATCAAATTTGAATGAGAAAGTACTTTCACTTTCGTTCTGAATTTCTAAAGTACCTGTTATGTGTTGATAACAAGAGTAACCCTTGTTTTCAAACCCCTAATATCCTAACACAAGGCAATGCTGAAAGGGTGGAAAGCAAGCAGTTTCTCCTAAAGTTGTCTTACTGAGCAGAACAGTAAAAAGACCTGATGTACATGGTAAGTAAGAACCATAGCCAAAATAACTGGGCATCAAGCCACTGACTTCAGGGAACTTAGACTGACTTAAAACTGCTAAAGATAAGTCCCACAGCAGGCAAAGTGCAGCTAGCTGCATCTGAAACTCCAAAATATAACTCAGGCAACTTGAGTACCTAAGAAACAGACATTTACAGCTAAGGATTTGACACAGTTATGATCCCAGTTTAATAAAAAAAAAATTCTTCATAATTTCTTCCTAAGTTAATGAATAGGGTTTTGATGTTTAAAGGTGAGGCTTTTCTTAAATTGCTTCTCTCAATGCCAGAACTTCAAATGAATCGTTACCAAACACTAGAACAGGGAAGAGGAAACCTGCTCCTTAACAGTACCAGACAGGAACTACCAACTGCACAGAAACTTTCTCTTTCTTGTTCACACTCAAGAACACAAGTGGAAGCCTTTCAGTAGATGGGAGGGGGGGAAATGGTTAGAGGAAAGAATCAAGATCATCTGCAGATACACAGCCCTCACTACCTTTTGGAGAACATATTCAGAAGGAGTTTTTCCATCATTCACTGCAAAGAAAAAGCACAATCACTAACCTAAGAGTTCTAAACTGCACAGCTAAGGGAACCACTAGCTCATTTACAAAAAGGAGAGTGTGTTCAGAACCATAACACAATATAAAAGGCTTTAAAAAGCTTAGAGACAGAACTCAGTGAAGTACCCTGAAATACCTCTGAAGACTCTGTATCTGTCACAAAACTCCCCAGAGGATTACAGTAACACAGCAGTAGAGGTAATGACAAATACAACGTGAAAAAAGACAGAATACATTAATTAGGTAAATTCTATGATTGAACATGACACATACTGATAGTGACTGTGAGGCTTTCCTTAAAAGAGGGAGAGTTCAGTCTCTCTGCAGATGCTCGCAGAGAACGTCACAATCCCTGTCAAGAACATCATGATGCTGGATTGTCCATGAGGTCCCAGCAGGAACTGAACGGGTCTCTACCTCAGGCTTACTGGCAGGGCGCTACTCTTCTGTACAAAGATTGTTTATTTCACCTTTGTCAGTGACACCTCCCTGGTGACCCCTCTTCCTCTGTGCAAGAACATTGCATAAGAGAGGTTGAGAGAGGTAAGCCTGGGTCTGTCCACCTTTGAGGAAACTGCAGGGTGGGAACAACAGAACAAAGCTGGATGTGATCTCACTCAGCCTGAGACACCAGTCCTGCAATAAGGTGGGTTTGGACTTCAGAGACATTAGATTCCCTGAGTGACAGCTCCCCTGGTGCTCCAAGAAGTCTATGCAGCTGAACTCACATTTCATTGTAGAAAAGTGCAGTCCTCTGGGGTCCATGGCCTTATCAGAAAATAAAGACATCAGAACTGAGACAGTCAGACAGTATGATAGGGAAATGTCTTTTCATATATTTTCAGGAGCTGTTTCAAAATGAAATGGTTTACAGTATATCATGCATTCTGACTTTGTCCAAACTGCTTTATTTAAGACAAGGGAGCCGATTGGCTGGGACATTTAAATAGATACATAAGGGCAGAGGTGACAGAACACCACACTTTCACTTGTAACTGGCAGAAAGCTTTTGAAATATATCAGAAGGAACTGAACATGACTCACATATACAGCACTAACAAAATTTAAATAAATGTAATTTAAAATCAGATGTTCTTACTATCACTGAACTGCATATTAAAAGACAAGGAAGAGGGATTTATTTGTTATCATCAGTTTTGCAATAGATTTGTGGCAATCTCTGTTTCCATGTCAGCTGAAAACAGATATGCACAGAAGTAATCCTTACAGAATATTTCTTAACCTGAGTTAGGTAAATGAAACCTCACAGTAGGTAACTTACAAAACATCTTTTTAAGTTACTAGAGTGAGATACAAGAGTTCTCTTATTTATGCAAGATATATGTATAACCAACATGATTTGGCAAAATTTAGGAAATTTCACAGTAAGCTACAGGCAGGATGTTAGGGATGACCTGAGGCAGAAAAATAATTACTGAAACCACTTCACAGTTACTAGGCTTGCACCCTAAATTCTTGTTAAAAATTAAACGTTGGCACCACAAGTGGAAGAAGAACTAGAAACATATTTGGAAATTTGGAAGGAAAAGTATTTTCATTATATTTTAGAAGCTCTGTTCTGCTCTCAGAAACAAGAAAGAAAATTGCTCTGAAGCTACTGAAGTCTGAAATACTATGCCTGAAAGAAAAACAATACCCTGACTTCATTTGTAGGAGACTTTGATTACAGTTTTCACAGACAGGATTTTTTCCTAAGGACAAAATTAAAAACACAGAACAATTACAGGCAGGACTAACACTTTAAAACTAATTTTGTAGAACAGATCAAGAAATTCTCTTGAGTTCTAGATTCAGTATGACCACATTCGCTTCTTTGTTACTGGTTATAGTTCTCATCCTAATGGCCACTACTGTAAAAATCTGCTGTTCAGAAGTGTGAGCAGATGCTTAGTTCACACTGGTGTACTGCAAACAGTTTTAAATTGACATCTGACAGTCAATGTTGCTTGGTTCACACTCAAAACAACTGCATGTGCATTGGTCTGTGTAACCAGGTCCATCCCATCTAAGTGCTCATTAATTTCCAGATTGCAAGGTGTAAAACACGCACAAAAACTACAAAATAATGGCTTTAATTTTCTGTAAAGATATGTTTTAGGAACAAATGTGCTATTTCCTCTCACAGTGTCTTTTATCCCTTGAAAAATCAAGAAAAAGGGTTAGAACAAAAATTAAGTCTTGAATTATCTTGTAGACTCACTCAGTATTTGGTGATCACAAATACAAAACATTTGTTTTGTTACATGAACGTTTTTCAAAAGAGTTGAAAGATAGAGATGGTAAGAAATAAACGGAAAGCACTTGCAACAATGAAAAAATTCATTCAATAAGTGTTACAGATATGTATTCCTTATTTAACAGAGATATGTAATGGCCAGCAGGATTCATTTTAACTAGAGTCAAAGATCACTGGGCCATCAGTTCTCACCTGGCATGTAGGTTGCCAAGTGAAAGTAATTACTGTTTATTTTTGACCTGTGAAATTGATTTGTTTTCAAGGTGGGTCAGGCTATCACAGATAGAAAAGAGCAATTTTGAGACTTAACCCTGAGACTCTGGGGAGTTCACTGGCCTGCTATCTCAGATTTTATAATGCCTCAGTTTATCTCTGCCAAATAAGAAACTCTAGAATGAAAACATTTGATTGTTGTTAGCTGGTTTTATACCTGGCAGCCTCTTCAAACTGTATGTCGTCCATGGACGCTGTCACACAAGACACACCAGCATGTTTCTCAGCTTCAAAAGAGACATATGAACACACAATTACCACATTGCATTTGCAGCAAACTAGTCACCTATATACTTGTGCGTGAGAGACAGAGATGAAACACAGTAGATCTCAGTTCTTCTTTTGATCACCCTAATGCAAGTCTGCAGTGGATCCGGGGGGGAGGCGCTAAATAAGATTAAAATTAATATTTAACATGAAATAAGGGTACTATCAGGAGATGAGACTAGATGATGATACTGATCCTATTCAGTTTGATCCTACTTAAGGTCTTTCTCTAAAAAAGAACATTCTAATAAGGGAGAGCTAACAAGCATGTTCCAGGACAAAAAGAGTCACAAAGCATTAACAAGCCTACAGAAATCTCGGCAATCTCCCTCAAAACAGGATGTGGAGAATATCAGCTATATTAAACCAGCATAGAAGTTTTATGTCAGTTGAAGATTCTCAGACACAGAAGAAAGATCTACCGGCTTATTAGTGTAGTTACAGCAGTAGAAAGCTGCTAAGTACGTGCTCTCGGTGCTGTGCTAAAACCACAGGAATTAAATAAAAACAAACTAGATTTAAAAAAATCAAAACCAAGTGTTTACTTATTGTAAAATATTTTTACCAAAATTTGAACTGTGTTCTTCATCTCTGTAGGATGCATTTGGTTATGAAAAATAATGCACCCTATTTGTATTAATTATGAAAGTTAATTTGGAAAAGGTAAGCATCTTTACTGTTAATATTTAATAGCCCAATAGTTATCTTTTTACAGCGAGTTATTGTGATTATTTATTTGACCATAGCACCATAGTTCCAAGTCAGAGGCTAAACCTCCACCACACTAGGAGCTGTATAAACACAGGGAACTCCTTCTCCAAAAGGTTTCCTGAGTGACAGAGGCAAAAGAGCAGACTACCAGGAAACCTAGAAAATAACATTGCACAACAGGCAGGAGTTCTCACTCCCAAGCAGCCCAGTATTTTTAGTGAGCATCAGAAGAAAAAGCTTGGATGAATTAGAGGATGGTGCATGAGTTTTATCAGTATTTGAGGAGTTCACTTTGAAAATATGAGGGGAAAACACATGAAGACACTTATCAGAAATACAGCAAACTGTGATGAAAGGGAAGAGGTCACTGACAACTAGGAGGCTGGAGTCACCACTGTGATAGGTAATGCAAGGTGATGAGTAAGATGGTGATAGTCACAAATAGCCTCAAAAGTGAGGATCACATCTAAAGCAGCAGGATATGAAATGAGGAAGGTGCAAAGCCCAGGCACTTGGAACTGCACCAGCTGGCATTAATGCGGGTGAAAGGTGGTACAGCCAAACAAATCCCCTGCTTGGCATGTTGAGTGTGCTGCGACACAAAAAGCAAAGCGAGGAAGGATGTTAAAAATCCTTTGTGCGCGATGGGATTAGCCCTGTGGTGTGAATGACTGCTGCTGTCCTAAGCCTAACCAAGTAAAAGCAATTATGAAAGTGAGCTCTGGTGGCAGATTTGCAGCTGATGAAGATCATCACAGTTTAACTGAACTCCAGGGAGCAAGGATGAAACATTGTAGCAGCTGAGGCTCTGCCACTTCAGAGCAGGGACTCGAGTTCAGGGGTTGCTGAGATGAGTTCAGAGTGCCTCCACAAAAGGCACTGTTAAGGGGTAAATTACTGAAAGGCTGAAATCAAGTAACTCCTTCGTGATAGAATACATCTAAAAAAAAAAAAAAGGTGTGATCATATTGGGAAGTTGCCGCATGCTAGGTAGTTTCTGGGTTGTTGTGTGGGACAAGTTCTCCAGGATCCCAACTCTTTCTATATAGGAAGAGCAGATTATGTAAAGCTGCACCGAGCGCAGCACACACCTACGCAGCAAGCACACAACGGTCACCGCGGCGCACGGAGACGCCATCCAGACATGAGTTCCCCAAATATACCCGCTATTCTCTGCACGGCTCATTATGGACTGCTAATGTATGCAGCTCTACTTGGAAACGGAGTTCAGTGACAGCAGAGATGGCAGAGCCTTGGGTTTTCTTAGTGCTTTACACGCGGCTTTCACTTCTGAAGTTAGTTGAGGGGATTTTTTTCAAAGTTTTCGAAGCTGAGTTACACCAGACACAGAGCACTCTGCACGCTGGTTGGATTTGTGGTTGTGGGTTTTTTTTTTTTCCCCACCCATGCGCCCGTATTCTTAAATTAGTACTTTTCTTTCTTCTAGTATTTCTATTTTTTCCACCCCCTTTCCCCCTCCACTGCTCTCTTTTTTAATTCTCCTCATGCTAACTGCCCCCGTCAGCCCCTTCTTCGCTCTCCCCTGAGATCTGACGCTCTTCTCCAGCCCCACAAACTCTCTCACTCCCTTGAAGCCTGTTCCTAATCTCAACCCCCAAATCTCACACACTCCCCCCGGCTGAAACCTTCCCTCAAGCAGCCCCTCCCCCAAGCTTCCCAGGGGCAAAATTTCGCCTCCTCCCCCGCCTGTCATCGGCAAACACCGGGACGGGGCTACCGGTTTTCAGGAAAGGAGACGCTGTCCTCACACAGCCGATGAGTTTTAGGTGCATTTCTGAGGGGACCAGAGGGTTCAGGGCGGCCCCGGGGCAAATAGCGGCGGGTGTGCCTCTCCTCGCCCTAAGGCGACGCTCCCCCGCCCGCCGTCACCCCCCTGCCCCGCGGCGCCCGCCAGCCGGCCGAGCCGCTGCCGCCCCTCTACCTGCGAGGCAGGCGGTGGCGTCCATCCACTTGAGGAGCTGCCCGGCGCTCAGCTCCCCGCGGTGGTTGGCGTGCGCCGGGAATACGGTCTGGCACATGCAGACATCACCGCCCGCCGCCGCCCCGCACGGCTCCATGACACCGCGAGTGAAGGGGGCAGCGGCGGCCGAGGCTCCTCCGGGCACGGAGAGACAGCGCTGGCGCGGCCCGGCCCGGCCGCTCCGTTGCCTGCAAGGCTGGGGCGGGTCGGTCCCGCCCCAACGCCCAGGGCTGAGGTAGAATCGCCTGCTCTGGCGGGGGCCGGGCCAGGGCCGCGCCGCTGCGGGGAGGCGGGAAGGAGTCGCCGGGTGTCGGGGCGCGTACAGAGGCCCCGCAGGGGAGAGGAGGGTGGCAGGGGTGCCGTGGCCCGTTTTTACACCCGGCTGCGCATTTCCATCCCCCGCGGCTCCTGCCCTGGTACCTCTGAGGCCACCTGATGGCCTCGTGTGATGATGGCAGGTTTTGGCTTGCACGTCACCACTGGAATTTTTATAATCCAGCTAAGATTATTATTTTTTTCCTTTTTTTGAAGTCTCACTCACTCATGTCACCACCTTGACAGCCTGGCAGATGGGCCCAGGGAAGACACATTCCCATCTCTAGATGCTGGTGAGCCCAGCAGAGAACTGCCATGGCCTGGTGAACTGCTGTCACTGCCGGTACGGACATTTTGACACCTGCTTCTGCCGCCCTGGTCATGTATTCACACAGGAGTGAACTGGAGACCTCATGGAGGGCTCTCCCTCTTACCTCCTCCTCCTCCTACTCCCATGGCTGGTAAGGTACTGCGGGATGTTGCTCTTGCAGGCTATAAAAATATAAGCACTACTCAGGCAGAGTAGAGCAATCACTTTTGAATGGGTCAGGAAGGTCAATGTTTGACTATTGCTGCAGATACAGCATTATTAGTATTGAAGGCTCAAGCATGCAGAGGGGGATTTGGAGATGCTCACAGGCTGTGCTTGTCAGCTGTTAAGGCAGGATGCGTTGCCTCAATGTAGCAGAGTGTGTAACCTGTAAATGGTCTTTAAGTAAAGACTGCAAAGCTTATGTTTGACTTGGTGCTATTTCTCTACACACACACACACATACACAGGTATTGTAAATAGCGTGGTTTTCAATAAAGAAGCAAGACTGTTTTCTGTAGCCTTTCGTTACAGCCTTTCCTCTTTATCATCTAGCTATGACTTGTTACCCACTATTCTAATGACAGGCTTTCCATCTTATTGAAAACATACATAAATGAATTTATACCATGAATGCTTGTTCATTCAAACATTCTTAAAAATCCAGCTTTAACCTGTAACAGCCAGGAAAATTTGAATTTTAACCAACCTGCCTCACCAAGATAAGAGTTTCTCAGTGTGGTAGGGATTTTTCTTCCCACATGGTCTGTTACTATCATTGCCCTACAGCAAAATCTCTGTTTCTTTGTCACATACTCTTTTAGCAAGCAACAGGATGGCTGTACCATCACACTAGTTACATTCCAGAGGATACTGGCTCTGAAAATCAGCATGCTGTGCTGTTCCCTAGATTTATTTCTATTCTGTTGCATCCCCAAAAAAGTTTGTACCGAATTCTCTTTCCTTCTTTGACTGTCTTCTGTGAAGGAAAGAGACTCTTTGGAAGTGGCAGTGGCAGAGCTCAGTCTTGCTACCTGAACAGGGTTTGTAAATAGTATGCAGCTGGTATTTTCTCCTTCCTCGTCTACTCAATCCAGATGACAAAAACTCAAGTATCAGCTTCTCACACCATGGATCCGGGATCTCAGAAGGAAGAGTCTTTAAACAGAACTAAACATTTTTCTATTTTTAAAAAAAAAAAAAAAAAGTGTTTTGCCGGTCAAGGCCAGTAATTTGTAAATTTGTTTTCAGGTTTACCTTGTCATGCTCATTGACCAGGCTTTCTCTTTTTATGTTATTTCTCTTATAAGATAATGTTATTTGTTGTTCTTTCACAAGTAGCATTCACCTACATTTAACATAGTCCCAGTAATCGGGTGTTTGGCCCATAATATATGTTTTCTGTTGTAAGATTAGGAGCTAAAAAGCTGTTAGTATCACAGAGAGGTAAAAGTAAAATCTAAATCTGCTTGCATGTAAAACTTTCTGAAGTATGTGGAAGAGTACATGCTTGGGGTGAGTGGTCAGCAGACCTCTCAGGCTATATGGAGGGGTTTTAGAGAAACAAAAAGGCAACTTCTCTCATTTCTGTTGGGGTAAGGGAAATCTAGTATTTGAAAAACACACCTCAGAGCTGTACATACCTCTTGATTTCTAAGGGAAGGATGTAATTCAAAATATGTCCTTTGGAAGTAGGAGCTGCCCTGGCAGAAAGAACAGGATACAAATGAGCAATGCACATGGCTTCTACTGCTGTAGACACTTGGCAGACACACCTAGAGACTAAGGTGAGGGAACTCACAACCTAAAATGCCCTTTTCACAAACTACCCTCTGCTTTTGTGAGCTGTGTTTCTCCTGCCCTCCAGCTTCTCTTCTTTGATGCTGCCTGCTGCAGTAACAGACTCTAATGTCTGTCTTCCACTTGGCTTCAGTGACTCCTTTCTCTGCAGTCCCTTATAATCCTTTAGCTTCTTACACAGTCTACATTGGAGTAACTGAGTCTTTTACAGCCTTCAGTGTATTTGTCCTCAGAAAATACCGACAAGGTCAGTACCAGTCTTTCACAGCTGAAAAATTAGTGAAATTAAGTTACTAGCCCAGGTTCACAGAGATCTATGCTTTTCAACAGTTTCCCAGTTGAAGAGTACCTTTTGTGGCACAGTAGCCTATACCAGCACCTCTGGCACCACCACCGGATGAAGGTGGCTGGACAACACTGCATGGCTGAGACAGGCTCTGGGAAGCATCTTTGTGAACCATCACATTTCTCTTTATTGATGCACACTGTGGTGAGAGGAAGAAATGGTAAAAGGCAGATGGAGGTTGCCTTACATTCAAACCCATACGTCACTCAGTCACTGTCTTCGGTGAAATTTTTCTTTTGAAATGAGAACTGGTGGTGAATTAGAGTGAGATCAACTTCAAAAGTCTGGTTAACTAAGAAACCGACTTCCTTTCAGAATTGTTGCTTGCTAATACAGTTTTAAAAAGTTTTTGTCAATAAATGATTTGCATATAATGGCTTGAGGCTTCTGGTGCTAAACTGAAATAGTAAAACCAACATCAACAGGTGCGGCACTGCTTTAAATGCATTTACAAAGAAAAAACAGAATGGATATCAGGTTATCATCTCCTAATAACATGCATTTGTAATAGAAGCAACATAAAGTAAAAACCTTTGTGCAGCACAAGTGTTATCTCATGAGTGCTGTGAAGAACAAGACACAGTGCAATGGCTGTAGAGGAACTGTGCCAGAAGAGGTAAGGCACTTTATTAATAAAAGATGACCTCACTATTAGATGTCAATAAATCTTCTGTAAAGTAAAGCCATTAGAGTGAGCAAGAAGTACTATTCAATCACACAGCACAAAGGCAGCTAGCAGCCCACTCAACTAATAGCGTAGCTGCTCCAGACCTGCATTTCACCCAAGTTAGAATTTATTCTGAGAAATGGTATGGAACAATGGGGTAGCAAAGGAGGCCTGATTAAGAACCAAAATTCCACAGAAGCCTGTAATCTAGAATTGTATTTTGGCTTTCTGCCAAGCTTCTTTTTATATTTAAACAGATGTATGCACAACTGGAGAGCTTTAGTGGTTCCTTGGAAAATAACACACTAATGTGATAATCATGACATCGTTAACACATTCACAAATCTTTTCTTACCAATGGAGTCAGCAGCCAAACTGCTGGCTGGACACGCCTCCAAAATGGATCTTTTTGGTAATGTTTCAAATACAGATGTCAGTTACTGCAGTAAATCAACTACAATATATAGGTGTGCATTTTTGTAGACTGTGTACTTCTATATTCTTGAAACAAAATATTACTGCCTAAAGTTATAAATGCTTGTCAACCCAGCAGGTAACTGAGCACCAGGCAGCTGCTTGCTCACCCCTCCCCACCTAAGGGGATGGGGAGGAGACTGGAAAAAAACTTGTGGGTTTTATATCTAAAGACAATTTAATAGGATAACAAAGGGAGAGGATATTATTATGCACAAATGCAATTGGTAACCACATGCAGAAGGGGAAAAAAACCTCAACCTGATGCCCAGTCTGTTTCTGAGCAGTGATCTCACCTCCCAGCTAGCTTCCCCAGTTATATACGGAGAATGACGTCATATGGTATGGGATATCCCTTTGGCCAGTTGGGGTCAGCTGTCCTGGCTGTGTCCCCTCCCAACTTCGTGTGCACTTGGCAGGCTGTGAGAAGCTGAAAAGGCCTTGACTGCCTGGCAACAACTACAAACATCAGTGTGTTATCAACATTCTTCTCATCCTAAATCCAAGACACAGCACTAACCAGCTGTTAGGAAGAAAATTAACTCTATCCCTGCCGAAGCCAGGACAATGTTTCAGAGACTCATATGTTTCTTTCATAACCCTAGTTATTCAGGGTAAAAAGGGGGGTTTTGACACAGCTTGTGAAAATACAACTACTTCTTGTAAAATGAAACTTTATTCTAAAATGTATCCAAAATTGCAAGACACAAGCACCATTAAACAGATAAATAGACATATATTTATGTACAGAGAGCATCAAAACACAAAACAATTGTTAATATAATTCTTATACCATTTTAATGAGTATCCATCAATAAAACTTTACAATTTAAAGAAGACTTTTCAGTTGCAAAACAGTTGTAAAATCATATGTATAAATTATGTTTACTACAATTCCAATAACAGAGGCAAAGTAAAATACAAAAATAATAATCAATACTGTAAATTCAAATACAAAACCCAAAGTAATGCTGCACAGGTACATATGTACACTGGATGAATTCATGCAGCTAGGCAGTGCAACAAATTAACTGCTGAGTTTAACTTATCACAAAATGGAACAACCATGTTGGCAAACAGAAGAAAATATATTTTTGTAATAAATCATAGTGCATTTTGAAGTTAGACTTTATAAAATGATTGTTGAGTGATATACTTCTAATATTCCCCATGTGATCTGATATTCCCCAATTCCTCTCCTGCAAAATAAAATACAAATGACAAAAGCTTAAAAAAAAAAACCACAAACAAACCACTGTAGTACTGAGTCTGATGTACTGGTACCATCTTGATTTTTTTTCTCCTCAGTATCAGACTTCTTTGCAAGTGTCCATGTCCACAGGGACATGCATTACTCCTTGCTACCAAAAGTAAATCTTTCACGCACCAATGCTGTCTCCATAAGCTGAATCTCACACTGCACTGGTTTAAAGAGACACAGCTGAGCCTTGAAAAAAGGAACTCCTAAATCCCTATGAAGTACAGAGAGAGAATAAAACAGAGGATAGAGAGACCTCATTATTCCTGAAGCTCCTATCCCTCATTGCTTTAATTACATAAACACGGAATAACATAAGAGGCTGTTATGGCTTGGGTGAAATTTCTGCTGATTTGCTGGGCAAGCGCAAAGCCCGTGTTTCTCCACAGGGCTTGCCTTTCACAGTGCAGAAGGCTACAGACTATTTTGGTTGGTGAAAGGAAGCCTCAGGTAACTCTATAGAAAAATACTTCGGCGGTGAAAATGTATTAGAGCTAAAGAAACAAAATCAAAGCTCTTTAAAACTGTGATTTCTTGTGTAGCTGCAATACTAAAACATGGCTGTTCACCTTTCAGTTCTGCGTTGGTTGGTATATCATGAACATGTAGATAAAACTGAGGTTCATACCTCATTGAATATTACTGGTTAAGTGTCAAAATTAGATGAGATACAATTACACAGTCTGATAACTTTTTCCTTAAAATCTTAAGTGATAAGCACGCTCAGTGTTTTCACTAGGAAGTTACTGCTAAAATGCTACATTTTTTTGCTGAGAAGACATTAATTTACAGCAGCCTGTAAACTACTGAATAGTTGCTCCCTGCATCCTTTGTGCTTCCAAAACCCCCTTTCAAGCCATTGTTAACTTTCAAGTTAATGGGAGTTTCGAGCAAAAAAGGGATGCAGAAAACACCTGTATTGGGTAAACAATGTAGCACTTTATACAGCAGAATTTCTAAATTTCCAACATGCAAGCACGTGTAGAGAGGAGCTAAGAGATGGCATGCACTGCAGTGATACGTCATTGTGCTTATGTCTGGTGAGAATACTATGGCATTTTCACCTGGGAAAACATAAATGTTAGCCCCAGAAGACTCAAACAGCCAGTATTAATGAGGCCATCAGCTACTACGTAGTAAAGAACACCCAAAAAAAGGGAAGAAGTTTGTCTGCTTGTAGCTTATAGATACTGAAGCTGAAGAGAATTACAAAGGCACAATACAAGCCTATATTTCTTGTAAATTATATATATTCCTATATTTTTGCTCATACCACCTCAAGATACTGAATGGCAAAATAATCACTGAAGATACAAATGTTAATTGAAAGTTAAGCACTACAAGTAAATGATTGCTGGAGAAGATAGCTCATTACCTGCTACATTTCTACCCTTCCTGGGTGGTGAGCTCGTCCACCTTTCCTCCATTGGCTGACAATACCCATCACTATACTCAAGAACATGGTGATCCACTGAGAAAAGTGGAAGAATGTCAGATGATATACAGAATGGCTTTATGTATCTGAAAAGTTGTCAGTAAGTGGCTGCCTCAGCAATCTTTCCCACTGCAACTGTTTTACCTTTGGCCCTTGTGAGAACCCAGAAACAGTTAACTGGAAATTCATACCCATTTTCATGCAGAGATGAGGCTAAGATAATCCGTGAAGATAACATTTTGGTTAAGTTCAGCAACTCAAAATATCGAACAACAGAGCAGGGATTGTAATAGCATATAATAAAAAACCAATTCTCAATTTTTCTATTCATAGCTACACAAGATGCGTATCATTTTCAACACTGAATGACTCACAACTCAGGAAATAAAGCAAATATATCAGTACCACTCCTGTTAAACTCACAAAAAAAAAAATTACTCCCACTTTTGTGTGATGAAGGTATATGGCAATTTTGGAGGCAGCTGCTGTCTCAGGCCCAGCTGTGAGAATGCAGACACTTCATGACAGTGAAAAGGCGCAAGTTACAGCATTTGTATTTTTAAACTTCAGCTGCTCCTCAGCTTGCAACAAGAATTGGTACAACTGATGTTATGATTTCGTACTGGCAGTTAATGAAGAAAGATACCAAGTTGAACTAGTATAAGATAGGTGTATGGTGCAAGCCTGAGGTGGAACCTGCTGTAAATGGGCTTTGCTAATCCATAGTAATGCTGTCTGCAAAGATCTGGTCTACCTGAAACTGGATACTTTCCTCATCTCCAAACCAGCATGTGAAATCGTACACATTTACCACAAGTTTACAAAAAAAACCCAACCAAACAAAATATAAACTGCCATTAATACCTGTATTCTCACAATCCTGAATTAGGAATTCCTAGATTTATTCCTTAAAGCTCTTGGGAAAGGAGTCTTTAGCCATTAGTTTCTTAGTTACAACCTCACAGCTGAATTTAAAAGCAGTTGATTCATCTATGCAATGGTTTCTTCATGTGTTGCTTTCAGTGAATTAATCAGTGCAGGCAAAGAGTGAGAGCCCACTTAAATAAAGGTGAGGATTTCTAGCAGGTGTAAACCTTCTAGAAATGTTCAAACAAGTTAGTTCAAGTTACACCTGTTTATAAAAAAGGAAGTAAAGATGAAGAAAGTATCAACTATGGGGCAGAAATCTCATGTTTGAAGGATTCAGAAGCTCATCTGGAAGCCACTCAGATTCAGGTTCTTAGGAGCTGCATTATTCTCGCCCATACCAGAGTTAAATAAATACACTTCTGTGTACAGGGATGTGAAGCTAAATATAAACCCTTGGATTCATTCCACCCAATTGTAGGCCTTTAAAAGCATGCAGGATTCATCAGTGGAGAGGGAAGTTGATGCCGTAATACAGTCTTCCAGAGGCATCTCCTCTTCTGTCCCTCCTCTGGCTTACAGAAGAGACCTCGGCTGGTAATTTTAAGGCAGCTAAAATTAGGGTAGGATGAATCAGTCCACAGTGTGGAGCAGCAACAAGTCTGATGTGGTGGTACAGCATTACCATTACAAAACACAGTTTGTAATAGCTTTGTCTGAGGCTCCAACCCAGATATGCTTTGTGGTTAGTGACCCACGCAATCCGTGTCTTTGCAGCTCCCTAGTCTTGCAAAGAACTTTTAAAAAAATAAAACAGTGAGCCTTGATTTTATGACCTTGTTTCCCTTGTTTGGTCCTTAGACAAGGTGGCTTCTCCGAACACTGGATTTCCAGAGCTGTGCTACACTGAGGGGAGACCCTCTCAATATACACAAGCAAACACGGTTTTATTTTGGTACAACAAAACTAGCACCACTGAACCTCTCAGCACTTTTACAGCTGTGGAAAACAGCTGTATATTTCAAAAAGGATTTTGAAAGAAGGGAAGCCTTCAGGGGCAGGTCTGTTTTCTGACACAGACGAAGGGCTACAAATAAAGATGTATTTGTGGTACAACTCCTTCCAAGGGCTGCAGCTGGGATAGTTACAATTCCCCAAAGAAAGACCCAAAACTATTTGGAAAGGGATCACTGACAGGCAGCATGTTGGACCTTTCATCAAAACAGACTACTGTCCTTCTGAAACATCGCAGAGGCTGCTTGTAAAAGTTACACACAAGGTCTGGGGAAGTTTGCAGTTGGAGCGGTTACTCATCCTAACACAATACTCACACATGTCCGTGTATTTAGGATGTCGTAGGAATTTTGTATCACCATGCTTTTGAACCCTTTCAGCGCAGCATGGATTGGCTCTTTGTGGTAGCTGGTGATAATGAAGAACACACTGAGGAGAAATACAGCTGCTCTGAAATACACAGACTTTGTGAGACCGCCAATATTATCCATACTAATGCTTAAGGTCAGAGGCAGTATCAAGTTTTGCATGTATTTTCTACATTAATATTTATATCAACAAATTTAATTCTTGCTGGTTTGGAAAAATTACTGTTTTCTCTTTACTTCCAAAGAGTGGAGTTTGAACATTAGGTTCATTTATGATGTTCAAAGTTATTCTTAGTCTAAAATACTCCTGCCTAATTGTTTAAATGTGACCTGCAAATACTTAGGATTATGGGATTGGGTTTACCCTCTTGTTCTGTGTAAAGGGCTGAAGTATTCTGTAGAAACATTTTTTTCTACCTTAGAAATATAGGGAATTTATCTACAGATTGGCTTGGAAGTGTGAGGAACATTTATTGTAAGTACTCAAACTCACGTGAAAGAGTGAAGGTGCAAAGTCACTAACAAAGACTGCCTTTATTCAAAAGATTAATGTAGCCATTTAAACTATCAATAAAAACAAATAAAACACAGAACTTAAAATAATCCAAGTAAGAATCCCCATCAACTTTCCCAGCTTTTTCACATTTCTTCTCATTGTCTTTCAGTCTAGACAAGACTTGATTTTCTGATGTTAGAAACCAGTAAAGAACACATACACATTTTCAGGTCTTTGTTGTGTATCAAAAAATACTACTAAAAAAAGAATCCAGAGTGCAAGAATTCAGATTATTTTTCTATCTTGATAAATAGACAAATAATTAAATTCTGCTTAAAACACTGCCTCATGTAAAAGTCTGTCATAGCTGGGGATGAGGACACAATACAGAGGCAGTGTTTTACCCCCTTCATACCCTTAGAGGTGGGTTTCCGTCCTGGCACCGATTCAGAAGTTTTGCAAAAAAATGTGTTTCCTGCACAGGGTCTGATCTCTCAGGCTTGCAGGTACCTGTGATTGAAAAGCAAACACTGCACATAACCAGCACAGGGCTGCGAGATGTGCAGCTGCTTCTTGTCTGCTAAAATCCAACCCCAAGCTCTCCAAAAGGATATGAACTGGGTTGAATTCTCTTACGTTACATTTAATATTCCTGTAAATGGCTTATATATCTGCTGTTTGAAATAAAATCAGAAACCACTAAGCGTGCTTAACAAAGCTTTAAGTATATGTGAACAGCAAGTTTTGAGGACAGAACAAGTACTGCTGTAGTATATAATACACATGGCTGTACAATCAAAAGCCACCTCTTGCTTCAAAACAGGAATTTACAGTAGTAAGCAATGGTGACAAGATTTCTTACACAAAACCTACAGGAATTTATAGAATATGCATGGATCGCTGAGGTTATAATGCCAGCAGTAGACTACACGAGTATCTTGTGCAATGTGAACAAAGTTGACAATATTTTACCAATGCTTTAAGTAATTCACATAAATATGCTAACCCACCAGCTATCACATCTTCCTCCTCTCCCCACCAGAAACAAGTGTTTGCCAGATGCATATACAGCAACCCATAAAAAAAATCCATTTGTTTTTGTGATTTTAGGCAAACATGCACAAAATAGATGCACTGTAACATTTTTGCAAGGGGATACTTGCCACAAAAAAAGCCCTCAAAATTGGTCTCATAAGCATATACAGCATTTTGATCCACACTTCTCAAATAGCCACTGCAAGGCTAAAAGTTTCTTGTATGGATACTTTCTGTCCTGAAAAAAAGAAAAGTACTTGATTCTCAACTAACAGAAAGCTACAGCTTCTACTTTACTCATGCCACTCTTCCATGTCTGCATTTCAGCCCTAGCTTAGGAACTTTTATTCTCTTCCTTAACCATTAATGTAAATGTAAATCAAATTATGTAAATCAAATGAAAACCAGGAGTTGATCAGAAAAATGAGAACAGACTTGGGAACAGCCTTCACCTGCTTCTGAATGCCGTGTTTTTAGATAGCAATTCAGCAAACACTGCTTTTCTTTCCTGCTAAACTGCTGGACATGCTCTGTGCTCCTGCTAGAGAAAGATTTGCCATCTGCTGGAAGGCCACCTGCACTTTGCTCATCTGTAACAAAAGGTGTGGCCCGTGGATATCGCAGTCCCTGGTCCACAACCCGCCTAGTTCAAGAAACCCAACCTCTCTGCTGGGGATTACAGAGTCTGCAGGATGCACCTCTGCATTAAGAGAGCAGCTACTGAATCCTAGCTACCAGTTTTGCTGCTAGCAAACTTGGTATCAGTAACATACTGTTAAAACTTTCCTAGTAAATTATAGTTTTAGTAAATTTCTACCTCATTTAAACATCCTCTATTTGGATTTTATTTTCCTCCAATCTGCATGGCAAATAATCAGCTTTTTTTCGAGCTGATTTTATGTCATTGTTAGAAATCATCTCGTCTAACGTGTGAGTCTGTGAGATGCTAACTTTCCTCATCTCAAACAGTAAGAGCTCTCAGGAATTGCACTGCCACTCCTTATTTGTTGTTACGTTCAATGTCTCTAATGAAATATAATAGGGCTCTAGCTAAAGATGTGAACAGCTTTCTGCATGTTTATTGGGCAAATTGTTCTTATTTTTGTGCAAAGATCTGGCATGGTACATTTAATGGGACAATCCAAATGAGAGAGAAGAAAACATGAAGATTAAACAACAAAAATAAAGCCTACAAATATCCAGTTCATCCAGTGGATAATTTGGCTCCTCAAGGATTGGAGCAGTTGTTACACAGCAATAAATCTTCATATCAAAAGCAATTACTGATGATTCACTCTATAGGGACAAACATAGGTTTGGTCATGGTTATTGTTACAATTCCCTCCTAATCTGAGGAACTGTATATATCTCTGTAACAGACCAAACATCTAAATTCTATGGTCTATTTCCTAGTACACCCAGGGTATTGAGAAAAATGCATCACCTTTGAAAATCCCCATGTTTTGTGCTGATTCTCTATGAAAACTGGTGCTAAACTGCCAGAATTTTCTCTTAGCAAAATTAAGCTTGTCTCCACATTGTAAAATCTTCAGGGAGCCCAGACTTAACTGCAAGAAGAATTGTACAAGTTTTCAAGAGAACAGCGAGGTAGCGTATGAATACCTTGTTTCTGAGCGCACAGCTGCGCGCACCTGGTGGATATATTATCCAGTCCTTAATTACCAGACCCTGTGAACAAGCCTGCTCGACCACTCAGTTACTCTTCTGAGAAACACAACCACAGAACCCTGCACAGCTAAGGGGCACCCTGAATCATCCATGAGATATACACTGAAAACACGAAATAAACAAATGAAATTACTATTTGTGAATTAGGCTCTTACAAAGTCATACGTATCAGATGTTAGGCAATCCACATTTGGGGATGTGGAAGGAGCTTTCAACATAAAATACAGCTGTATTACTCATAGCAACTAGGTAGTAAATCTTGTTTTGATCTGATTTCCCCAAAACCATGTCTTTCAGCAAATATTTATGATGCTGAATTCAAATAAATAAGTATTTTTTAAAAAAGGGTAATGTGCTTTCTCAATTTCTTTTGCACATTGAAATTAGATAGTGGCTAGAAAGTGACCATTTCAAATAATAACTGAAAATTGCATTTTTATTAAATGTGAAAACAGGTACCCAAGAAAACCTTTATACATTTTTATGGCAAGTTTTCCCATTACATGAGAGGCTTTCTTACATATTTTAAGCTTAAATGAAGAACAGTGACCAAACAGAAGTTTGGACTAAAATTGCAAAGCTGTTGGCTATGTTGAGGGAACTATGGCTGCACAACCGAAAACAAGATGGAAGGACAAGTTCACAAAAATAGCTCATGTAGTAGTGAACCAATACTCTAATAAAATAAGAAACAGAAGAAAGCCAAATCTGTTCCGCATATCAGTACTAGATACATAAACATGCTCCTGCACTGGTAAAAATCTTTAAAATAATGTCTGCTTCAGGAAGACTTAATTTGAGCTTCTAGACTGTCCACGCTTGAGCATGATTTTAGCATATTAGCAGTCCCACTTTTCTGAAGGATACTACTTTATTCTTCAATTGGTTTAAAATTAACTATGTGCAGGCTTTATTTCAAACAAATGTGAATGTGTTTGCAGGATCTGAGTTTTAATGTGCTGAGTAGGGGATCTATTTTCTCTAAATTTGTTACTGTAATTTGTTTCCAAGATAAGAGCAATGGCAGACAATCTGCATGCATGCACTCAAAGCAGTATTTTAGATAAGGACTTTTTTCTTGGTCAGGCTGAAACATAATTTTGGTAATTTCATCAGACCCTCTGTGTTTTGCTCTATTTACTTATTTTATGTATCTGCCAAATAATGTCACACCTCAGATAAATTATGTATTTCACCCAGATCAGAGTGAAATCCTACCCAAAATTGACCTTATGTTAGTGGTTTCATCACACTTTGAGCAGGATGACTGACATGAGCAGCAGCTTATAGGCCTGAACCAGTATGTCTGGAAAGTAGAGGAAGCTGCACACACTAAAATTTAAACCTAACTCATTTATCTCTGAGTGTACTGAATTTTTATAGTTATTTCATATCATTAAATCCTGAATTAGATCCTTAGTGTGATCAGTTTGAGGACAAATGAGCTGTCACTGTTGAAAGAGGTTTTTGGGTTTTATTTGAAAGATGTACTTTGTTAGGATTCCCATCCTTAGGGCTCAACCAAACCCAAGCATGTCTGGGACAGGAGCGATGGTTATATCATCACTTACAGTGAATTAAAGAAAAATAAATTTACCTGTACTGATCCTTTTTTTTTTTTACAGGACTAAGCTGCATGTTACATTCTCCAAATGCAAATGTGCAGGGTCAAATCTTGAAGAATCCAGTCCATAATTAGCAACCACAACAAAACCAAAGAATTAGAGCTGACTAGGAACAGGGGATAACACTTAAAAATAATTAACTGATCTGAGAAATAGAAATTGGTGCAACATGTATCAGCTGAAAATTCATTTTGACTGGTAAAGGGAATAAAAGAATAAAATGCTCAACACTGAATATTGTAACAGCTGGTCCCTCATCAAATTACTGATCTAATTCAAAATCATCTTTACATGCAGTATTTCATTTGGCAGCCACAAAACAGGGGAAAATTCAAATGATTTTTTAGCCAGTTCAGGAAGCTGTCCTTCTGACACATGAACTGCTATCCATAAAGAAGCAAGATTCTATTCACTTCTTCCTAATTTGAATTATTTAACATAAATAATTAGCTCACATATTTCTCATTGCACATACTCATTGCAAGGGAAAGCAACAGCTGGATGTCTGGGGGACATGAGGCATTTAATCCTATATTAAGAGGAGCAGGCTGGTCAGTCTCTGAATATGTGACCCATTGGTGGTCTGGGCTCTGCAACCAGGTGGACTCCAAATAAAAAATGGCAAATGTGGCCTCCACCACAGGCTGATGGACGACCCTCTGATCTGGGGACTGTCACTCTGAGATGCTGAGGCACATTTGTGTCAGTGGGCAGCATACAGTGTGTCAAAGACTCAAGGTTATGGCCACGTTTTTTACATGCACCAAACTCAACTCTGTGGTGGAGGCGGGGAGAACACGGAGTGCAACTGCAGTTCTTCCTCATGCTCAGGCAATTAATAATGCAACCTATACATGCAAATAGCCAGGTATTTTTTTTAATGCACATGTCAGGCCACATGCTTTACATGTGATTCATACAGCTTCTTCCTTGCCCTAAACCCTGTTCTTGCCTATACAAGACTTAGACATGGAGATAAAAATCTGGGTACAAATACTCCTTTTCATGGGTTGATGCGGTAGGTAAAATACTGGTTTCACTGTGAAATCCCAATTTCAGCTGGTTTATACAAGGCCAGAATATTTGCCAGAGTTCTCACAGTGAAATAGATCCATTACTTCCTATTTCTGCTACTCTAAGATTTCATCACTTCTGTTTTTTAAAAGCCTTACTTTAACTTTGCCTGAAAGACCCATTTACAGAATCTATTTATTTCTATATTAAAGAGAGAAATCTATCTAAAAACCCAGTGTGGAACAACTATCCTGCACCACTTAAAATAAAATTGCTCCCAGAGCTGGACAAGTTCTGACATTATCAATAATGCTGTTGCATAAGGACAGATATAAACAGCAAATACATTACACACTGGTATCTAGTGGATTAGAAACATAAGCAGGAGTAAAAAGGCAGCACTTGGAAATAGTCTTTCTTTCCACATTAATACTCTAGATATGATGAAAATCCTACAAGGATTTATAAGCAAAAGAAAGAAAACAAATTAATAAGCAAAAAGCTCTATGGATATTTAAAAAATCCACACACACACAAAGGGATACTTATAATTTTGAAGCTGAGTATTTAGCACATAAGATTGTTTTCTAATGGTTCAGCTGCAGAACCCATGTATGGTTATTATCACCTGATCTTACCAATGCACATGTAACTTTACTTATGTACGTAAGAACAGGGATGTAAGCATTCCCTACAGGAAGCAAGATGATTAGATTTCCTTATATCTGATTGAAATACTAACAATAAGATATGGAGTGAGTATTTAAGCAGATCTTCCAAATCTAAAATTTTGCAAGCTTGCACATCTTTTATTCCACCAGTCTACGGGGCTACATGGGTATGAGAAGTGCTGGACATACCTAGTAACCTGCAATATCAGGGCACAGAATGACAGGCTACAAGAAGCAGGGCCTGATCCTGTTCATTTTGAAGCTAGGAATGTATTTACTGAGATTAACGCTGCAGGATCAATGCAACAATGTTTAATGATATGAATGTTCTGGAAGAGAAATGGACAGGGGAAACAAAGATATGCTGGCAGTAAGAAAAATTGTACAGAAGGGAGTTCAAAAGAACTACAGAAGAAAAATTACGTGCCGAAAAGGATGTTAGGCTCTTGTATATAAATTAGGGTAATATTTTGATAATCATATTCAATATGTGTCGGCAGTTCCATTTACGGGGTTTCTTTGCACAGGTTTAATTTAATGGTCAGGCTTTCATCCTTAACAGGTGCCTATAAGCTAAAATACTGCAGATAATGCCAAATTCAGAAAGAAAAAAAATAATCAAGTCTCTGATTAATACTAAACCCCGATTCTGCTTAATTTTGCCACAATATGAAGCTTCAGCAGCGGCACATACTCTGTCTTGTAAGGGAGCCCTCAGTGATGCCACCACAGGCAGCTGTCGTGTGGTCACTGGACACACTGCTTGCCTGCAGGACGCCTGGCTTGGCATGGGACAGAAGGGGGGTTCCCCCGGAGGTGCAGAACAGACCCCAGATGCACTCAGCGGCTTAAGACCTCGCTCAAGGGCACACTTACCTGGTGCGTGAATGGGCTTTGGCACTTGATGCATAGTCCAGACACATCCATCTATCTTAGTGCACTAGCAGTGACATCATCTGACTGAAACTGGGCAGAAGAGAGTTCTCAAGTCCTTCTTAGAAGACTATCAAGGATAATATAGATGTAAGGACGCCTGGACTCTGCAGTGCTTATGGGAGAAGCTGGGGTGTGCTGGGGACAAAGCCACTGAAACCAGTGGTATTAGTGACAACAGTGAAGGGTCTGAGGAAATTAGATTTGATTTTGTGGATTTTGTAACTCAAATCAATAGTAGGGGCTTCTACCATCTTTTGAGACAGCAACAAAGTGTTTTCCAAAGATAAGGAAATGAATGTGACTTTCATAATCACTGGGAATGAAGTCCACAGAACTATATAATGGCTATCTAGTTTATGTTTACAACTAATCAAAGTAGTTATTATTTCTAAAAAAGCTACCAAAATCCTTGATATTTTAACATAATTTTAAGCCTCCGAGAGTTTTACCTTTGAATAGCCCTAAGAAAAGAGTAGTGTTACACCTTTTTATTTTCATATATTATATATATATTATCTATATATAATAAATGCAAATAAAAATGAGTTAGGACAATTGTTGTATTCCTTACACATCCCGTTACATGCAACTACTGTCAGAATGAGCCCATTACATATGCTTCTTTATCACAAGTTCATGAAAAAAAAATCTCCTTGCAAGACTTCGTGGACATACCACATCTCAGAACTGCTCCTCCTATCTAAGTGGCTCTTCTATATGCAAAATACAAGAAAGTGACTGCTTTTTGTCTGTGGCGTGAACTTTTGTTCAGCCACTTCGTGCCTGCATTGCTGATCATTGACCTTTTGATCACTACACAACTGAAAAGCTTTTGTTTTCTTGGGGGAGCTGGAAGTCATTAGGAACTAAATGTACCAGAATCTTGGTTTTAGAGCTCTGCCTGAAGAGACACGGGACTGCTTCCAGAAGCATTTCTTTGAAGACCATATGCCTTTTCTCCATTCTGTCCCCAGCTTTCATGTTTACTAGGCTGACCTCCTTATAAAATGGCCCAGACCTTTGTTTCTCTTCTGTTCATGGCAAAAGGTAAGACCCTCACAAGGCCAGTAGTCATAAAAAGTTTACTCTATAATTTTGGCTCAAAAAAAAAAAAAAAAAGACTGCTTACTGGAAAGTTTTGGGAGAATTCATTCTGATAGATGTGGTGAAAAATGCACACCCAAGTAGCAGGGTGACCTGATTTTTTGAGTGGGCTTAGGAAATACTGTTTATAATTAGGATGTTACTGTTTATAATGGATTGCTACGATTCGGTTGAGAATCACTGAAAATGGGAAACATAACAGCAAATTGTTAGAAAAGGTTTCAATGATAAGGACTCTATTGTATTTCCACTACCTAGCACCCCTACAGAAGATCATGCTAAATAGAAAACTCATTTCCACGGGCAGAAGCCCTGACACTTTATTGCTAGATACTATAGCAATCAGAGCTCACTTACAGTAACCTTAGAGTACTCTATATAAACTGAGAAGCTTGCATCAAATTCAGGCTTCCATTTAAAATAGATATTGCAGATATTAGGCTTCAATTAAAGAAGAAAAATAACCTTCAGTGCTTCTTTTTTTAAAGGCAAAGTATAAAAAAAATCACCAAGTAGGTGAAAATTATTAAATTTCTCCAAAAATTAAGATGAGCTTTCTTCTATTTCTTGAGACAGTACAATTTGTGATTCACAGGGTAACTGGTATCAAACACAAGTTAATGAAAGCTCTTATAAGCAATTTTATTCCTATCCATAATGGCAGACATTTACAAAATCAGAAGAATTTATCATTTGAGTTCACCTTAAAAAATAACTTATAAAGCAGTGATATATGCAACATAAAACAGTTCAGGAGGGGAGAGGGAAAGCAAATTTTAATAATTAAAATGTAAACGTGAAAAAAAAAAGATGGAATAAAAGTCCCTACTTCTCATTTCTACTTAAGATGTCATGTGATAATATTTTACAATGTCCTGTGGGTCTATATATGTATGTGTGTATTTCTATATCACACACACATACATATACATTAACCCACACATGTACATACACAGATAATTGTTTGCAGTTCCATCTTGGGCGGTTCTGTTATGCCACTCTTTACAGTTGCCTCAATCATGTTTGGGACCCACTGTCTTGACCAAAGGGGGGAGATGGTAGAAAAAAAAAATGGTGGGTCTGATTGTGTCTGAGATCCTTTTGTTAAACTGTACACTGGGACGAATAATTTTCTTCTGCAGTAGCTCTCTGAAGAGGGCCAACTCACTGTGGTCTTCATGGCGAGACTTGTTAACGGATCACACACTCATTGTCATGCTAGGGGAGTACTGAAAAAAGAGGAATCCACATTTTAACAACCATTTTTTCCCCCCCAGGTAACTAAAACCACTTCTGGACCACAGCAATGAGTTTAAATGTCAACATGCTCTTTGAACGTCCTCCTAAATTTGCACTAAGTCGTGCTAAGGCTGTAGTTCAGTTTGTGGTATCATAACTTCTGTTATGCTTCTTGCATTATGCAAAAACACAGCTATTGATGATAAAGCCAACTCTCTGTTTTGGTGTTACCTGGGTGCTGTGATGAACCAATACTTCTCTGATGCGTTCCATGCCTTTTCCTGGTCAATGTTGGCTGTTGGGGGGATCTAGTTAGGCAGATAGCTAGTCTGAAGCAAACCAGCATTCATGGTTAGCTGAACCACAGAAGTATTTTGGAGAGCTTTTTATTACTTTATGGGAGGAAAGATCTGACTGGAATTAAAATAGGCTTTTGGGTTTTGTTATTCTGTATTACTGATTTTAGGAGGCAAGCTGAATCAAGGATAAGTGGTCATTCTCCTTTATGTGAACCAAAAAGTCAATCACCACATTACATTATTATTGTAACACAAATTGAACTGCAGCCCTTATACAAGCTATAGTAGCCCGCAAGTTAGCAGTACTTCATTACAATAATCAATAGGACACCACAGTGCCTAGAAGAAGTGCACATCTGTATGCCTAATTTGTTTTTAAACTGGAAGTTGTGGACTGCAGAAACATTTAATTTGGCCTAAAATCTTCTAAGGAGAGGAAAATGTTCAAATGCAAGAAGTATTAGCATTATGAAAACTGATAGAAGAAACAGAAAGATAAATTTGCCTTTGCAAAAACAGATACGGAATAAAACACCTGCCAAAGCTACAGTATGAAGCTGGCCACTTCCAAGTATCCAAACATACTAGAAAAAATATTTTGGAGGCGTCTTCTCTGTCATGGAAACTGCATAGGATGGACTACTTGGTTAAAGTCTATTTTATCCCATGTCATGTCTCTGATGGTTTGTCTGTCCTATCATGCACTGAGCACTCCCATAGTGGGCCAGCAAAGCTAGTAAGGACATGCTTATCTTTAGTCAATGTCAGAGACCAGCTCAAATGCTTAAGGCAAAGCATCTGTTCAAGGGATTTTCTGTATCTGAGCCAAAGTGCCTGCATAATCACTTTGAACAAGGAATCTAAAAATTATCTAAAGGTGTTTGTGATTTTTAACTTACTATTAGCCAAGCACCATTCCTCACCCCCAACCAAAACTCCTGATGAACTGAACAGCACATCTGCCTGAGAAAGGACTTCTTAGTAATGCCTACTCTAAGTAGCCAAGTAATGAAATATGAATCTGAACGCAAGACAGTTCCCAAAGAGAACAACATGCCTTGTGGCACATATAATGCATGCCTCATAGGCATGTATCTCATGTAAAACCTTCAGAAAACTGGGTCCCAGGTTCTTCTGGGTAGCAAAACAACATCTAGGAGCACCTAGAATCCAATAAGTGTCTGGATTTTCTTTTGAGTACAGCTGATGTCCTTCTTTTCATGACTTTAGTTTGGTGAACTGGTCTGCCTGCTGATCAGACTGCCAGCCCTCAGTACAAGCAACACTTACCAAGTTGAGAGTCAAGGATTACCATGACCAAGGATCACATTTAATGGAGGTTCTATGGCTACTGGTTTTTTTGGCAGATATTGAAACATCAGTCTTTTGGGGTTGTACGAACCAATTTTCTCCAATACTCCACAAAATCTGAACACGAACCCTCCTTATGAAGACTAACAGTCTAACAGCTAACATGCACAAACCTCTTCCTTTTCACTACTTAAAGAAGCAAACTCAAAAAATCCCAAAATCTGATTCCCATGAAATTTGCCATGCAATTGATGACTCTGTGATCTAACAGAAACTATTTACTCATCATAATGTCTGAGCTCAAGTTCACCACAGCATAGTTAATGAAGGTGCACTCACTTCTGGCAGCAGTGATTTCCAATAAGAATAGAAGTGTTGAAGTCACTCAGCACTTCTGAAAAATCAGGCCACTTCTATTTAGGAATCTAAATATGGATGTAGAAACCCAGCTTCAAGCACGTGAGTATGAAAATACTATAGTCTTGCTTTGTAATGTATTTTACACCACATTTTGCTGCCTCAAGTATTCTCCATTTTAAAAAAGCGTAATTTGTCCCAGAATGAACACTAGAGGGAACCTTTGCTTTTTCTGGCACTAACAGCACACTGCATCTTTCCAATGTGAGATCTACTGGTGCTCTAATTACACACTTCAGTGTGAATCCTGTTCTAAAAGACATTCCCTGCAAAACACATTGTTCAGGAGTCAAAGGCTGGGCAATCGCACATTGAAAAAACCTCAGATGTAAGGAACTGTCAACTATGTGTATTTAGGCTGCTGGGATATTGCTTGACAAATGCCTGTTGTGCATCACTGAATACGTGCAGCGTAATTAGTACTGCTTGACAGATCTAACTTTCATTGACAACTGACCACTTTATCTAGAAAAAGAGTTTCTGCAGTAAATCTACACCTCCCATATTTTCCAGTTTCAGCTCAACTTCTAGCAGTATTTTGCACAATTTTTTGTTGAATCAATACTAAAATTTTAAAAGCTAGTAAAAAACTCTTAGGGCACAGTACTGCATTACAAGTTCACTACGAAACTGTTCTTGCTGGTTTTGGGGGGGGAGTTGGGTTTTTTTTTGTTTTGGTTTGTTTTTTTTAAGAAAATGACAGAGATAAAGGTTCACAAAGTAAAAAAAACCCAACCACTAGGTAAATACTTACGCTCTCACTCTGGAAAGGGTTTAGGAAGTTTCCACCCATCTCACCGTCATCCCTGGGAGTGCCAGGCTGATTACTCATGCTCATATTACTGGGAGAGTTCTGTTAAATAAGATTTTAAAATATAGATTAAATGTTGAAGATTTCAGTGCATTTCCCAGCTTCACCAAGTGTGTGAAAGGCACGCTTTACACAGTACTGTAGCACACAAAGATGCACTGTGCAATGCACTGGGATTTTCAAAGATGAAAAATAAGCCCCTGCAGGGTTCTGCATGATTCAGTCACTAATTTTAGCCTGGAAGTAGTGTTTTCCTCCCTGAAGCAAGAATTATTTACCTGCAATTCTTGTCTTCAGGTTATAGCCAGCAACTTCTGTGGAGTCAGGAAAAGCTATAAATGGCTGGGGCTGGTATGACAGGTAGCTCTGCCACTACATTAAATCATGTGGTCAAATTCAGTGAAATCTATGACCATGTGCTTTGACACATTTGACTTATGAATCTGTACTTAAAAGGCAGACATACGGATGGATCTGGTCCGCACAGACCTTCGCAAAGGCCTGTGCCTGGGGTCTTTGTTCACAGTGTTCACAGTTTAGTGAAATGCAGTTTCACAAGCAGTTCACAAGTGTGGTGCAGGTGCTAAACCACTTCACTGAGCAGAGCTAATACACAGCGTTTATATGTAAAAGAGTTAACAAGAGTGTTACATAAAAGACTCCTGAGTAACAGCTGGCCACTGGGCTGGGCTTGCAAACACTTTCAGGAGGAGCTGTATGTTTGTGATTTGCTTGCACAGAGCATAATACAACAGTGTTTTAATCTAACTTTTCAGTGTCTAGGTGTAACTGAAATGCTAATAAATAACAACAATACAAAGACTTCTGAAGATAAATTTCCTTTTTTTAAAGAAATGCTCCTGTACAACCACCTCTGCAATATTCAGGAAACGCTTTCAAGATTCATTTACTTACAGAAAGGATGAAATGAAGTGATTGTCACAGAAATTATTCTAAGTCATAGCTAATACATGATTATTGTAGACACTACAATTAGTTAGGTGTTTTTACAAAGTTGATTTGTGGTACCCTACCATGCTTGGAGCATGGGCGATTCTCTTTCCATCACTGTTAAGACTCCAACTTATAGAGGATTTGTGCTGGAAAAGGAGCAGTCAGGGAAAGGAGGGAGTGAAGTCATGAACTTCATTATGAAACATTACGTCTATCACAGTTCTTCCCTTGAATTTTTTTTTATCCAGAAAAATTGAATGCAATATTGCTGTTGAGATTTTACTTACACAAATGTAAATCTGGTATGTCACAATAAATTTAACACAAACAGTCAACAGGCAAGCTAACAAAATGCAACTCCAAGAAGAGCTCTTGATCAAAGGGACCAAATCATAACAGCTGTAAGAATCCTAAGTTAATTTGTTCTGGTTTTCTTAGGTTATTCTCAATTGCAAACCTGACACAGTATGTCTGTTAGCATAGAGATTTTTTTCTTTAAAAAAACCAAGTTATTTTGTACTTTGAAAATACCTGCACACAGTCTTCATTTAGTATAAATAAGTCTGCAAGAGGTCAAACTTTGAATGAAAACCAGGAAATGTTAAAAAAAGTCCCCTTAATTTCTTGGCACGTTCCTCACAACTACAAAGACTCTCTGTCCTACCCTGGCACTTTAAAGATGTATAGTGGAGTAGTCACTGAACAGAAAATGGGATGGGTCAGCTACTTCCCCCTCATACCATATTTCCACAGGATCCCCTTTGTAATCATGAAGTCCCATGTTGACCACTGTCCATAATTTAAATATTGCAACATATTTCACTGTTTCACAGGATTTACTTCACTTCCAAAAAGAACAAAAAGCATTGTTCCCAGCTTCACCAAATACCAAAACTTAAATGAGTTACTTTTTGCTACTGTATTAGCAGAGTGGTACACTTGATGGCTGTACATACTGTCTGCTTTGCAATGTATTTTGTATGCTAAAAGAAAGTCTGCTGTTAAGTTTCCACCATATTCCCCTGAGGGAAGATCACCATTCTCAGTATGAATGGCTAAGTATGTTTATGGGTTCAGCTCAGTGTATTTATTTTCACTCACAGATTAAATATAAAATTAATTACATAAAGTGACATGCAGGCATAACTGGTTTTTATTAGCACCTGAAATACAACTTACAGAGTCAGGTCAAGACTCTTGCCTTTGTCCTTTTGCCTTCTTCAGTCTAGTTCACCGCTTCTGAAACTGCGATCCCCAGATCTCCAGGAATCACTGGACATTATGTCCACCAAAGACAACTAAAAGCCTGACTAGTTAATTAACATTTATCCAGTGATAAATGATTAACAATTATCCAGTGAAAGCAGTATAGCAAATATTTAGGGGTCCACAGCTTGAAAAAGGTTGAAAACTATTGCTTTAGTTCCACCACAGCTATTGTACCTTTAGCAGGAATTAATGTAGGGAAGTCCTGTTGCCTGTGTTATGCAGGAGGTCATACTACACAATTGTATCAGTCCCTTCTGGCCTTAAAATCTATGAATATAAAGTTTAAAACCCACTAAGGCCTTGTCACATTTATTTTATATGACGGCCCTGCATTTTTTTCGTTCCTGGGGGATTTACCTTACCCCTATTTTATCTTGCTCTGTGTAGCGCAAAGCTTTGAAATTCTGCAATTGCTACAGTATGCCAGCCCCAAAGGTTTAAATTCCTGACATAAACTCTTTTATAGCAACTCCCCTGGGCTGCTTTTATGGCCAGTATGGGGTCTAGCATTGTAGCAGTTGCTGAGTTTTTCCAAAGCAAGTATGTCTTTGATGCCTGCACAAATTCCATGGGCACTGCAAGAAACTCTGGTTATTAATGTTTATTTAATATGCATAATTTCAGTTCATTTACTTCCCCCATCTCAATCTACTTCATAAAAACTTCATGTTTTGCTGTTCAGCCAATTAAATTGAAATCTTCTCTAGAAAATGTAGCTCTGAATTCTATGAGCCGTAGTACTGATTCTACCAAGACTGGTTTAATTTGCTACTTCTCCTGGGACTTGATAATCAGCTCCTCTAATATGCATTTTACTCCCTTGAAGTCCCGTGCCTGGACTTGAGCATCACACACCCCAAACTGTGTTAAATTCAGTGAAACATTTCCATCACTGGAAATCTGCTTGTGAAAAAGCCAACTGCAAGACTGGCCGGTGCTATCTACAGGGAGATTGTTGCCTCAGCAAGAACCATCCTGGTAACTGTGTACAAAATTGGAAGGCAGCCACGTACTAATTTTGCATGTATCAACCCCAGAAATCTACTATTCCTTGCAAGCAGAACTTTTCCATTCAGACTGCAAAAGCACGATGTACTACTCCCTACCCGAAATTACTAATGCTACCCGCACGTTTTCAGTACTGTCAATGAAAGCTGCATATTGGGCAGCGTGACTCAGAAAAAATACAATGGTGTAACAGGACAACTCTGTTACCTCCAAAGTTAGCAGCATTTTTCTTTTAGTTATTTGAAAAAGACATGCATCAAATGTGATTTCCATGAGTTAGTTATTACTTACAACACTTCCAGGTAAATTTTTGCATCCATGTTTTCAGAGCTCCTGATACTTGTATTAAGCACATATACTGATATTTAATACCAGTTAGTTCAATACAGGCTTTTAAAAATAATCCCATAGCAAGCTAATGGAAATGTTTTGTGGTTTTTTCTTAAAAAATGCTGCAGTTTGCAATAAAATGCTAAAGAAAAAAATGTGGCCATTGATTTAAAAAGTGCTGTGTGCTTATTATCTCATTGGGGGCTTTTATTGCATCCATCACTGCACACCGTAGCACAGCACCACTGAGGCAACACGGTCATTTCAATCCATCATTTTACTCTTTGCAAAGCCTGAAAATGTTATGGATCTTAAAAATGTACAAAAATATAGGATCGCTATAGATGCTGCTCCCTAACAGGAGCCTTGGACACATTGCTGAGGTCCTTCTCTCCAGAAAGAGGCTAAGCAAACTTTTCAGGCTACCCCTCTCCCCTACCATACCACCAGAAGACCACGCGCTGGGGAACTGTACAGGGTCCTTCTCCTACCCGTTGGATACACAAATATGTATCACCAACTGAAGAACAATTCCTGCCTCTTGAACACCTGGAAGTGTATTCTAAACAAATTCACACTATAAACTTCTATGTTAACCCACGGGAATTCAAATGGGTATTTTGTTCCCTGTTGGCCAATGTGTTGGCATCTCACCATAGCTCCCGAGAGTGCACCTATGTACAGCAAGGTCCCTACCGTGACTGGAGCATGTGCAGACCAGCCTTAGACAGGTCTGAAGTGGCAAAGTCTGCACTGGGACAGATCTAGCCACAGCACCACGGTGCTCAGTCCAAAACGCACAGGCAGCTGATATGCTCAAAACCAACTCATACTCCCTTGGAAGATCGCGAAGAATTTTGCTACAAACGAATGAGTTACAAAACTTTAACTGAAACAATCTCTTCATCAATTTCTGTATTTATAGATCAGAAGCACAAAAGTGCAGGGAGATTGTTGTAATGATATATTTATTCGTTTCACAGAGCCACATGTGAAGATGCTGAGTATAAAACACAGTGTTTTGCAGGGGACAGATTTATGCTGCTTTATCAATAGCAAATAAGCTCGTTTATTCCTAAATTAATGATGATCACATATGTACTAGTTTTGTGAAGAAGTAGTGACACATTCAAGCACTTTTTTTTTTTTTTTTTTTGGTAGATGCAAAACCCCTGCAGGTTAAGCTTACATTTATTTCCAGTGTACTATTTAATGGTTGTGATATCAAAGCAGTGCTTCTTCTGAAACTACTTCTTAATCTACCTTTTAGGAACTTATACTAATGATGAAGATATTAACATTGCCTTACATAGGTGACAAAAGCAATCATGCAATATATAAAAGTAACATCCTAGTGACATTTTCCCAAATTTCAATTAAACTAGAATTGATTATTAAAACTATATTAATTTGTCTTAACAGTATGGAAGATTATAACATGATCAATCAGATTATGAACTGGATATAATTAAACACATTCATTAATACACATTATTATGCAGTAGGAAATAAGTCTACTTATATTCACTATTGATTATATTGGTTTAAAGTTTTCAATTAATACTAATTCTGTCTGCACAGCCTCCAAAGAGTTGACAAGCAGAAAATGTAGATACGTAATAAAAAGGTTCATAACAGAGTCAAAGAAAATATGTTTAGAGTGAAATATTCTAAAAATTCCAAATATTTGATTAGATACTCACTTTGGAAATACTGTCCATGTCTCCTGAGCCTTAAATTAAGATAGACAATTATTCAGTTAGTTTTGAGCTGACATTAATCTAAGGATTTTTTCATAGTAAATATATAGTGTAACAGCAGTATTTTAAAACATAACCAATCATGTGTCATCTCACTTCCTTCTCAATGTCTCTTTTAGTAAAAGTTTACAATCAGTATTGAATAATGTTAATCCTTTCTCTGTGTACACACCCAGTGCAAAAAGTGAGAGTAGAATGAAGGACACACTTCTGATCTGTGTCGGTTATTTGGATGGCATCCTTTCAGGATGAGACAGCCCAGCACAACTCAAGAAACCCTATGTCCAACCTCCCTGACCGATTAGCAATGGTAGGGTACAGGAAAGGTAATTAGTTTTGGGTATATCCACCTAAGGGAAATGTTGCTTCAGCTTGAGGGAAGAAAAAGCAAAATTGTGGATAATTAGCAAAAGTCGATGTTCCTGAAGAAAAAAAAAGACCACTGAACTTCAGCTACTCAAAACTCCAGTGGGATATCTCCAAGGTCAGCAGCAAGGGTTTCATCAATGTCTTTGCTCCCAGAAGCAGAAGCCTAGTACTGAAATTGGCTGAAATGACATCAGCTTTTGATGCATTACAAATACTGATGATGACAGTATCTTTCAGAAGAAAGCGGATGATCCAGAGGACCAGAGTAACAGAAACCAAATAAAATTAAATATAATGAGACTCTTGGAAAGAATTTTTTTCACACACTGTAGCTCTCGGGTAAAGCTAAGAATAAAGGAAATATAGTTTTAGGATGGATGTATCAAAAAAAGCATTTTCAGCAGCCACAGATAGTAAGCAGTTCTGGTCACCTACTTTCAGGAAAGACAAATTCAAACCAGAAGAGTATCAGAGAAAAACAATCAAGAAAATGGAGTTGTGGGAGGAGACTGAAATAGCTTACTATACTTAGCCAGGCAAATTAAGGCTGAGAAGAAATATGATTTCTCTCTATAAATACATCAGGTAAATAAACATTAGGAAGAGTCACTTTGTCACAGCCCAAAAGATAAATTTTGGTGGAAATTAGGAAAAGATTTATTTCTAACCATCAGAGCTATGAACAGATACTGAGTAGAAGGGTTGTGGTCAAAGAAGTTGGAGAAGTTCAAGATGGACCTTGACTAATTTATCCATCTGATTATGAGACACAGCTACCTACTGCAGCATGGAAATGAACACAGCAGATCTCTCCCAGCCCTCCTCTCCTAAAAGAGCTCAGGTTCCAGTTTAGATATGAAGTTAGCCCTAGAAAGCAGTCATCATTAATTTGACTAAGCACATCATCATTTTCACTAGAGAAAATAACTAACCAAACACTAAGTACATGTAAAACCCTTCCATAACTGTTTCAATTTAATTTTTTCTTTTAGCTAAGAAATAATTGTCAGGCTACAGAAAGTGACAGAAAAAGATGTTTTTACCTTTTACGCAGTTTTTCATTTACTTGAATATAATGTGCATCATTATTAATTAAAGCAACAATCCATTTCAGGATTGTAATATGTAAAGAAAGGCTGTAAAATCACAAGGTGTCCTTATGCAAAGTAATCTAGGAATTTCAGGGACATGCTTTCCTAGAAGAAAAGGTAATTATATTAGGAGATGGATACCTACTGCTGAATTTTAATTGTTCAGAACATGTCTGCTAAGTGAGGTTTGATAGCTTAGGTTTTTTCTCATCTTCTCATAGCCTTTTCCAAGTTCTCCCTTTTTCTTACCTGTTCATACTTCCCGTCTCACAACCTCCAAATTTTGGGCTACAAGTGGTAGATCTCCATCCACCATGGTAGGACGGACTTAAATCGTATGGACGTCAGGTTGGTCCATGTCTGTGCTGGGAAGATGATACGAGCTTTTCTTCGGGGACAGAAGCACAGGGAACAGTGGCAGCTTGGCTTCTGCCTGCCTGTCCTGTATCTAGCTCACTTGGTCTTCTCCCCATAAAGGAAAACGCTGCTCAGCAGGGTGCTGCTGGTGTCCCCTATGGGCAACGGGCCAGCTCTCAGATGTAAAAAAGAACCTTGCTGGTGGACAGTGGAGATAGAAGAAGAAAGAGATCTGAAGTCTTTGCAGCCCAAGGTTCCCCGGTGTTGTTGCCTGCATGACCAGCACCCCTTGGTGCAGACAGAAGTGAAGAGTACAACACAAGAACTGTATACAGAGCTACTGGCCTGGTGTTAGGGTATGAACAGAAATAAAAATCAGGTATTTATTTACCTTGTGGGTATGGAAGAGGAAGGCACAAATGCAATTTATTTAGCTGTGTCTTGTTTATTAAATCCCTTTCAAGTGTCTATTATGCTTCCAGCAAAGAGTAAGAGCAAAGGAGATAAAGCAGCGTGTGTTTTGCAGAGTTGTGCAAGGCTTCTCCCCTAGATGCGAGTCCTTCAAAAATCACAGTGTCAAAAGTCAAGCAGTACACTGTTCCTCCTGCCTCTGCATGCCCTGACAAGAATTCACATTCTTTTGGGTGCGTTACAATTGGCACCTGTCTGAAGATGCTTAACAAGGATGGAGTAATAATACTCACACTTAAAGAGACATGGCTAAGTATAGAACAAATGAGGATATCAAAATGTTGGGATAAAAACAGCTTAACAGATAGATCGGAATATGTAATAACTTACTTCAGGTAATTGATAAGAATGTGCAGCAGCATGTCACAATGACACCTTCCCAAGATTTTCAAAGAGGAAGAGAGGTAAATAAAAATGGTTCTTAAGCCTTCACTTCTCTGTTACTGCAATGGTATGCTTTTAGACTGGTTTTAATCAACTGGATTAAAACTATACTCTCATATAAATAAAATAGAGTATTTTTCTTCCAGAGGTGCATGATGTATGCCAACTCATATGCTTAAAAAGTATCTTAATACTTCTTATTGAACTTTTTCAGTTTTTAAAAGAATTTTACATACAGTCTTTCACATGACTCAGAGAACTACTCATAGAAAATGGCACTAGTCATTGAAAATTGACAATGTTTGTAACATTTACTATCATTACCTAATGATCCATTCATATGATGTGAATCCATTCCACCCAGTCCACTCATAGGTCCATCTGACCCTGGCCCCATTGGAAACTACAAAAGGATCAGACATCAAAAACTGGTATTACTGTACAACATTTTGTAGATAATCTAGTGAAAAGAAAATATTCCTCAGGGAAAAAAACCCCAAAACACTAAAGGAAAAATGCACAGTCCCAGCTCTGAATGCACAAGTCAAGTCAAAGTCTTTGATGTGAAGACTGCAAAAACATCGCTGCTTTTGTTGACTTTTTGCAATGCTACCTTCACGACTTTTGGAAATTCTCACCTCTGTAGACTGGAATATAACTTAGGAATAATTTATTATTTACTTCAACAATTAGTGTTTGACTTTCAAACCTGCTAGTGCTGACCTAGCTCTACTCCCACTGAAGTTACAGGGAACTTAATGATTCTCTTGAGTGAGTAATTAATTAATTAACAGCTTTCAAATCCCACCTTATCCATAACGACAGTTGGACAATTACACATTACCTTTGCAGCATGAGGACCTTCTGTCCAATTTCAGATATTAACCTTAAATTTAATTCTTCAAAAACTTAAAGACATTAACATTACAGAAAAATTTCTAAAATTCACTGCATAATTATTTAGCAATATCTAAATATCTATATTTTTAAGTTCTACTGGCCTTTTTTTCCAAAGGCCCATAATATGGATCGTGATTAAGTGACATATGGCTGTAATCAGAGAAATACAATAAAACTGAAGACATAGAGAAGGATCAGAGAAGAAACAAGTTCTACCTAAGAATCCAGGTTTTTGTCAGCTCTAGAACTCCTGAAATTCAGGCTAAAATAGTGACAAGTTAACTAGTTCATTAGGCAAATACTTAAATGTTATTGATAGGTTTCATTCTTAACATCCCATTTAGATAAACAGGGAAATTTGTTTCATCTCAGAGACATTAATTTTATCCTTTTTTATAGAATGGTAGGGCAACATAATACTGGGTCACTTTCAGCAATTTTCTCCTCCCTTTTCAAGAGTAGATAATTTTTTTATAACAAAAGTTTGAATCCTGCAGAAACTAATGCTTTGTGGCAGCTCCTAGGATGATGTCCTATCACACAGAAGTCTATTGCACCACAGTGTGACAAAGTAAGTTGTCCCCAAGATCCACATGCAGAAGCTTCTAAGGTCTTTTCCATGTAGAAGAATATGCCCCAATCATTATTTTGCATGTATTGGCATGATTGATTTGGGAAACATTAAAAGGTACATGGTGGGGGGGTAACCAACTGAAGCTTCACCAGTAAGAATGGAAAACTTAGTATTAATGATATGTGATGGAAATGTAGTGTTTGGATTAAAAAAAAGGTTGTATAATTCAAAGAAGTATATAACTAGATTCATATTTACATTAGGTCTGTTGGGTCCAGGTGGTACTGCATTCATTAAAGTGTACATGTTGTCTCCAGAGTTGGTTGAATCTGTAATAAGAGATTATTTTAAGTGCTAATATATACCTTTCAATAAAACTACTCACCTAATACATTTCCTGTCATTTTGTTCATATTATTTCCGTGCCTGAATCACTGATACACAGTGGCAATATAATGGAAGATTTCATTCTCTATCTACTGCTACCACACAACAGAGCTATGAAAAGAAATAATTGCAATGGTCCCTAAGTGACTACTTCTAGACTCTAGTTTTATGCATGACTGTTAAAAGGCTTATAAATCACCCCATATCTGTAACTATTTAATTCCATAAAGCCTTTTTCCTGAAGTTCCAAATTACTTTACTAATCTTCAATATTCTTTACAAAACAGGAGTTTTTCTTATCAATACTTCCTGTAATTTGTTTTCCATCTGTAATAAATGATAAATAGCTTCTCATTATGCAGACTGAAACTTAGTATAGTGAATAAAATTTTTTTATTTTCATTCATGTCAGTCTTTGATCTTGGATATATCTAACTATTCAGTGGAGCATTGTGCAAAGATCCCTGCTCTAAGGGCTGCTTTAACTGATGCACAGTGTGGTGCAATGCTTCAAAAAACCCTGAGTCCAAAACGAACAAAACCATCCTGGCACACCACAGTGCTTAAGCTAATAAGTTCTGCCAAGGCCTTGCCAGACATGGACACAGCTATATTGCATCTCAGCCCTTTTGCTCTGATCAATGCACATGAACTTTCAGATGGAGCACCTCCAAAGTTGAAATGCAAGATTTAATTAATAAGACACAGAAGACAACTCACATAACTCTTCTGGTTGAACTTAAGAAAACAATGCCTAAGACCCATTAGTAGATACAAATTATTAATTCTGATCTCCAACTTATCCCTACTGCTAACACATGCAAAGTCTTAACATCCTTCATCAATATTCGTAAGAAAAAGAAGGCAAAAAATGCAGCAGATGATAGAAAGTTAGGCAAAAACCTTTCTTAAGGGAACTTGAGAAAAGTTTACTGTGATGAGAATGACCTAAGAAAATTCTAAACACATCCCTAAGGAGATAGCATGGTTTAAAAAAATATTGTCAATTCTGTAAAATCAGTACCTCTATAGTACCCACAAAAAGAATAAAGAGTAGCTTAGTACTCTGTACCTAGCTCCTCCAAAAGACCATTCCACCTCTTTGAACCAGAGTTTTGAGGTTAACAATACACACCAAAACCACTGTTGAGCTGTAATTGCTTTTCCAAGACAAGGTGATGGGGGACTCCCGAGTCATAAGTAGTGAAAGTGAGAAAGCCAAGATCAGACCGAAATGCTGGAATTGGGAATGCAGCCTTGACCTCCTGCAAGAAGGTATTTGCATGTACACCAAGCAGTTAAAACCAAGGTCTTCGTCTATTCCTTAATCTTTCTAAGACAGTTTTCTAAACATTAATTAACCTTGGGGAGTAAATAATTCCATTATATGTAGAGCATTATGAATCACTACAACATTCAAATATGTTGCTTGAAGAAGAGCAGGAACAAAAAGTTTTTAGCTTAAAGTTAGCAAAGTAAAATTAGCATGTAAAAAGTTATTTTTAATGTTCGATGAGGTAGGCAACAAGTTCTTCAACCACCAGATCCTGTTGCAACATACATCTCTGGCTCTTCCCATGTTCTGCTGGCTCATGTGAAAATACATACAGGCTAGCTGGGCCATGGGAACCCTCGGAGCTGGTTTGTCTCAGAGGCAAGTAAGTATGTTTGCAAAATTCTCAGGTGGCCAATTTCTAAGTGTTTTCATACTTTGGAAAACAGAATCTCAAAATGTCTTTGACTGTCTAGGAGAAAATGGGAACAACTGTCAGCAGAAACTTTACTTGAGCTGCACAGCCTAACATGTGCTGTAACTACAGTGATGACTATTTTTAAAAGTGCAGGATGGCTAGAAGTTTGGTTTATCTTAAAAGAGACTCTAACTTTCAAATGCCAACTTGCACCAATTATCTTTTTCACTAATGATACAAACAATGAAACCTTTATTTCAGGTTGCATTTTTTAAAGTCCTGGAATCATATTTAATGAAGATATTATATTGGTGCAAGAAATTCTCATGGGCAGTTAGGAAACTTCCTTACCCTCTTGTGCTGTACAGGGCAGCAAGAACATGTAGGACATAAGGATTGAGGATGCTGTAACCTCACTAGTACCTCTTAGCTGGTGAAAGTGAGTTACTAAGGCAGAAGTTGGCCAAGAGGAGTAGCCACTGAATACTGGGTTATAATACTGGGTTAATCTCATTTTAGCAGATTTCTGATGATGTCCATGGGGGAGGACAGCATCCTCCACATCTTGCAGTTCCACCTTCATATCAGAAGCTTTGCAGAAAATCAATGGAGGGAAATACGCCCATCTAGTTGACCATCTTTAAGCCTTGAGAAGCTAGCTAGCCATCCTGAATCCTCCCATCCTCCTCTTTGGTTCATCAAACCTTAGTAGGAATGTAGCCAGTCTTTTGTATGGCCAAAATCTCCATGTGGTCAGCGTTGCAAGATACAGCCCATGTTACTTGGAGAAACAGTGGGGCAGTTGAAGTTCTGGGAACAGACCGCTGGTAGGACACGATGATGGTTCCTCTGGGACCTAACTCCTCCATTGCAAGAGAGAGGAGAGCAATCTGTCCAGCATGACCCTGCTGTTGGTCAGACAGCATAGCTGCAGGATGCAGCACATTGCTCAAGAGCCACACATTGATCTGGTCTAGTCCTTAGGATACTACAGGGAAAGTTTCACCAGATTCAGAAATCTCCTGATTTCCAAACTGGTGGAATGATCCCAAAGAACACTAGCAAAAGCAAATAAAGACCATGACTTCTTCAGTTTTTAACTTGTTGTTGCTGAAATTGTGCAAGAAAAGATGGGCTCAAAAGACAGAGAAATTAATTGTTCTGAACTGCAGAGATACAATGCTTTGATCTCTGCAAGACAGTAGGGAAAGAAAGAGAGTGAAAGCGCAGGAAAAAAACTGATACAGAAAGCACAAATCTAATAATCTCTCATTAGCTGATTTTTCATGAAAATCAAAGTCTGAAAAATAATTTGTGTACTTCCTAATATGCCTTATAATTATCTTTTATTATTTCGGAGTATATTTCAATACCTGCAGGACTAGGCATGATAGGTGTTCCTGGTGGCCCTCCACCTCCCGGAGGACCCTAGAGAGGGTAGAAAATGTCAATTAGCATGAAAGAAAAAAATACTGCAGTAAAAAATGAACACAGAACAAATGAACAAAAAGAAAGTACCGTGAATGTCATGAGTTACTCTGGTAAAAACATGCACATTTTCTGATAAATTAATGAAATAGCTCGTCAAAGAGTAAGACAAGGTAAATGGTCAGCAAGCTCTGGCACAGACTTCTGATGTACATAGGTATACAGACCCAAGAATATCCATTAGTCAATAACTCTGTGTCATGCTGTGAGTCAGACAATAGAAATAGTTGGAGCAGGGCCTAAGACAGCTATATTTAATTCCCTCAACCTACTTTTATTAACACTGGCTTTTCAGCTGGCACTTCTGTTTTGTTGCACTCTGTACACAGTCAATGGTAGAGTAACCAATATTTGCTAAGCACAAAACAAGGGGTTGTCCTATGGGGACAGAACTGCTTAAGAAAGCTTTTTTTTTTAGGCAGACTTGGTATCTCAATGCCACAGGCATCTTAATTCTGTCTGTATAATATCCTACAATTTTTTAAAAATAATATCTGTATATAATTTCTTCTCAAATTAATGGCAAATGGATTAAAAAAGTCAGGATAATGCTGGGTACAGTCAAATCACTTGCCTAGACTGCTAAATCAAAGATTAAAAAAACCAAGGAAAAAACTCCATCAAGGAACAGCTATTTTCTTACTTTCAGGTATTTCTGTGTTACAAATCTGTTTACGACTAAGAACTGTACACAAACTGCTGTGGTTTTTAAACAAGCTTTTTAAGGTTCTTTAAGAATTTCTCCAAGAATTTTATTCTAAACATCCTAGCTGTTTAGTAAGAACAGAATTGTAACTTCTTGCTTCCTACGTTTGCAGATCCACTAATATTTTTAGTTAAGTAACATGAAAAACTACCAACTTCCATTTTGATACAAATGTCTTTGTCAATAAAAGTCAATAAATATTGAATTTCCATAATAAAAAATACACCGATTGCTAGCAACAGATTATTATTTTCATTGCCACATGACTCATTATATTTTTCTCTCTTTTGTTTTGTTTTAAAATAGCAAATATACTGTTCCAGATGGGAACATTTTTTCAGCAGCACCAAATATAAAGGTTTCATTGTTCCTGTTTGCTTACAAGGACATTGCTGAGATTTGCTGTAATTCCCTGTGATATTTTGGAAGGAGGCAGAGAACTCTTGAATTTAAAACAATGGATGCTGTTTTTTAATGACCTACTTAAAATAACATTTCTTACAAAACATTTAGCAATAATATACTAGCAAATACTATTTTCAGACAATCAAACTCAGTAACGTATCAGCTTTCTGATTGATACCGCTCCACCCCAGGTTCATACAAGTAAAATACTTGCAAGGAGAACCATCTGTCTGTCAGCCAATCATCAACTCTCCTTTAATTGCAGATGAAACAAAAATCTTTTACCCAGAAGCAGCAGCATGCCCCTGCAGTCAGTCTACATATATATACACCTCTGTGCTCTTATACATAACCCCACCTACCAGCTCTTTACCTTGTGCTTCCCCTTGCTTGTGAACTAAGCAAGGTCACCAAGTATCTTTTATAAAGCGTGATAGAACAAAAGCTTGTTCCACCATGAAACCCACAGATCAGCTTAGAAAAATCAAGGCATAATCACAACTTCATTTCATGCTGCCAGCAGCCACATAGCTTTTTTCCCCTCCCAAATTACAATTGAATCAGTAATGAATGTGTTAGGATTGAGCTTGCCAAAACCGTCTGAAAGGCCTATTCAGCCCTCAGCAACAAGAAGCTCCCCCATTGCTGCTGCAGAGCTATAGACTCTAAATTCAAAGGGACCTTTGGGTCACATATATGACCCTCTAGGCATCACAGGCTATGACTTTTTATCCATGTACTTGTGCACTAAGCTCACTAACTTGATATTTTTAGGTTTATATATATTTTTCAGCATCACATAAAGAGGTATAGAAACCACTAACTGGGCATTTATTAGAAAAGTTACTTTTCTTCACTACCAACTTTTGCATCTAATTTTAAATTTGCATGTACTCTCATTGTATATTTTCTTCTCTTAGAAAGTCTCGGTATCAGCTCTTTTCACTCTGAGAACATATTAATATGTAATGGAATTATTTCTCAAAAACTGTCTGATAAACTAAACAGATTAAGCTCACAAAGCATGTAGTTCCATGTCACAAATCCTTTGGCTAAAAAGCTGCTTTAAGAGCTCTCCAGCACAAACGTTGTCCCCAACTGACTGCTCTCTTGGAAGCTACTGCCCCCCAGTTTTGCTTACTTAGCTGTTTGTATGGCTGGACTCCATGTGTTCCTTTCCCAAAATGTGGTGAGCCTTTCTGAAGCAAGACTACTCTCTCAGCATTAGACAAGACATGCACTGTGCAAGCATTTATGCTGGGAGAAGAGGATTTCAACCCTTGGCCCACCTCAGCTGCTCCACCACTACCCTCTGCTAGCAGCAGCCTCAGGTTGGCTTGGAGCTGCCTCTGTGAGTGTCCCTCCACCTATTTTGGGTCAACTGAAGTGCTTCAGCAAGGACCTGGTTCTTTAAATGCTTCAATCAACTTCAGATGTTCTGGATGAAGAGGGTCACTCATCCAAGGAACTCCAGTGACAGACCTGAAGGAATGGTAACCTTCAGCAGTAGAGTAGGGACAACAAATCAGGCAGAAATGCTACCACAACTGGACTTCACAGAACGCATCTGATCAGGCATTTTCTCCAATACTTCAATTGTCTGTATGTCTCACTCTTGCATCTCTGCATATCTTTTGATTTCCCTTCAATGTTGCCAATTAGAGATGCAACATTCCGGCATCAGTCTCAACATTGTCACTGAAAGAGGTAAAATCAACTCTTTACTCTTACTCCTCTATCTATGCACTGAAATATGGTGATGTCCTCTTTTGTCCAAGTCATTTATCCTGAATGACCTTTGGCTTGATGTGAGGACACCAAGAGAGTCCACTACTATGACCTGCATTTAATTAGGTTTGCTTCTTTAAAATAATTTCCTGTATTATCTCCTTTTCTAGTTTCTCAGGACTTCATACGTCTAAAAAATTAGACTATGAAGTCAAATATTCCAAAAAAAGTCTTCAAAATCTGCAACAATAACTGATCACAAATATCTAGGGCAAAACCAACAAAAATTCTTCCCTACACAGAGAAGCTTATTAAGTTCTGCATTACAAGAACTGGTTTGGAGATCAGCAGATTTGGACCATTTCCACTAACATGTGGCAAAATGAGTACTAGTTACGGACACTTACGAGAATTGTAGCCTTTTTCACAGGTAATTGTCTAAATAAAGGACGAAAGAAATTTTTTTGTCTGGACAAAACAAGCTCATCCTTGAACTCATCCCTCAGCTTTAGCTCTGCAGGATCATCTCTCTTGCAAGACTGAAAGTAAGAGAAACCTACAAGCATCACAAACAGATGAGAAAACACTGGTATATTGTCCTCATGGTGAAGGACCTTGCTATCTATGTCCACACTCTGAAATAGCTTCAGTGTTTATGCTGGTTAAAGCCAGCGCCCTGCTGTTATCTAATCTTCAGGTGGTAAAACATGAAAAATCAAGAGAGGTCTACTGAAACCTGACCGACCAACAGAAATTTGGAATCCAACGTATGTATATATACAATTCTCCCTCATTATCCTGTGACACCAGTACTAAGCACGTGATAAAACCAGATGAAACAACACACCTTAGAAGAGTACATGAGAAGAACAAATAATCCAAGCACAACAGTAACAACAATAACAAAGAGCCTAAAAGGATAAACAAAGTTAATCTCTCCGGACGAAGACAAAAACCAGCAGTATATCCTCCAACAAAACCCCATTTTGTTGATAGGTAAAGTGTATATGTTAAATTCCAGAGAGAGTGGCTCTTTTGAATCGACAGCTCATTGCTGGGCCTATTACAAAGTTTTAACTATTCCATTCAAAAGTACGCACTGAGAAAAAAATAAAGATACCGACTAATCCATAATAAACTAAGAGAATGTCTGTGAAATGAAGACATAGCAGACTATGGAGAAAAAATAATTTTCAAGTCTTCAGAAGGTAATTATAAAAATTTCCCTTAAAATGTTAGCTATAAGGACCCATTTATATATCTCTGGGGAGATAAAAGCTTGTTCTAATTCTTCAAATGCTTTTTTTTTGTGAAGAAGTTCAGAAACTCATGCACAATATTGTGTTACCGAGAAAGCTAGGGGTTTTTATTCCTTATTATTGAAGACAATATATTGTATTGGTTATGTAAATGTTTGCTGAAATAAAACAGCACTCAGGGCAATTTTGACCAGACTGATAATGATTCTAGTAATGAACATCAACATATGCACCATAGATGGCAGGAAAAAACCTAAGTGCAGATCAGATGTTCAGTTCTCAACCAACACACAAGGGTTCTTCTTAACATCTGGACAGCTATTTTTTTGCCTAAATAAAATGTAACATCTATTCTAATACGCAAACACACACAAGTGTACTTACTACATAGTTCCCAGGAGATGCTGAAGAATAAGGTATCTGTAATATCAACAGAAACAAAACAGTGACTTCTTCTGCAGTGAGACACAGCTAATACATATATTTATGTACAGCTGTAGGTTAATGCTTATTTGTTCAATTTATTTCAAAGACACAGTTAAGGATTGCAGAAAAATGCTACTGTTGTCAAAACAAACACCTCTTCTTTTCCACAACTTGTCCTTGTAAGTATGTTCAAGTTAAAAGCTATCAACATAGACACAACCCAAATTTAATACCCAATATTTCAAATAAAGATACTTCCATTTAAGATTACTGTGCCCTGGTAGCCACTCTAATGAAATCAGTATGAATAACATAATTCACACATTTAAATGTCTGTAGGCTGAGGTCTAATATCTGCTTTCTATTTTTTCACAGTAAGTGAGGCATGCATTTTTAACAGCCAGCATCACTTTTTTAAGACATCAAGTTACAAGCCCTAGTACCAATTCAGCTCTTGCATCTACTACAATAGTCTTCTTATTCTTACTGCAGGAGCCACAATAAGCTCTGTAAAGATCTGCAGTCCATAGTAAAAGGTTAAGCTGTAAGATTATTAAGGTAATACGTTTTATAAGGTTTATAAAGTTAAGCAGCACATACTTGCATTTAAGTCAATAGGACTTCAGAGTCATCCCAAGCACAGACTGAATTAGCATGTTCTTATATATACTTAATCTTGATTAAAATCTTGACCATAAAAGGAAAAGCAACTCTCTTAGGTCTCTCACCCTAGAAGATTCTAATTTTATGTCTCTGCATTTTTTTTTTTTTTAAAGGACAGTGTTCTATAACCATTTCAAATTCAATTGCGGTTTTTGTTACAGAGGATATGTGGAGAAATCCAGTTGCCTGCAAATAATCCAGTTTTCTTCCTTATGATACCCTTTGCAATTATTCTCTCTAAAGGAGTATGGACCAATGATATCATAGGAGGATGGGGTAAGAATTAAACAACTGTACTGACAAAATACACAATTATGCTGTAGCATAAGCATCTTACATGATTGTAGACAACTTGTCAGCCAACTCATTTTTACAGATACATCTATTACTGGACTTCTCAATTAATTGCACAGAATGAAAATATTTCAACTATTAGTTAAAAAACATCTTAACATCCATGGATACATGCAAAAGAAAACTGAGGAAGAGTTTCAGCTCTTTTTCTCCCTCAGTCATCATCAGTAGAATATAAAAATCAAAACTGAGAACAACAGGAAGAACCAGGCTACTCTGTTAAGCCAGACACATCTTATCCAACTGCAAGTGCTAAAATGGGACACATTTTTATACTAATGATGTATGAGCACTGAATGAAAATGAAAGCTTTGCCTTTGTGTTTTCTGAAGAAATATCAGACACTGCTGTTCGTGTGGGATGCCTCACTGACCTCCTCCTTCAAACTGCTATTAGGCTACTTCATTTTGTAATTGTTGCAATGAAATTCAACAGAGTGCACTGCTTTTTACAAAAAGCATATAAAGATGGCTGGTGTCTTGCAAGCAATTGCTCTATGATTCCATATTACCTAGTTAAGAGCAGCAAATGTGCTTTTGTTATGTAAAATATGTGAGCACACATTAAGCTGTATCTTGACAAGCTGTGATTTCTGTAGAGCTTGCTGGCCAGCCAGTGTGGACCTAACTCATCTTACTTGTGCTAAAGGAAGCCAAAATGTATTTTAAATATACCCCAGGATAACAATTGTGTTGTAACTGATGTGAAGATGCAGACCTGTTGTGTGATTATGAACAGAGCTGGATATTTGCAGGTCAATGAGATCGCTGTTCAGATGTGCTCCTCACTGTACCAGCTCTGCATTAGGGTAATAGAGAAAAATAAAAAGCATGCAGTATCCTACTTGTTGAATGAATTGGATTTTTTTTTCCTGCTGTATTGATGAGAAATACTTCCCTAAATATAAGATGATGTCGAATATGTTTTAAATGTTTACTTACAGAATTGGCATTGGTTGGGTTTGGCCAAGGTCTACCACCCCCAGGACCCCTGTAACAGAAGACAAAAGATGAGACACAGAACAATCCCCATCTTCTGACCAGCTCTGAGGAAGCAAGTCAAAATAATCTGTTTGCAGAGTAAGGAAGGAGATGGCTTTTTTCCAAATTAAAGTGTGTTTATAAACCACAACTACACCAAGTTATAATGTTATAGCAAAATTCTCATCATTGCACTACCATCATAATTTAATCAGTTTATGAGCTTATTATTTATTTATTTATTATTACAACCCTGCCGCTCACTTTTCAGACAGCTCAGATCCTGACTCATTCCGGTACTCCTGTACTCTCCGGGACGGGCCCTGCCAGAATGGCACCATGAGGAGTCCTTCCCCAGGAACCACACTGCCAGGCGCTGCAGTGGAGACGGCACAGCTCCGCATTGGTCCCAAACACTTGCAAATTTAGGAAGCGCAAGCCATTCCCTTTTATATTCTCACTGGAAAAATTTGAAAGACCTTGCAAATTTACATCGTTTGAAGCGCTTCCCTTCACGGAGAATTTAACTCTGTGTTACATAGATGCAACATTTTAATGTGGCACGGAGTTTTGCAAAGAGTAAAAAACAAGTTCCCAAACTCTTCTAGTTCTCATGAGGAGTGTTTTCCATTGTACTCTGTTAACCTTTTTAAAAATATTTGGAGGAAGTATCACACATTCCACAAAAATCTACTTAGAGTAGAGACAAAGGCAGAAAGGTACTAAAATGTAAGTGTAATTTCAGTCACAGAAACAGTCTTGCTTGCATAGAATCATAGAATCATAGAATGGTTTGGGTTGGAAGGGATCTAAGTAAGTACCTTCCTGAAGAATTGAGGGTGCATGTATTGAGTATGGATCTAGAATACTGCAAGCATAGTAAGGTTTCATTAGTGAAACTGATGCTAGTACCTTATAAATGTTTTGAGAAAACCTGTTTTTTAAAAGAGCAAGCCACAGAAAATATGTTGCTATAACCTGTATTTGATAATAGTAATAACAGTAACAATAAAAAATCTCAGGTATTAAAAATTGAAAACATGCCATTTTATACATGTGCTTTAAGCATATGTTTAGATACATATCTAAAAACAGTTTGCTACTTGACTAAGGCTACATTACCTCCACAGAGGTCACAGAAACATGAAATTTATGATACACCACGCAAAATGGAAATTTCACACTTTTCAGACATTCTCGTTACAGTTGGCCGAAATGGTGTGCGCATGATTAAGTGGCAGCTCCCCAAGGCTGTACCAGGCAGAAGACCTGTTTGATGAAGCCAACTCCAATGAGACATCAGACAGGTACTAAAAGCAGAAGGAATGGGGAAAGGAAAAAGGAAAACCTGTCCAGATAGAGCATGTTTTTTCTCACAACTCTTGCTGTTATTTTAAGTTTCTCACTCTTAGCTGAGCTCAGAAAAATAGTTTGGTGGTTAGGCTTCGTCTTTTAACAGTCTCAGGGGAACTAAGCCATATGGGAGGTAAAATCTCCATGTTTACAGTCATAACATCTCAATAACCGTAATTATTCCTAGGAGCATTAAGAACTCTTAGTTATTTATAAATACGACAAAATCACTTTTTGAAGGCCTGGCAACTGAAAGGCAGAGCAGATGACAAAACTTTTGCATTTAAAATGGCATTTTGGCCTCATTAGCTTTAGAAAAGCAACATTAGCCACGACAGCTTAGCAGATATGGGAGAGTGATTCAAATATAAAGAAAGCAGGCTTTATTAATGAGTTCAGGAAGTTTTCTATCTATTTTAAAGTCTTGCAAAACTAAAAATTGTTAAGTAGATACATTGCCTGAGGGATTTAATATTGAATCTTATTTTTTTAATTAGTGTTGATGAAACTATAAAAAAATTAGCTCAATCAACCGAAATAAATCACGTGAAAATTGATTTATTTCCACTGATATTATTTTTGGAATGTCAGAAAACAAGAATGTAGGTAAGGGTCTTTTCTGCCTTATTCACTGGGAGGAGGGAAGGCAAAGCAAGAAAAAGGAGTCACAGTACTCATGCTCCTCAGGTCAAATATTCAGCAGTTTCTCCTCTGCTAACAATTACAAGCTAAAATATTAGGTTCTTTTTTTTCTTTTTTAAAAAAAAAAGTAGTTCTTTTTCCTATGTACCACATTTGGTTTACTGGGTCCTCTTTTTCAGAGAAATCAGGAATATTTGTAACAACACTGGAAGTCTGTTTTCACTCCAAAATCCTGCACTTGGTTGTGTGACATTAAATAACACAAACATACCCAGTGAAAAGCATCAAATGGAAAATGGCTATGGCTACACTGCAGAGTACTCTGAACAACAGAGATATTAAAAAGCTGACTCAGATACACAATTGGCTTAAGCCAAAGCAACATGGAAATTTAGATAGCTTAGAAGAAGACAGGGAAACTCACCTTTCATCTAAAAAGCTGTTGGAATTGGCAAATTTATTGGAAGCCATGGACAGCTCTAAGTATAGACTTAGAAAACACTGTGGCAGATTCTGCTGGAAAGCCATATGGTTTTTGTGGAGCCCAATGTTGTCAGCTTATAAAACACACATAAAGACCCAGCTACCTGCACCTTTTTTCAATGCAAGGCAAGGAATTTTTTTCCCCTTTATTAAATGTTTATTTTGGAAACATCAACAGAGTCATAAAACATTACTATGAATACACCAATTCCAAAATGGATTAATTTATGAAGTATCTATCACTATGACTAATTACAACTGCATTTTATCCTTGAAGGTAGTCCTATAGCATTGATCATAGTACTTGAAAAAAATAAAGTCTAAAATTTCAGTTTCCCAAGGGGCAAATATATTCAATCAGGAAATTAAACATCTAGACACAAGTTTGTGAATTGAAGTAAAAAAAAAAAATCACTTTTTTTTTCTTTTCAAGCATGACTGAGATACTTTTAGCGCTTAAGACAGCACTGCAGGTCACACGGGCCATTAAAAAGTGCCAGTGAAATGTAACACTGCTCCTTGACATTTTCCATTTTATTCAAAGAGGGCATTTTTCCACAAAGAAAGAAAATCTTACTAAAAATGGCCATACCAAGTTTCAACTTGAAATCTTATAGCTAAAATAAAATTATTTTGAAGAAAAACACAGGATATGTATCAGCTAGTTCAAACTGCAATCTGATAGGCGTTAGTTATGACTGAGTAAGCAATTATTTAGCAATACTACATTTGTGGAGTATATGCTCCTGAACTGAAATACTGTGTATGAGCTCCCAGGCTGGTTGTTGCCATTTTTGACAATAAAGAACACTTTTTCATCCAGAAAAATGTAAAATTATATCTGGCAGATACTCTGCTCTTAACCAAAACTTCTTCCTTTCAAGCTTTCCCAGGAGAAAAAGCGAGGTTTTAAAATGGCAACTGTTTTTGTAGAGTACACATTTTTGTATTTTAGCATTGTCAAAAATCCAAACACATTGAATAGAACAGATTCTAAGATTTTAATGTAAGAAAAAGATATGGCTATGTAAAGACAAATGTATGTTACTATAAGGCAATACCATTATGTGTAGCTATCCTGTTTCCTAGAAATGAAAGTATACTAAATGTAAGTACACTGTTGCTTCTTAGCACTGTGCACTAGATAAACTGTAAGGAATAATACAAAGAATGCATTTGACATAGCTGGGTCCATTTATTGCTGCTCCCCGCAGGTTATCCTTGGATGCAGTCTGACTGATCCTCAGTGCTTGAATTGACCAGACAATGAGTCTTCACTAGGATTTTGGTGTAAGGACTATTTTGACAGCAGTAACTTCACAGTAAGCAAAAAACCTGATGTCCTGGAAATACCACTAAAAGAAACCCAGACCATGTAACCCTTTCCTTTTTCCTTTTGATCAGTGTGTGTCACTCCATTTGGCAGAGGAAAATAATTACTCAGTTTGATGGTAAAAAAAAATATTCATAGTAAGGCATGCAATAATGGAGCTCCTTGCAACGGTCTGTGATTCAGCCTGTAACAGACCTCACGATAAGCATAATGTTCCAGTACTTGCACTTTGGACTCTCTTATGCCTTTAAAGTAAACTATAACAGGCAAAGGAACACTATGAAGTCTTGTTCAAAACCAAGAAAGAGCATTCTGTTCCCACTTTCAGTTGAGCTGGAGTAAAGATGAGTTTGTAAGAAATCACAGAATAGTAGGGGTTGGAAGGGACCTCTGGAGATCATCTAGTCCAAATGTAAAGGAGTGCAGTATATGCCTGGTAAGATGTGGAGACAGCTATGGCTACGTACTTCATAATTATTGCTTTACTTCTTCTTGTTCTTCTCAGCACATCATATACTATATTAAAGTTCATCGGTTTCCCAAGTAAAGGACTCCAATTCATGATGTCCCCTTCAAGAGGACATACAAGTTCAAAAGAAAATGTAATTCCCACATCACTGAATTAAAAGAACCTGATCTATGTATGTTTACTGGCTCAATACAAGATGAAATGTGCTTATTAAATGCTACAATGTGGAAATGTTAGTATTTCAACCCATAACCATCTTCTCTCTTTCTGGTGTATCAGGAATTCTTTTTGTCATCCAGGAACCTGTTTTCTTATTTTTCTTACATAAACTCTCCACTCTATGTTGATAAGTAGCCTACAATATCTTACCTATCCTGAATTTTAATTCTACATCATTTTATTTTAGAAAGTTAATTTTCTTATCATTAAATCTCCTCCTGAGGACAATCCATGTAGTGCTTATATTATACTCACACTGAATTTCAAATATCTAAATATTTTTTCTACATCAATTTTACTTAAAAGAAGAAATGCCTACCCTTGGGAAAGTTCCTAGAATTGTCTTGAGTCCAATATATGATGTCTATGACAGAGTAACACCCAACTTTAGACTTAATTTTATTTGCTTCAAGAATTCAAGATATGTCTGGAAATCAAAAGAAATTAAGGATATGGTGGATTAGATATTTTTTCAACAGTATTTTCTATCTCAATGCCTCTTTTAGTTTTTCATGTTGGTAACTATTTACTTGAAATGAAATTTATCATCTCTTGTTTGTTTCCTATAAAAATAAGAGTAAAAATGGGTATCTATGATATAATGGTAACAAGCATATATAAATATTGACTGTTGTTTTCTGTGTTGATCTTCTGAAAACTCATTCTTGAAAGATGAAGATGTAAAAGGAGTAAAAGAAGATGCTCTCTGCTTTAGATTGTGACAAGACACATTCTAGTGTCTTGATAGCTGGACCACAATACTATCTTCTGTGACCACCCCAGGGTCTGCAAAATGCTGGTTATGAAAAAAATGTGCTAACTTCAGCAGAGGTAGGGCCAGGATAGAAGAATAACTTGATAATCTTTGGTCTATGTTAAGCTAAAGGTAACTATAGCAGCCCCTTAAAATCTGTGAATCTCTTAAAAGAGAGAAATCTAAATAATACAAGGAGCATCTTACTTTCCCTTGGGCTTGCTAATCATTTAAGCAACTCCAGGCAAGCAAAACATTTATCTAAAGTGCAGAAGATTCCTCATGTTGGGATACTTGCTATGCTAAAATCTTCAGCTTAAATCTAGTCTACTCTAGATACAGTCATTTTACACTTGAAATTTTTCTACATACTTAGAAAGGGGAGTTGTCTACAGGTATAAAAGGCATAATACACTGCCATGACTAAATCCATGCTTGAAATAAAGCAGTATAGCTTAACTGAACTCAGTCTATATCAATTTTTACCGAATGATGATCCAGTCCCAGAAGTACACAGAGACACTGAAAACCTTACACTCACATCTGTAATACTCTTCTATCTGTTTAGAGTGGAAATGAATGTAGTTATGAAAATAAAAACAGCAACACAGAGAGAATCATCCATATTTCTTTTTTCAAATATGTCTTTTTTTATAAATAGTTCTAGACAGTGGTTTTGTTTCGCTAAAATAAAGTACTTCTTTATTTTGCAGAAAAGAACCATACTTGTACCATTATTTACAAAATATTTAATCAATAAAGTAAAAAAAAAAGTGTAAATAATGCCATTTTTAAAAAAAATGCATACAAGGATTTATCAGTTGCTATACTGACAAAATATTCCCAATATTTGAACTTTGACCTGTGAAAGAAACTGAGTAGTTGTACAGACTTGTAGGGACAGCAAAGGTGCCTGTAAGAGATGCATGCAGAAGAAGGAAACTGCTGTGGGTTCACTTTTTCAAATTTCTATTATTAGTCATCAAAGCATGTTTCTTATCAAAGCATGTTCTCCTTGTCTTATGTATCCCAAATGTTACTTATACAATGAAATAATTATTTTTTTCTAAATATTATAAGATTTTATTATTGTGCTTACATGTTCATTCCAGGCATCCCCGGGCCACCTAAAGCATTCAGTGGGGGTCTCATTGCACCTCCATAGTTCTGCAATGATAACCAAGGGTCAGACTACCACAAAACAAAAAAACAAAACCAAAGAGGAGGGGGAAAGAAAGGACAGCAGGTTAATGATATCCCTACATAACTGCTGACTGGATAGGCCAATGAAATTCATTGTTTCAGGAGTTTCCATTGTTGACTTAAAAAAATAATATTGTTAACCCCAGGGAGAAAGAATTACAAACAACAGAAATAGTCCTAAGAATACTGAAAATGTCAATTGTTTCAGGAGGAATTATTTACACATATAGAGTTCTAGTCAATGGTCAGCAAGGGGCAGTTCTATAATGTATTCACTTTTATACCAAGGGAGCTCATTGAAGATCAGAAACCGGAACTTAGATTCTAAGATTTCTATATCACGGAATTTAAACAGAATTTTTTAAAATTAGATTTTGTTAGGATATCAATAAATGCTTGTATAAAATTACACCACATGATATCACTTTTAAAACATACAGCATAACCATTACATTTCTCTAATAAGTCTATGGTAAATAATATGAAAAGTATTTAATGATAATGTATGTCATAGTGATGCCAACAAATGAATTACCCAATGCCTATAAAATCTGAGTTTGTGCTCTGATATTATGACGAAAGTTTAACTGTACTACTTACATGAAAAATGAAATTATACCTGTTTTTATTCAGAGGAATACAAGCGGAACAGTCTATCTTACCTCACAATCATAATGCACTCCCTAATCTGTGTTAATCCTGCTACATTTTTCTAATGAACAGCTGTGCATTTTCCAAAGAGGGAGGACAAAGAAGCAACTTTAAAAACATTTAGGTCATTGTTGCAGTCTATTGTGCAATAATAAAACTAATACACTCTATTTCATGTACAATGTACTACAAACTGCTATTTGACTCAGGTTTATAGATGTTCTCTATATTGGTCTGATTCACAAAACCACATAAACATGAAGTCATAAATAGATGGGAGAAATCCAACAGTGATATTGAAAGTACGGGTCTGGTGCTGTGTGTACCTTGACTGATATGACATATCAGTTATCAGGAGCTGATCTAGAACTGATCTATAACTAGGACAGGAGGTTCTGTTGCTGCAAACAAAAACCTCAAACTTAAAATTTTCTTCATTTTTAACAACTCTGAAAATATTCCAGACCCAACAGTGCCATCTGAAGACAGTATTATCCACAGCTGACAGCCATCAATTGCTACTCACTCCTGCCTTTTTGAGTGCAGCCGGTAAACTGACTGGTGCACATGCTCAGGCAAAAGTCAGCCAGATTAACTCAAACCTCCTGTTTAACCTAGGTTACCCTAGATGATTTTGCCTGAGCAACTCCTCTGTCAGAACTGTAACCAGTGGGTAGTCAAAGCATCTGGGCACAGTACCATCTCCAGTTGGCACTACTGGATCTGGAAGAGAACTGACTGTAACAAAACAGCAGTTCTGTATCTGTTATATTTAATTTTTCCATCTTGATGTGGAGGGCTGAGCCATTCTCCTTCCTTGGTCTGTCTGGTATCTCCCCTCTTTATTTTAATTCAGGAATCATCTGTCTGGACCAGGGTTAAAGAACTCTATGGAAGACTATGCAGGACTGGAAGAATCCTAATCAAATGTACTTCTAACTAATTACTGCTAATTCTAATCAAATGTACTCCTTCATCCTCAAATAAGAGGGCTTTCATTAAGGCTGCCAATATACATGTTCCTTCAGCTGCAGCTATGCTCTCTGCAGAAGTTAGTGTCCCAAATTGTTCCTTAAAGCTTTTTACTCAGTCACCAACGCCACAGTCTATCTGGTAGTTGAGTTGTTCATAAAAGTGCTCCCTAATGGCCAAAATGAGCCAGATTAGGCAAGACTTTTTTCATAAATATTTAAGATGACCCGATTCTTTTTGACAAGAAAGCATTAGGGAGCATGTGGGAGGCTCACCAGCAGATGTGAAGGATGGGGAGAAGTAGTGGTCATGGACTGGAGGTAGCATCCCATTCATCTAGCGTAACTATGGCTTAAAACCCCCCCTGAACCTCATTCTTTGGAGCTTTTCACAGATTCAAGCATTTCCAAACATCCGCTGTTTTTTGCTTCGTGTAATTTAACAGTCTAGAATCATAAAATACAAAACTGAGGAAAATTTTCTGTATGTTTTCAAGCAGATGCGTGCTATACTTGCTATGCCGGATGTAAACATTTCTATATCAGCACATTAAGTGTTTTGCAAGTTTACTGCCTGTGCAGCAAGGCAGCAGGGCCTCCCATTACGGGCACACCTACATCAACTTTGCAGCACTGTAGCAAGAAGACCTTAAAAGCAGGTGTGAAAGATTCATCAAATTTGTTTTTAGGACTGCATTCTGAGAAGATCCTAAATGCCAGATACAAAGATAGATTATGATCCGTTTATAGAAAAGATTGATTTGTGAACTTAAATTTTGTGTAGATTAGCTACATTTTTCCTCATTTTAAGAGGATGTTCAGTACAAGTAAGAGGAACCTTACAAAAACACTGGATTTTAACAGACAGAAAGAATGGAAAAAATATCCTTATGAAAACTGGCATGAGATTTGCCTGCTGTGTGACTAATGGTGCTGCATAAAGTATCAGCTCAATCTCATGTGGCAGCATTGCAAAGCTTTTCTTTCTACCTCCAAAAGGCAAGTGGTAAATATACTTCAATGCTATAGAAAAAATAACAAATGTATTTAATAATGGTTTGTTGGTCACAAAGCAGATGTTGCATAGAACTGCACAACTGGTTTCTACCAAGAAGACCCAAAACTGTAAAGATAGTTATGAACAGATTTTAAAGGCAAAGCTATTTAACTGTTTAAAATTGAGTTGCTCTTCCAAGGAACAAAGAAGTCACTAGAAAGATTATCTGAAATGGGGAAGTAAAAATGCAAAGTGTGGGCACCACAAGCACCCTGTAAAACAAAATACTGGCAACACTGGTATGAAATACCACCACCGTAATTTTCTCTCACTGAGAGTGTTGACAAAATACAGAATATAATCTGTTGCATTCATATTTCAGGTATGTGTCAGAATTTATTTGTTTTCTACCTTAGTTTACTGTTGAAACGTAATACTGACAAATATCCACTCCTATTTTCACACTTTTGAAGAAAGAGCCTATGCACAATTACAACCAGGTCAGCACCATGGAGAAGTCTGATTCTGGCAATCCAAGGTTGCTTCAATCCTCAAAAACAGAGCTAGAGAGATGCTTATGATTGACAAGGGGGAGAAATGGCAACATGAACTTCTCATTTTACATTAAAATCTCTTTAGCATTCACCAAAAAATCTAGATCAATCGTGGATGAAAGAAAAACTTTACAGAATTTTGGGGTTTTTTTGGTACAAAGAGTTTGCCTAAGTTAAAAGTCTTAACAATTGTTTCCTCCTAAACACCATAATCAATTAGGTTGGGAGGATGAGGAAACACCTACTTGATCCTTGGTCTCCTTTACAAATGTCAGCCTTTGATTGCAACATACACTGGCTGTAGGACAAACATAACTTTTCTAAAATAAGCAAGTTAAGGGATTCCTTTTTTAATTTCAAATCTTAATTAAAATGACTGATGTTTTCATTTCACACTTTGTACAGCTGCAACTCAGAATCAATTTTTGTAAAACAGAAAGTTAATTTTAAAATGGGATTAGACAAACAAGTCCTGGCCATCTGCAAGCTATGGAAAGCCAGAGTAATATAGTGTAAGTATAGGCCTATCAATAAAACTGGGTATCTATCTGTGGAAGGTACCTGTGGTCCTAACGGAACCATTCCTCTTGGAGGAGTCATTCTCTGCATCGGCCCACCCATGTTTGGATGCCCTGCAAATTAAATTATGTAACTTAAAAAACTGTATGGCACACAAACACTTTCTAAAATAACTTTAACAAATCATTCCTTTTTAATTAAGACAAAGCTTAAAAAGCTGCAGTAAACTTTGAAACACAGAAAGAAAGACACAGGTTTGAGCAGACAGTACTTTTGAACGGTCCAAGTAATTATATCATTCACCTTGCTGCCGTGTTGGGTCCATCCCGCTAGGCAATAATGGCTGACTTCCTGGGACACCTCCGAGCGCCTGCAGGCATAGAAACCATATGTTAAAAGCATATAATGCTTTGAAATTTGTGATAAAGACGTAACACAGATATTTTGGTTTTAATTCCCAGATGTTTCTTCTGAGTCAAGAAGAAGAGTTACCTTTCCTAAATGTCCTAACTAAATGTCCTAAGTGCCTAACTAAACTGGAAGTCCTGAATATCCTATGATCCTGACTATGGATTTGCATGAACAAACTCTTGGACTTCTGTGGAATTATGCATAAATAATCTCAAAAATATAATCACCTAATTTGCTTTCCCCCCACCAATACTTCCCTCATTTTAGCTTACCTATTATTTAACCTCCAAACATTGCCTTTTTCTTGGGTACGTGGCAATTTATCTAAAGCTCATATTGCTAGAGTTTTCCCTTGTAACCATTATTTTAACGTTTCCTTTCAGAGATCAGGATGTGAACACTGATGTTCTCTGAGAGTGAGCCGTAACTGAGCCAACCACACAGCATTCACAGGGTACGGTTAACTAGGGCTCTGATGTGGCGGGCATTTTATCTTCCACTCTGCCTTACTCTTGAAGGGCATCAGTGCCAAGATAACCTTATTATTCATCTACAGGAGATAACAACATTCACAAAACTTGCTCCTAAATTCTGCCTTCAAACATGAAGGAACATTGCTTTGTTACTTCACCTCTGGTCCAAATCAAACATGTTGCTTTTATGCTGCCACATTTCCATCTGCCCTTTGGGTTTATAGTAACTGGATTAGGTTTCAGGCTACTTTCTACAGTCTCTTGCCTACAGTTTAGTCAACTAGGAAAATGTCTTCATGAATTGATCCATTAGGTGCTATTTAGCATTTCAAAACACCACCACATTTTCAGTAAAAAAGTATGGAGAATGAGTAAATCTGTTATTATGAAAGTATTCTACTCAGACACTACAGGTATTGCTTACTAAGGGAATGGGTAAGTAAGTTACTCTTGACCTGGAAATACTGTAGTACTCTTGGATACTTACAAAGGGGAACCTATCTGCAAATATTATACAGTTTGTTTCCACAAGAGGTAGGAAATGCAAAATTAAGATGCATGTTATTACCTCAAAGGTAATACAGTCAAAAGGTACTGCACTGCAAGATTAATGGAATAAACAAATAATCTGAGGCAACATCACTTGAATCAGAGTTTTACATGTACTTTAGTGGCTTGAAGTCTGGGCAATACGTAACGACAATACATAAGTACATGGAGGAGTGTCAAATACTAGCAAAGCAGGAACTGGTCACTTCTGCCAGAGATGGCAGATGAGACGCAAGGACATGAAGGGATTTGCTGCTGTGAGCACACGTGGCCAAACTTAACTCATGCAGTCATTACACCACGGGTTTTTATGTGAGGCACTGTGGTGCCTTTCCAACACATCATACAACTTTTCAAGAAAAACAAGTGTACCTGCACAGCCCAAGGCATTGCCAACAGCAAATATCCTTGTAGGGCTTCATCTTTTAGGATGTGATTGAGTAGTGGAGGTGACTTAGGAGCACTAGTATGGCACTTGGTCGATACTAACTTTCCTTGCTACAAAGCCTAGACCTAGCTTAGATAAGTCTTACACAGCATTGTAATGTGCTGTGCACGCATGCCCTGTATTATCCTTCCTTGCCTAAGAAACACAATCCGTACTGCAAGGCATTAGGCATTAGGGTTATAGTTACAGTGGGAATTTTCATTCTGATTTTTACTGACTTCCATCTAATCAAATTTTTAGGCTTAAAGCTGCACTACAATAGTTTATTACTTCCACACACTGCCCTTCTATACTGTAACATAAATAATGGCAGGGTTGTTAAAAGCAGCAATTCATGAATGTGGCATAATGTAAATTAATTGCAAGAGCTGTAATACACTAAGATTATGTGATTATGGTTCAGCTCTGAACTGAAAATATCACAATGTGCAGACAAAAATGCTTCCGAAACTAAAACTGCAGGTTGGCAGCACTTTCACAGCATTCACCACATCCAGTTTCCACCTGCCAGTATTTACAGTGTTCAGAAACATAGAAAGAGAAAGAAAGGAATATGTGAAACCCAAACACTGGTATATTGTGGCCAAGATATTACTGAAAGATGCAAAAATCAGGAAGATATTTTCTACTGAGTTACAGTATGTCTGCAGCAAATATTTAACTAAAGTACTAATGACATTGAACTATTACATTGTCCCTTGATGATCACCTCAACAAGGTTAATTAAGTCACCCATTTCCCCTTGTAAGAAAGTAGCTATGCTACAGGTACCTTAACCTGCTCCAAAACTCACCATGTTTGATTTGCAGAAACATTTGAAGAAGTCTTGCAACCTGATATATCCAGTTCACGAAATTTTAAACTTAAACTTTCTGGCAATATTGTGCCAGTGCTAAAGACAACTTTTTTGACACTGTGTTACACAGATGTAAAAAACAGCCAGAACTGAGGTTGGGGCATAAAACTCTGATCATCAAGCTTTTACAACAAAAAAGGCAGTCCTGGAAGTCCAAGTTGGACCAAAACACCCATTCCATCTGTCCTATCAACCCTTCCCAATATTGTAAATGACCCAGTTTTTCTTTCAGAGCTCCACTGATATTTTTGTGTCTGCTTATCTTCAACTTTTCATCTGCTGACAACCGCTTTCTTCCTCTATCTGCACTACAGAGAACTTAAAAATACAAATGCTATCTGCTTGCAGAACCATCTTTTCACAGATGGGCCAATAAAGGTCTCTGCTGACGAACAGCAGCTCATTACTCATTCTTGTTACTCTGGCATGTATATCCTTTGATGGAGATGAGAGAAAATTGGGAATTTGATGCTTTTATAAAGTCCTCAGAGTGTCTGCAGAGCCACAGAGGACCTTATGAGATGTGTTTCTCACCAATAATCTCCATATTTACTGTGAAATAAATATACTTCGTACATCCAACAAAGAATAGGAGGGAGTGATGCATTTTACATAGAACAAAGTAAAAAAACTCTCAGAGCTAAGTGCTTGATATGGTTAGGAAAGTTTAGAGAATGTAACAGCTATGGGGACGCTCTGCGTTCGTCTCAGAGCAGGCAGAGTTGGCTGAGTTTAATGCAGCACCACACAAGGCAACTATGTCCTCCCTCTGCAGACAGGATTAACACACAATAAATTTTGAGGTGTAGACACACTAATTAAGCATAGGAAAGTGAGCTGGGAGTGGCATGGTCACACCATATCAAAATAAATATTTCATGGTCAGACAAAATGGGGTGGAGAGGGACTGAGCAACTGTTGTAGCCACTGAGCCACTGGTAGCCAATGAGACAGCATTCCCTGTTCCCATCACTGCACCATCATCCCGGACCACAATGGTGCATCAGTGATAGGTTCTTACCTGATTGGGTATTCTTAAAGGTGGCCTTGGACCTCCAGGGTACCGAGGGGACATGAAAGGCTATGAAAAAAAAAAAAGAAAAAGAAATACTGCTAAAAAATTCAACTTAGCTTGTAAATACTGCATTGAGTCATTGGGCTTTTGCAATGCTCGCACCTCAAGCATCCAGTTTAAATACTTTCACAGAGCATTCAGTATATTATTCCACAATGTTTAGCAGAACTAAATAAATTTAGAGATTCTTAGCAAATGCATCTACCAGCATATATTATTTAAAATTTTGTTGCATCTATTGTGAATGGAGAATATAAACAACTTAATGTGTTAACTGTGAAGAATAATAAACCATTTAGATGATATAACTATCCAACTGTACTTTCCACTGGAGAAGGGAAAGATAGGAACCCTAGAATACAAAAGAAAAATGTTTTTGGGAGAGTCAAGAGGTAAGTAACAGCAAAACAACTTGCAAATACTTTCCATTCACTTTTTCATAATAATACAGCAAAATGCAATACAAGATTTAACTTGTGAGGCACAGATTTCAAGTTCCTGTCACAAATAATTAGAACTTTAGTGCTTTAAATGAACCACATTAATTCAGTGTTACTCCTCCCACCCCTCCATACGTAACTCCACGCTCACTCACTCAGTACATCTCCTCTCTCAAAATCAAATATACACCCAAATCTGTCGTACCATCTTGCACCTTGTGAGGTTCTAGTGGCTCTTGGCTACTACTGTACTACTTTGAAGCCCACGAACAAGGTCAGTCCCATATGATAAACAAATGGTAGTACCAGCAAATACATTTAACATCTCTACTTATTCCATCCCAAAGTGTGACAGTAATCTAGAAATCTAAAAAGCTAGGAGATTAGTGGCAAGTGTGAGATCTGCAGGAAAAAGGCACAAACATCTGACTAAACAGATGATGAAGAGGATCATTTTGGCAAGCAAACATACCTATAACTCCAAAAGAAAATTAAGAGCTGAAAGTACGCTTTGACTGTGAACACAGGGACAAAAAAGACCGATTCTTTATATCATGAAAGAGCTCGCTTCTGTTCATGACACTGTCACTGGAGACATGGGAGAGATAAAAGAAAGGAGTCTGCTGGGACTTCCCAGGGGCAATTTCTGATGACAAATGATCTCCTGCACGTTTAAACCCACTCTTCGAGGGTCTCTTTGAAAAGAAACAAATATACCTACACAGGCATCATCTATTCAGCTGTAGCTGAGGACCACTGGCAGGTCCCTAAAAGTCTGTGATCAACATCACTGTTTTACAAATGAATGGCGTATTTCAGCTCCATCAGCAGCCCTGCGTTATAAAGTAAAATGCCAGTGATCATCAATGTTAGTAATGCACGTATTAATAGCAGCAATAGCTAGCAAAAGAATTGCAATTATGTTACCAATAATTAGTAATAGAATTGTTCCTATGATCTTGCATGAAAAAATTTAACGGAACCTTTCACATCTGAGAATCACATGAAAGCTGAAATAATGTAACCTACATAAATGTGTGTTCAAAATAGGCACTAGAAAGCAATTTAAATGCAGAGGGTTTACAAACTGGAGAAGAAAAGTTCAATGACAATTGTGAAAAGATTAATATAAAAGGCGTTTGAAATTATGTGCTACAGAAGAGGGAGGCTTCTTCACGTCCTCTCTCTGATGGTGAGATTCTCTGATAAGAAAGAAAGGAAAAAGGATTGTGCATGTGGTGAAAGCTGTAAATACGCAGGCGCCTGCAAAGCAGTAAAAGTGTGAGGAAATTAGAATTTCAACAATTTCCATAAAGGTCAACCAAGTGCATTGTATGGAGTGCAGCATACTCTAGGGAGTACCTTGGATTTGGCTGACCTCATTCAGCAAACGAAACCTGAAATTTATTTACAGTTGCACAGCTCATAAAAGGGGAAATCAACAATGTCTCTCAAGTCAATCATATCTTAAAGTAGAATCACACTACTAATATTAGTATCTATGACAGTGTTATTGGCTGAATATCTACTCCTTTCAAGCAGGATAGAAACCTGTTTGTCCTCTCTTCTCAGTGGGTTCACCTTCCCATGCAGTTTCTAAAAATACCTAAAAACTTGCATTTTGTATGGAATTGAAATTTTATTTAAAAAGCTCAAACAGATATTCCATTGCATTAAGGAGAGAAAGAGGCTTACTCATATAAAGTCGCAATCTCTCTTTTCAAAATATGACTCACATATTGTTTCTAATACCTAACAATCTTATTTTTTGGTTTGCTGTGCCCCTGAGGGCAGTAGCTGCTTCAGATTTTTGAGAAGGTCTAGATCTAGGTAGGTCTGAAGTCTACTTAATAGTAGACTTCACAGAGTAAGTCCAGGATTATTCTCTGAAATTATATATGGGGTTTTTGTTTGTTGTTTTAAGGCATTGTTTCCTAAGCAGGCCTCAAAGCAGACTTTAATTTGAAAGCCAGTGCTTCTATTCTGAACTGACTTGTTAGTTCACTGCATGGAATAACTACAGGAGCCTCCTTGATACGAGTCTGTCTTACAAGGAGGTTTATATACTGTAAATATTTATATATCTATGTATTCCCCTTAAACTTATTTGTGGAAGTATTAAAGCCTTCTCCCATTCTTTATGCAACTGAACTCAAGTGAAACTGCAACAAATGACTTCATCTAGTACATTTCAAATAGTTCCTATGGTTCCTGATGATCTATGGATATAAACACTGCACAGTTCTAAAGGCAGGAAAATATATAAACAACTGAAAGGCACAACTAATGTTTTGATGAATATGCGTATCAATAAAGGTCTCTATACCATCGCAGAAAATGGTGAGATAATGATGTTCAAGGACAATTCTAAAAAATTTAGACTGTTTTGGATCAGCATTTAGTACTTAAGTTTACCACAAAATTCTACCACCAAAAAACCCCCTTAAAATATTGTAATTTTTAAGTCAGTTACTAAGCTTCTCTCTCTTCATCAGCAATGTCATGTTTGTCCACAAAAAGTTCTACTGAGACGTATCAAGACACCAAGGAAATTCTGTCAAACATTTTAATGAAAATAAATTAAATAAGAATAGCTTCTCACTGCATTAGGAGCAAGTATTTTCAATTCTGACACACACATATAATATCATTAAGCACTAGGGATTCTGAAAGACAAGAACTCAACAGCAGGCACTTTTTTGTCATGTGTGGTGTTTTGCTACTGCACTGTCACTAGTATTGCCACTACTGCAGCTCTCAAGTCCCTCTAATCCACAACAGGGAAATTACACAGAGAACGAGGAGGTATGAACAACACTATTTGCACTACCCTAACTTAAAATTAACTTCTCAAATGGAGTTCAGGAACTGGCACATAAACTGATGTATTACAAAAAGAAAAGAAAAAAAACCCCGAACAACAAAACCCCAACATAAGCCTAAACTCAAACCAACCAACCAAACCTAAACCTAAAATAAATAAAAAAAGAAAATAACATGCAGAAAACAAAGCTACAGGCAAGAATGTCATATCTAAGCCACAACCAAGATAGAAATGCGTTTGAAAACATGTGTCACGCAAGTTGTAGCAATAGCAGAAGAATTTGATAAGTGTTTTTGGAGAACAGCTAACTAAAGACATCTGCAAACACCAGTGCATTGTAATTACTGCCTCCAGGTATAAAATTCAGTAATTTGGTATCACAACTAGCATCTCGAAGGCTGCTGTCATGCAGCTGAGACCAAAGGAATATAAGCAGAAACTTCTACTAAACTAGATGAAAAAGAAGCCAGATAGGAAAAACCTTTTGTGTAGTCACCACGGAATATATTCATTTGTCAACTTAAAGTTAAAAAAAAAAAAAAAGATAAAGCACTAAAAAAGAATAATAAAAAAAGTAGTAGGAGAGACTACACAAAATAAAATCCAGATGTGAAATGTTAAGTTTAGTAAGCTCCCTGCTCTTACTTACAGCATCCTATCATGTCAGATTGTTAAAAATACTTAAAAAGAAGTAAAGTTCAAGAACTCGAATGACGGTGCCACACATTCTGGTACTTTTTGTTACCTTCTTGCTAAAGAAAGAATCCAACCATGTACAGGGAGAGTAAAGGGTATCTCATGAACTGTGCACTTAATAAAATTTTGCAAGTTGTGTGTGCATGTACAATGTAAAACCTTATAAAATATTATTCTTCTTAATCCCTGGGAACACAAGGGGACAAGCAGATAATAGGTTTCTAGGAGGGAAGCCTTTGAAGAAGCAATGTTGAAGCACAGTAGCCTCACTGCCCACATTTTGCTTCCAGTATTCAGGAAAAATATTTTCACAAAAAATATCCACCAGGAAGCTGATGACGTAAAGGCATAGAAGCTGGCACATTTCTCTGCCAGTTGTGTAATTCTTACTCTGTCTTCTTTTAGTTGTTTGGGCAACTCTAGAATATGGTGTGCATTACTTTTCTCCTACCTAATACTGGTAGAATAAAAGAATTTAAAAGATGGTGTTCTAGTAAGTATGAGAGATTTCAAGAAACCTACTTTTCTTTAAATTTACTTCCCTTCCAAAAACTGGAAATAATTTACCTGCTTCCAAATATGTTGTTGGATTTTTTTTGCATTGACATTTTTATCCCTTTTTTACTCATAACATTGCATTTATTGACTACATTTTGTCCCACAGAAATTGCAAAATTTACAATAATCCACAGGTAAATAACTAATCCTAAATATTGCTTACATTTCAATTCCTATTGAGACTTCAATTATTCAATTCCTAATTCCTAATTATTCAATTTTTCATTTCCTAATGAGACTGAATTTACCATAAATATCTGTATCTGTTCCCATATGTGCATATTATGTGATACACTATGACTTCTTATACTGGACAGTACAACCACAAATAACACACACACACACACACACACATACACCAGAAAAACAAATAAATGTAGTTCAAAAATAATCACTGCAGGTATTGGGCATGAGTAGTGGAGAGATTGCACACATCTGGCAACCATAAAAATACCAAGAACCAAAATGCCAGGAAACAAAGCTCGGGCTGAGGAGAATAAAATGGCAGGAAAATTGCTGGAACAGAACCATGTCCATAAGGCATGAAAAAACCTGACCTTTCTCAGTCAGGGTAGCTTAAAATAACAATGTTCATCTAGATTCATATTAACATCTTCCCAGCTAGGTGTACTAAAACATTTTTCAGCTTAAGAAAATCCATGTTTGGACAAAGCAGGACAGAAGGTATGTTTTAAAGCACACCACCAATCTGGTTTAAATGACAACATTTAAGGCTGTTGCAGTGTGTTGGGTTTGTGTGGCAAGGTTTTGGTAGCGGGGGGGCTACAGGGGTGGCTTCTGTGAGAAGCTGCTAGAAGCTCCCCCTGTGTCTGACAGAGCCAATGCCAGCCGGCTCTAAGACGGGCCCGCCGCTGGCCAAGGCTGAGCCCATCAGCGCCTCTGGATTAACATATTTAAGAAGAAGAAAAACACTTAGAGCTTTTGCAGCCGGAGAGAGAAGTGAGAAGATGCAAGAAACTCTGCAGACACCAAGGTCAGTGCAGATGGAGGGGGAGGAGGTGCTCCAGGCGCCGGAGCAGAGATCCCCCTGCAGCCCGTGGTGAAGACCATGGTGAAGCAGGCTGTCCCCCTGCAGCCCATGGAGGAAGGATGAGGGGGTGTAGAGATTCCACCTGCAGCCCGTGGAGGACCCCACGCCGGAGCAGGTGGAGACACCTGAAGGAGGCTGCGGCCGGTGGGAAGCCCACACTGGAGCAAGTTCCAGGCCGGACCGGTGGACCCGTGAAGAGGGGAGCCCACGCCAGAGCAGGTTTGCTGGCAGGACTTGTGACCCCGTGGGGGACCCCACGCTGGAGCAGTTTGCTCCTGAAGGTCTGCACCCCGTGAGAGGGACTCCATGCTGGAGCAGGGGAACAATGAGAGGAGTCCTCCCCCTGAGGATGAAGAAGCGGCAGAAACACCGTGAGATGAACTGACCGTAACCCCCACTCTCCGTCCCCCTGTGCCGCTGAGGGGGGGAAGGTTGAAGCCGGGAGTGAAGTTGAGCCCGGGAAGATGGGAGGGGTGGGGGGAAGTGTTTTAAGAGTTGATTTTATTTCTCATTCCTCTACTCTGTTTTGCCTAGTAATAAATCAGATGAATTCCCTCTCTAAGTTCGGTCTGTTTTGCTCGTGACAACAATTAGTGAGTGATCTCTCCCTGTCCTTATCTCGACCTACAAGCATTTCGTTATGCCTTTTCTCCCCTGTTTAGTGAATGAGGGGAGTGAGAGAGCGGCTCTGGTGGGCACCTGGCCTCCAGCCAGGGTCAACCCACCACATGCAGAAAGCAGGGCAGTAGCATGAACAGTTTCAACCAGCCAAAATACGCCCTCTGAGATGGACTGGCTTGCAGTGGGGTGACTTGCTAAGTAGAATCATAGAATCATACAACGGTTTGGGTTGGAAGGGACCTCAAAGCCCATCTAGTTCCAACCCCCTGCCATGGGCAGGGACACCCTCCACCAGCCCAGGTTGCCCAAAGCCCCATCCAACCTGGCCTTGAACACTGCCAGGGAGCCAGGGGCAGCCACAGCTTCTCTGGGCAACCTGTGCCAGGGCCTCACCACCCTCACAGGAAAGAATTTCTTCCTAATCTCTAATCTAAATCGACCCTCCTTCAGCTTAAACCCATTACCCCTTGTCCTGTCACTACACTCCCTGATAAACAGTCCCTCTCCAGCTTTCCTGTAGGACCACTTCAGATACTGGAAGGCTGCTCTAAGGTCTCCCCAGAGCCTTCTCTTCTCCAGGCTGAACAAGCCCAACTCTCTCAGCCTGTCCTCACAGGAGACGTGCTCCAGCCCTCTGATCAGCTTCATGGCCCTCCTCTGGACTCTCTCCAACAGTTCCACGTCTTTCTTGTACCAGGGTCCCCAGAGCTGGACGCAGTACTGCAGGTGGGGTCTCACCAGAGCGGAGTAGAGGGGCAGGATCCCCTCCCTCGACCTGCTGGTCACGCTGCTGGACACGCAGCCCAGGGCACAGTTGGCTTTCTGGGCTGCAAGCGCACACTGCTGGCTCATGTTGAGCTTCTCATCCACCAACACCCCCAAGTCCTTCTCCTCGCGGCTGCTCTCAATCCATTCTCTGCCCAGCCTGTAGCTGTGCTTGGGATTGTGCCGACCCACGTGCAGGACCTTGCACTTGGCCTTGTTGAATTTCATGAGGTTCACACAGGCCCACCTCTCCAGCATGTCCAGGTCCCTCTGGATGGCATCCCTTTCCTCCAGTGTGTCGACCACACCACACGACTTGGTGTCATTGGCAAACTTGCTGAGGGTGCACTTGATCCCACTGTCCATGTCACCAGAAAAGGTGTTAAATAGCTCTGGTCCCAATACTGACCCCTGAGGAACACCTCACATTACTCATCACTAATCTCCACTCGGACATCAAGCCATTGCGTGGAAGCCCCAGAAGGCATGTGCTTGATGCATTGAGTGCTCAAGCCACTGAAGATGTTTCCTGCCCAGCTTGTCCCTCCAGCTGTACCCAAGGTGAGCGTTCCTACAGGAGATGTCATGAAAGGGAAGGTGTTTTATGTATGCCAGGTGCTTCAGCACAGTGTCAGCCACCAGCGAGGAGGCTCACCTGGACAACTCTGCCTGCCAGGGACCTCTCCTCAGCCCCAGCCGGGGCAGCACTCCACTGCAGTGGCAGTGATGGACAGTGGGGAGAGAGGATCCGTCTCTAACAACAGCTCCATCCAGAACTGGTCCCACATTCTTACTGCATTTTTCGTGGCTTAGGAAAGCAGATGAACAGGTTCTGCTTGCAGCAGACCTACTCTGCAGGGCTTCCCAAAACCATCTCTAAATTCATGGTTTTAAAAGCAAACAAAACCAAGTCATAACTGCCTTTCAGCATCCTTTTTTTTTTTTTTTAACCTGCATTATCAAATATAGGAAAATCTCCTTAGATTGCACATCTTAACACCTCGTGAGACGGATGATGCTCCTAACTTGAGAACATCTCTTAGAGGAGCAACAAAAGTACACAACAAATTAAAAAAAAAGGTGAAACACAGTTTTAGCACTTAGCATAAAAAAAGGACTCGAACTGTATTAAGTGGTTTGTATAATTCAGTCACCATAATCAGCACAAACTCTAAACAGTACTTATCACTAGAAGCTGAAAATGGAACCACACACTTAATTTGTATACACTATGACAAATTACTTTAATTTTGCTGCTCATCAAAAAGCAGGTATCGTAAGAGGGTCCAAGCAGCCAGCATCAAGGTCATAAGCTACATGGGAATTCTTATAATAGCCAAATCTATTCCATTTATTCATTTGAAGTTCTAAATGATAAGTGAAACAAACCAAAAATCTTTTTTCTCCTCTCCTCCATTAAAAAATGAATTTAATTGCCAAGTTACATATTCTGTCTCTGAAAATACCATTCATATTCAGCTTTTTTGCTTTTCAAACTCTATTCCTGGTTAAAAGGATTGACATCACTTAACTATTTATAGTCCAAACAGTAAGAAATGAGACTGCTTGATATTTTTATTTCATTTTTTTATTATGGTAGTAATAAAATGACTCAAAAATGACTAGGAAGTAACATTTTAATGTATTTCCTTAAAGATGCTGTATTTTATAAAATGGTTTAGAGGTGCTTTACGACTACCACTGGTGTGTGTGCTTCCATTCTGAATGAAATGGGGGTTTGTACTCTTGAAGAGTACCAGTGGTGAACCATAAAATATGTGAATTGAAGGTATCCAAGTTAGTTTACAATTCATATACTTCTATTTATTTCGTATCCTCTATGGTTTTTTTGTGGACGTGTCCATTAGCAATAACAGTCACCACAGTGTATATGACACTTTTCATTAACATATTTTAATTCTAACCAGGACTAAACTAAATTAGCTCTCAAAATGGCACAGCCTGCTGATAAGCACAAACATGTAACCTATCCTCTGCAAAGCTCGGACAGGCCATCATCAATTCTTAGCAAAAAATTATTTTCCTGTTGAATTGCATTTTACTGTTAATTATACAACCCTTCTTGTCCTCTTTTGCCCTCCAAATGGCTACCACAGGTCTTTGTTTTATGTTTTACTAAAGTATTTCAGAGATGAAATTTAAGTTACACACTATGTATTTTGTAATCTGACAGTATAAATCAAACTAGCTGTTTTCATCTACACTATTTCACATAAAATTGTGTTAGATGCTCAGCACCAAGACAGGATTTCTCTCTACACTGGCCTTTCCTGATGACCAAACTTATTTCCACAAGCAAGTACTTCTCTGTGCTGATGTGCTGATACAGGGATGAAGATCCCTGTATAAATCATTTCCATATTTATGGTTTTCTAACAGCCACCTGACATGGTCTGGCAACCTATAAATGGCAACAGTAAGATGTTTGATTTAATTTATAGAGCAAAATTTAAAAAAAAAATTAAAAATTGAAAAGCCTTCCATGGACCTCTGTGTTTCCACATCTAAAATTCCAAAAGTTACAATAATGGCATTTCAAACAAAATTCATGCTTTATCCCTGGCCAAGTGTCCTGGTTTTGGCAGGGACAGAGTTAATTTTCCTTCTAGCAGCTGGTTAGTGCTGTGTTTGGATTTGAGAATAACATTGATAACACACTGATGTTTGTAGTTGTTGCCAGGCAGTCAAGGCCTTTTCAGCTTCTCATCCTGCCTCCCAACTGAAGGTGGGGGGCGATCAAGAAGCTGGGAGGGGGCACAGCTGGGACAGCTGACCCAAACTGACCAAAGGGATATTCCATACCATGCAATGTCATGTTCCATACGTAACGGGCCAGGAGGCGGGTCAGCTTGGGGTCTTGTGGAGCATTGACTTTGAGCGACAAAAACTGTGCTGTTCACCACTTGTTTTGTGTATTTATCATCATCATCATCACCATCATCATCTTCTTTTTTTTGTTTTCTCCTATTAAATTGTCTTTATCTCAACCTGCGTGTGGTTTTTTCCTTTTCCATTCTCAATTCTCTCCCCCATCCCATTGGGAGGGGGGAGTGAGCAAACGGCTGAGTGGTTGTTTTAGCTGCCAGCTGGGTTAAACCACGACACCAAGAAATACAGGACTCACCCACCATATGAAAGAATACTGCAATACATACCTTGCACACTCTGCATAGAAAAATGAAGAAGCAAAACCTCTTGAAAAAAAAAGTAAAATCCTTTTGTCCCTAGCTAAACATCTCTCTGTGATGCTAAAAGCAGGATCTGCCTGCTAGCCAGGCTACTTCAGAAATTTATTTTGATGATAGATGATCTTTAGGAACTGTGCTGTTACTACATCTGTCTTACTTTGTGGGAAATATATCATCACCTCATGTTCAAGAAGATTTAGCAAGTGGGAGAGAAAAGGGCTAAGTTCTGCACATGAAATTTAATGGAAATTTTGAAAGAAGCACAATTTTAGAAGAGCTATTACCTACATGCATTTTAAGCAGGTTAAAAGCTTTTACTTTAATTTTTATTAGATGCAAATACTACAGAAAATTGAGTATTTCAAACCTGACAAGCTAAACACAATATATCAAGAATAATCACCTTTTTTTAAAAAAAATAAACAAATTGTGCTTTTAGAATTAAGACATCATACACACAGATCACGAAACCCGAGAAAGCATTTCCTTAAATTTAGTAAACCTCCTAATCACCCCTGTTTATGACATACAATTGATTTTTTGGAACAACTTTGACAATGACAAGCTGGAGTTTGTTATTCCTGCTCTTGTATTTAATAAATATATTATTTCAAAGCTACAGACTTTATCATCATCCAAGGATTTTGGCCTCAAACCCAAGCACTTGTGGCTCATCTAAAAAGTAAGAGTCAGACTAGGACAGGAACTAACTTGACCTCAGCAGAAGGAAGCATCATATGTAAGTGACAACCCTTCCCTTACTCTTTAGTACACATCAGCAGCAACTATAATGCCAATTTTGGTATATGGTCAGTAACAAATTTCTGAGGTTTATCTCAGAGAGAACTTTAATTTTCAGGATAAAATTCTAAAAGTTTGGAACAGACCTCCTAGGTAAATGATTTGTGCCCAATTCCACCCCTTCCCCCTGCACTGCTCCACAGCTAGCGGTGGGTCTCTGGCTGCTTGAGATGTACATGTGGAAGGGGAGGTGGGGGAAGCGTGGGCTCAGAGCTTATTTAGTTATTCAAGCTGAGCAGTTTTAATTTGTTCTAACAGTTACGAGCAGTAAAACCATTACCATAACTGCAGGATAGAATTATCAAAGCTGGCAGATGTCGGACACCTTTATCTTTTTAAAGTTGACTTTATTCCTGGTACTGAGAGACAATGAACAGAAAAGAGAGGAACAAACACAAACTACTTACAGATCTTTCCAGATGCTAATCCCCTCCTACACAGGCTAAAAACTCAAAATAATTCTTGAAATGAAAATATTTTAAAATACAATGTGATACTGGCAAGGGCAGAAATGCACACATCCCAAGTCTGCAAAGAGTTAGACATACACTTAGTTTTATGCACTTGAGTATTTCCAGTGGGTATCAGTCTGCATTACTGGGGTGGATGCATTTACAAACAATGGTTATTCAAAAAATTCAATAAAATTCTTATTAACATTAATTATATAAACCCAAGAGGGGGGAAAATCCCCTTTAAAATCCATTTTCGTATTTTCAAAGCTTTTCAAGGCCTACCAAAGCTACTAGCTTTACTCACGAGCTGTATTTGCAGCTTTGGTGATGTTTCATTCGCTCACAGTAATGTTTTAACAATCCATGATGCCTTATACACTTCTTGGACATCACTGTATCTGCTCTGCTCAGGGCCCAATTCTTTAACTGCAATCATCTCATTTGCTCCACTGTAATTTAGGATGGGTGTGAACATGCAGCAAATCTAGCTAATTTTGCAGTCATGTGCCAGTTCATTTTTAATGATTTGTACATTTTAGTTTTTTTTTTTTAAAAAAAAGTACAGGCAATGCTGCAAAAGTGGGGAAAGCATGATCAGCAGTGAAAGGTAAGTGATGAAACAGGATGCTAACCATAATGAAGTGTGGCTGCTTGAATGAAAATTCAGATGGGGGATAAAAAATGGTAATGCCCTGGAAAATCAGGAAACCATGTGAGTGTGAAACAGTTCAAAAGGGTTTAAAAAGAAACAAAACATTTTTAAATGGGTATAAGTACACATTTTGGTCCTGAAAAGACCAGTCTGAGAGATGTCTGCATCTTCTAGCTTTAGTCATGTAATTTAGCAGCTGGAATTAGGAACCCTCATTCCTTGTGCAAACAACGACCCCTTGGTGGACAATTCATAGAAGCAACAAAGTCATTCCAAAATGGGTTTAAAGGGACGCTGGAGGATTTCTCCCTCCTCATCTTCCTTACTGCTGGATGCTTGTTCAAACAAGCAATCTGGGAGAATGTTCTGCGAGTGTGAAGGGGCTGAGCAGAGGGTCACGTACCCCGCAGGCCCCTGGCCAATGCAATAGTTTCCAGGAGACTAATATACGTGAGCTGGATTAAAGTGAGTGCGAGGACTGGGTGAAACCACATATGGGCTGGTTTAACCCCAGCTGTAGTGGAATCAGAGGAGATGAGGCAAAGGTGCCATCTGTATGTGTTTGGGAGACTTCAACCAATTGACTTTTTAAAAAGATATTTTACAGCCTTACAGAGAAGCCTACAAATCCATTTTATTTTTATATATAAATAGGTCATTATTTCTGTTTCAAAATGCAAGAGGCATGTGTTGTTATTGATTTTTCATTCATGAACTTATTTTAGTTATTTTCACTACTTAAATGCTATTTAAAGTCATTTTTTTTGTGACAAATAGTAATGCTAGGCAGGAAGAGAAACAGAAAAGTTCCTTCTGCTCATGTGCCTTACTGTAACGATGCTCTCCTAAGGCATTAGGTCAGCTCTAATAAAGCAAAACAAGGCTAAAAATAATACTTTAGAATAATACGAATTGAGCTAAAATGAGAATAAGCAACTGCCACTAGATGGCATGACAGCCTTACATTACTTTGGTGGGTTGGGTTTGGTTCGTTTTTTTTTCCCCCCTTTATATAAGAGGAATATGTAACATTTGTATTTCAGACATGGTGTCGACACATTTTTCCCATGCCATTCCAAGCATATCTGATCACAAATTAGTGAATGAAGCAAACTACTTGACAATTCCTTTAGAATATATATATGCACTATGGAAATACGGTTTAGTGGTAAGCTCAACTGGAACAAATTTGCTGAAAAATAGCAATGCATTTAAAAGAAAGAGTACTTTACTTATATGTGAAAAGGTATAGTCAGTGATAGAAATTAATTTTATTAAAAACTACCAAATTAAACAAGTGAACTGTAAATTATCAAACAACCTGCTTCCTCTAAATCTCAGCTGGCACTTGATAAGTTCACTATTCAGCAGTGTCTGTCAGGTGAGGTAAGTACAAACCTGATGTTGTTACCTGCCTGAGTGCCTTTAAAAAACAGACAGGTTTCTTATACAGATGCAGACATAGTAAATTTTTGGTCAACTGTGTAATAAAAGAGGTGAAGATAACTGAGGTTTAATTAAATATGCATTTAAATGTTTCTCATAATTGCATTGCAAAAGTAAGCAATCAGGGTCAGATATTCAGCAGTGTTAGTTGTTGCTAACTTGGAGAAACATGATGAATTCCACTGGATTAGAGCCTAGAACTCTGTGTTTAGGTATGTTAAAACTGAAAAAAGTAACTGAAAGGCAAATAAAATCCTGCAAAATCAATACTTTTCATCCTGCTTAAAAAAATTAAAAATACATTAATGAACACAAGCTCCAAAACTTCCCTCTGGCCTCTGTTTATTTGCTTACTAAAGCTGATAATGTCCACAAAGATCAAATAGTCTGTGAAAATAAAAATGTAATGTATCTCAAATTTTTAGCCAATTTAAAGATCAGTGAAGAGATGGATGGAAAAGGGCCAGCACTTCACTACCTGAAGAGCAGCGGTTTGCACCTGAACGCAACCCTGATGCTTCACATAGTACACTGGTGTGTGCCATGGAAGAAGTGTGTATCCAGGCTTCAAAATTTCCCTGATGGTATTTCCAAATGTTCATGTCACTGTTTTCTAAATGCATATACTGTACCATGATGTGCACGTATAAAACATGATTTTTTTCCTGATCTCACTGTCCTCAAGAAGAAGGGAGTGAAGACCTTGCTCTGCCTGTATCTAGGAGGCACTAAGGAACAGTTCTGCACTGCACAGAACCAACGCTGGTGAAAAACGCTGTCTGTCCTCAGGCCAGAAAGTGAAGTAAAATTGGATGTAAAAATCTGAGCATCTTTGAATTCTATGACCTAATCCTCTTTGATCACAAGTGGATGAATTTAACTCAGAATAAATGAGTGTATTAGAACCCTGAGTAAAGCTTTGGCTGCTGACATTACATGCATCCTCTGCTGTCTACCCAAAGGTAAATAATGGCTATAATCTTACTTAGTCCTCCAGTTGCCCTATTATTTCACTGTCAGATAGCACTCCAAAAAGAGGGATGGAGACCAGGTCACGTTGATCTCTGCAGGTGGCCATACCAAGAAACAGAGTAACTCTGATGCTAAAAAATGGCACAGAACATGTCCTAAATTACTATTTTATTAACATAGTAGCTAAGTGCCTTCCTCACACCTTAGCTCCATGTTACAGGATGTGGTCTAGAGAGGAAAACTGGCAAACTGATGATGAATTGAGACTCAGACCGGAGTTAGATGAGCACTTCAGAGATGTATACAGCCACCTTAACCTTATGCAATCTAAGATTGTTTTATGATGTCTATTGCCCAAGCAATTAATAATTATGACATTCTGTTTTACAAGTGGAGAAACATGAAAAAAGAGAATTGAAATGACCTATCTTGGGTTATCCAGGAAAAAAGTGGGAAACTTAGGAATAAACTGCACACAGTTCTTTGCATCCAGCCTTGCACTCTGATTCCCAAACATTATCCTTCTCTGAGGGTCTATATTTAGTAAAGCAATTTACCAGAAGCACTGACCCACCAGACACCACCCTCATTGAACTGCACTTGACCGATTATTTCAGTCTGAGACAAAATCTACTCTAAAACTTGTTTGAGTTCTCCTATTTGGAGTTTAAGAGTCTTATATGAAAAAACTATTGTCTTCATTGCTCCTGTAGTCCCATACATTCAGTTTTGCTGCTAACAAACCAAGAGCAGATTCAGTTAGTTACTGTATAATCCCAATTTCCAGAGTATCACCTATTTTATGTACTGAAAGAAGATGAGGACAAAAAATATGTAACTATGAAATTTAAAGTCACATTAAAATACATACACACCAGCAGATGAAACTGACACATCCTAACTCCACATAAACATGTTTTCTTGACTTCTCAAGTTTCTTTTTTTTTTTTTGACACTGTAAACAATTTTCTTCTTTTTTAAAAAAAGTAATTTAGTTGATAACAGTTGTATGCAAGTCTACCACCTTCTTTTCACTGTATCATTGTAAGGTGTTGCATTTTGGACTGTCAGCATTGTAGTGATCATCATCCATCACCTGAACTGAAGTATAAAAAAACAAAATACAGAGATACAAGACAAAATTTCAGCTGCTGGCTTCAGAACTCCACCTCTGCAGACCAGACATAAAATGCCAGAGACTGCTAATTAGCCTTAGTGCTAGTGGCCCACATATACTTGAAAACCTCATTTTACAAAGAGCAGAGGAAAGGTTTTACTGGATACTGTCTGAGAATCCATACTTCTCCCACATTTATCTACCTCCATGTGCTATACTAGTGTACTGCATTTTTTTTCTTTTATAAAAAAATAGAATACATTTTCTTCTATGAAAAATAAAGGTCACAGAAATAATGCTAGTGGTCAGCAGTGCCAATAAAACTGGAACCTGTGTAATGTTTCTTGGTTCCCAGCACAGTCCCCACCTAGGTTGCCATGTTCCCCTGAACTGCCTGGTAAGAAGCAACTGCAGCAGCAAGAGCATGTTATTTCATTTACATCCCAGTCAGTGCATAGTACCACATGCCAAAGGAAAGTTGCAGTACAAAAACAGGAGCCAGTACTGATGAGAAATAAAATTATTTTAAATCGACTAGCAATTCTGAGGTTGCCAAGCAGAGCTGGAGGGTAGTGGCTGTCAATAGCTTTAGCTCAGGCCAATCAAAACATTTCATGAAGCAATAAAAGGCAGCTTTATCATTCCAGGATGACCTTCTAGATAAATTTTAGGTTGCAAAAAGGTGAAATGTTACAATGCTTTTGTAGTGCAAAGTCTTAGAGAATTAAATATAAAGATAAATACCATTCTCCCACTATTTCTATAATCTTCTGACTCTTAAAACAAAATTGTCCATTTTCATAATCTGTGAGTGAATTGCAGGTCTAAATGGCAACCTTTCAGTGAAAGAAGACTGGCAGTTCACAGACATTTGTCAGTATTCAGACTAACACAGATGTTTTCTGTGGTGATTGTGGTTTACTCTTGCGATTATTAGGAATCAGAAGAATTGCAGAAGAGCATGCAAAAACGTTGTCTAGTTAAAGGTGTACTAGAAAGAAAGCACCTACGAAAAGAAATAGAAAGTTTTGACCATGACTTTCTCTTTCTTGCTTGTCTTTCCACCTGCTTTTTACATCAGCAGATGATGCTCTTCTGTTTACAAAGTTCACATACACGGCTATGTCTGCCAGTATATTTTCATGTCCTCAGATAAATTGACGTTGGTAAGATTCAGCTCCATCTGAAAGTATTACAACCAGATATTAACTGCTTCTTGACAACTCTTATTCCAACAGCACAACACATTGTCACCAACTGCCTGTACATATTTGCTTTATACACACCTTACAGTTTCAGCACTCTGTTATGTAACTGACTGGATTTTGGCTCACCTCCACTTGCTGGGATTGCTCCCAACCATATCAATATATCTCCTATCAAACTTGCAGTTGGATTTGCTGACTAGCATGTTAGTTCTTTACATGTATTCTTAAGCAGACGACTACAGTGAAAACCAATAATCTCTTGAAAAATGTTTGTTCTGTTGAGAAGGCCATTCAACTGAGGAAAGCAGATCTCTGTCAACTAAAACTGTAAGGGACTGATCTTGAGTATTGTGTGTTACAGAGAGGCATGATGGCACAGACCCAGCAGTTTGAAGCAGAGGTGAAGGGTGATGTCTGGAGGAGTCCAGACCAGACTGTGCAGGCCAGCTCTTGGAAGACTCATCAACCGTGCTGTTGAGTTGACGATAGCTCTGATTAATGTCACAAACTGTGTTACACTGAAAATGGTTTTTCCTGTGTTTATTTTCAATCCCAGGCCTTGCAAAAAGAACAGGCTGTTGGTGGGGCTTCAAGTAAGACTGGAGCCAGATACTGACAGATGAGGAAAGTTTACGCATACTTAACTTTCTATCATCTTGTCTTTCTTACATCTTTGAAGATTTAGAGTGGCTAGAAGTCTTTTCACGCTTCTAAAAACAAAACTCCCACACTTGCCTCCCGCAAAACCTTTAAAATAGTTACTCTCTCCTCTACACTTCACATACTTGTCCTATGTGTGCCCCTTCCCCCTCTTAATTGTCCTCAAAGACAATAAAAGAAAAAAACTTTAAACTTTAATTCCTTTGACATTACAACTGGAGTGGGCGGCTAAAATAAGAAAAAGTGAAATATTTATACAATCTAAAAATGAAGATAAAATTGTGTTTAAAAAAATCTACCTAACCAGCTGTTCAAAATAGGAAAAGCAGAAATAAAATAATTGATCAGTTCTGCCAGCTCCTGAGGATTTTGTGACTGGCAACAGTAAGATATTTTCTGCTTCACTTGCAAGTACCTTTTCATTCATGTATTAAAAATCATGCATCACTTTTTGAGTTGATCGAGGAAACAACATGCTCATGCCAGGTTCAGGGTTTCTTTATGTAGGTGTCAATACTGCAGACAGCAGTTTTTTCCTCTGTGAAGGTGGGAAAAGGAACACCATGCAAATAACATTGTCACTTACATACAGTATAAATAAAGACTGCTGATATCCTGCCATTTCTCTACCATCACCATTGAACAAAAGAATAAAAAAAAATTCTTTTTTTCCCAGATCAAATATGCTGCTTTTGTCTACGTATCTTGAGGAAGAAGAAAAAAGACACTGGTCTCTACCTGGATTTCAGCAATTGTTTTTTACAGAACATCCTATCACAATGTTCTTCCCACATCACGGTCCTGGAAGTCTGAGTTGTTTCTTTCACATCATGAGATTACATATGTGAAATGGAAATCACTGTTCTTCCTGAAGAGCTAGAGATGCTGCTAGTTTTTTCTTCTGCTGCACAGCCACAGTTTGCCGGTGTGGAGAAAAACAACCGAGCCTTGGTGAAGAGGAGATGCAGGCTTGCTCATAGGAGCAGTCCAATCTTGGATTACAACTGTTAGGTTGGCCCCGTGCTAAAAACTGCCACTTTTTCCATCATAGTATTGTGCACTGTTAATGTCCAAAGTGCTAACTGGGTATTTAGTTTCATTTATGACAAAACTTAATAGAAGCAACACATGGTCTAAATCCTTGGCTTGTTTTTTTAGGCATTAGGGTTGAGATCTTCAATGTAGCAAGGAGATGCTCAGTGGGATATTCTTAATTGCCTAGGTCTAATTCCCACTGAAACTTAAACATCTTAAAAATCTGGCCTGTGTCTTTACTACAGAGCTAAACACAAACAACAACATTCTCACTTTAAAGTTTCAATGCAATGTATGTATATTATCATAAGAAATTATTTTGAAATTATATTCAAGCATTTTCAGTCTCCACTCATAAACCAGCACCATTTCTTATCCTTGAAATTTTGAAATGAGTTGTGGTGTACTATTTCATAAATTAAATATGTGACAGTCAGAAAGATCCCTTCCTTTCCACCTATTCACTTTTGTTAAAAAATAAACTCTCAAGTATTGCACCATATAGTGACACATAGTTTAGAACAGGACCTTTTCTACAGACTTGTAAACAGTTTTACGGAGGATTTTCTATCCTAAAATTCCTGTAATCATAATTTTTCTGAATACCTGAAAAAAACCCGGTGGTACAGGACCTACTGGCATGCCATCTCCTGGGGGAATGTTTCCTAGCACTGGACTGGGAGCTGCTGCAGCACTCTGAAAAGAACAAAGGGAGAATAAACCTTTGTCATTGCATGGTAGGCATTAAACTCCCCCCCAAAAAAACCCCAAACCAAAAAAAACCCCAAAACCTGACCAAAATGCAGGAAGTAATCCTCTGGATATGCCATAATGTCACTGTTTCATGTGAAGGTAGATTGAAATTGTATAATGTTTAATCTTTGTTTATAGAAGTATAATGATTTGTTAGAATAACAAATCTGTGTTGAGGGCAAGTATGCTAGAGATTTCATGGATATACAAATATGCATCAATTAGATAAATCTTGACTAGATTTTAAAAATAGTGCATCTGAATGTGTCGATATATATACAAATGTGAATGTAACTTGCAAGCTTTTTCTTGTATTAAGTGTATAACCATCCTCACACATGCACAAGGATATACATATAGTTTAAAGAAAGTAATTTATGCATTTTATCAGCAATTTCCAAGCACTTTAAAGATAATTTCAGCAGACTGTAATATTCTTTCAGAACTACATCAAGCTTCAAAACGGGATCCTGCTATAAACAGTACAAGAAGGAATGCTCACGACTCTGTTGGTAATGCTTATGATTTTACCAACCCCAGAAATAACCACCATGACAAATTAGAAGAATTCAGGTTATGTTTTTGGAAGGGAAAAGAAAAAAGGGATTTCTAAGAAGTGAATCAGAGGATGAAATTAGTTACCTTTGCAAATCCTTCAGTTGGAATAAGCAAGTAAAGAATATTGCTTCTGGCAATTTACAAGCAGGAGATCATCACAAAAAGGGAAGGCAAACTGTTATTGTTGTTTTGTATTGGAACCTCAATTACTTTTAATTTCTAGCAGTTTTCCTTCCTGCAATATGTTTCTGTTAGGTCATAAGGCTGAATCACCTGTGAAGGCTCACTACCTTTTGTGAAAGTACTCAGGCACACACAATGCGCTGAGAGTCACTTGCAGCTTGCTAATCACCTGCCAATATTTGTCCTACAGAATATTAATTAAGGTTTATGTTTATTAACTTATCATTCTATTATATGCTTACACTTGATACCAAAAGATGCAGATCTGGAAATTGTCTTTCCAGGTGTTTGGCACACTACCTAGGAAATCAAAGAATAATGCTGGAAAGATTTGAAAACTGGCACAAAGACGGGATGACCTATTTAAACCAAGCAGAAAGGAAATATTAGAGTCAATTACCACTGATTAACGTGCTTAAGTTGTGCATTAGAACAAAATTTCTGAACAGCTAGCAGTAGCATATTTAGCATGTAAGCTGTATGTTCTTTCCAATCAAAAGTCTAGAACGTATCATTAAAATACAAAAGACTGCAGAAAGTGCTGGCTTCAGAGCTGAGTGCAAGACCTAAATTCACTGGAAAAACCTGTAATAAAGGGTCTTATTTATGCAAAGATCTGGCCTACAGGATCAGTGTTAAAATACTATATAATTGCTATTGACAGAAAAAGCCAGTCAGACGTAGGAAACAGTTTTGAATACCTTCTCGTGAAAGGCTATCACAAACCAACGAAAGCAGCCTATAAAGAAGAAAGACGGTTCCCTGGTAGCCACTGCCATTCTTGGAGCACTGCCTGAAGTTCATGACACTGGAGTATGATGTTGCTTAGATACATGCAAAATCATGCAACTCCCAGGAAGGCAGAACTGCCTGCAGAAGGTGTGCCCAGGTGAGGGACCTCCTGCAGCAGGTGGCTGAGCTGCAGAAGGTGGTGAGAAGGCTGAGTAGCATGAGGAAAGCTGAGAAGGCGTTAGATAGCTGGATCCAAGCACAAATTACAGTGGGCCCACAGCCCATGGCAAACAGCCAAAAACTCCCTCATTGACACACACAGACGGGAGGGGGGACAATAATGCAGAAGAATGGAAGCTTGCAACAGCAAGGACTAGCAGGATGAAGAGACTTCCTCCAAAGCCCGAGGTGCCCTTGCAGAACCACTTCACCACTCTGCAGGCTGAAGATGAAAGACCCGGCACATCAGGAGAGACGCTGGAGCTGAGTAAGGCAGTCTGGTCTGGTCCCCGTGTAACAACCAGTGCAACTAAGAAAAAGTAACCGGCAATAGTAGTACCCTTCTGAGAGGTAGAAATGCACCATCTGCTGACCTCACATGCTCTCTAGAGAGCTGTGCTGCTTACTGGGGGCTTGGAACAAGGATGTCTCTAAATTGGAGAGACATGGATTTCATGGATTGACCACTCAGTAGATAAGGAATTGTCTGGATGGTCACACTCAAAGAGTTGTGGTCAACGGCTTGATGCCCAAGTGGAGATCAGTGATAAGTGGCGTTCCTCAGGGGTCGGTATTGGGACCAGAGCTATATAACACCTTTTCTGGTGACATGGACCGTGGGATCAAGTGCACCCTCAGCAAGTTTGCCAATGACACCAAGTCATGTGGTGTGGTCGACACACTGGAGGAAAGGGATGCCATCCAGAGGGACCTGGACATGCTGGAGAGGTGGGCCTGTGTGAACCTCATGAAATTCAACAAGGCCAAGTGCAAGGTCCTGTACGTGGGTCGGCACAATCCCAAGCACAGCTACAGGCTGGGCAGAGAATGGATTGAGAGCAGCCGCGAGGAGAAGGACTTGGGGGTGTTGGTGGATGAGAAGCTCAACATGAGCCAGCAGTGTGCGCTTGCAGCCCAGAAAGCCAACTGTGCCCTGGGCTGTGTGTCCAGCAGCGTGACCAGCAGGTCGAGGGAGGGGATCCTGCCCCTCTACTCCGCTCTGGTGAGACCCCACCTGCAGTACTGCGTCCAGCTCTGGGGACCCTGGTACAAGAAAGACGTGGAACTGTTGGAGAGAGTCCAGAGGAGGGCCATGAAGCTGATCAGAGGGCTGGAGCACGTCTCCTGTGAGGACAGGCTGAAAGAGTTGGGCTTGTTCAGCCTGGAGAAAAGGCGGCTCCAGGGAGATCTTAGAGCAGCCTTGCAGTACCTAAAGAGGCCTACAGGAAAGCTGGAGAGGGACTGTTTATCAGGGAGTGTAGTGACAAGGGGTAATGGCTGTAAGCTGAAGGAGGGTTGATTTAGATTAGATATAAAGAAGAAATTCTTCCCTGTGAGGGTGGTGAGGCCCTGGCACAGGCTGCCCAGAGAAGCTGTGGCTGCCCCTGGCTCCCTGGCAGTGTTCAAGGCCAGGCTGGATGGGGCTTTGGGCAACCTGGGCTAGTGGAGGGTGTCCCTGCCCATGGCAGGGGGTTGGAACTAGATGGGCTTTGAGGTCCCAAACCATTCTATGATTCTAAGGTCTCAGGTACTTCTCTCAGGTCTGTCCCTGTCTCTTGGCGTCCAAGACAGATGGGGAATTAAGCAAGTGGTATGAAAGCACAGAAATAACTCCTGAAGAACAAAATAATTTTGTTACCATTCCTTTCTTTTGCATGGCCTCTGTGAATGTCCACTAATTACTTTCAGAGTATCTAAACTTCCAAAGGAAAACAGAAGAGAAATTTTTCAGCTTTTTTTTAAGGCAAAAAAATGACCTGTTTAAACTGAGCGTTGGGTAACGATGTAAAATCCAGTAAAATCATGAATAGGTGCAGACACAGTTTGAGTGAAGTATGTTGGATCTTACTTCTGTATGTACGGGTTTTCTAGATGAAGAATGACAACAGTAGCATCGCTGATGGAGAAAATCAATTATGTTAAAAGCCTGACCATCTTAAAACGTCCAAAATAGCCTGCACTGCAGTCTCTGACTAAGAGGGAGTAGCCCATTAAAGGGGCATTAATAATTTTTAACCTTATTACAGTATCATCCCTCCTTGCATACTTATTCCTGATTGTCCCTGTGCTCCTTCAGCTGTGTCCATCTTTACTGACCATGCATGAAGCAGTGTAAGATGTCCAATGGAGTCAATGCTACAGAATAAAGCATTTCAACAGACTGTAATAAATCACTGGGCAAACACATCTCAACAGTATGAAGTCAGGTAGGCAAAGTCCTGTTAACTTGTGAGATCTCAAAAAAAGAGTTAAGCAGCACCTCCTCTGCCAAACAGTTTTCAGAAGCATCCCATCCCAGGTTTCTTCACTCCTACTCAGATTACTGAAACTAAACTATGCCAGCCATTAATGCATGTCAGAGTGTCATAATGCACTCAATGGGTCTTAGATCTTCTCTCAAATGAGGCCTCTGCCAGACCCCCCAGGTTAGGAAAGGATGCTTGTAAAAGGAGGAGGGAACAACTTTACAGGATGCGCTGCTCCTATAGGGATATAGGTATCTGCCGCAGACGAGTTCATGCCGTTTCCCACATTTTAATAATCACTTTAAAAAAGAAAAACGGTAAAATACACTTAACAGTTCAAAAAAAAGAGAGAGGGGGAAATCATAATTATTCCAAAACAGGGGGAGAAAAGGATCAAAATTATATCTGTTGAGATTTATGTTAGTCATTAAACCTTGTAACAAGGCTTTGTAAGAAATGTATCTAAAGATAACATTTTCATAATTGTCTCAATAGTATTTTGGGTTATTTGGGGGTTTTTTGTTTGTTTGGGTTTTTTTTTTAAATTTTTTTCCCTATTTTTGAATCTGACTTAGCACTGACACCAGAGGAACACAGCTTTGTTCCTCCATGAACCTGAGGGACCAGCACGCAACTCTCCAGGCCTGTTAAATGGGCACAGGGTAATTCTTTATCTACAGAATCAGCAATGAATGACCACAAGTCTACCTCACACACCTATAGATACAATGAAACATACTACTTTCAGAGGTGCTGCCAATACCTGTGAAGGGGATATGGCTCCAAAGTAGAAACTTTCTAAAAAGAGTGGGGTTTGTACAGCTTTGTTGATGAGGAAGACATGTAGAAAGGAGCCTAATGGATCCAACTGGAGACTAGAGAGCTTCTGTGGCCTCCTTAGAAAGCCTTCCACTTGAGGACTGAAGTCCCATACTGGAGACATGCCCTGAGGGTGGCCAAAAGATCTGACCAATGCTATCGGATGGATGTCAAAGGAATCATTTGGGACGATGAAGGAGGAAGAAAAGCAAGGTCTCGTGGAGGAATTACACAAGTGATCCAGACTGATTTACCCAATCTTGGTTCTTGTGGTTTCTGGAGAAAAAGGTCTCAACTAGAAGAGAACCAGCTCTTTGCTTCAGGCTAGTTATTAAAAATTAAATTAATTTACTAATGTTGGCTATTTTTTGATCGTAGGCCATGATGTTTCAAGGACGTATTTAACATGTTGATTTTAACTTGCCTAATTATTTGAGACTTGACTACACTGCACAGTTTACAGACACTCGTGCAAAACCATCTCTCCTTCGTATTTCTGAGTTGGAAGAAGGATAGAATGCTGCAGAGTTTGAGTTGCCATAATAGTAGGTCAGTACCACTTAATAATTGTAATAATAGTGTAGTAATAGGCATTCCACAATAGACTAATCTTAGGTATTACAGAAACTGCAATTTCCATCTTTCATTATGTAATATACTGGAGTTTTTTTCTGTTTTCATGTTTGTTTGGGATTTTCTTCCCTGATGGGCAATGAAGTCCCAAAACAAAAAATAAAGCATTTTCAGTGTTTTAGTAAATTACATTTTCTAGCTTCCAGTATCCAATGAAGATTTTAAGAACTTGTACTAGGTAGATCAATAAACAAACCTGCAACAGGTGCATTGAAACATTTTTGTTTATTCTATCCTGATGAATTATTCAGTTCTTTTCTCACAGTTCCACAGCAACCCATGGCTTCTTTTTGCATGCATTACAAATTGTTCATAATTTATACTGTCATTAGTTTGGCATTTCAAATGTTTACAATTGGCTTTTCCTGTTTTTCATGAAAAGATGAAATAGGAAAATTTAAATGGTCTAATCTTTTTTTATAGTATCTCACCTCCTCAAAAATGGAAAACTGTATTTGCTTTTGTAGCTAAAATACTGAATTATGGTATCTACTATTATTAATTAAAATGGTGTATTTGAATGAAACCTTGTGGCCATTCTTGGCTCTACCCAGTACCCTCCACAATGGAAAAATAGGTGATAAACTAGTCATGGTTTGGGCTGTTTTTTACAATAAAGAAATCACAAGATAAATTAAAAATAAAAATGAAATCTGTTAGTTATTCCATTAGTACAGTACCTTAAATATAAAAATCCAGAGAGAAGTCTTCAACACATACATCATTTCTTGAGGATATCTCAAGAAGTGGTTTATGACAGAAGCTCACAATAGAATTCCAATTGCAATCAAAGAATTTTACAAAGAAGGGACTTCACTTTATCTATAAAAATCCTCATCAGGTTCATTCACTAATTTCAAATATTTTGCTTAGAGTAAGACATCTTTATTCTAATCCGAAATAAGAAGTTTATCACGTGACTAAATTTTTCCACAAAAAGATTTCCAACTTTTTAGCAGTCTACTTGATGATGAATGATGAAATCTACTTGACAATGGATGAGAGAAGTTGAACCTCACATACAAGACACATCTATGGCCACTCTGGGCCACTCAATTTCCTCGTTATCCAAGCCTTCTCCATAAACTTCCTCTACATCAGCCCTAAATCTGCAGAGTTAGCTGGACAGTCCTAGTTTCTGCTGAATTACTAGAGGTGGTGGGTACCCACTTCTTCAGCTGCACCAGGCATCAAGCTAACTCATCCTGCTGCTGGCTTATTTGGAGGCAGCATCCTTGTATTCTGTTTTCTGTGGCAATAAGCTTAGCTATAAGAAAATTTACGCTAACCAGAAAGCTACTCAAGGCCTGGAAGGAAAATTTCCAAAAAGGGGAAAATGTAATCATGGGATAGAGGCTGTGAGACAGAAACTGTAGAATGATTAGCTTGGAATAATTAGTTTGCAATCAAGGTAACAGGTAGTGAAGCTAACTGACCATGGCAATGTACAATGCTGCTACGTTCCGTGTACAGTCTCTACCCAACCGGACAATAGGCCCGAATACTATTCTTATGAAGTAAGTTGTTATGGACAGATACATCCACAGTGAGGATACTGCACATGCCTGCAAGAAGAAGGTCATCCAGCAAACACGGGTGTGCGACCACTGACGACCACCAGAGACCCCTTGAGGACCACCGACTCAAATCACTGAGCATGCATGATGGGGAGGAGAATATGTAAATTAATTCCAAGAAATGATTATCATAGGACTGCCTTTTCTGAGAAAAATGATGAATATGTATGTTTTGATTCTATATAACCTGTGTATTGGTAATCACCTGCATGCACATTTGGTGGAGCTGTCCCCCGTGCATCCAGTGTGCTGTAAATAAAGCAAACCTAGGGCAACTCATGTCAGGCAGACTTCTTATACCCTTTTACAGGCAAAGCATGAGCACATTACCGGCGTGCTGTGAAGACCACGCAAGTAGAAGCCTCTGGTGGACTCCAGGAAAAGACAAGGAAGTGCCTCTAGATGACACTGAAACTACTGGCATCAGTGTTCAATAGTGTCAAGATGAGGAAAGGAGCTGCATCAGTAACTAGCTTGGAAGAAGGTGTGGAGCTAGACCTAGTAAGGCACAGATGCTTGCTGTCAAGTGTGCTAGCTTGAGTTGCTCTCTTGAAAATAAGTTATTTCTATAGGGAGAGTCAGAAAAAGTTGATTTTCCCTTTTAAAGATGTTTCTTCTCACTGCTTGCACAGTAGATGCAACTGTGCTTTCTCACGCTCCACAATACATCCCATCACATAGCACACAAGTGAGGTGTGCCTGAGAACTCTTTGTCATCCTGAGTTGTCACTCTTCCACATAGTGCTGGAAGCAACAGCCTGTTGATGCTTCCATGGGTAATCTCCAGGCTGACAGAGCCTCTGAAAGACAGCTCTCACCCCTTAATGTTAGGGTAAAACAAGGTGCTCTCTGGAGGGGCACTGCAATGCCCACCTAGACGGTTCACAGATTTTTGCTGCATGGCTTGATGCACGGTGCATGTGATGCACCGTGAATGTAGCAGTAAAGGCAGCTCAGGGTGAACACATGAAAGTGAATTAGCAGCATTAGACTGATTATTTAAAAGCTTTCATATTGGTAAAAATTTTTAGCAGAAGTATGTCTGAGAGCATTCTGGAAGAATGAAGTTCCAACCTGCCTTCAAGAGTCCTAGAAGCTGAAAAATCTAAGCAGAAACATCCAATTGCAGAACTGGCTGCAAATTATTGCAACTGCATGTTGTATGCACTATTTTTCTAGGCTGAAGGTCAAGAAAAATCAAACCAACCAAAAATACCCAACAAACTTTGTGTTTACACCAGATCTCAGAAGTCTAAAGCCTAGGCAGCACTTGCTGAAAGTACTCTATGGTGTAGGAACTCCTACTTCTCACACTCCTTTATGCTGAGACTCTAATTACTTTAATGATACAACTGAAAGATTTGGTTTTGATTATTCCAAAATCTCATATCTAATTTTGAATGATAATCAGAAAAAACTGCTAAATGTACTCTGAACCATTGTAAACAATGCCAGACATACTTTAGCTTTCTTTCCTCTTTCTGACTCCTGCTTCAGAGAGAAGTTAAGTCAGAATTTTGGCAAGATCTTCAGAAATAGTAACATTTAAATCAATTTCTCAAATACAAGTTTTTCATCAAGAGTGATATTTTCATAAGAAATCTACTACAGAGCAATTCTGAGAACTAGCTGTATTGTACAAACAGTATAATTTTACATTTTATCTAAAATTTAACATGACAAAGATATATTCACTCAAGTACTGAAATACAGATACAACTGGCACTGAATGTGGTGTTAAGGATCATTTTGATCCTGTAATAAATAAACAAATTATTATTTTATTTTAAAATCACTGAGCTTTCTAACCTACATGAATTTAGATGTTTTTTAAAATGATGGTGTAAGTATTAATATTGTGTTTTCATATATTCATATATGCAACTAAAATATACAGTTACTAGACAGAAATACTCTGTCATGGAGGGTACTAAAACAATCAGTTGAATCTAAACAAGAGCAGAAACGTTCAGCATCTCAGGTCAGTTTTGTGTATGTTCATATGATATTAATGCACAGATAATTTACACAAACTGAATGGTGAATGTGTAACGATTGATGTGAGAGACAATGCAGGGAAACTACAACTGCCAATGGTACTAAGTTTGAAACACTGATGACAGCAGCATACTGTTGGCAGGAAAAGCAGAAAATGTTTAGGTTTTGGTAGATATCTCCTTGAAACCCATGTTGAAAACTCACACTGATGCTAAGCATAAATAAGACTCTGCTAGTCAGTTGATAGCTCTGAGATGAATGTACAAGTAAGTTCATATGAAAGTCAAACGTCTTTCCAAATCAGTATTGCTTAATTCATCACATCCAGCGATGCCAATTAAGAGAACTGTAAATAAACACAGGAACAGATGACATTGGGGCCATTGCGTTTAGCTGTGACCAGTCCCTGATGCACCAAAAGCGCAATACTAACAGAAAAATAATCCAAAAGCCAACTGTCTATTTTTGTCACTTTCTCATACCCTCCTTTTTCCAGCATTTTTGTTAAGTTAAGCACAACATTCAGCTTGCTTTCCCAAAGGCATGGATATGTATAATGCACCAAAAAGCTAACTACTTATTACCAACTTACTAGTCATTATCTTAAAGAATACCTTTTAATTCACAGTATTGCATGCCTTCTCCAGCTTCCTGCAAACAAACAAGAAACTAACTGAACAGACACAGACATGCAAAATTGTGTATTATGTTTTACCACATTTTACTGGGTGTTTTTGATACAACTATGTTGTCTTCTTTAGAACACTTTAAAAACTTATTGTTTCTCTTTTTTTTTTTCCTGAGGATGAAGGATAAATATTTAGTATTACTTTTTCAAGTTCATGAATTTAGGGGTTTTGTTTTTGGGTTTTTTTTTCCTGTAAAGACAAATGATGATTACTATTTCCAATCACATTTACCAGGTGTTTAATTTCTGGTCATTGATAATTTCAAAGTGCCAGACATACTGTAGTCAATATTGTAACAAGATCAGCAAATTTCCATTTGTAAACACTTCAGCTTGCAACTTATCAAGTATTTCTAAGCCATCAGCTAGTTACTATAATAATGCTCTATTATTTTTTACCTACCACAAATCAGAGAAAGAAATATTAAGAGGAACTACACTGATTAACCACTAGAAACCTAATTTTGTCCAAGATAAAACATAAAACTACTCACCACTCTAAACAAAAGTTCTTTGAAACTGACTGGCAATAAGCTATTATTGCTTCTGTAGAGCCTTTGAATGCTCAGCTGTACACAAAAGAAACAGAAGCCTGGTTTACTTATAATGAGTTTAAAATCTTCCCCAAAAGGTAGATTCATCACACTGATAGAAGCAGGCCACTTGAATCACAAGACCTAATTAATTCTTCATGTAGTTCCACTGATATATATTTGTTCAAAATGCTTCATTTCTGTTCTGTAACAGGAAGGCATTCAGGTGACAGTAGTAGCCTGAGAAGTATTATTGTAGAAGTCATAATGCTATTCCTCATAACTTCTCCGTTTTCCTCACGTTGCAGCTCCTTACAGTTTGATCTGGACTCTGGCATCGTATTTCTGTTCATTCCTCCTTATACATTATTGTGAATGATAAAGAATCTATAATGCCATATAACAATAATTCTATTAATGAATTCTATAAAGCTGTAGGTCTGTTATCAGAAGAAAAAAAATCACATTTAATCTTTTTTTGGGGGAAAAATTTGTTTGCTCAGTTTGTATCAGCAAACCTGTTCACTCAGTGAAGAGCAAACCCGTTGACGAGGATGGTATGCTCTGGGACTCCATCCATTCTTCTCTCCCCATGAAATAATCCTACCCCCAAAACAACTTCACTGTAAGCAAAGCTTCCCTATATCTGAAGTAGGATTACAATTTGTTTTATTGTATCCCAGTGCCCAATCTGGGCTTTTCATTCACTTAGCTGAGACAGTGAAATTCTATTATAGAACTGAAAAACAGGTATTAGGCTGGAAGTATACTCTTACGGGTAACAGAAATGATAGCTTTGCTATCAATGAATAAAAGAATTACAAACTCTTGCACAAAGACAACATTTCAGTCCTGACTCTTAGCTGATGGTTCTTGGATTATTTAGAACACATTTTCAAGACAAAGATTTCTCTAAATTATAGCTATAGAGAAAATTTATTTTAAAATGAACATTTGTTCTTCACTGGAAGTTACTAAAATCACTACTATGCACAGATATCAACTGAATGTTCACTTAAAAAAAGTGCAAAAATAATTCTTGTTTTGAATATGGAAATAAAGTATCAAATTTCTGTCCATTCTTTTTCAAAACTGAACACAACTATACTTAAACGCTGAATACTTGAGGTTTCCCATATCTTTACGAAGATGCAAAAAAATAAGAGTAATATTTCAAATAATATTTTCAGACAATTTTCTAGGAAATTAAGGGTATTCATTTCAGATAAATTCCAAGCCCTGTTATTTAGTAATGTATACCTATGTACAAAACCTAAAAACCAAAGGCTAGCCAACTGAGTTACGTTACACTTTTGATAAAATGCAACAGTATTATCAGATTCATCAGTAATAACCATGCTGCTGACAAGTTAAAGGCACTTGAGGACACAAAACACTGTTGTTGCAGCTTGGAGCTGAGTTGCAGTGATATTTCAATGAAATGACTTCTTCCCTGAACTGACGCTTACACCCCTCCTCCAGATTCCCTGGAGACCAAGAGTGCTTCGGTCTGCTAGCTTAACAACCACAAAATACTCAATGCGCTCTTTTTTTCCAAGCTGCACCTCCAGATCACATCTTTGTTGAGTAACTGACATTGCAGACCACAGGCTTAACCCACTGCCTTCCTCATCACGAGGAATTTGAATGAAGATGTGCAAAGATGCTTCACTTAGAAAGGAGTTAGCAGGAAACTCATCAGAGGAAATTGTTTAACTTCAATGGTTGTGACATGTTACGTGTATCTCATTGAATTTTTAAATCTGTCTTACCAGATTGAAGCATTGCTTTTACATTTAAAATTGCTGAAATACAAAACTGCATCTATTGTCTTCTCTCAGTATTTTCTCAACAGCTGTTGGGGTCATGACAATAGGAATACAAAAAAAAGACAACTACTGCTGCAGATTTTTAATATACACAGTCAAATATGGCTAGCTCCTGATTTCATTATTCCAAATACCTTTAAATGGTGACTGATCATACAGCACCCTCTTTGATCAGGCCAAAGACAGGTACCTAAAGATAATTTTTAGAGATACTATCCCTAGTCTACCTATGAGTTTGAGTAATACTCGGCCGATCGCTGTGCTTAAGCCATGACATACTGCACAAAGCGGGCTGATCACTGAGTCCTTTCTTCCCGCTCCAAACACGCTCCATTTTGTTCTGTTGATGCTTTACGGAAAATTCACAGTTGGTACAGTTGTGCTCGTTAAGCTAGTATGACAAGACTTATATGCTAACTTTCTCTAGTAATTAAGCTGCTTGGCACGGGGTCTTTAAATAATTTAATTAAGGTAATTTTTAAACCCATTTTGTTTTCCAAATATTTTAAGATTGCGATAGTATTGTATTCCAGTTCTCATGCCACTGTACTCCCCACAACAGTGAAGTGCTTTCCCGTTTTACAAATGTAGTCATCAATAATGTTAAGACTAAAGTTCCTCTGCACCTCTTGGTCTTCTCCAAGTTATGAAACACAAACAAATATGCTGTGATTTGAAAGACTGAATTTTGATTATGATGAAATGCAAAGTAGACTAGTTTGGGGTTATCCTTAGGTCACCTGGGAGTGATTCAGCAATCTTGGCAATATGTGCACACCTTCAGAAAAAAAATCCAAGGAAACTCAGTAATTCTCTCTCTGTGTAAAATGGCTTTTTGTCTCCGTATGTAGCTGGCTGGAAAACAAAGCATATGCACAGAAAACTAAATGCTATTTCAGAAGAAGCTGAGATGCAGATTTCACATCATGATGAAACTGCTCTTCTGCTCAAGAAAGAGTATATTTGGGTGTTCTTGTCTGGACCTTCATGTCACTAAATTAATCCTTAATTACCATTACTAAAATACTAACTACAGATATAAGTCTCTCTTTTTCGAGGATGTGCTGTAAATGTTATTACTCTTCCTTAAAACATAAAAATGTATCACTTCACAGATATTGTAATTATTGACAGCAAATTTTCATAGACAAAACAAAGTGAAGCAGCCATTTGGATTTTTTGAACATTAGCTCCATTCTTGATTGAGATAGTAGTACGTACCACAATACATACTTTTCTTTAGAGTCTCTAGCCTGAATTTCATGACTTTAAAATCAGTGGTATTTCTTGTGTATACAGGTGCTGAAAAATAAATACTTAATTCCGTAACAAGTACATGTTCATTGTAAGACACTGAGGGACTGCAATTAAAAAACTACAACACAATATTATTATTATTCTTTTAAAGAGATTTCTCTGTTTTCTGTAAGAGTGAAGCTGTTCTCTAAATGTCCTGAAGTTAATCCCATAAGCAGAAACGTCAGCATGGGGCCAAAATTTTCAGAAAAATAACAAGCACCTGAAAATTAAAGATATATGCTGGAATATCTCAATTTCCATATAACACTGAATAAAGCCTTTATGAATACTTCCCTACCATGCAACACTAACTAGCCCAGTGAGGCTCATCTCCTCAGGCTCCCTCTGCAGCCACCACAAAGGGAAAGCCGCTCTCAGACATCCTCTGGAAGAGCATTATCTTCTCCCATCACCTAAAAGGACATGCAGGAAGACCAGCCTTACTAAGACCGAAGTATACCTTTGTGAAAACCCTCTACATGTTCAAGCATTTTTAGTTTAACTAACTGAAGTGCTGCACGCAGTGCAGCATTTCTAACAAAATACAGTCCACTAGATAAGACTTTTGAGACACGCCTGTAACTTGGGTTTTCAAGAACAGCTAGAATGTTTAATTTTTAATATTCAAGCCTGAGAAAAACATTGCTAATTTGAAGGAAAATAAGATAAAGTTAAAACTCATGGAAAGCTAGCTTGTAAAGTATCTAATTTTTCTCATGTTGTCTGAATATCTATCTTTGGATAAATTTAACTTGTTGAGCACAGAGTTAACACCTCTAAGTGCTAAAACTGAATTAAGTACTGTGCTTATGAAGACTTAACATTTTCATGCTGGTAACTATTTGCTATAAAGTAGTTATCTTCGGTAGTCTACCAGTAACAAGAGCCCGACCTGCTACCCCACGGGGTACCAGAATTCAAGAAAGAGTCCATACTCAAGGGACAGCAGAGGCAGAGGGCTCAGTCCTCCGAGGACCTGTTTGTGTAAGGCTTTTTAGACATTCTTCTAAATGCTTCAGTATCTGAAATATTCTGCCTGTATCTCTAACACTTTCCATCTGGAATGGTGGTCTGATGCACCACTCTGAGACTTCTGTTTAAATTTAGGGTATGGGTAAATAAACCCCCCCCAAACCCCCAAAACCAAAAACCCTAATAAATGGCATTTGAAACCCAGCAGTTCTGCCACCCCACGAAAGAAGCCAGGCGGAACAGCTGTGTCCTTGAAGTTAAATACAAATGGGTTACTGAAGATAAAAAAATCTAAACCCTCCCCTTTCTTTGGGAATTATATACACACAAGAAAACAAAATCTGCGAGTGCCCAGCATGCACCCCATGGCTTGGTGAGGACTGGAGCCAGGAACAAACAGCCTTGCTGGGAGAAGCCCTGGCTTCAGCCACGGGTAAAGTCGCTGGGTGCCCAGGTCACGCTGCAAAGCAGGTAGAACCCAAGTGGTTGTCTCAGGTTGCTTCTCCTCAGGGAACCAATTATTTTACACCCTGTGGTGTGAAAATCCACAGCGGTGATAATAAGAACTCAAGTCTTTTAGGGTTAACTAGCCCCTACACTTCTTAAACACACTTTCAAACCTTATTCCTTTGCTTATTTTATTATTATTAATGTTTTTAAGTAGTGCCCACGCAAACATTGGCATGGCCCTTCCTCCACGCTGCCGGCAAGCCCCAGACGTGGGAGTGGGGCACCTCCTTTCCTGGAGGGATGCTGATTCATGCACACCCTCCACTTACACAAGCAGCTACCCCACCGGGCTGGTCCCGTCCTTCTGCATACTGCCAGGTCACCCACATGTAAAATGCCAGTATTGATAGTGTATTTTAAAATACATGTATTATACAGGGAACAAGAGACAAAATCCAGCTGATTTAAGACGGATTGCTAAAACTTCTGCTTCACCATGTGATTCTTCGTTGCACCCCATGAAAAAAAAATCAGCTAAACCCAGGAATATGGTATGAAAAATTCCCTTCACAAACTGGCTGAATTATAAGCAGCTGAAAACAGTTAGGAACCTGTCACAAAAAATGGGACTATCCAACCTTGCCTGTAATACACATTTATACATATATAGATTGCACATAGATATAGATTGGCTTTAAATGTGAATTTTGAGTATATGTATCTTCACTGAAGATGCACACTGTGGGGAAGGAACTTTATAAAGTAAAGCAGGTATAAAAAACATTATTTATATAAATAGGTCAGGTCACCTAACACCAATACAAAACAAAAGCAAGCACATTTTCCCAAGCTCCCTAACAAAGCATTTGAGTGCAAACCTAACTGTCACAGTCACCTTCACTTCAGGACAGTGTCCAAGCTGATCTAAAAGACTAGGATGGTAGTACTTAATGGCTGCAATAATTCATATTTCACTATACATAAAAAGCTGGCTTCCTCCCCTCAGCTAACACAGAGAGGCTTGCAGGAAGGTAAGTACAGATAGATCCAGTTTAGCGGATCTCTTCCGGAGAGCAGCTGAACACCCATGTGCCATCTTACCACCACCCAGTCATTAATGCTGTTAGAAGTTGATTTAAGCTCAGGTTAACCCACAGCAGTCTAAGAACTATGTAATATACAGGCTGATAACAAAAGAAAGTAAGAATTTAAAAAAATCAAAGCCTACCCCCCATCCTAAACTAACAAAAAAATTAAAAAGTTCAAAAAAATTGAAGCCTTTTCCCCTTCCTAAACTACGACAGTCAGAGGCATTTTCCCTCTTCATCCTGACTCCAGCGCATCCTTCCATGGCACTGTTTCTCTCCTCTCTGATAGAGAAAACCCAGCAATTTCTCAGCCAGGTTAGTTAATTACAGAGAGCTGCCTGTCCCAAGTGCTGTGCTACTGGGGGATAATAAAAGCTACAAAATGCTGAAGAAAACCAGCACTCCAGCAGTGCCCCTTACTATCAGGTAAATAGCCTATATTAACTTGGGGAAGCTGGCAGTGGTGATACAGACTTTTGATGGGAAATTATACAGCTCTCGCTATCTGCTGCTAAGATTCATATCAGTAAGTAGTGGAGAACTGACATTCTTCTTCCTTCAGTCTTAAACGGGGGAAGTTTTGACAAAATAAGACCCACTTGTAAAAGACAGCGGCTGAGCTGCCAGATACAGGGTTTACATCCACGTGGTGTTTTGTTAACAGAGCGAGGGAAACACAGCATTTATTGGGACTTGCTCTGAGCAACGGCCAAGGCACAGAACTAAAAGCTCATCTATACCACCATTTCTTCTTCTTCGCTTCCACTTCAAAGTCTTCAAATCCCTAGAAACAATTCTAGGCTTTTAGGTCTCCAGGGACTTCAGCCCATCTTGCAAAAATAACCAGGTTTCTGCAGTCACGGGGTCCCACGGGAGGGAAACCCATGTTTAGTAGAAAAGCTGACAAAACTGAGTTAGTGTCAGGTAACAGTGAATAATTAAGTAGCACTTCATTTAACTGCTTAATCTACCCCAGCAGTCTCAACATAGCAAGAGCCGATGAAAGGGCCAGGTTGGATGGGGCTTTGGGCAACGTGGTCTAGTGGAGGGTGTCCCTGCCCATGGCAGGGGGATGGAAGTAGATGGGCTTTGAGGTCCCTGCCAACCCAAACCATTCTGTGATTCTATGAAAGGAAAAGGATACAGATTTCTGGGATGGTTATGCCAGGTCTTTTGCGAAATACTTCAGCAAAGCTTAGACACGCTAACCTGCATGCTTGATGTCCTTTATGCCCCCAAGTTCGTGTGAAATGAACAGCTACCATGTTTAACTTTCCTTGTGAGTATCACTGCCCAACGATGCAGTGCACCACTGTGCCTTCACTTCATGGAAGCAGTTTGGGAACTCAGACTGTGAATGCTTGTGCTTACAGTGACTTTTCTGGAAAAAGAGTCCATTGTCTCATTCCATGTGATTCGTATTCTCATCAACATTTTGCTGCTCAAAATTATATGCAATAAAGGCTGCTGTCCTTACTTTCTAACCACTCAATTCACTACCTCTTTATAGTAGACACCACCACCACCACTTTCGTTCTCAAGACTGCCCATATTGTACAGAAAATGCTTCACACTGTTTGTAAGCAACAAATACTGTTCTGTTACAAGTTTTTTTTTTACTCTTATTGTCCTATTAGTCCCTTCATACCAGCACTGAGATATGAATAAGGACAACATCACTAATATCAATGGACACCAAACACTGTCAGAACAGATGAGCTAGACAAAGAAAACAATATGTGATTTTTTTGCTAACTTGGTAAGAAACATGTTCAAGAGATACTAGAAAATGAAGTTTCAAGTGCCAGGAATATATAATTCCTACTCAGGTATATTTCATCTGCTGCCAATTAAAATGTTACCACTCCAGCCTTGAAATCCAAGAGAAAGGGGCTGAATTTCAAGGCAGAAGGATAACCAAAAGTGGTTTTTTTACTCTTAATGGCCCCAGCTTGGTGTTATTCCTGTATTGACTTGTGTTTGTGGCACACTGTATACTGGTTTTGCTGTGTGTACTATCCATAGCAAGATTCACATTTAGCACAACTATTTCAGGTCAGTGAATGTCTAGCTATAGCTAGACTGAATGAAACAACTTGTAGTTTCCAGAGTGAAGAGCAGTTCAAAACACAATAGTAATTGTGTGAAAAGGTGACAAAAATCTGGGCTTAAATATATATAATGTGAAGCTTGGACAAATTGTTTAACTTCTCAGGCTGAGGTAACATTGTCACAATTTTTATCAGCCAGAGCAATGAACTTATGCAGCCTTCCCATTATTTTTTAAAATCCTCCTTTATGCACAGAACAGCATGCAATTTTAGCATGACAATGATATATGCACACTTGATAAGACACTGTAAAAAAAAACAGCTCGCATTTTATTACTTGACTCGGTGAAACCATTGTTAAACCCTTCTCATCCTTAACAACGCTCAACTCTACCGGTGCCTATTCCTGTGATATTTGTCAAGTACTCTAATTCTGAGTGTATGGGTTATTTTGGGGAAAAGAAGCATTTCAAAATTAAAAAAACCCCAGTGGTTTTACCATGATACAGTGCCAAGACAAAATTACAAGAGGCAATGGTAGGCTATTCCAGATTTTCAAATTTAAGTTGTGCCATAATTGGCAGATGAAGATAAAGACGTGTGTGCCTGAAGACTCGAGGCGCATTCAAAACTTCAAATTTGGGGTACTTTTCTTCAGCTGCTGCAGCGCTCCCTCCCCTCCGGCTGCGATGGATGCTGCTCAGATGCGGGTGTGAGGACCGACAGCCATGCTCCCTGCACCCGCGAGCAGCTGCAGAAACTGCAGCTGGAGCCCAGAAGGACGTTTATTTTGGGTGGCCTTCAGAGGTCAAAGGAGGAGAGTGGAAGATGCAAAGGCAGTCTCTAGGACTGATGGTGGGGAAGGTAAATGCAAACGGTCTGTGCAGTGCAGTTCTGAGTCATCTCCACGCTCGTAATTAAAGAATAAGAAAACTGCAAAGCAGGACAGAAAGTTCAAAATACCCCTGAAAAAAAACCGTTTGTTGGTCTCAAAATTGTCTTGTAACCAACATTTCACGTCAGAGACTAAAATGTTTTGCACAGGCAACCCTCCCCCCTGCACTTTTTAGGCTGTTGCTTTTGGCTGAGGCCACTGTTACAACAGGAAATAAAAATTATATTACTCAGGAAGGAAGCTAATGAGTTTCCCCTCCCCCAAGCGCCATTAGACACTTCCTGAATAAAGGAGAAGCACATTAATATAAAGAACGGTGTTACGTAAGTCACAAGAAGCTGAGCCTGCTGTACGATTAAAGCTACAGTTTCTGGACAGAGGAAGAATACCAGGTCAGCTCCTCTAATGCACCACCACCATTATGCTGCCTTATAATGTTTGTGCCAGAGTGCTTTGTCCATTCTCCTTTTAAATGACTCAAAAGCAGTGATGCTTTCATCACTTCCTCTGGGAGCATACGCCAAGCGATAAAACAACTCCTTGTAAGGAGTGTTTTCCATGCACTTATTTACAAGTTACCCTATTCGTTTCTTTTATTGCTTTGAATTTCGGGCTGCTTAATAAACCCCCAAATCTGGGCTTTTATTGTTTGGTTTGTGTTGTAGATTTTGGATGTTCTTTAGACCAGGGGATTTCCCAATCTGGGAAACATCCAAAGCCTGAAAAATAAACAAAATGTCAAATGGCAAATGTATGGAGGCTCAGTGATCGACCCCACTGTTATTAACATTCAGCATTATTCAGCTTTAAAAAATGCAGTAACTTTTTCAGTCAACAGAATGTAAGTACTTTTGCATCAATCTATGTTAAAGAAATTACATCAAAACAAGTCAAAATTATCAAGTTTTCCATTTAATTACTCTGTACCATGTATTTTGGACTGTAGTTACTTTAATTCATTCTTGGTGTGTTTTTTTCTTTTTTGTAATCAAGTTAGTGTAAGTAATTTAAGAGGTGATTCTGCAAAAATGTAAGTAAGCACCGTCTGAAGTTAATTAAATACAGAAGAGTGAGGTTTTGCACCTGCTTAAAACCTTCACAGGATCGAACCTTCCCTGTAGACATGTACTCTTCCCTTAATGGTTTGATCACAAGCACATGAAGTATGTGAGTTTATAGTTATTCAGCATGAGTTGGGCTTTTTTGACTACCTCAACAGGACCACTAGTGAAAGCTATGGGTGTGTTTCCAGGATAAATGCCCATGTGCCATATGGCGTTTCATGTCAACTGCAATGACCTCTTGGGTAGGACCAATGTACAACAGCACCTTGTCTTCTCTTCTCCTCTTTCCCTCACAGTATTTTAAAGACAGCACCTGCAAAATCCATTTTTCTGCTTTGGCTTATTCTGTTCTCACTTCTTTTTCTTTTCTCTTCAGTAAGTTGCTTGTTTCCTTGCTTTCGTGTTCCTCTCAATTCCTTGATCCACTACTCCTTCTACCTCTTCTGATTTAGGTTAGTTGCTGAGATTTAATATAATGCTAAAAAAATCAACCAAATTTTTGAGTTTAACTCTTACTGGCAAAAAACAAATGAGGAATAAAAGTGCCCTTACTGGTACACTGGCTGGGCCATATGCATAGCAGCACATAGTGCTCATCAGAAAAAAAAGATTAACTTAATGAAAGTAACTGTTTGCCATAGCTTCTCCCAGTATTTGTATTCTATAACTTCTTCTGTATCTAAACCCTGGCTCAGAATTATTTTACATGCCATTTACTTAGTTTTAATTTCAAACAACACCTAAAATGTAGAAAACAAAATAATTAAGAGCTTAACTTACATAATTTTAATTTCAGACATCCTTTTCCTAGTGTTACAATACATGCATTATTTTATTGTACTTATATTATAAAATAGGGCCATTTCATAATCACACCAGGACATTTTAGAGTGTGTTTCATGCTGGGATCTTAACATTTCACCAGTAGCTGAAACACTTGGCTTTTTGTCTTCCAAGGAAATTAAGACACGGCAATATGCCAACATGACACAGTGCCTGTTGAGTCTCAAGATTTAATTACAGGATCTTATTTTTTTAAAGAGAAATCACATGAGTCTGTACACCATGTTTAAAACAACAAAAATGTGTCATTTAATCAGTTTTGATTAAATTCCTTTGCTACTCATTGCAGATAAACACTGTATTAGTGATGTTAAAGTACAATACTTAAAAGGCAAAAAAAAAAAAAATCTTCTTTTCCAATCTGTTCAACCATTCAAAAAGTACAGCTATTATTTCCAGCCAAAACTAGCAGCATTTGGCTACAACTCTGAACATACCAAAATAGTGTTCTGAACAACAAAACAAATTTAAATTATTGAAGAGAATTCCTCCATGAAGTAGGAGCTGGACTGAGGCCAACACTACTAGTCAGTTGTAACCAGGTTCTGTTCACAGTGACCCTGCCTAAGCTGGAGCCCTGCAGACCAGAATGCCTTCAGACACCACGTTGTGAACAGAAACAATCAATAAATCACTCCCACCAAAATAAAAAGTACATACGTGCATAAAACCTTTCATGTCTCTTATGCTCCTGAAATTAAACGTTAGCGAACGGTTAAATTTCAGCACTTGTTAATTCCACAGAACAGCAGAATAACTCTGCAAGGAATTAACGCTAAATTAACCAAAAATTATAAATTATTTTTTCCCCAAAACTGATGGCTTTTTTTATGTATGTAACACTCACACTCCACATGTACTCCAACTCTGTGCACGAATATATCTGGTTGAGCGTGTTTTTACACGCTCTTCACAAAGCTTGTCATTAATCACCTGCCAAACATCTAACAGTTTACAGCTTCTTACACAAGAGAGCCTCTACATCTGTGGTTTCTGATACCAGCATATTGTCCTAATATCAGCACAAACTGTAAATACGCAGAATGTTTTCCCACAATTTTTCTTATCAGTTGTAGCTAAGCAAAACAAAATCTAAACCTCACACAAACCCCCAAATCATTACCACACTACTCAATAACCATTTTGTCTTCATTTAAAAGCCAATAAACATTACATTAAAACATGAATGTACTAAACCATTCGATTTCTCTGGTTTTGGTTTTCTGGGTTTTTTTCTGATAACATGTTGGAAAGTCAGCAAAAGGCACTAAGGATCATCCCAAGATTAGAAAGCTATTTAAGTAGCACAGGCATTTTAAAACTACTGTATTCTCCAGGGGACAGCCCCCTACCTTCCCTGCAGGTGATGCTGTGAGCCTGCTAGCCCCAGTCCAAAACACCATGCACTTAGTTCTCTTCTACAGAGAGCAAACATCAACTCTGGGGCCCAGACATAAACTCTGCTCTCTAGATACAGATAAATTATAAGGCTTTTAAAGATGAGGACCAAAGATAGCAAGAAAGGTCTATTCTGTTGGTTGGTTTGGGTTTTTTTGCCCTCCTTGGAAAGAAAGGACTTCCTAATAATGAAGTAATAAAGTAGTAATTACTCTCACACCCTTATATTATCATTCATTTCACATGCCCTGTCATGCTTTTTGTTGAGAAAATTGCTCCAGTATGCTAAAAAAAATATTTGAACTGCTTCAAAATCCATTTGAATTCAGTAAGATTTTTCATTTTTGGCCTATTATATTGACACTATCACTTAATATCCATATGAAGAGCAAGTTTATTTTCACCTGGAGATATCCGAAGTGCTGGGCACAGAAATCTGTTGATCTTTAAGGTATTCAACATCTTTGAAATTAAAATGCGAATATTCAAAGAATGCCTCCCACACCAAGCCTAAAGATAGTAATGTTTCATTCCCATTGTATATTTTGAACTCCAGAGCTGGCAGTTTTGAGTTTCTGAATTTCTGAGTGCACTGTTTTTACTTCAGAAGATAGAAAAGACTGCACAATGATTTCATCAAAGCTCAAAATATATTTTTAACCCTTATTTAAAATGATGTTCCTTTTGCCCTCATACTTCTTACATGATCTCAAATGGAGACTCACCTTTTCTGTAGCACTTTAACTGCTTTATAAGGCATAAACAGAGCATTTATGTAGCACTAAATCACTGTTTCTGATTCATATGATACAGCAAAAACCTTTTGAACGGAATTTCTAGAACTAAGACATCTAACAGTCCTGAAAAATTTGAGTCAAATTGAGCTTAACCACTGCAGCTAAGACTTTAAAAAATACAACTGAAGCAGAAAATCCTAATATTTAAAACGAATATAGGCTGGTTTTGCAGGGTTGTTTCAAAGCTAAATCCATGACAACACGATGAGGCAGTGGCACATAATAGTAATGGCTATTGCAGCTTTGTAGCAACGGCTATCCAAGATTTTTAAAAAACCCCACCAAAACCAAAACACTATCATCAAAGTGAAATTAAAGCCTTTCTTGACATACATTTTCAAAAACAGTAAACCAAGCTTCCCTGAGCAGTCGTCCTGTAATTATATGGTTTCCAACAGCCACAACCTCGCACAGCCATTATGTATTTAAATAAATAATGGTTTCTCTGGTGTAGTAATAACAATAAGCAGTATCTTAATATAAATCAGCAGTCTGTACTTGCAAAAAAAATCTAGACCAAGCAGGATATAACTTCTCTGGGGACCGAGGTGGCCTTGTGTGTAAACTGTCAACTCCTTCCTCTTCCCTCAGCAGCAGGAAAGGAAGCGTTAAGGGTGGGACATCATTTACATGTCCTATAAAAAAAATGTTAGGGATCACAGATAGGACAGAAAAAATACCTATAGCACAGACAGGAATAAATTTATTTTATTCAGCAGGGAGAAAAATAAAAGCCCTGTAATTGCCGTATTGGTATCTGACACAGGAAGAGAGAGGTGGAGTAAATGCACGCACCATGTAAATATAAATATGTACAGCTGGACTTTTTGTACTGCCTGGTAACAAAGGGGAAAAAAAACCCCTTAAGATAAAGTTCTTCCTAAGAAATGGAGCAACTTGAAAAGTCAAAACCTTCCCAGCATTTGAGGGAAGAGAATGCACTTACAGCCATCCACAACGCTTATGTCTGTGCCAGCTAAATCTCACTTAATGGGATTTAAGTAATTTTCATTCAAAATTAAGTTGTATTGGAAAAGGAATACCCTTACTCTAAAATTATTTAATTTATGACTTACAAGTCACTTTGTTACTGAGGTTGCTGGTCCTACACAGACAAAACTGACAACAGAGAACAACCGGTCCTCCAAGTTATTTATTTTCACTGAAGTCAGTGAACAAAATTAAAGTTTAAAAGGGAATTTTAGAAAGGTTCAAGGAGCAACTCTGCATTGTCTTAGAGAAACATTTTTGGTTCAGCGGCTTCGTATCTTGGCATAACTTTTCTCATAGTTTTAACAAATGTTAATCTGTCTGCGACAGACCTCCACAGGCCCCTCAGCAGTTCTTGCCTGTGGTGGTTTCGTAGCAAGTTCAGAGAGATTTCCTTTCACAACAGGCTCCCGGGTTTCAAGAGAGCTTTAAAGATTGTATTTGTTTCAAAGACATTCACTTGAAGTCTTTGTTCGTGGAAAGAATAAAATTGCTGTACTATGTACCTTTACACCATGAAAGGTACCTTCAGTTGGATAGGCTGACACCTGTGGCCATTCCTTGCTTTAAGCACCATCAATCCTTAAGGGTTGTCTCTGCAGAATCAAGGAGGACATGAAGGTCTTCGTGAGCATTAAAAGACACTGCATATCCCACAGAGGGTTCTCCAGATTTTTGTTCAAGAAACTTGGAAGTCGCCTCATTTGAGAGGATTAAGGGATAAACTTCAAGGATTATAATAAAAAGACAGAAAGACGAAGCAGGATTTTACCAAAACCTGGCTCTGGTTGATCACCACAACAGATATACCCTTCCTCTTCTTCTGGGAGAAGCAGTCAGCTGACATGCAATTCAACTGAGACCCACAGTGGTGGCGGTCAGCACTTAAGTCGTGCTTAATTTTTTACTGATTTCCATAAAAGCAAATGAGGATGAAACATGCATACAGGCAGATAATTCACAGGGCAAGGCATCTCAAGGCAATTATCCCTACCTCAAAAAGAGGGCAGAAAGAACTAGTTAAGAAGAGAATATGGCCAGCACACAAAGACTACTGTAATCCCACGAACCTCTACAACACTCTTAAGAAGTTGGGTTCTTACTGAGTCTAGTCCAACCCCTCTGCTCACAGCAGAACCGACGACAGCAGGATTGGGTCCAGCCAGATTTTTACTATCTCCAAGAATGGTGACTCCACAGTCTCTCTGGGGAACCTATTCCAGTGTCTGACTACCGCCACAATAAAACAGGTTTTTGTGATGTCTAAATGGAATTTCCTGTATTTTGATTTGTCCCCATGTATGTTAACTTATCTCAATTAGCAGGATCTTGTATAATTTGTAACCAGTATTCAAGTTACAATAGACACGTATTAAAATGAATAAAGCAGTGTACAGTGACTCCTGCTAGTTTCAAAAAGTATCTCCAATTCACCATGTGGTATCACTTTAAAAAAATTACGTCAAGATACTATATTCAACATGAATGGCTTTCATCTTATGCAGAAAAGTAAAAATGTGGGCAATGCTAGTGAAAGAAACAGTACTTATAGAGTTTCCTTGGGTAACAGGAATTCAAGTAGTGTTTTGGAAAGGGATGATTTTTCACCAAACTTTAAATAGAAATATATCAAATAGACCCATGAGTAGAAAGTATGCTTGTTGGCATTGCAAAGGCATTCCAGGGCTGATTGTCCAGCTCAGAAGTCTGAATCCAAGCTCAAAAACAGAGCTGAGGTTGTTTGTTTGCTAAGATTATTTTTAGGTTGCTTCCTAAAGAGTCTGTTATTTTAGTATTTCTTTTTCAAAGAAACTCCACTCACTTCAAACTTTGGAGACTACCAAGGCGACCAGGACTCAAAAACCAAAAAGCTGAATAGTTCACTGACCAGGAAGGACCTGGCCCTTTCATCAGACGAACTGCAGAATTAGTTTTTTTTCCTGTACACTTTTGCTTAAAGCAAAGCGTAGCGTGTGTTTCATATAGCCTGTCATTTATGAAGCCATGCTTACATCAACACTCAGCACTCAGTATGATACATGCATGGCTGCAGAGCCACCATACCTGCATTATTACATGGCAGAAAGGAAAATGATTGAGTAAATCTCTAGAAAATACTATACATAGTCTAAATTTTTTCAATGTTTGCAGATATTCTGCATTACCTTATCCCAATGACAGCAATTCTAATCAGACTGACTTAATCACAAAGTGACATGGGCTAATTAGATAAAACTAGCTTGGTTTAAGTCAACATGCCTGCCACTTCTGACCCCTTCTTAGCTGGATGAGCAATGAATGTACCCCAGAAACAACTGCTAAGTGTGCCTATTGCTCTAGATGCAAGTTATTAACTAGTGTTCATTGTGGTATTACTTAAAAAAAAAAGTTCAAAAAAGATCACTGAAGGAAGGACAATAGCTTGAGTTGGAAAATTAAATAAATAAATACTAAACCATCCCTTTTTAAGAAGAATCCTACCAAGCAAAGTTCCCATTCAACAATGCTATGATGTGTTATGAGGATCTAAACACAGAAGAAAGAAACCAGCTTGTCAATAAAAACATTTTCCAGAGAAGTACTGTGGAGGTATGAAGTTTACATGAGCTTGAAAGTAAGATGAAATAGAAAATTCTTGACCAATTCCAAAGAGACTAAGGTGGGAAGAACTCCCTGGAGGTATAAAATAAAAAGACAAAGAAAAGTATAAGGATGACCAAGAGTATTACATAATCAATAGTATCTTTTCTTCATAATTAAGCTTAATTTTGTAGCTTAAAGATGTGCTTAAGTCTTAAGTGAACAGGTATGAATATGAAGTTATGCAAAGCAAGTCCTAAAAACAGAATAAGAAAACATTATATTATTTTTACATTATTGAAAAAGTGAGCTTTCAATTATCACCTACTACCTTTATTCCTCGAAGTCTGCAGAAGTATGTGAAACCACATGACTCACAGATAAATAACTAAAATGAAGGTCTCCTTGGGTGCTGAAACAGCTGTTAACAAACATCTCACAGTTTAGGTGCTGTGCTAATGGCTGTATGGGAACAAGTACAAAAATCAATGACAGAATCTATTAAGTCTAAAAGGTACTTTTTTCACTTGAACAAGCATTATTAAAAGCATGTCTGCAATTCACATTTTCCACAATCAAATAAAAAAAAGAAAGAAACTGAAATCAAGCAACTCTTGACAACATCTGAAGAGCCTTCACAATGCTAAGGAATACCCAGGAAAATAGTGGGTTTTACACAAAGGAATCTTGTACAATGACACTCTGCAGAGTCATTCTTGTATATGTGGTGTACACTTTCTGTAGCTGTAGAAATTATGGATCTCTAATGAAACTAAACTAGATGGAAGTCTTCTTCTGAATTACGGCAAAGCAGTTCTCCACCTCTAAACTGATACATAAAATTACTATCCTACTCCCATCAAATGAGGTCACTTGCACCATTATAGTAAATCTATTTCACAGCTATATAAGAAAATACCTAATTTCATCATCTTTCTATACATGTATGGAAATCTCATTAACAACAATGGGAATTTCACATCCACAGGGAGAAATGTATCAATTGAGTCACAAGGATTTGGGAGAGCTTCTTGTGTTACTTTTTTTTTTTTTTTTTTTTTTTGCAATATCTGTGTATGCTCCCTTTGAAAGCATATGGAAACAATTCACGGGTCTCAGTAGATGAGCAGAGATTAAAAATAAATATGGGTCATTAGGAATTTTGAAATTAAAAGCCAGGCTCACACTGTGCTTTAAGACAACTGCAGTACCCAAAGCTGTTTGATCTTAGCTGTTGTATCAAAAAGATTGCTTAGAAGAGCACAGAACTAGAAAGATTATCAATTTGTTTCCAAGCTAAATGATACTCAATGCAAAAAGTGCCAATACTTAATTCCTCTTAAGATTGGGCCCTTCCAATCTACCTGTCTACTGCAGCCAGAATAAATGAAGACCACAAGGCAAACAATTTTAGGTTTTCTGGGACTTTAACTTCTGATGCAAGATAGGCATTTCCCTTGTATTGGCTGTACTAATGGCTAAACCCAAAGACTATTATGGTGATGATTCTGATCAACAGAATTTCTCACAGGGACACTGCATTTCTCATCAAGCAATGTCTTCCAGGATAACTCCAACGAAGTGTGGTTCTCCAGCACAGGTAGGATTCTTAAAAGAGCTTAAAAGGAAGGCACCATTTTAGACACACAAACCAAGTCTACATGGTTATTTGGCAAATTCAATATTTTTCACAGTATGGTTATTTTCTGATATCATAATACAATTTGAAAACAGATTTTGAGCATTTTAATAAGGCATAATATTTTGTTAAAGCACGAGGTTTTATGAAATTCAAATAATGTTGCTTTTTTTCAATTGTTCTTAAATCAAATTTCTAAGAAATTTCTGCTTCTATTTAGGTATTCGCAATAATGATGTACATATGTAAGGCTACCAGGTGACTGCAGCCAGAAAGGGTTAACATTTATTTTGGCAATCACATGTGGCTGCATTCTTTTATTAACCGAAACCAAAGACTGACCTAATCACTGCTGAATAAAACAGCTTCTGCCCATCATTTCTAGCCTCAAAAATACAAAAGAAAATGTTGTCATGGAAACCAGTCTATCCCAAAGGTATACCACATTTTGCTAGATCCAAATTATACTAGTATCCATATTTCCCCTAGTAGTAGAGATAACTTAAATTCTTTGCCACATTGCACATCACGCTGAGCACGACCATTCAACACAACTAAAACCAGCCTAATTTTTTAAACAAATTACTAAGTAATGTTAAGAAATATGTTCAAATTATGAGTTTTGCTAAGATGTGAAAGTATATATAAATATGTATATATATAAAATCTTCAAGCAAATATGAAGATGAATGGCAAATCACAGAAGACAACAGAGAATACCAAGTAACTGAAAATCACAAAATGTTTTTTGAGAAGAATCTGAGTGTTCATGCTCGCCTTTGGCTAATTTTCCAGGACTTTCAAATGGATACATTATTCTGATTCACTTCTGGACCTAAATGCTGTATATTTACTACAGAGTACTACACATTTGCTGCTCTAGGCTCAAAATCTTTAGATAAAAGGAAACAAAAGCTGAAGAGCTTTAATAGTGGTCATATTTCTATAAAGTTCCCTATAAGGAGACGTTCACTGCAATTCTGTGTTAAAGATTGTATTTTATTAAGACTTCATTGCATAAGCACAAAATTTGATGACATATTCATGGTACTTCCAGCCAAATCTAAAACAGGTTGTATACAAGAGCAACATGAAGGGGAAGTGTAACAGCAATCACATGAATTGAACTTGGCCATGAACACAGCCTGATCATTAACTATGGATCTATAAAATGATGCTAGTATGCGGGTCTGATACCTCGTGCTATCTGTCCCCCCTGGCCTTACCCAATCCTTCCAAGAAGTGAGCTTCTCAGCCCCCTTGGAGCAGAGGTCCTCAGAGGAGGGCCCATCCTCGGCAGCCCCAGGGACCCGCAGCAGGAGTATGCCACGCTCTGTCAAACTTAGTGATTGCCCAGAGGGATACTCAGGACAGGAGGGTCTCTGCCCCCCCCCCCCCCCCCAGCAGTGCCACTGTTTGTATTTGTGCACACACTCGCATACAGAAACACCCTAACCTAGATTAAAAACACATTCATTTTCATGGGGATGTCACAAATACTGAGGTGTTCTAAACCCAAAATTTTCTTGAATCTAAATACTGGATTTGCTTCAATTGTACATGTGAAATTAGCTGCTTTGCTCAGTATTACAAACAAGTACAATTCAGTAAGCAAATCTATGAAGCTAGCTCAGAAACATATGGTTTCCTAGTCTGATCACAAGACAGAGAACCTTCCAGATACTGCAATCACAAAAATAATTTGGCCTTTTAATACTATTTCTCTAACATCTGAGATGAGCCATCTTTGTATTCACCACAGGATCTACCTGGCAAAGAACTCGGTATTCTTACAATGTCTTTAGGGTCCTTCAAACACCACTGAAGATGAATGAATTCAAAACGGCAAAAGCTTGCTCAAATTCTGCAATTTTAAGTCTAAAAGAAAATTTTTCTTTGTAGTTTAAGAAGCACTGTGCAAAAGTTTGATACTTGAGATAAGGGTGGTGATTACATCAACCCAGAGCAACATAATCAACTATCTGCAAGTGCAGTCTCAGTAGGAGGGTATTACCTGTCAACTGAAATGAAACAGCTACACCCAAATTCTCATTCTTGATATTTTTCTGCACTAAATGAAAGAGTACTTCTTGGGCAGCACATGACATCCTACTTCAGATTTATTCTTGCTCAGATATCTGACACTAAATGCACCACTGTAGCACAGAAAGAAAAAAGTCAGAAAGCATTCTGGATCCAGGTGAATCACAGCTAAGCAGAAAAACAGGCTAATGAAAAGTAATTCCAACTTGACTACTGAATAGATTAAAAAGAAGCTTCTCAAAGATTTTAATTACAGACTGTCTCAAGAATATTCATGCACCAATGCGCTTATTAAGAACTTGGTGAAAATGGAAAACGTCTGCTTATTTGAATTCCAACTCAAGAAGACACAATCTCAAAAAATATTCCTCCAAAGGACCACTAATTTCAGCTTCCATGAAGGAGGACAAGAGCTATAAAAAACTGCTGTGGAACAACCAAGAAGGCAAAATAAGAAGCGAGGCAGAAGACGACTGTAAGGGAACAGTCTCAATTCTTTCTGACTTGCCGATGACCATGCTAGCTAATGACACCTGGAGGCTCAAAAAGTACTCTTGGACTTTGTGAAACTCTGCACAGTATCACCCAATGTTAAAACCTTGCACAAAAGCAGCCAAATTCCAAGAGAAAGCTTACAACAGAATTTTTTGCTGGTAGAGCAGCACTGGTGACAGGACTGGTGACCCTTGCAAGCCTCTGAAGTGCTGGGTGGTAAGTAAAGCAGAAGACTTTGCAGAGCAATATATACATTTGCCTCCATCTCCTGCTGCTTTACTCTTCTTGCCCAGCTTCCCCTCTATCACACTCTTCCAACATTCCTCCTATCTCTCTGTTCCTCATGTTCTTGCTCTCCGCTGCTTGATCGCTTTGCTGCGTCTCTACCAGCTGTCCCTGAGGCTACCATATACATAGCTTCAAGGTGCGTGTCATCACCACTCCTTCTCCACTGTCCTCCCAAGGCTGGCTGGCAAGAACTTCTCTCCCATCTCCCATGTGCTTATCATTTATCCTCAGGCTTGCTCCTCACAGGACTCACTATGAAGCTTCCCGGGAGTCATCCTGCTGATGAAGAACCACCGACTTATCTTGAATTTGTACAAATTATACCGGCAGAAGCATTTTTTTTCCTCAAGTTAAGCTACAAGCTTAGTAGAGTTTATTTGGGATAGACTAGTAAAGCCTTTTGATTACATATAACAGTTAAATGTTGGAGGTCTATCTGAAGAACCACCACAACCTGATGCACTGGAAATGTGTTTACTGGAGGATCTTCCTCCTGGAGTTTCTGGCAGGTAAATCCATTAATTGTGCCAACACATGCCTGTGTTTGCAACTTTATGAAAAACACAGCAGTTTATGTTTCTGAAACACCTATTAATCATTGTGAAATACAAAGACAACCTTGGAAATTGATATTTATTTTCAACAGATATATTAATATATTTGAATGTAATTTATTATGATGGTCTGTGCTGCATCTGTAGCTTTTCACAATGGTTTGAACATCTCTGCCAAAAATACCCGTATCTAACTAGCAATTCAAGCCTGGTTTTTTTTTAATGTATTCCTTTCAAAACCACCTTGAAGTGGCCCAGTAGCACCATGCTGTCGATGATTTTGACAGGGCACTTCTTTGGAACTTCAGTTTCTGGTAACTCAATCTCAAAGTCAGCAGGCTGGGAATGAGGTGAAGGTGGTGGCTCCCACCATGGGAAATCCAGTCCGAGGAACCGAGCTACGCTGAGGAGCGAGAAGAGCACATCATCCTACACACTGGGGATTTGGATACTCAAAAACCCCCTCTAACTTAGGTTTCGAGCTTAAAACTTGTGAAGATTCTGATCAACAGATAATAAGAACTACTCTAAGGTAAGAAAAAATAACAATTTATGGAATGTGTTCACTAGACACAGACACTGTACAAAATTTTTTTTGAAATAACTGTAATTATCAAAATTAATAACTATAATGGTGGTTTTCTGTTCCACAATTTCCTCCTTTTCTACAGACTTTTAAGAAACGCCAAATGATATTGTAAATGTAATAGCATACTTTGTGGGCATGGTTTAACTCTTTCTTTAAATAACATTTCAGATGCTCAGTGACAACATGAACATAAATGTAATTTTAAATACATTTAAATATGAAAACCTGACATGGTCCACTGTCAATAGTTGATTTTTGTGAGACTAATAAAAATTTTAAACTGTAGGATATATCATACTGAAGTAACCTACACACTCTCCCACACATTCTATTTAATAATCCTGTTTACAATGCTTCAAAGGTAACAAAAAAAAAAAATCTGACTTTTCATACAACCTGCAATTTCACAAGCCTGTCCTGGAACAACTTGGAACTGGAGAAAATTTTACTCCAGATTTCTACTGAGTTTTCTAAAGTCTGTAAAGCTCAGTCATGGGAATTTCCATCCTAGGACTTGAGATATACTCACTGATATTACAACTAACAAAACATGATGTATTTGTTGTTGCTAATCATCCAAACTGGATGTTCTTTCGGGCGTTTTTTTGTTGGGTTTTTTTCCCACAATCCTTCAACTGTTTCTAAGTAATGGCTATCAAAATAACTTAGATAATCCAAACTTTAAAGTTCTTAGTATTATGGAAAACACTGTTCCAACCCAGGACTTCCCAGTAGTTATAAATTACTATAACCTTTTGTAAAAGGAAGAGATAGATCTTGTTTATTTTTTCTGAATTTAGGCAGCCACAATTTGAGGCATGCAAAGCCATTCATCATGTATGGAAAATCTATTCCTTTATTAACAACAAGACTTAAATTCAATCAGCATGCAGAACTCATTACATGGATTACAGTGTACAACTTGTTGATATTTAAGCTTCCACATGCACATTACTAACCTAGCCATAATACAGTCTTGAGGAATAAGTACTCTATCAATTTTAGGCTACTGCCAAAACAAAACCAACATCATTGTTTGCTCAACAATATTCAATAGTCTTGTCTTTGACAACTCTAGACTGAGCATTGCAAAGTAACACCTGTACAGAGTTAACACTAACAGTGACTGAAAATTTGTGCCATTTCCCCATAAATTCATTGAAAGCAGTGAATAAAAGAGAATTAGAGTGAGAAAAGCAGCAAATTATCTGGAGCAAAGGCAATTAGATAAATTAAGATTCCTCAGATGTTATCCTTACTTTTATTTAAACGGTTGAAACTTCTTGTCTCTTACTTATTTTTTTGTCTTCTGCACTCGACTGACCCCATCTATATTCTCAACTTTCTTCCTAGCTTATTTGTGTCGCACTTTTTTGTTCCAGGCTAACTGTATTTCCATACCACAATGTGCCTGGTAAACTGGAAGAGTACAGAAAGTCCTTACACAGCTTTGCAGAATTGTTACAAGAAATTTTCAAGTATCACTGATAAATACTACCTGCCTGCATACAATACCAAGTCATATCTCCTTAAGCTGCTGACAGAACTTCAAAATAGGCAATATATACAAAATAACAAATGGGCGATTCAGTGCCACCTAAAACTAAGGCAGAATTAAAGTTGTTCAGAAATCTACAGAATCACAGAATGGTTGAGGTTGGAAGGGACATCTGGAGATTATCCAGTCCAACTCTGGGGCTCACAGCAGGGTAACCTAGAGCAGGCTGCTCAGGTTTATACCCAGATGGGTTTTGAGTATCTCCATGGATGGCCTCTACAATCCCTCTGGGTAATCTTTTCTACCTTAATTGGCCTTACAGTGAGGTCTTCTTTATGTTTACAAAGAATTTCCTGTGCTCTTTGCTTCTTGTCCTTTCACTGGGCACCACTGAGAAGAGAGAGCCTGGATCCATTTTCCTCACTTCCATGAGGTTTTTATACACATGGACAAGATCCCCTTAAGCCTTCTCTTCTCCAGGCTGAACAGTCCCAGGGCTCTCAGCTGCTCCTTGTACAACAGATGCTCCAAGCCCTTAACCATCTTTGTAACCCATTGCTGGACTCAGACCATTAAGTGCTTCTCTTGCACTGAGGAATCCAGAACTGGACACAGCACTCAGGTGAGTCTCACCAGGGCTGAGTAGAGAAGAAGGATAACCTTCTTCAACCTGCTGTCTATACATCCCTAGCTGCTGTTGGTCGCCTTTGCTGCAAGGGCACACTGCTGGCTCATGGTCAGCCTGGCGTCCACCAAGATACCCAGGTCCTTTTTGCAAAGCTGCCTCCCAGCTGCTTGGTCCCCAGCCTGTGCTGGTGCCTGGGGTTATTCCTCTTCAACCATCAGGATTTTGCATTTCCCTTAGTTGATCTTCACAAGGTTCCTGTTGACCCATTTCTCCAGCCTGTCACAAGTTCCTCTGAATGGCAACACAACTTCTGGCTGTATCGACCACTCCGACTGCTTTTGTATAATCTACATACTTACATACACTGTTCCATCATCCAGATGATTAATTAAAATGCACACACAACTCTGTCACCTATCCAGAGATGGAGGTGAGGCTGATTGGCCTGTAGTTCCTTGGATCCTCCTTACTGTTCTTCCCAAAGATAGGAGAGGCATTTCTTTCTTCTAGTCCTCAGGAACCTACCCCAATCACCATGGCCTTTCAAAGACAATAAAGAGTGGCTTCCAATGACATTGGCCAGCTCACTCTGTACTTGTGGGTGCACCCCATCAGGTCATGACTTCTTTATGTCTAGTTTATCTAACGTTCCCTAACCTAATCCTCCTCCACCAAGGATAAGTCTTCGTCGCTTCAGTCCTTCCCATAGGGGTCAGGAGCCTGAGACTCCCGAACACAAGTTACACCAGTAAAGACCAATGTGAAGAAGGCATTAAATACCTTGGCCATTTCTATGTCCTTTGTCACCAGAGCCCCTGCCCAATTCAGCAGCGGGCCCACCTTTTCCAGTCTTCCTTTTGCAGCTGATAAGACCTGTAGAAGCCTTTGCTGTTGTCCTTCATTCCCTAGCTTTCATTTCAGCACTCTAAATGAAGTATGTCATCTGAAAACAGCCATATCACATTTGCTCTTTCACAGTTTGGAAGCAACTAAGATTGAATTCCTACTTCCCCCTGCACACAGTAGGCATTCATGGTGAAACAATTACCACACCAATTAGTACTTTCCTTAGAAACAAGCTGAGGGAGGGGTATTGCTGCAAATACTCCATGCTCTTGCACTACCTCAGAGGCTCTAGAGTTCCTCAAGAGGACAGAGAAAGCAATCAGAACACTAATCACTATTTATACTGGAGAACAAAGGTAGTGGAGATCGGGACTTTCCCCTGCCTCTTAGTCTGTCAGAAGAAGAGCTAGAGGATGTATTTAAACTTCTTTTTTCACATCTGTTCTTACCTAGTAACTTTGAGCTTTTCATAATTCAAAAAGTTAATTATTCTAGTCAATATTCCAAACTATTTGAAGCATTCCTGGTCTTCAGGTGACTTTCCCCTGAAGTCCTGCTATGACTAGGCCATAGCTTGTGCTGATTCTGGGCCTCATCACAAGATAGTCTGGGTCACTTAGAGAGGGCTTAGGTATTTTTGCACAGAGCTGTGATGCTCCTTACAACCTGGACATCCCAATGCCTAAGTATGTTATTGATTTGTTGTTTCCCATGTCTGGGAAAACAGGGAGGTGAAAGGGGAGAAAGTACAAGGGACCCATGAAGATAAAATAAAGGCAGTCTATTTGGCAGTCTGTTTTCTGTTTCACAGCAAGGGCTTTTGGCTCTTTTACTGGCTGCTAGCTTATGAATGACACACCAATTTTGACAATTTTTTTAAACTTGAGATGAAATTGTTTAGACTGCAATTGCTGCATCTTTTTTTTCGGGTCTCCTCTACTTCAACACACCTAAAATATACCAGCAGTATCTTAAAAATTTCTGATCATCTGTGGTTTCCAGTGATAAGCCAGATGTGCCTCTTACTGCTCTCATAAAACTCTTTTGCATGCTAAAACTTCCATCCATGAGAAATGTAGCATCTTTAGAAATTTTACATCTTTGCACTCCAAGGGGAAGCATTTTTATCGGTGTCGTACAATCTTACATATTTATTGGCTTGAGGCTTTATCTATTTGAATCAGAATTCAAATTGTCCAAATGTTCAAAGTGGCTTACTTTCAAAATGTGTAACAGCCAACTGAACTGCACAAGAGACTGAAATATGGGGTGGGAGATCTACACTAACAATAATTGCCATGTGTAAATAATTCTTAGAACATTAATCACCTTCCTAGAATATTGCTACTGCCAGCATCCAGAAAAGGTTTGTTTTTAAGAATCTGAAACAGTATAAAATGGTGGTGCTGCAGACTTGTACTGTAAGCTATTTAGGTATTTAATAAAAGTAAAGATTTCTGTGGGATAAGCCAAGCATTGGACTGCACAAAACAGCACTGCAAAAGTGCAAGTTAAAAGAGGATGGATTTGGGAAGTATGGCTAAGATGTATACATATGAGAAAAGAGGAAAGTGGAATCAGTCAAGAGACCAAAAGACATACTTCTCAAATGTAAGCTGCAAAACATTTTCTCATCACCTCTAATGGAAGAAGGCACTTATGAGCTAGCCCAGCAGGGCTAGTAGGCACAAACAGCAAAATTTAGAGAAGACATTACATTAAATTCACTCATGCTACTCCTAGGCAGTTTCTTTTCTTTGACTGTGACTGTGATAGTGGCTAAAAATATTCAAAAGCACTTTATACCCTTAAGTTAAAACTTCATTATTTTACACAAGTATTGAAATTAAACATTCTGGTACTTTCATCCAACAAATAAAACAAGTTTAAAAACAAAATCCAGAATCTAAACCTCTTCTTGTCAGGTGCTTTATGGGTTTTTTTCCACACTGGAAGAGCAACAGCTGTTGCTGAATGTTTTTAAACATTAAACAAGAGGATTTCTTTTAGTACTGCTGGAGAACATGGCCAAAATTTAAAGTGACAATAAATTAAAGCTCATTGTTCTAATAATAATGGCAGTGTAACATGTTTCATTGGTACTAAGAGCCTGTGTCTCCTGGAGTTAAACTTAATTACACCTGTTCTGTTTATGATCGATTGATTCCACACTTACAACCTCTGATGAGGTTAAAAAAAATCCTAAGTTCCATCTCATACGTAAACTCTGTGTTTTTAAATGAAGGACATATCTAGTGATGAAATGTGATGAAAATACCATAAAGAATCACCCCAAATAATGGAACATGTAACTGCAAATGACATTTTTTCCAGCACACAACGTTATAGCCATTCTCTTTACAATCGCTGTTTTCAAAGGATTAGGTTTATTTCTGTAATAAATGATATTTGGAAGATTTTAAATTTTGTTTCAAGATAAATATGGTAGAAAGAGCTTCCTTCAAGAATGACTACAAGATTGCACCGGCAAGCAGGTCCCTGCTGATATTTTTAACCACTTAAGGCTTGATGTTCTGAAATCCATGCTGATTTCGTATCAAACTCAGAAACACAGCTCAGTGCAATGGGGTAGTGTATCTGGTATTCGCTTCATACTAATTCAAAGCCACATTAGCCAGGATTACAGCAAACTGCAAACTCACAGGAAAATACCTTTTCTTCGATGTGACCTCAGAGTGAACCTCGTCACTGATTTCACCAGCTAGACAGCAGAGCAGCGGAATCAAGCAGGATCTAATACAGTTAGCATAGAGGCAAAAATATCTGACTGCTGCTCATGTAAAGAGTGTTTAGATGCTGTTGATTCTGCTCCCTCTAAATTTCCATGGACTTAAATTAGAGGAAAAATTCTCTAGCTTTGCTTTTAGCTAAATGTAAGATTTTGACAGATACATCTATTTCCAAGGACTCTAAAAAATGCTACTACTGCAAAGTCAAGAAAATAGCTGTACTTTTACAGGAGTCTACAAGAGAAAGTTTTGTGGTTACAATCCTACAGATCCACAACATGCTGATACTTTTGCTAAAATGTGCTACCTAAGCAGACGGAACATCACTGATCTTTTAAAATCATGAATCTTTAATGAAAGCAAGGTATCCCAGTATTTTGGCACCCTTCGCCAAAGTTCAGATTTCTACAAATAGCTATTCTGAGATGCTGAAATTGTTCTGAGGTTTTTTAATAATAGCATTATTTTACATTTTTCACATAAAGACTAGTTGAATCTCAACAATCATAACTGCGTAGAACACAGGTAAGGAGCATTGTAACTAAAATGGAATAATTTAGGAGAGCTGGAGATTATAAGCAGCAGGAAGTACTAATGCAAATATTTGCACAATCTTGATAAGATTTGTCATTCTGACATAAAACATTATTTTATGAATTGTGTGTACACATTTTCATTTAATCCAACTGTGATTTATGATGCATAGCTTTACATTTATATAGCCAAAACAAATTAATTTTTAAATTCACACATAAGATCAAACATATATATATATATATAGATATAGATATATATATATACACAAAACACATGCTCATAGGCACACAGCTCAATATGATGTTACCTCTAGTAACACACACTATATTGAAAACTGGTAATAACTGCCTGTGAAACCTTCAGAGGATGAATTTTACTATGATGTGAATTGTTTTTAATGCGTAAGATAAACTGTAAAAAGTCAAAGATGAAGGAGTGGTTCAAATTTAATAAACAAAAAGACAAGAGAAGGCTGTCTGAGATACTGATTCCCAAAAATTCTTCTTTAGCAAGCCCTCCAAAGTAGTAAGAATTACAAGTTTGTGTGGAAACAAAGAACGATGCCCACCAGAAACGCCATTTATCCTGCTGCTGAGTGTCCCTCCTGTGCAAGCAATCCCAAAGCTGTGGACATACGTCCATTTCAGGATCTATTGCTCCCAACTCTTGTTACTGCCCACTCAGAGTTTTTCTGACAAGAACATCATGTAAAATCCCTCAAAATCAAGCAGGTTAGCCCAGAATCAGTAGTTTGGTAAGTGAGAAGCAGCCTGAGAGGATAGGACAACATGCAGTACTAAACATAATTCTTTCAAGGTATTACACAGAAGGAAATAATCTAAATAAAATGAATTAGGGCCAGGGATGGGGAAAGAACATGCCCTTTCCCCTCTCTAAATGTCTGCAGTACAAAGTGGAAGTACAATTTAGTCACTTGAATTCAGAAGATGCTCAGACTTCTCTCACATGAATCTTCCTTGAACGACCCGAGTCATGGATCTTCATGTATTACACAGAAATATTGATATACTGGTTCCTTCCTCAGAACTGCTTTTCTTTATGCTACACATAGCAACAAAGATAACATTTAATTTGACCTGAGAGTTATAACAATTATCCTATACCTGCACTGTATCTATCCAGTGAAATACCTACACTTATTCATATTTGCTTTACAAGCAGGCCATCTTAGCTTTCCTGTAAACAAAATACACTAAAATAAAGAAACACAATATCCAGTTGTATCTTCTCCTAGGGTAAAATGTTACTGAGTCCAACATATATTATATGGATTCCCCATCTTCTTTTTTTTTTTAAAGAAAAAAATCATAACTACTTCCCTTTGCTTCCATGTATGGCTTGAAACCAAGTCCCCAGTTTCTTTCAATTAGTTTTCTTCTCATCCTTAACATCTGTACATTTTTTATTCCAGCAGTGCTAGCAGTGTTATTGGTAGTGAGAAGAAATATCCCTATTTTAAGATTACTGCAGTAACACAAAGTAATTGAGTTTGGAAGAGACCTCTGGAGATCATCTACCCCAACCTTCTGCTCAAAGCCAGCTTGACTAGAGCAGGGACTTGTCCAGACAAGCTCTGGTATCTCAAAAAACGATACCACAACTTCTCTGGGCGACCTGTGCCACTGTTTTATCACAGTTGTGTAAAAAGGGTTTTCCTTATATTTATCTGGAATTTCCTACGTTCCAGTCAGATCTTATTCAAGTCAATTCACCTACTAGAACTAATTTTTCAAATAATTTGCCCATTTATTTTTCACTATTTACACTACCTGAAACTATATGAAACATATTCTCTGTGCATTTCATTTATGCCATCATTTCTCTTTAAGTTAGAAGAGGGAATTATTGTTACAATAGAGTCTTAAAACTCAGTGAATGCACTGTAAGTGTAAGTTGACAGGTAAACATATGAGCAAAGAACACAGTCATCTGCATGCCATGAAGAATTTAGGAAGCTTCATATACACTCCTATGGCAAAAAAAACCCCTGAAATGCAGAAAACCAATTCCCTCTGTTTATTCAATATCATTCAGCATTTAAGGAAAAGCAGCTGCTAGACTAAAGACTACAAAAGGCTGAGTGCTTTTTTTTCTTTGCTACCTATTATTTGCTCTGTCCTCTCAAAACCGCCCTAGTCGTTTCCAATACTGCATCCAAAAGGTTTAAAAACCTGACATGAAAACAAAACAAGGAAAAAGCCGTTCAATAGTTCTGTTACACCTCGAATTAAACCCGAAGCATCTGAGAAGAGCAGGGCAGCCAGCTCAGTGGTTTCAGCAAAAGCAGAGGGTGCTGGAGGGTACCTGTCGGAGTTGTAGGTGCCACCCACGCAGGATGCCCCTTCTGAAAACACAGCATTTTCCATGCTCCGTCAATCTCACTCCCAAATTCAGCCACAGAAGAAGCTGTGGAATTATCTTTAAGGTTTTTCTGATTTTATTTTTTTTTTTAATACCCCAACTACCATTTGAATAAAATGTCAATTAGTAGGGGAGGGACACTTTCAGACTGCCAAGTATAACAAACCCATTCATATATTTCACGCTTTTCATTAAACTAACAGAAAGCTTTAACTGCACTGATTCCATCCGGAGTATAGTAAGTTGAATTTAAAATCCCATTTCACTGGAAAAAAATTAGATAGGTAAAAATATCTATTAATATTTACAGCTCCAAATTAAATAATTAACAAATATGATTTCTTAAGGAAACCTACTGTTGAACCAAAGTATCTTATTTTCTTTTACAAAACCTAAAGAAATGAAATTACTAGTTATTGTACGCAGAGGAAAAACAGATTTGAACTCTATGGAAGTTGCGTAAGTTAAAAACAAAAACTATCCAGAAAAACCAAGCGCACACAAAAATCTCCAATGGTTATGCTCCCGAGAAGCTTTAATACTCTGTAATGATTCCTCTTGTCCTACCATATGTCAATTTTGGCAGCCGTTCCCCAACAACTATTGTCAGTGCAGCTGATCTGACATGGGGCTCTCGGTAGCCATTACACCTCCCACAATCTGCAAGCATTAAGTGGAATTTTCTTTTTATCATCTCCAAAGGCACGTTTGTGGTTTTTTAGTTTTTACATCGTTAAATGAAAGGAACTGATTAAATGGCTCTGACATGAAAATTTATTGGAAAGGAAGAGCTTCAAAACCCTATCTTACTAGATTTGTTTAAGGACTTTATTACATAAGAACAGGACTGTAAGAATTCAGTACAAAATCGTTGCAAATTCTAGCCTCGCAGACGTAAGTGGAAGCTCCGATGCCTGTCAGCCTGGCCAAGACTTCATCTCTTGATTTAGTGCTAAAATCTACCTTGAGTGAAAATCTTGTAGGTGGACATTATAAAACATATTAGAGTTAAATTAGTATAAACATGTAAACAGACAGACAGATGTCAGAACCTGCAAACGTTACCATTTTAGTAAGACTAAGAAATAAGTTAATTACATATGGCACCTTTATTTTGTTCTTATATGTAAATATTAGGCAAAACTGAATTAAATTCACAATAATAAACTTTTTTCTGGCAACAGACCTAAATATGTAGATTATTAATGTCATACCATTCAGACTCTCCTAGTACATAAAATGAATTATTTTAAGAATAAAATAGGCAACTTATGCTTTGAAGTATGTAATTTACTGAGATACTGAGAAGCCAGTCTGTGCAATGGCTAAGCCTTACAAAGGACGAGGATGTGAGCAATAAATTAGAGAAAATTATTTATTAGAGAAATCAACATTTACATTCTAACAGGACTTTCACTGGAATCAGCCATCAGACACCTTTCATTGCATTTTTGTCTCTATCACACAGGACAGTGATGTCCTCCTCCCCAAAGCAGAAGAGTAGCAGTAAGTCACCATGAGGAATCATTGCTGATTCAGTGAACCTGCAGAGACAAAGCCCTGAGCGCTGCCTCTGTCAAAATGATATTCTCTTTTATTCACAATACCTTTCTTTCAGCTTGGGAAAATACGAAATATTTTCTCTACTAAGGAAATTTTAAGTTATAACTCGAAAACTAATTTTCTAAATAACTTTAAATAAATAAATAAATAAATAGTTGCAAACAACTCTTCCTACCCAAGCCTGTCTGTGAACTAAGGATATTAAGCCCATGTTAGCTCAATTAGAGATGACCTATGCAAACCCTTTATCAAACACTTGAAAACACAGGGAAATTGAAAGTCAGGAGAGGTAGCACAGAAGTGGGAAGTGACGAAAAGCACTGTCTGCATATGAAGAAATATAAACTGGAAAATCAGCAGAAATTTTGCATTGTGGTTTACAGTGCACATGTGCATAAACATGGTCTAAAGCTTGTCTCTGTAAATACACAGGGTCATACTGTATTTATGGACATTATGTTGTAGCAGGATCATACCAATAAAATTTGGCAATTTCATGAAGTTGAAAAGTCTCAGTAGTGAAGGGAAGGATCAGAGTGCCACTGGTGAGGAAACAGACAGATAGGATGACCCTCAAAGGGATTAAATTTAAACAAGTGTAAACTAGAAGATGAGCAGTGCACAGAATGGCATTTTTTAAAACTATTCACCTATAGCAAGACAAATATATAATAATAAAGAATAGTTATGAGATCATGAAAGCAAACATAAATCTAAAATTGTAAGTATTTTTGGTAAGCATAGGAAAACACCGATGTCATATCCAGAAAGGATTGGTGAGATCCCACCTGGGACACTGTGAAAACTCTGACCATTCAATCTAAATAGAATTCATTTGAGCTGGAACAGAATTAGAGAAACACTAGTATGACAACTGCAACAGTGGGAAAAAGTGTGACCATTAAGTGGTGGTGGACATCTTATCAGACCTATATGGCCATTTATTAGTCATGACTATTTTCATGATGTACATTAGGAATACTGGCAGAACCAATTTAAGATGGAGCATCTTCAGATGGAATATATTCTTTGTACTTTGACATCTTTTGAAGCAAAACATCTGTATAAAATTAAACAAAACCTAACATGATGGTCTTCCACATGCAGCCTCTTCTCTTTTTTTTGTCTGGAGTTTTTTTGTTTGCTTTGGTTTTGGGGGGGTGGGGCCATGGGGATATGGGGGGTGGGGAGTGACAATAGGTTCACTTAAACCATATAACAAAACTAGCAATTAAAAGAAAGAAAATTATATTAACAGAAAGGTTTGATCCAACTCCCATGATTTTTGCAGTAAAGTATAAAGTGAGCAATTCTATCTCCTTCACATCCGCCACTTTCCTAAAATGCTGGACAAAATGCTAAAGGTACTCATGCCTGTGTTCACACACTACACTATTTTGTAATAGTCTTGTGCAATATGGTCATAGGTTCTTACGACCAAAATAACTCCAAAGAAATATCTACACTGCGTTACCCTGGATGAAAAGCTGCCCCAAAACATTAATGTCAAATCCTGGTTCCAGTAGCACATAACAAAGAAAAAGAAACAAAAGACTGAGACAACTAAGGCAAGGTGTTTTTTGAAAATTAAACCCAAGCACATTTTCTTGCACGTTAGTACTAAAATTAGATTGTTTCCCTCAATGCTTACATGTAATGCTAATAACGTACATTCTTTAATATTCAAGACCAGTAAAAAATTCAAAGTGCCTTTAGAGGTGGTAATATTCATTTGCCCCATTTTACAGGAAAACAAAAAAGATACAGCAAGTTTGGGGAAAAAAGTTCACAGGGCAGAACAACGGCAACATGAGGTGCAGACAGGGAATCTCAGAAGTCCCAGTCCCACATCCAATCGTTTTTATCACATTATCTCTTTTTGAAACCATATGTTGAGTGCACAATGCAAGTATTTTTAAATTAAGAACTGGAAGCAGCCAATCTCCTGGCTTTATACAAAAAGTACGAGCAAGTGCTGTTATCTGTAAATACAACAAGCAAGTATTGTATTTACGTAATACGTATAAATCTTCTTTTACCTAATTTTGAATGCTCGTGATCTGATAAACATATACAGCCACATACGTATTTTTCAAATCTACAGCCATGTATATTCAGTTGATAAAGGCACACAACATGTTAATTGCATCAAGGCGTTGCAGAGAGGCGCGGGTCATGGGATCTGTCTGCTGCCCTGGCGATCAGCCCACTAAAGACAAATGTGCAAAAGCTGGCTGATGCCTCCTGAAGTAGCACGCAACAAAATATAAACTGCACCGAGTGATCAAACACACTTGAAATTTAACTACACTGAAACTACCTGCTTATTGTCATGACCCAATGTAACAGCAGCAGACCTGTATGTAGGAGAGCTTATTATTTTTGATCCCAGAAAAACTCTGGTTGGTTGCAAGGAACAAAGAGAACAAAATGTACTTGAACAAAACTGGGGGGGCGGCGGGGAAGAAAAAAGGAAAAGGCAATCATGTTCAACAATAGACAAGCATTTATCTTGATGTCACATTTCAGCCATAACGCTAAGAGATGGCACCCGGTCATTTTAGGGTAAGCGCTTGTGGTGTTGGTCAGTGGAAGGTATTTTAGAACAAAAGGTTTTCTGGGCTTGTAATAACTGTATACAGAGAAGTGGAAAATTCCATTTCAGAGAAAGGGAGTTACTTAAGAACTGTAAGGTTCCAAAATCTAGAGAATGTCCTTGAATTTCAATATAAATCTATGATGTTATTTTTAATAATAATAATAATAATAATAATAATAATAATAATAATAATAATGGCTAATGCTGGAAATCCCAATAACAAATTGATTCTACATTAAACATGAGTATTTTACCTATTAACAGAAAATAAACTAATTCAATGATTACTTTCTGAAAGACAAGACACAAAACACGAAACGATGCCTATTTTTGTTCTGGGGAAAAAAAAAATCTAAAATTACTGTATGATGTGTAAATAATTAGCAACAGCAAAAATCCCTGCTGTAAAATCCTGGAGAACACACTTGAGCTTTTACTAAAATAACATTTCCCATAAATGATCCAAACAATCATCATTATTATATTATATTATATATTAATTATATACATTACATTATAATATTTTATCTTTATAAAAGATAAGTTTTAAAATATATTAATTGTTGGCACAAGCAACTCATCACTGAAGGGGTTAAATGAAAAATTGTATCACAGTAAAAATAGGAAATTTATTTTTCTAGAGTCGGCATTAAGAATGAATCTTACGCTGAAATTAGATGGCCGTACTCTGGTATCAGAACCTTTCCACACCTTCTCTCAGTTCAGGCTTACCGCAGAAGAGCATCCTGTGGTGTCCTCACAGGCAGAATTGAATTCTGGGCATACTCAAGCCCTCCAACCATTAATAATTTAATAGGCTAAGCCACCACCACTATCAAGCACTGCATGTAGCATTTCTAGAAAATTAACCTCCTCCTTTACCATTCAAAATCCAATCAATTACTCCCCTAGCCTACAAACATCGAAATTATTCCCATTTTTAAAAAAGTCTGTAATGTCTAATACTTGAAATCTAGCTTACTGTGTAATCATTTCCCATTAGAAATGTACTATTTGGAATAACTGTTTAGATTCCTTTCTGGAAAACATAATCCCAAACCAAAGCTGGTTCTGTATTAAATACAAATGATCCAAAACCCATTTGATTTTATCATAAGGGTATGTACAATAAAGTTGGAAGGAAGAAAATCTGTAACATCCATACCAGAAATTTTGTTCTGAAAGAAGGGAAATGTGCTTCCCGTATGCATGTGATAGACAGTATTAGTGTCTGAAGTAAGCTAACATTTGCGTTCACACTTATTATGTTGAAATTCTACTAAGTATTGGCTTTTTCTTCTCTTCCAAGAGAAAAGAAACTCCTGAGGACACATGTTGCTGCCATCAACAGGGGCTTCAGAAGTATCCTTTGCTCCACAATCTTCACCATTACATCACATCCCAGCCAGGGAACACAATGTTTTTCAGTATTTCCAAGAGAAAGCATTTTCTCAGTAACAATTCTTGAGAAACTTGCTTTAAAAAGGTTTATTAAGTGAACAAAACTATCTATATTGCCTTTTTTTAGTGTAAATCTGCCGGAATAGAAGTGAACAACAGAGTAACTTTTAGTCCTTCAGGACGCTAGAATCAAAAGACATAATCAATTGTGTGAATTGTTGGCAGAAGAGGCCAAAAGAAAACAATGGGTTATATTTCAAGAATCATTGCTAAAAGATCCTCCAAATGAATTATTTAAACCAGATTTAATATTTGTAAAAGGAGATCAAGCCATTGTGATGGATGTAACCGTAAGATATGAAAGTAAATAAACTTTGTTGGTGGAAGCGGCAGCAGAAAAAGTAAGAAAATATCAACATCTCAGAAGTCAAGTGTGAGAACTGACGAATGCCATTAATACCAAATTTATGGGATTTCCTCTGGGTGCACGCGGGAAGTGGCATCCAGGCAATTATGAACTACTTGCAGAGTTGGGACTCTCGAATTCCGGACAGGATAAAGTGGCTCGTCGTTTATTGAATTGAGCATTATTTACATCAGTGGACATTATACATGTGTTTGTGAGTCAAGTGCGGTCTATTGTAAGATCTTGAAAATTGTAATGTAACTGTGCTGTATATTGTAATTATATTGTTTAATAAAGTGTGAGTAGTATGTAGGGATGATATGGGACTCGAAATCATAAAGTGTCTTCTCTCTTGGTGAGAGATTTAAATTACTAAATTTGACTAAGGTGGACAGGCCACCTATACTTAACCCAGAAAAGGAACATGTATAATTTTATATGTGTTTGATAAATAGAAGCTTCATATTTGATTTCTGTATTTCTCTACATAACTCACACACTGATGTCACTAAATTTTTAGCATTTTGAAATTTTAACAGGATTCGGTATGGCATGACCATGAAATATTTAAATGAAATAAAATCTAATAGCACAGAAAAAAAAAATCAAAAGAAATGAGAATGGGTATCTTGAAATTAAAAAGGCGTATCCTTCTATCACAATGTTTTTTCAGAACAAAATATTTCTCCACTTTTAAAAACTATTTTCATAGTAAAAATAATCTATATTGACAGCAATGGTGGGGAATGCTAACATGTAATTAAACATTTTCATTTAAAATTCACTTCAGTAAAACTGTACTGATAATTACCATAAAGTTTATCTTACTATCAAATAAGCCCTCTCATGTTTATGAATTAAGATGCCAATAACAGAAATATTCCTAAACCAAATATCTCATTTGAATCTGTTGCTGAAATCCGTGTTTATTATTTGATACTATGATAATTCTTTAAAAGTTATTAAATTATTTTGTACCTCTTTTTTTTTAATGAAATAGAAGATTGTTTTTGTGAGTGAGAGCTCACTGTACTGTAAAAAACATCTCTGGTAATTCAAACCTACAATAGTCACTGTTTGAAAACAGTACTTTTCCACACAAATAGACTATAACGATCATAACCCAACAAAGTTAACTGTGATAACACAAGTGGAGTTACACCATATCTTAAAATACATCCTGCTTCCACAGTACAGAGCTAATCTACAACCACTTTTAGATAGTATTAACAGAATGCCTGTTAAGCTTTTTTGAAAATTTTAAATTTAATAATGGAAGTACAAACCATACTTGCCCTCCAGTACATCTGCTAATTTTTTTAAGCACCATATTCCAAGACCTTTTAGAAAAACCCCTCTCTAGTTCTGAAAAATTAATCAAGCAGCCAGGTACGTACGACATTGTCTTAGACATGTGGTTGAAAGACCTTAGCCAAAAAAAGATTTTGTTGAGCACTGGATCACTGATATATATCTGAGGAATAGGACGATGGTAAGATATGGGACTGTGACCAAGGAGAGATGCAGCTAACTGGAGATAAAGGAATGACATAAAGTGTACCCATAGCACAGGGTCAAGCAGCGAGTAGCAAGAATAAGGAAAAGGAGAAATAAGTCTTTGTAAAGAGAGAGAAAACAGAAAGAGAGGAGACACATTTGGTTAAAATAACATTTTCATCACTTATAATTGAGCAGCGCTGTTCCAAGAGCTAGACGAAGACACAGAGAATCCTTCAACACACAGGCTATAGGACAAAAAGCTTACATCACTGTGATCATAAAAAAACAGTATTTAGCCAGATGTAAGCCCTTTCCTGCATACCAATACTGCTGGGGAAATCGAATGGATGTGAGAACCTTCTAGAACCCCATCCTACCTCTAGAGGGGACAAAAAACTTGAAAGCAAGCTGTTAGCAGAGGTGAGGTTAAGTTGATCAGGGCATTGTACTTCGTTCTGGTTTTCTAATGTTAGATGTTTGCCTCATCTCTGACATACCAGCTTCAAACATAACTGCCTAATACTTTTATACCAATCATTCTGGATGTTGCTGTTATCTCCCATATTGTCAAACCCCTTCTGACATCTTGCACTCTAACTTTCACTCTCTGAACAACAGAGCATCCTACAGCATAAACATACATGGTGAGAATTTTTTTCCTTTTACCAATTTTGCCTTCACAATTTTTAAAATTTTATTCAGTACCTCTTTTATTGCAAATAGCCTTGAAAAGCATCATTTTATTCAATAAACATTTGATTCTTACATTGCTCCACTCATATAAAGCTGCAGCCTCTCTCATCCAAATCCACTGATCATAATTTATGACCAACTTCATGCTCGTCCCACCTCTACGCCCCCAAATTTTTACCCTTTGAACCCAAAGGACTGATTCTCTTTCCCATCATTAACTACTGAGTAGGTGAAAACACTCTGGTAACCAAGAATAAATTTTCATTTTAACCACTTAATTTCAATTTTTAAAAAAGTTTAATTCTAGTTATGACACAAGTAACATTGTTTCACTAAGTCTTACTTCTGCAAGGGAAGTAATATTTCTATTGGTTCTGTCAACCAAAATACAGGAATAGGACAGCTTTGGAGAAAACATGAGTTGAAAAGGAAAATGAAACTACCTGTGTAATTAGCTCTAATTTCTTCAATGTCATTTATTTTGTTTCTGTGACCTTCACCACTCTTGTCATCTTTCTTGCTGTTCATGCAGAAGTATCCTTTTTTTGTGGCTGAGGTGACCATTATTGCACACAGAGGCCAGATGAGGCCATCACACTCGTTTTTCATAATGAGGTTATAAAATTTTCCATACTGTTTTCCACCCTGTTTATTATGCAAGTCTTACACAAGTTCATTTTCCTGTGTTTCATAAATAATTTCAAACTGAGGATTTTTTTTTTTTTGATAGCTAAGGAGCAAACTTCCTTAAATCCCAGTTTCACAAATACTGTCAGCTGATACCAAAATAAGCCATCAAAAGCCAGCAGCACTGCAAACAACATGAGAAGGTTAAATACAAAATGCTTGTGTCAGAAAAGTTGGTTAATTTGAGCTCTGGGTTTATACATCATGTGAAGAATTAAGTAGTGTTTTTCAGAGACTGTGTGTTTTGTCAAACAAACTTTTTTAAAGATTTGTTCGTATATTAATTTATGCAGTAATTATATTAATATAGATTTGTTTATATATTAAGAAGGATTAAAGATTTTAGTGATAAATGTGCAAACCAAACAGCAGTATGCTCAGAATTAGAATACTGCACTCATCTCTCAAAATACTGGAATCTCTCAAAGATGATTATAAAAAGTGGCTGAACAGCTGAACAACACAAGTTATGAACCAAATATTTATGATAATAAACATCCACCTTATAACAGAGAATGTTTAAAATGGTTCAGTCTGTGGATACAGGCACTCACATACATGTAATTCTTTGATCATAAAGAGCTTACCAGTCTTACTGGAGCATAACAAGATCCAATAGCTGGAGGTTAAAGTTATATTGTTAAAATTGAGAAGTATTCAACACTAAATGCTATTTTCTAGAAGTCAGCATTATTAAACTCTGAACTCACTCACCAAGAGAGGTCAGGGGCCTACTACTGGCTGGCAGTTGTTAAGGTGAGACCACGGCTTTTTTAAGTTATGCTCTTATCCACTTTGGAAAAAAAAATTAGCTAGTGTGCACTGAGCCCAATCTCCTCTGCCTCTTTCCTTGTTTCGCCCTAGGGAGAGCTAGGTTGCTTGCATTGCCCTCAACATACTTGCGACACTTGCAACCCTCTACGGTGGCACCAGTCATCATAATGTATCATCCTTAATTGCTTCTGGTGGTTGCCTTTCAGAGTCCAGGAGCAATTAAGAACAAAAGTTTGGCTTATGCTTTTTGTTCTTCCCTTTTCACTGAAGTAGGAGAGGCTGGATGTGACAAGGTACTGATGACCACCGCTCTGAAGTAACACAGAGTTCCCTTTTCAGAAGCTAGCTTTTGACCTGACAGAGTGATGGGTGACACTTCATGGTCTGAGAAAGTCAGGCAGTCAGAACGACCCCTTTAATCTTCCCTTCTGCTTTTAATTTTACCTTAATAGAGTTATGGATCACAATTACACATTAATACAGTGCACAGAGGTCCCCACTGAACTACCTGCAATGGCCCATGCCCTCTTCTCTATTGTTATAGCTTGTCAGGACACTTAAGTATTTTATGGGTTAGTCCTAATTTTTAAACAACAGAATGCTTCTCAGTTTAGCTTTCCTAACCCTCCTAATTATTTTGCAGGTTGTTTTTAATAGACTTAAATAAGTGGTTTAGTTTTCTACTTTTGCCCACACAATCTTGAAAATCCATTCTCACCCTTCTAAATTTCCCTTGGACACTGCTTGCTGACATTTACATTCCTTACTATTTACCTTCATGAAATTTTTTCAAATTTCCATGTGTTTTTGTCTGAAGAGCATTTTACACTTCACTGGTTAAGCATCCCATCTTACCTTTACTTTCTGTTCAATGGCACACTGACTTCCAAAAAATTGCTGGTGCTCTCCTAAGTAACATCCAGACCACGTCTCTAATTTTTTTTTTTCTTTTTAACTTTTAACCTCAGATTCTCTCTAACTCATTTTATTGAAATCACTTCCTCTAAAGGTTAGTCTCATCCTGTGTTGCCTTTTGGTTCTATATCTCCCCCCCTAGGATGCTGAATTTAATTATACTGCAATTATTATTAAACTGGTGGCTCAGCCATTCTGTCAAATTAACTTCAGTTTGCTATTTAATATTAAAGTTGAGAATACTGTTGGCTCTCCAACTAACTGTTCTGAAGAAGTTCTTTAATGTGCTAAAAAGTATACCAAAACTTTTGTGCTAGTCACTCACTTTAATTCCAACTAACTGAAGTCCTGCCCTATTATCATAATTTAGACCAGATTGCCCAGACTTTTCATCTCTCTCTCTTGGTAAATCAGTATCCTTTTCTTGCTTTATGTCTGATTATGTAGCATGTTCAGTTTCTTTCAGTTGAGGATGAAAATCTGAAAACTAGTGGCTTTAAATCCACCAGCTAACAATGCCTCTGTAAAGAAATAAGTAAAATTTGAATCAAATAAGCATTGCTTGAGCTATGTGACTGACTGCCACTCCTCACTTTTCACTTCCACACACAACTACACACCACATCTGAAAATATGGCCCAAACCCTGTATATTCTGGCAATCTTTGCCTCCAGGGGCTAATAAATTTTAGCCTGCCTTAAGGGTTTTTAAATCTGCAATGAGATCCCATGCCTATTATTACTTATCATTTGGACTTTAATAAAAAACTCAGTCAAATCAGAATTAGATTATGGGAGACATTGTATAAACAAAAAGCAAGAAATAATTCTTACCACAAATAATTTACAGTTTAAATAGACACAAGAGATCTGAGAAAAGGATAATTATGCCTAGTTTACAGATCAGGAACTGAGGCAGAGAAATTAAATTATCTTCATAGTGGAATTGTGCCTTAAAGTTGTGCATTTTACTCAGTCCTCCCCACTTTACACCTACATGGAGATATATATATATATATTTAACTACAAGATTATCCTTTCTTTCTGGATCAGAAGGAAAAGAATAAAAGGAAACAACGGAATAGTAACTCTGTCTCTGCCTTTTGAGTACTGAATGGTTTAATGCTCCATGATAACCCTCTCATGAAGAAAGAGTCAAACTGGATTGCCTGTATGTTGAAAGTTAGGCATGTTTATCATCTCCTCTGTCAAACAAGTGACAATTGATTTTGGTATTTCTACAACATTTTGCTAATATGCTGGAAAGATTAGAGAATATGGAAACACCATAAAAAAATAACATATAATCATCATGTAGAATACAGATATGCATGATACCTTAACGCAAGTGATTGATGTGTCTCTCACCAGCAGTTTACTGATGGAAAAGGAGTTCATTAACACACACAAGAACTGAAAACAACACATAGCAACAGTTGAGTACCCTCCTTTATGGCTTTTAACATTTACTATTTTGCCATATGAAGAACTTAATGAAACTCTTATACCCAGACTACTTGGAAAGACTAGTGACAACTTTCACTGCTTTTTTTTGCTGTCTCGACTTATTTCTGAATTCTCTGAATACATAAATGTTAGAAATACAATCACACTTCATGTTCTTTATTCTGCATGCTGTTAAACATATGTTCTGTAATATATGAAATACAGTGATGTTGATACTTAGAAGTCTGACCACGCATTACAAAGCAAATCAGTCACATGCACCAAAGACACCGATTTTGAAACTGGAAAGTATTGTGTCACTGGCAATGCCAGGAACACCTTCACAGAGGACTTTATAAATTTTTGTATAATCCAGGTATCCCAGAAGAGATGTGAATCAACAGTTATTCAACACAGATATACCTCCCTGTGAACTAACTGTTGTACAAGAAACAACATGACTTCTCTGAAGTAGAAGAGTTCTACTTCACTCTTGTAAAACTGGTACTGTTAAACTATACACCACATTTAATTTATATATGCATTTTTACATAAGCTAATCTACTTGATATCCCAATCTCTTTGCTCTAAAAGCATTCATAAATACAGGCTATTACACATATATGTATACCAACATGTAGAGATTTTAATCTGTGCCCTACAGTCAGGTTAACTGCTGCCTCATTTAATGACTGAGAAATGTACTTCAGTCCTACCAATGTAATTAAAATGTTGCTTTACCGCGGCTTTATTTTGGTAGAATAATAATTAGAGGAATAAAAAGAAGTTTATTTCCCTCTCCAGTGTAGCAAGAGAAAACTTCAGTTGTGTTACTACTCAAGTAAGTCTCACCTTTGCAGAGGAAAGAGACATACAGAAATGGCCACAGAAGTAGGAAAATCTGAGAATGTCACATCTGAAATACATTGATAATATGGTATTACCTGAGATCTGCCATTTAGTTTATTCAATGAACCATACTTTTATATTAGACTGCTGATACCGGCTTTCACTTGACTAGTTAGTTCCTAGACATGGTAAGCCTTAAGCTGTGCATGTTGTTGGGTGTTGATGAGGGACCAGAGAAGCATCCATCCTACTTATTTACATCCTCTTCCTGATGTGCTCACTTCTATAGCTTAATAGGAAGCACAAAATCTATTGTCTTTTATCACTTTATTCATTAGAAAAAAAGTTATTTATCCAATCCTCCACAGCTTAGGAAAAAAGGAATAAAAAAGCTCAATTTGCATATACTATTTAGTTCATACCTTCCAACCAAGTATTTAGAACAACAGTTCCGCTTGGGATTCTCTTGCTGGCCTCAACATGTCAGGCTTGGCACTCTTTACAACAGGATGATTTCCTAAATACTGAGATCCCTTTGACCTCCAGGACACAGAAACGACTGCAACAGACTGACTAGCGCAACTGTGCACAGCGAGTCTTGAGAAAAGAGAAAATAAAATAAAAATACATGTCCAAGTCTCCCTTCCTGAAGAAGGGAAACTGCTTTGCTTGAAAACTTCTGTTCACTGTGAAATTACCATCAAAGAGGATATGGAAATTGTCACTTAGATATAGTAATATTTTTGCAGGCACAACTATCTGCTAGTTGAATCTCTGGGAGAGAATTTACTTTCAGGTTGTAGCATGGTTAACTGAAGAGGTTAAAGCTACATTCAAAGCTACATTCAAACAATCTTTTTTTTTTAATGATATAAAAGTTTGGATTTTTCTATTATTACTGTGTTCCTAAGGTCTTCCAAATCTGCATAGAGAGGGATCAAAGATTTCTTTTTTAGTGCTGCTGAGTGGAAAATATTTTCTCCTTTGTTTATTCTTTTTTTTCCTATGCTGTACATGAGGATGAACATCCAGGGTATTAAAATAACTCAATCATTGTTTTAAAAAACAAACATGTACACCCTAGGGGAATAATCCTTCCTGAATTTCTTCCTTAAATGTATCCAGATCCAATTCTGAGAACTCTTTTTCTTCTACAGATGACAGAAAAAGAGATGCACATGCTCTTGCTTCTTCATGTTTAGGGTTTTCTTTTTTATTTTTCTTTGATCTTTGGACTTGCTTGAGGAGGATTTTAAAGCATAAATTAAAACAAAACAAAGCTCTTTTCCAATTTGTTACTAAGTAAAAAGGGATTACTCTTCCTATCAATATCCCTGCTGGAAAGTAAGGACAAACCAAACTAACGTTAAGGTTTCGTGGCACCTTTTCTTACTGTGACATGGCGAAGTTTTGGACACACTGAAGTTGCACTGGAAGGGAGACGACAGAGGCTAACTGGGGGTTTGTTTGCATTCTTGGGAGATACGGAATTGGTATAAAAGTGGCAGGTAAAGACTCAGAGGAGGAAGACAGTTTGATCCTCTAGAGTAAGACTGATGGAACTCATTTATTATCCGGGCACTTGCAGCTGCAAAGAATGAACTGAAAGAAGGCTGCTGAATTCAAATACGATAAATTTCAGAAAAAAATCCTAATATATTTAATAGTAATCTTCATATTCTATAAAAGCATTGTTAACGAGACTTTCTCTGAGAAATCTGAAAATACTTAACAGTATTAAGAACGGAAACGTAGAGTGGTTAAACGACAAACAGAAATTAATCTAAAATTCCAAAACAATTTTGCTACCATATTTGAACCATGCAGCATACGGCAGTGAATTGGTAAGCAAGTTCCTAACGAAAACAGCATATTGAGTAACAGCTAAAATTGTTCAAACTCAAGTTATGTTAAGTATGACTACTCATTAAATCGTCTCCATTTGGGTTTGTATCATTCTCTCAACTCTTTCTCCACAGTTGTCTAATTCTATCCCTAGAATTTATACTTTTGTTGGGTTTGCACCTCATTTCCCAAACTAGTATATGGATTATTAAAAACACTGCTGATTATATCTCTGCTTCTGAAGATTCATTATTTGGGAATTCAGTATTTTTTTCAAAAACATACTAATATAATGGGGTATCTGTTTTGACTACTCTGATTTATTTTAAAGCAACTTACTGGTATATACATCTTCCATGCATCATCTTTGGTCATAAGGCCTTATTCATTCTCCAGCCTAAGGAGCTACAATATTAAGCTCTCAAAATCTTCCTCTCAGCATTACTAGCTTGCTTCCTTCCTCCCCACCACCTCCTACCTGTAATTTATCAATAACAAGGCCTGAATATTTGCAAGTAACAGAGCTATGTATATCTGGAAAAATACATATTTTTCTGCATAAACAGAAAATGGTATGTACTCTTCTGGTTTAAATATAAAGAGTTATTTTGTTTTCTATAATTATGTCCAAAGGTTTTCATCTTGCTGTTAGTGACTGACCCTACCCAAACAATCATCATTGTTTACTTAATCAGTTTTTCTCAGTTGTTTATAAATCTCTGTAACCTACATCTGACATATTTTAATATTCATGGAAACACTTTGGGGGCAGGGAATAACTGAGATGTGAAAAATAAATAACTAAAATAGACTCCTGCCTACACAAAGCCGCAGAATAGCACTGAGGTCGCTATTAAGATCTCTGGCAAGTAAATCTGACCTTGCTAGCCCTGTAATCAGCAGGTACCAAGATATCACACATGCGTGCACAACTCACCGTGCACCTAATAACAAATGCTGGAATTGATGCTAGTATCAAATTTCTGAAACGTTAATTCCACCTTTTTTCAGCTTAAGTACAGAGTAAATTAAACCAGACATGTTTTGTTTTGTTCGGGTTTTTTTAAATATTCTTTGCCAATTTATATATATGAAGGAAAGAGAACAAAAGGAACATTTTTTACGACTTTTCTATTGTGCCTTGCTCAGTCACTGCAGAAGGCAAAATGAGGAGTACTTTGCTATTTACTCTGCTTTTTGGGACACCATGTATCCTAAGCCTCTTTTCCCAAGTCTTGTAGGGAAGGTTGAGATGTTTGTATAAGGCTTGTTCCCAGGGGACAGAGCAGCAGCAGCTCAGAAGTTGATGTGGAGTCTACCTAGACTGAAATTTCTAGGGAAGGAGTTTGTTCAAGCATTGCATGTCAAGTCGTACTCTATAATGTTACGTTAAGACCAGAATTATTTTAAACTATATGTCAAATATAAAGAGGACTACACTGCTCCAAAGGACTCCAAGCATGACCATTTCTGAAGACGCTCTTCCCGAGATAAGGCAAAAATAATTACAATGTCGGATAAATACCATTAGTATTTAGTTTTTCAGCTACCATAACAGCTAGGACTATAAACAGATGGATACAGAGAGTGAGGAAGACTCAAGGAAAAAAATGAGTCAATACTGACTAGCACCTAGGCAGCAGACGAACCAAATTAGCAGTACATCTCCCTGATTTTTAATGTAAACCCCCTCCCCCCCAAAAAAAACCAACAACAAATCACAACAACATATTAAAGCCAAGTTTTAGAGATTAATCTGAAGAATGGTAACAAGGTAAGTCTGGGGGTATTCAGAGAGCTTCTCTTCAACACAAAGTGAAAGTATTGGAGTTCTTCTTTGAAAATCTATGCAGGAAGGACTGACAGGTGATGAACTTCTGATTGGTAAGGGGTAACAGAAGATTGTGATCTCTGAAAGGAATGGAAAGAAACACAGAATTGGCAACCAGCAGCATGTAGTAAAGAAAGTGATCAGCAAGTTAGAAAAAGGATCTTTACAGAAGTATTCTGGATGAACACTGGTATAGCAAACTCAAATTTTTCAAGGCCAGAGAAAAGCACAATTCCATAATCAAAATACTGGTCAGGCACAGAGATGATAGTTTTTAGCTGTACAGAAAGACAAGAACGAGCTACGTATGGTAACTGGAAAATACCTGCAGACCTCAAAGCGTATCTGGTTATGATGAGAAGAACAAGGCAAAGAGGATACCAAGTTTACAAGCCTGAGGGCCAAGCAAAAAGCCTATTGCTCCACGCAGTCAAAGAAGAAGATGGCAGAAACAGAGGATAATCTTAAGTCTCCATTTCAGTCAAAATGATCTTGGAAAGGTGCAAAAGAAAAGCTAGGATGTTGATTTGGGAGAAAAGAAAAGTTTTTAAAGACATAAATGGGTAAACGTATGAAGACAGTAGCTGAGTTTGTGTTTGGAACTGAAGTTAGAGTGAATATACCAAGAGGAAAAAGCGCAGTGACCTGGTGAAAAGGAGAAAAAGGTGGCAAAAAGATGAGGAAAAGCCACCATAGGAAACACTGAAAGAATATCTGGCAGGACAGGAGATGAATGAGGTGAGTACATAGACAAGTAATTAACGGCACTGAAGGTGAGACAGATTTAATCAAATCAAGAGCAGGTCAAGAGTTCCACTTCACTTTAACGTAACAGGTGAAATCCGGATTAGAAGGAGAGGTCTCTCACACCTTCGAAGGAGAGGTACCCCAGATGCACGCAGTCAGAGACGAAAAGTTGGTAGCAGACAGTAACATGGATCATGAAAAAGGGAATCCAGATTTTTTTTGTGTTCTTAAAGATGAGACTGAAAATCTTTAGTTAAAAATCAGGTGGGAATGAAGATTAAGAAAAGAAAGGTAAAGAATTATGCAAAAGAGAACTGGAAGATTGGAACAAGCAGAAGGAGAGCTAAAACCCCTTCCTGAATCTGTGACAGAATAAAACTGAACAAGAAAAGGGGAGAGGAAGGGCAAACCAAAGGAGGGGAAAGGTCACGCTATATGTTATTATGCTATTATTTTATTGTTTTTAAGAAGCCAGTGAGATCATACATGGAGAATGATTGGAGGAAGAAGCCAAAGACTGCAGAATGAGTTGAGAAGTAGAGGAAAGCCAACTGAGATGGCAACTATGGGATCTGATTATGTTTGAGTGTAGAGCTGTTCAGCGACAAAGATGGCAAAGCAGGGGAAAAAAGGAGATAAATCTGTAGCAAAAGGAAGTCGGGCTGGTCACAGGATTTCCGCTAGAGATACTGTGCTACATGAGAGCAGGACTGGAGGAAGCGGATGCTGGGAGACTGCCAGGGCCAGCAGTTGGTGAGGGGGGGGGAAAGAGGACAGCACAGTTTACCTAAAAGCTCTGTTCAAATAGACGGTTAGAGGAGGACAAACCCAGGAGTCAGAACAAACAGAGGTCAGGACCTGCAGTGTTTGCTCCTGCACAGCAGAATTTGCAGGGGATTTGACAGGCTTAGTTTTGCTCTCTGACCGGGGGGATGGGGGGAAGAAAAAAGGAAATGATGGGTGAGCATGCAGAAAACTGAAATGTTAATTACCTTAAAATATAAATTATCTCCAGGAAATCTCCCCTTTGATTTGGGGAATCCCAGCTTCCCAGTGGCATAGAGCATATGTGTGCAGAACTGGAGATATTTCTATGAGATATTTCTGCATGCCTAAGCTAATGGTCCCTTGATCTAGAAGTGGTTTTGATCCAGTACTCATTACGACAAGTTCTCAACAAGACCAGTGATTTTTTAATCTTCAGTTTTACATACCAGCACGTCAACATTCAAGCAGTTCCTGCTTACATCAACCACACAGTTGCAGGCTTAAATGCACACCTCCTCCTTCGGTGATAGTTAAGAACAATAATATAATGCGAATTCTGCAACATGTAATTGTTTTCAACAAGTACTGCTGAAAGATATAGGCTTGACATTATTTCACCAATTAAATATTGAAATTAGAGACAGCTTCATTTTGAGACATACAGATTATAATGCCCGCATTCATCAGACATTTACATACATATGTTTATACATCTTCAAATCTAATTCAAATCGCACTGTACTGCAATCCAGCAGTCAATGTCATCTTTATTGGCGGGGCGGGGGGAATTAAAAAAAGGTTCTCTAGATCTACCTCCAAAACTCAATAGTTACCTTAAAAATTCAAGTTTGGGTACAGCGATGCTGATTTTTTTGAAGACGACGACTACAAAATACTGTTACTCATCCTGTGGAAAAGATTATCTTAGATCTTGATCAATTGTTCTGGGAGTCTAAATTGCAGTCTTTTCTGAAATCTCCCAGTCCTCAAACAATCTTGCAGCAGAGTCTCCAAATCCCCACTACAGTGGTATTAAATTAGCAGGCAGGCAAATTAACCCAATCCTGACAACTTAGGTCCTTATTTACTTCCTAATCCTCCTGAAATTCCCAAGAATTCTGCCATACTACAGGAAATCAGATTTTACATATTAGATTTTATGCTTGGTGCATTGTTTTAAGACTACGTACATATACAGTACAACTTAATAAGCAAAACAGGGTTTTATAGTAAACAGTAGATGAAATCTTGGTTAAGTAATGCAGCATCTGAACTACTCAAAACAATTCTTTTACTTAGCATCTAAAAATCAGAAGTACTGTAGAGACATAGCATACGCTAATTGCCTATCTTCAGAAATAAAAGAGAAAAAAAACCATCGAAAAAACTTAAATACAGAAAAAAACATCAGCTACTTGAAGCAGCAGATATAACTTTCTGGATATAATGGTGAATTGATTAATTTTGGGGCTGCTGTTTAATTAAAAAGTTACGAAGGAGTCCAGAGATGAAACAAGCTATGAGAATATGGTTGTGCTTAATCTATACCTAACATAGAAGTGAAGGGGAAAAAAAAACCAACCAACATTTTCCACAGTTTGACACTGGATATGGGGCCCATTTCTAAATTTCTTCTACTCCATAACAAAGGTTTAACTTTGGCAGCTGCTACAATACAAAAGCCCCTCAATAATATTAAGCTGCAAACTGCTGAGCAACTAGAACAAAGAATATTGACAACACTGTTTAGGTCTCAAAAGGGTACATTTAGAAACCATAACTGGAAATGAAACTTGAACCAATTCTATGGTTCATCAAACATATGCAATAATATGTTGATTCTAGTGCAGTTACAGGCAATGAATCTCAATGCCTGTCAGGTCAGGATTAAAAATTAAAGCAGAGGTCTTGGTGTGTCAGGAATTGACGTTGTTTTCTGAAACAGTCAGTAATGCTAGGAGGCGTTTGGAGGGAAGGCATAACGCACCACGAGACTTCTCGCAGAGAAATATGCAGCACTGCATCTTTGCCTATAGCACTTGTGAACCAAAAGGGAATGCTGAAGAAGTTCCAATTAAACAAAAAGAAAGAAAAAAAAAGAAAGAAAAAAGAAAAAAAAAAAAGAAAAAATTTAAAAGCAAACCCACTTAGCAGTGGGGGATTACCAGAACAATGGTGAGAGTGGGTTGAGAAAAGGAGGAGAAGAGACTAGCATGAAAAATTTGCATATTTTGTCAAGGCTGATAGCCAGTTTTGAGACAGTCATTCCAGAATGCTTTAGAGAGTAATAGTTCAGTTATTTATTTTTTTTTACCATTTTTATACAAGATACTAAACACCCGTTCAGAAAGTAAAAATACAATTTTAAAAGCAGCATCAGTGAGCTCAAGGTATTTCTTCTCTTGTGCACAGCCCCAAGAGCATAGATTCAATTTGAGTAATGTTAGTTGTGCCTGCAAGCTGGTATCATCTGGCTGATACTAGATGGCTTATGAAAAAAATGGTTGGTTACGTCATTCAACAGTATGATGAGACATCTGTCTGCACGCAGCAAAGCTGACATAAAAGTATTAACTGACTTTTACCTTAAAATAGTTTAAGAGAAGTCAAGATTAAGATCTCAAACAAAGTTAAATAAATGCAGAGATCTAACAGTGCTAAATATGCAAGGAAAACACAAGTAAAAGAAGAATCTGTGCCTCAGCTTATATACCATGTGCACACATAAAGCACAGTGCTCAGAGCAGTCATCTCGTCTTTGTATTCCAAAGCATTATTTACAATGTCTTCTTCAGTGATCTGCAGAGGAAATGGTTATCTTTCAGTACTTCACTAGAATTGGGGAATGGGGGGACGGACACAGCCACCAAAAGCAATTCATATAACTAAACACTCTTCTTGTATAAACAATAGCACTAATGGTTTTTACAGAAACATTAATACTAAGCAAGTGTCATTTTGTTCTAGTCTTCACTTTCTATTTATTTTTAACACAAAATCTAAAAGGAAAAATATTGGGGGTTTTGTGATTACGGAGCCTTCATTTGTGTTCCTCTACTGAAAGGACATTTCAGTGAAAACTAATCTTTTAAAGTAAAATGGACCTGAAGGAGGACTGCTAAAGTTAAAGTTTGGAATTACTTGTGTACTAACACACATGAAAACTTTTGCTCAGTACATTGCTCTTTTCAACACTTTTTACTATGAAAATCTGTTTGCATGCTTACATTTATGTAATTTATCAAATAATTATTTTTTTCCTAAGTGATACAATGGAAGGTAAACCAAGCTAAAGATAGTAGTTAGTGAAAAACTGCTAATGGACTGGCATTTCCAAAAAAATACATGTTCTTTCTCCACACATGTAGAAATCAGAAGTCGACAGACCCTAGGTTATTGGAAATTATGTATTTTATAAGCATAAAAATGAGAGGTAATTTCAGCACCTCCTGCTGCTTGATCCATGAACAAACACAAAAATGACAGCCCTAGAGACAGACATTTGACTGATTTCCCAAAAATAAGCAAGAGGTCAGTGTGACAGTAGTTGTCAAGGGCAGACTAGGAACTACGCTGGGCTGCAGTACACAAGTCTACCAGCCAAAGAATTGTCCTGGCACGGAGGGGTTCAGGGGTTAAATAACTGGGCCACGTGCTCAGTAATTCACAGAAGGAAAGGAAAGGTTAGATAATGAAACACCTCCAGGTCTATGTTAATAAGTAATAACCAAAGAAATAATTTTGTTTCAGAAATATTTACATGGTAAATTGCAGAAGTTTTCTCCTCGAGCTTTTTTATCTGAGTGATCTTGCAAGCATTTAAAAAAGCTGCAGGTAGAAAGAGATAAAGAGAGAAAATTGACCCACGATAAATAGTGACAACCCCCCACAGCTCCTTCTCGTTTTCCATGTCCAGACCTCCTGATGTCAAACTGGCTAACCCCATCACTAGCGATGCTCTGGAAGGCTCTGTGCTGGTTCCTCACGAGGTCCTCACAGCCCCTTTGGAGCACAGAGCTGGTCTACCTGAGTCAGCTCCGCACACACCCTTGGAAGGTATTCATAGCGAGATTCTGGCAAAGTTGCTCTAAAATACTGTAAACACATAGAAGACTTAGAAATCAGAACATCAAGTTTAGACATATAAGAATTACGCTACTCCATTTTACTCTGACAATTTGTGCAATACCTATTAACTAGTATGGAAATGCCTTTTTATGGAGCAGCCAAATGCTTACTAGAGTTCATGAGCCACAGGGCTATCAAGAGCTTTAGGTTCAAAACTTCCTTCTCTTTCATACTAAGGAAGCACTCTCAAACGCAAGAAGCAGTAAAATTTCAGAGAAAATTATGGGGAAAACTTGAGGAGGCTTTAGGATACATCTGCTGTGACAGGAAAACGTCTTTTAAGAAACTCTGTTATTTTTTTCCTCTCTAGAAAGAGGGAGAATCTCTGTTCAGAGATTTTCAAGTCAATCACTTTTATTTACTACATGTTGGTGACTTGAAAACAAGATGTATCACAAATGGCACTTTTACAATATTGTCCTGTAACTATTTTTCCTTTGTACCTCACCTCAGTTTAATGACCAGTTCTATTAATTATATTAATTTTACAAAGAGTGTAGAATGCCAAGTATTGCAGCACAACTCCTAACCATACATAATGTATCTTCTGAACCAGCACCAGTACAGGTTTGCTAAGCCTTTGCATCTTCCATGGAAGTCACACTTGAGGAAACAACTCCAACAGTGTTTTGTCATTAGGAAGAGAGCACACCCTCCGGATGGATGGAGAAATCCCATGGAAGGCAAAGAATCCTCAATGTCTGGAAACCTCCAGGAAGGAAGATACTTAGCCAGGAACATGCAAGCTGACCATTTTTGTCTAGATATGTATATTCCTGGGCAAGCCAGAAGAGCTTGCTTTCCAGGACCTACACAGAGTCCAAACATTGAACGTCCACCCCTTAAGAGACAAACCATCAACTAGAAAAAAACTGTGCTTCTGACAGTTGAAATAGAATTTTTTAGCATAAGAAGAGCAAAAGGCACCTGCCCTATAGAGCCTGACATCTATGAAAGAGCAGACAGTTGTAGGTAACAATCTTTTAGCCAAGGAAAGAGCTAGAAGTCATCCAAAACAGTTTAAGGGTGGACACTTTCAGTGTCATAGGAAATAAAACAAGCACCCAGCCTGGAGAACTGTACCACAGCTGTGCAATGACACATGGTTTAAAATATTCAAGTAAGATGCATTATCGGCAACACAAAAATGGATGCATTTTAGTTTTGCAGCTTCAATAGCTCCATGGTTTGCTTATTCAGCAAAAACGTAACACAGAAATTACTATAAAATAGGCAATTTTCACTGACAGAATTCTTCTTCCAGGAGAAGACGTAATATACACGTTTAGGTAATGGTTGTGTGTAATTGCTTACAACACATGCAGAAACAATAATTCAGTTTCTGCTATTATCAAGGCAGTATCTCAACAACTGCAACATTTGCTAGGCCCCATTTAATAAAGTTGGAACACATTTTCTGACACGGCTTCTAGTCACTAATAAATAGGAAATCCAGTATATAAATGTTTTATGCTCTATTTTGTGAAATATTTCCTTTGATCTCAAATTGAAATTCTGAAAACTGCAAATAATCTAAAAAGAGAACAGGTATTTGAATTACTATCTTTTATTATAATTTTTTTAAACCAGAAGGTTCCTGAGAGAACCAGCATATACCACATATTTGATGTGACCGGTTTATGGAGTCCTTTTGGTTCATCCAGTGTTACCTCTGTATCAAAAAAATGCCTATTTGTTAAGAACAAAGATATTACTACAGACACATGTATGAACTGAGCCATAGCTTGAAACAATAAAATCCAAGATTTACAAGATAAGTATCCTAATGCCTATACATGCACTCAGCCTCTTAAATAGGCAGCCTGATTTATAATAGCCAGAGCACCTCTGGAGTTCATCTCACTTCAATAAAAGCTGCTGCATACTCAAGAGATTTTGAAAGGAAAAAAGAAAAAAAAAAAAAAGACAAGAGTTACCTATACTAGCAATAACTTGTAACCAATCTTTAGGCGCGCATAGCTGAGATTTAATTGACAGCGTCAAAACCATCAGAGCCCAAATTATTAGCTCTTTCAGCTCCCACTCTCTTTAAACATATTTTTAACGCACATAACAGAAACAGAAGTTTTAACCATCATTCAAACCTAGACTCGACGGTAATAACATTAATAATGTTAACTGAGCCATTTCCAGTTAACACTATTAACAAATCATCTTCTGCTCTATCTGCCAGCACTGTTTTTGAACCAGCGGCAGCCTGAGTTACACAAAATCCCACTCCCCAAGAACAGGAGACAGGAACCTCATTAACATCAATCCCCTGTGGCTCACAAGAATGGAATGGCTGCGGTAGCCGACGTGCACTGCAATTCACATATTGTCATTCAACTACCTTTTCATTTATTTTTTTAAGATTGATTTATTTTGCATTTTGGGTAGCTGACAAATTAAGGACAAAGTGCAAAATAAACATACCAAGGTGCTGACTTTTTCTCTTTCATTTGTTTGGAAGTTCTTAAGTCACAGGCTGCTAACCAGTAAACGCACCATTTGTTAGGGCTGTCTAATGCACAGAAATGTGGACTAATCCAATGACGAACGCTTTAAAGACTGCAGTAGAATCAAAGAGGGTCTTCTGCTAGGACATGAGGTTCCAGTCAAAACAATTTGTGTGCTTACTGTGGGATTTAAATACAACATAGCTAAACATAGCTATTTAATTTAAAAAAAAAAAAAAAAACTTCTAGAAAAACTCATTTGTTACCATGTAGCTTTAGAGATATCTAACTGCTATCGCAGCTTCTTTTCTTAAAACCAAGTTTGCAGTTGTTTAATTTTCCTTTTTCTTCCCCAAAGCAGCAGTTTTTTGCAGCTCTGCAGTTCAGTGCTCAGCTGCAGTTTCTCTCGGTACAGCTCCAGAAACCAGGCATTCCCAGCAGAACTCCACTTGACAAACACTTGTACCCAGGATTGAGCTTTTTGGGAAGGGTAGTGGTGGCTACCATTTTTCTCAAATGACTCTAGGGATGTCAAATCCCTGCTCTTCCTTTAAATATTGCCTGTAAGCATGTTGATGACTCAGTAACTACACGATCACATGTAGGGTTTTCTTGGGGACCCTGGCTCCACAGATGGACTGGGCTGCACATTCCTCCAACAGCAGCACAAGGGCATACTGAATGCAAGGATGATATTTACAAATACAGTAAATATATATTCCTTCAATACCATTTTCTTGTGCTAATTTGGATTTCAGGAAACAGAATATAAGCAATGTCAACTTTACCAGGGAAATTTCTACTTTTGGTACCTAGTCATTTTCCATCTTTCATTCAGGTCATGTTTTCTAAGCAATCAAGCAGGCTAACAAATGTATTTTTAAAAAATTATGAAAGCTTAGTTCCTTGTACAACTTGAGAAATGTGATTTAGGGAACAGAAGCTTCAACAAAACCCTCCACATATGGTAGTGCTGCAAAAAGAATTATCAATACCAATGTTCTTCCAGGGAGATTCTGCAAATTATCAGGAAAGACAGCAGGGATGTAAAGGAGCTCCCTTTTTCCTATTAAGAGGAAAAGGAAATAGCATATTTCTCTGTACGTCTCACTGTTGAAAAGGCATGGGATTAAACCTCAAACCTGAGAGACTAAAGAGATGCTTTGTATCAAAGCCTGGACTGAATGTTCATGGGAGTACAGAGAACGTGCCATATTAACTATCTAAGAATTAATAGTATTCAGCTAGCTACTGGAAGCAGCCAAGCTCCAAGAGACCACCACAGCCAAGCATCAAGAAGGGCCACTGACAAAGGGAATACAGAAACCTGAGATGCTGACAGATCCACAACTTCCTTCTTCGTGCTAGAGGAAAAGGTTTCCCTGCAGACAGTGAGACGAAACCTTTCTCTCCAAGGAGGAGAGAAGATCCCACAAACACACGAGGGATGGCCATCAGACAGTGAGAGAAAGGATAGTTGGTAGGAGGCTTTTCATTTTTAATTTTATCTTTCAAGGGAAGAGAGCAGTAACTGGAAATGTTAAATGAAACTATCCAACTAACAGAGAGTAAACTGTTCTAAACAAGTGAAAGCCAAGACAGCAGCTGGATCTGACTTAGGAGTGGTAGGAGCTATATTCCTGTGATCCGTAAGTGCCCAATTCACCATACGTCCTTCATATAACAGTGAAGGGAAAGAAGCTGAAGCAAGAAAAATAAAGCAATTGGCAATGGGAGTCAGAAAACACCTGTGCACAGCAACATGAATAACGTAAAACCATGAAAATAGTGGAAAAATAAACAAAATATTATAAATTAACTGCTAGGACCTAGTAAAAAAGCTTTCTGCAATGATACATGAGAGTTGTCCATGTACCTTTAACACAGTTTTGGCCTTATAAACAGGAATTTAGAGTTTTTCTTCACAACAGGGGGAATCAGAAGAGGGTCTCTTTGCACATGGTTATTCAGGGAAAAAAGACCCACTGTCTTCACACCGTTCACTATGATCCTGACACTGTGCACATGTATGTGAGTTTAATGAGAGCATTCACGCATCCAATGCTACTCGACCATGAAACTGTTTGCCAGATTAGGGCCAAAGTCCCTGATCCTGCCATCAGATCTGTACAGGCAGATGTCAATATGTGATAAAGTCAATGAGGTCATGCTCCACAGGGATTCAAGTGTCTGCCTTTACAAATCTCACTGCAAATCTTACTCATGTAAAATTGATTTATGAAGTGTAACATCACACTCCACTACAGGCACATACGCTATCTGTACACTTTTCTCCCTCTATCTCAAAACGGAAAAGATATTAAAACTCACCTGATGGATTACATCCCCTTAACTATTTCATAGTTAAGAACTTTGTACATTTCATAGGCTAAAATTTCAGTGTTGCAGTACGTTTATGGAAATTGAATCTGAAAGCAGAACTGGAAAATGTTTTCCAGATTCTCTATGGCTCTGAACATAATATTTATCATATACTTTATAATGAGCTTTGTCTTCCTCTTCCTATGTCAGAGTAAACTAGACAGGTCATGCACCTCTTCTGGTGTGAATTATGCAGAGTACTATCTTGGCAGGGTAAATTAGCCTCTGATGGGTTACAGACTGCTGCATTTGGGTTTTTGTTATAGGTATCCTCTCTAACTGGCATAAATCTGGTTTGTGGATATTACTGTGACAACACTATGGAGATGTCCATTGAAGTTAAGGAGGGGTCACAATGAAACAGCCTACAATGACAGAGTGCAAAGCAGACTTTCACCTTAAGTCAAGCTTAATTTTGATTCTCCTTGATTACACCACAATCTCCATTTTTCTCTAAATACACATATATGCACATACGCTTTTTTCTGCAATACTATACATGGGAATGAAATGTTCTGTTTGTATACATTGAAAGTTTATGTATTTTCAGTGGCTGTTAACGTGTTTAGAATGCAAAGATTTAAAAACAAGATTTCAAAACCTCATTTGCAAAACAGATATTCTAATACAGAGATCTGCAGAACACTTCTTCTCAAGTAAAACATTCTGTGCAAGCTCAAGAATCAATGTTAGCACACTTGCTTGTAATATTAAGGCATTAATTTGGTAGAAAATTCAAAAAGACTATTATGTTCCCTGTGACTCGTGTTACATAATATGTATTTCATATTTAGTGTAATTTCAGATGTGACAGTTCTAGTCAGGCATGGATATCCACATTCCCTCAAGAGGCTTGCCTGCCTTTCCTCCTCATTACTTAATTTTTCACTACCTCTCGTAAGGCATTTGTTGTTCAGCTGTTCTTACTAAGGGCTGCATGTCTACGGCAATTTGTGATCTTCAGGATTCATCTTTCACCATATTAGAGAGCAGATGGAAGTTTTAAGTCTTTGGTTTTTCCAGGCATGTGCTAAGCAAGTCTGAAATGAGTCACTTAGATGTATTAACAGAGCAGTCGAGCCTATTACAAAACCCACGTTTGGCATATTGGCAGAAATAAGACTCTCACTTTCACTTTTCCTTTTTATGAGGCTAAAGAAGAATACAATTAGGCAAAGTGCCTCAAATCTAGCCAAATACTGGTATCAGAAAAATGCTTTACATCAATGTAGTACCTGCTTGCACTGTATTCTTCTGGTGGAGACAAACATATTGCTACATACAGATGCACACATAGAGGCACACACCTTGGCAGAGTTCTCAAAATACCCTCTCGTAATTAGCTCAGAGACAAATCTCACTAGCTAAATTGGAACTGCTAAATGCAAACATTTAATAGAAGGCTACCTAAATAATTTAGCATTATAAACATGACATTAAATCCTGATACAGAAAATAAAGCATCAGATGAAAGAATACCGACGGAGAGGAAGAACGTGCAGAGAAAGTGGGTTGTTGCAAGGCTTTAATCCAACATTTGCTCTCTATTGATCAAATGTTTGTTCAGTACTTTATTGATGTAAAGCATTACGCACAATCAGTGTTAAATATTAATGTCAGAAGATCTTTAACTCTAAATTCAAAGCATTTGTTAGTCAATTTAATATTCCCAACGTTACTAAGCTACAACTTAACCTCCTTTAATAACTTTCTGGAGCGTGTAAAAACACATTGCATACACTATGCAATGGATAAGAATGATCTGTATGTCAATGGTGGTAAATAAAATGTTTTTAAATACAACTACTAAAACAAAAGTTGAGAAACAGGACATTTTTCAATGCATGCTACTTGAACTCATGGTAGAATGTATCTTCTCATTCTTAAAAGCAAACTAAATTCAAAAGAAGCAAAGTTTCTTCAACTTTTGAGGGAGTAACTTAAATCCACATGGTTTGCACTTTTATATATTATTAAAATGTGTGTCATAAAACGTGTATATGCCTGAGAAAGAACTTCTTCCATTTGGAAAAGAAAAAATATCCTCTCTCCATTGAATACCTTGGTTATAATTCGGAACAAACTCAAAATCTTTCTAAAGTTCAAAACTTCTACTGTACTACAACTTTTGCTGTGATAACATAAATAATCCATTATAGCAAACCAAAAAAAAAAAAATTAAAATTTGAATCAGCAGAGCTCGATTTCAAATACACCAGGAATATTGCATGACATTTTACACTGAGATATATTTAACAACATAATTCTGAGAAATGGCTGAAGTTAACAACTGTTCATCAGGACAACCAAGCAGGAAAAAAAATTGCAGTATCCTGGGATTTCCATGGAACTGGTGAAAAATTTCCAGTGGACCCTTCTTCCAGGCAATCAAATATGTCATAACTTTACAGTAGAAGTGCCTTGGTTTTATTTTAGTTATAAAGAAAGCCTTAGACTTCACAACACAGAGAAGTGAACCCATGGAGAAATCTATTATGGACTAAAACATCTAGTAATTTAACAGTGTGTCTATCAACATTGAAAAAAAAAACCAACCAGATTTTACCTGTATATTGTAAAAACTAAACTACTCTGGAAGGCTGCAAAACAGCCTGAGTATTCCAGCTACTTCCCTTAATCTTCTGATCTCTACCTCCTCATGTACACTCCACACTATCTCCTAAACCACCCACTTCTCCCTTAACTTGTTGAATCTTCACATACTCCCCCCTTCCTGCAAGCAAAAGAAACCAGAAATTTTTTTTCCATTTCATAAATTTGACATGGTGTTACATATAGTGCATATAAATCTTTTTAGTGCTCTATTCTGAATAAATACTTTTTTTTGCACAGAACATTCCCGGAAAGCCTCCCCTCATTAGAAAGGCTGTTATCTCCTATTGTTCTCAATGAAAATGAAGCGTAAAACGGCTCTTAGAAAAGAGGCACTCTTTCAACACGTCCACTGCCTCCCTCTGGGAACCAAGAAAGAGGAGCGAAACTGCCTTCAGGGGAGATGCTGGTTCCTTACACTGTTAGAGGCTTACACTTAACTCAAACTAATTAACCATTTTACTTCTAAATTCTGAGAAAATTAAATCTCCATTCAAAGGAGAAGTGCTGAAATTTTGGGGAGGAAATGTTGCCTTTTCTCTCTGAAACAAAATGTTTAGTCCTCACATTAAAAGAGAAGAACAGCACAAATTTACCTGTGAAATTACCTTTATAAAGATAAAAAATTATGTGGACTGTAGGAAACAACACATTTCTGTATCAGAGCTCACAATTAACATTTATGACACAGAGTAGTTCAAATCTAATCATTGTATTGTCCAACAATTTATGGGAAGGAATAATGAAGGAGGATGGTAGGAGCAGAACAAACACATCTTCCTTCTTCATGGAAATCTGAGAATGAGAATTCTAAGGGGGGAGGGGGGGTGTTCTTAACAGGATACAAAAAGAAAATAAAACAGTATTTTCCTGTAAAATGGGTCTCTACAATCCACGGGAAGTACCAATTTCTCAACTTTGAAAATTTCTGAAGAGCAAACAAAAAAATTTTCATGGTCTTGGAGATAACACTGCAACAATGCACCTATAAATATGTAGACCAAATCCTGACACAAGTCAATGCAGTTTTGCAAAGAGCGATGCATAATTTGACTGGGGGCTGGAGCATGCTTTTAATTAATCCTTCCCACACAATTGCATTGAAGAACATCTACTAAGCAATAAAATTAAGGAGCTGAAGAGACTAGAAAAGTCAAGCTTGCCTGTGTACAAGTCTGCCAATACCATTGTACAAAACTCAGATTGTGAATCTTGCTGTCCTCTCCAAGCCCTCAAGAACTGTCCTCCCCCAAAGACACTCCCCTCATTTGATACTGGTGTTCCTATGCAACTGACCCAAGATAGGAATTCTAAACATTTATCACATTTTTCAGATTTACAGCTTTTTGGTTGCACATATGAGAAAGCCAAGGGCTTATCACCTTGTGAGACACATTAACAGAGTATTCTGCACAAAATAAGATTTATTAATTGTTCATTTTATTTTTCTAAAAGACTAGTGAAATCTTTAGCCATATGAATTTACTTAATGTGTTCAGATAGGGAATTTCAAAGCAAATGCTAGACTTTCTTAGTCTCCTTCTAGCTTTCATATCTAAGAATATATTTTACTATACATATACCTGAACACCAGGAAGTGAGACATCATCTCTGCAGTATTAAAAGAGCACTAAAGAAAGGCATTTCACTCGTACTTGAACACCATTTATACAAAAAGCAAAGGATATTGTTTTAACAATGACCGTATGGAGAAGTTTTTAATTTCCATATTACTTATGAAAACAGTGTTATGATCACTTAAAATAAATTGTTTCTGGTTTTAAGAAATAACTTGTTCTCCAGGTGGACACAGGTAGTATCTACATAGTAGGAAGAATCACATATTCTGAAGGTGAAATTACAGATACAGTGATGATGAATAGTAAACATGTACAGGGCTTTCCACAAGTTTGCAGAACTCATGTAAGGAATTAATAGGTAACTCAGAACAGAAGCATTGCTTTTGGTACAACAGTCCTTGACGATTACTGAGCAAAGCAGGCCAAACACAAACTATGCCAGGTATTGCACATACTCCTCAGTCAAAGGAACTCACACATACCAACAGAATTGTGCCTGGGAATCTCTGCATTTAACGACAGCCCTTGGGACCATGAAGAACCTTGAAAACAGAGAAGAAAGCAATGGAGAGAGGTTCTCCTGAGTTTGCAGGAAGGCAATTGCTCAGAGATCTGAAATCTGTTGCCCTCCTTCATGGACCCATACATTTCATGAACCCATGGCAATACAATTTGGCATTTGTCCCATGAGAGAGACTGAAGTCAACATTTTGTAGATTATCTCTGATTCCCCCTGCCCACACGCCCCCCAGGCTCGTACTTGTCATGTCTTGCTCTTCCAGACTTAGGGATGGATGATGGGGAGCTTTTGTTTTGATTTTTCTTTTAAGTAGAAGGAGTTACCATGCATTCCCCATGGAAACAGACAACTGGAAACCAGATCTAGAATTCAATTTTTGGCAAGAAACCTGGGAGGACCCAGACACACAAGCTGCCCTAGCTAGGCTGCCTGCAGAAGATCACAGTAGCAAGAGCTAGGAAAGGCAAGAAAATCAACAGCTGAAACAAGTTCTTCCATCCCTGATACGCAAAAGTCAGAGAAGGAGGTCCTGTGATAGACTGCCTGGAAAAGATTGTGACTGCTGTTACGCATGAACTCAGACCATCTGGGGAATATAACAAGAAAATACATTTCTATAAACTATGCTGAAACAGAATAAGCTTCCATGTGTTTAGATCAACAAAAATCTGCATCTAAAAGACAGTTCTGTGTGGGTTTTAGAAGTAAAAAATGGTAGTTTAATGAAACTAGAATAAAACAGTTCTCATTGCAGAATAGAGTTTCACTGTGCTACGGGAACTAAGGTTTGAGATTTATGGTCACTTCCAACAAACATTCAATGATGTCTTCAGGTAACATCTCCCAGGCCTTTCAAGGTAAGCTTCAGTCCTCAAGAAAGATGTAAAAATATTCACAACCTCTCAAATTCTGAGCGCTACTAATGATATACTAGGGGGGTTGGGGTATTCAGGGCAACCAAGTGTGTCTTAGTTCTGCTGAAGGAAGATGGGCCCAGAGAAGAGGGAAGTAAGTAGTAAATTTTTTTCCCATAAAGTACAGCAACAAATGCAGAGACCTAACTTGTTCTTATGAAAGACTCACAGAGAGATTGATGGCCATCTCAAATGTCCAAACACTATGCCAAATAACTTCTAGAAAAAAATTATTTATATCACTATGGCCTTTAAAAGGAATAATCTGCATAGAACTGATTATAGCATAGTCTTTAATATACCCTGCAACCTTCACGTAAAGCTAAGCTCCCTGTCATACAACTCATTCTAAAATATGCTAACAATTCAGGTGGAAATGTGATACTAGCTTCTGTACTATGTACAGTCTCTGAGGCAATGAATGTGTCTTTTTTCTTACCCTTTAAACCACCTGGCATTCTTTTGGGAGTCATAAAAACAAACAAGAGACCCTTCCTCATACCAAAAGTGATCTTTCAAAGAGCTGTGGAGAAGACACTAACAAAATCTTACCTGGAAAATAATCGAGATTTTACTACAGCTACTTGTGAGAATTAATAGATCCCTTTTTGCACCAATGCCACAGGGAAGAACTTCCATTGTAAGGAGGGTGAGAGGCACAGGAACTTCTGGACTATGTAAATATGTAAAAACATATTAACTGTTACGTACAGAAATCATCTTGCACGAAAGAACTTTTCAGGTACCACCCCTCCAAACCCAGGGTCCAGAGATACGAGTGAATGAATGGCCAGGCCTGAGGAAGAGAAGACGGCTGCTTGTGGCAGTCAGAAGTTCATTGGTAGGGGTGCTACTAAAAATCCATTCTTCTCCAAGGAATCACAGGGTTTATATTTTATTTCCCCTTTTGAGCCAGTAGGTTTTCAGCTTGTAAAGAAGTGGAAGGAAGGCAGGAACAAGATGCATGCTGGTACCCTCTTCTCTCAACAGAAGATCTCAGTTCAAAACCCAGAGAAATGAGATCTTAACTAGACAGATGAAGAGATCTCCTTAGGATGCTGTGAAGAAAGAAAAACTCATTCTACCGTGAAGACTAAATTTTGTCTCAGAACATCCATGTAAAATGCTTTTTCAGAAGACTTCAAAGCACAGAGAAGTGTTCCTCCAGGAAAAGTAATAGGTACCCAGAAAGAAACATGGGGGCTTTTCTGCTTCAAATAAGCTACTCCTACCAAAACGTCTGCAGTATTAATAGGCCAGGTGAGTGAGCACTAGTTTTCTTTCCTAAATGTAAACAATTATTACCTGAAATGTAAACAATTCCTAATGCCAAATCATTTACATTAAAACTTTAAGGCCAGGAGCTATCTCCCTGATCCAACACATGCACTTTCATGACATGCATCTGTCTTTTCAAGCTTAAAATATATAAATGTACCTAATGAGTTCAGAACCTTGTTCACTCAGAAGAAAACATTTCCAATTGCAAATCTCAATAGAACACAAAAACAGAATCACTTTTAGATAATATAGAGGGGCTGCAAATACTTAACCTCAGGATGACCATAGAAAAATCATCTTCTTAAAGCCAGAATAGGCCTTTGCTTTTCTATTCATTGGATTTTGAGTAAGATGAGCATTGTGAGTACTGCAAGCAGTTACAGCCTCCACCTTGAGAGTCAGTTCATGTTCCTGCTGTCAGACATGAAAGATTCTTCTCCTCTAACTAGCTTGATAAAAATCGGAAGTTGTATTAGTGCAATCTGAACACAATGAAATAGTACTTCCAAATACTTTCTCTGCAGAATGGGGATGCTACTATATGAAGAAATCTGTACACACATATACACCAGAAAATTTAAATAATAGTTACCTAAAAGAATTTGGTTTTACTGTTGTTTTACACAAATAGTCAAGAACAGACTCAGTGGCACAGACTGATAGTCCCACATGGGTTAAGGCTCAGTTTGCTTGATTAGGCAGAGTTGATATTAGAGGAAACCCCAGAGGTATTCTTTTTCAGGACAGCACTTATAGAGAGACTTGAAGAAGGATCCTCATAGTCTTCTCACCCAAGTATACTGCAGATGTACAAAGTCCAGGTGCAGATATTTAATTGTATTCAATGACAAGCAAAGCGCATGCTAAAATCTTATGGCAAAGTAAATAATGAAATAAACCTCATGTCCCAAAAAAGCATTGTCTGAGAAAGGGGCGGGGGGGGGGGTGGGGGGGGGTGGTGGTGTATGGGATCAAATCCCTTTATTTTTGCAGCTGCAGTTAAGATACTGTACAACTTGTAAACTTAAAACACCCGAAATCTTTCTGTATCCATTTTATGAGTCAACCTGTGTGTATTCCAGACTGACTCACAACTATGTTGACTGAGACCGCAATATTTCACAAATCATTAAATCATCTACAAGTGCTTTCCTCCTCCATCGAACTTACTTGTAAGCCTTTCTCTCTTCACAAAAGCAAAGACAGACAAGATATTGGTTCAGCTAATACAATCTACTCAGTGTTAAAGCTGACACGTCTGGTGTAACCAGACCACTCACACCTTCAGCAAGAATGATTTTTCTTAGGTCAAGTAGAACACATACCAAATAAAAAATTCTGAATTGCTAGTATTAAATAATAAACAAGCTTTCTCTGCTTTTTGTACTTACAATTATAGTTTTCAGATATGACAGTACAGCTACAAATGCTCTATTACTTGACCTGCAAGATGACAGCAGGTTTTGATTTACCAGACCCCTCAGCCTGATGGAGAAGCCAGAATCCAGCAACCGGCTTTCTGATGGTCCTCACTGACAATGGAATTTGGACGCCTCCATAGAGTTAATGGCAGAATGCTACATGGGTCAGGATTTCACTTAAAAGTTCATCTTCCTCTGCTGTGAAATATGCTTGGCCGTATTTTATATCGATTTGTCATGTGCTTTAATATGAGCATACAATACACTCATGAAATATTAAATACATGTAAGATTTCAAAAGTATGCACTTATCATGATGCAGATTACCTTACTAAGCAAAAAGTACATGATGCTAAGGAACACCATGCGTCTTGCTAGCTATTAGACAAGTTTATCTCAACTGTGACAAAAATAATGCAAAAGCTAGCTTTTCCTGTCACCTTAAAAGATTAAGAGAGAATGGGTTTTAGAAATACCTGGTGAATTAATTTCTAAGATAGACCAATTTATTTCTAAAATAAACATTCATCCTGCCTTAACACAGACTGATATGCATATAGAAGCATACCATGATTATTTTTTCTTCATCAAACACAACTTTATACATTAATTTAAATATTGAATCACAAAATCGTATCACACACAGGACTCATTTGAGTATTTTCGCAGGTTATTTGAATTATGACAACACACATCACAATGCAGACAGAAGTAAGCAATACGGCCATGTAATATTTCAAGACCTGTAGAAGTTAGAAATGCGAGAAGGGTGATGCCAAGACTTTTTTTTTATTTCATGTTATTTTGGTTCACTTACTCAAATTCTTAGTATACCTCAAAATTTAGATTCAATAGTGAACTTATTAATCAATGAAACTCTCATGAATTTAAAGAACTGTGGACTCAACTCCTTTTTAGATTTCCAAATACTTTTTCGTTGAAATTTTCCTCTTGTTGATCATTTTGTTTCAAAATTATTTCACAACAGGTACAACTTTCAGATTTTGGCTTTTGTTATACACATTATATTTTCAGAGCGCAATGTCCCCCACTGAAGTTAACTGTCATACTGTTGATTCTGATCTCCACAAATTTATTTCACTAATGTCATTCTCTGCAGTCGTAAGCTATTCCTGTAAAACTATTTCTCCTTCAGTGGCAAATTAAACCTTGCTCTAATAAAAAAGGCTCAAAACAAGAGCTAAATATTGTATTTTTCCAACAACCATATAATTAGAACAGGTGAAAAAGATTGCAGCAATTGTACTTGCAAGAGTTACTTCATTTTTGATTTGAAGAATATGCTTTACCAAGCTGGTTGACCTTAACACCTCTGTGGGTGGAAAATCTCCTTATAACTTTGTTCCTCCCTCTGACACTTTTTTTTTTTTCATTAAAATGAATGTGACTAGCAAACAACGTAGCCCAGACACGACTGTGCAAAGGTGTCCAAGCTCCTTGATGAGTTAGCCTCATAATCTAACCACCAAGAACAGGTTATTAGAGTGGCATTGGTCTGTAAGTAAAATATGCTGAGCAGTTCTACCTGTGTTGATGGTGCATTTACAATGCAAGTCATTGTCAGCTACAAATAAGGCAAGATCACCATTAGCTCACATACTGTAGGACGCCAAGCCACTATCAGATTATAACAAGAGAAAAAGGAAAATGGTCACTTAGCTGATTCATTTCCATTTTTCCAAATTTGTGTTTGTCAGACATGGGCTACAGCAATCTAATTTTAATTTTATCTGCAGAAATATTTTTTCTGTAGTAACCAGACAATATTTCCAAGCAGACCTGGAAAACACTCAAGGAAAGAGGTTTCAGAGTTGTCTTGTGAGACAGTTACACTCCCTCTTTAGACTACATCAATGGCCCAAAGGAATGGTAAACTAGAGTGATCAGCCTCCTAAGGATTTCATCAGTAAAAATGAAATCACCAGATGGAGAGGAGCTGACATTGTAGAAGGAACTCAAATTGCATCCTAACTCTGGAATGCAGTTCCACATTTCTAGAGAGTTCCATTTACATTATGAGAATGGAGAAAACAGAATGAAACTGTTCAATGTTTTGGACCCTATTTCCTAGAATTTTTTTATTATTATTATTATGACTAGTCCTTGCAGGCAAATCACCACCAAACTCCGTGCTGTGTTTTGAACTAAGTCCCAAAGGCATAAAAATTGGCGTAATACTTTTGCCCTTTATTCCTCCTGTTCTCTTGGACCAGGTCATTTTGCATTTAAATTGTTCTAGGATGCTTAAGTGTTTATTACTCTGATGAAAAATACCTACTTCAGGATACAAAAATATCTGAAGAACAATCACACTTTAATTCAGAATCGTCCTGACAGAAGCCAGGTGATCAATTCCATCTACTGAACAGCCTTTTCTTTAGCACCGACAGAGTATGGATATTTGGACAGGACATATCTGTGCTTCCATTTGCCCTGCGCCTTTGTGACCAGCCTGATGTGTCCATGGCAGGGGAGACAGAAGGACATTCTTCATTCTGCATTAACACATGGGACAGCACTTTCATCTGTGAGATGGCTTCCAGGAGTTTACTACAAGGTGCTGGGTAATCTCAGAATTAGGAAGTCCCAATTCTAAGGCATCTCCAGAAAACTGAGAGTTATATATTAGACACTTGCATTTCTGAGCCACTGTAGTGTAGAAATACTTCTCTATCACATTTATATGTACAATTAATGAAAGTGTGGTAAAGACACACAAAACTTACATAGTCATGAAAGGCTTTTGCTTCACTTGAATGTTCACATGTTTCTCGTCTTTCTGGAGCTGCACAGTAGAGATCCCAAAATACACTGCAAGAAGTTACGGAGATGGTGAGAAAATCATTGTAATACTCATGTAGACTTTATGGTGTACGCACAACACACTTGCATGTTTATATATATCGCTTCCTCACCAAGGGATGAAAACACTTACCTCTGTGAAAGAATTTAGCTTTGTAAAACATCTATGAAGAATCAAGTCCTGCTATCTGATTCCTTGAGGCAAGCAGTGCTGTATTCCTTCAACACCACTATAGTACAGACCAAGAAGGTAGCCTAATATACAAGGTTTAAGGGTATAAAGCATATTACTGAAGCTCTGCATTTAACCTCACCCCTCTGGCAAGTGCTGCAATTAACTTCCACAAAGCATGGGAAGGGACAGATTCGTAATAACATAAAAAGGCAAGAAGCTGGAGAGAAAACTGGGAGTTCTTCCAATGTCCAATACTGTGCTTTAAACAAAAGTTCCCAAAGAAACAGGTGTATGGACGAGAGTAAGAAATAGATGGGTACGTTCTTGGGTTACAAAGAGTGAAAGGAAATTATGGTACTCCCATTGGTTTTCCTTCCCAACACCCTTCAAATAGAGTTACGCACAAATCAGTTCTAACACAAAGTTTTTGGAATAAAATTATGTGTATTAAAATAACAAAATTTGTTAGAGCTTCATAGAGTTTCTTTATTGTTTTAGACTTAATCCTCTGTAACTTAGTCTAGCACCATAACACAGAATTGTGGAAAATTTGAGCACTCTGCTGCAGATGACTAAAATTAAGGATAAAGCAGACATCAGAGATACAAGGAACGCGTTCTCCTTGCCTGGCTTCCATCACACAGCTAAAACCTATGAAAGAAAGGTCAATGAAGAATATGCCACCTTCCACGCAGCTGTACTAATCACTTGAGTTTTTGTGTTCAAATGGGACCACTTTAAAACTTGTAAGTTGTTGTACTCCTGACAGTTGGACATATTGTCTGTATTTTGTATTCTTTCAAACACAGGCATATTGGATATATTCAAATCATGTGACAACTAATAAATACCATGGCTAAATAGCAGTGACTCTTTCCTCCTTGGGAATTTTATGCGCGCACACGCATATATAAGCAAATGCATAAAAAATTATAAGTCAACCCCATGTCTGCCCATATTCTCAGCTGAGAGAAACTGTGCAAATGCAGACACTGCAGCACCAAGCCCATGCTGATGCACGCTGCCTCTCAAAAAGACTGGTAGCTTGGGTTCAGCTAATTACTTTCATATGCTATTCCCATGACTAGAATGCGGACTGAAGACTGAGGAAGCTCACATCTATATGCACTGTCTCTGTACATACTGTTTGCTTCAAATGTAATTATTTAGGGTATGTAGAATGATCTCTTAAATGCATGATGTACTGGTGAAGAAAGAAATGCAGGCCAACTTCTTTCAAAGATGCTTTCTTATCAATGCATTATGCAATATTTCTTTTCCTGTATCTAATATATATATATATATATCTTTGTCTAATTTTATATTCTTTCATTTCTTAACAAGAAAACGGTTCTTGATCCTCATCTTCCCATTCCTTTTACTTGAATTTCTTGTCTCCAGCTGCTGGACCTAGCAATCAACTTATTATAAAAATCAGAGGAGAAGAAAACTGATACTTACCACCACCAGGAATGCAAGAATCCTGGGGGCTCCCCCAGTGTGATGTTTTTTTCCCATCTTATCTGAAACAAAACAATAAAAACAGAGGTGCACATTTTTGTGGTCATTGTGACTAAGACCCATTACATAATTCAGGCAGATAACAAACAGAGAAAGAAGAAAAGATTTTGTGGTTATGAAAGGCTTTATCATCATCAATCTGGACGGCCATATTACTCACTTTATTATACTTATTAATACAGCTGATACTTAAAATAAGCTTTTCTTATTCTGGAAAGCCTATTTTATTTTTTTCATTTTAGGTTATGAACATAATTTTATTAAGGACGTATTTGGTATCACTCCACCACTGACGCATACATTATTTTAAGGTCAAAAATGCACAACGCCCCCCAAAAAGTATTAAAAAGTATCCTTAAAATGATCTAAAAGATTTTTCCAATTTGCACTAAGGACAACATAGAAGACTGAGAACTAATGTTACTGGTTCAGCAGGTGGCAGTCTTCCCTCCGCATCCACAGCAAGCTGGTGTTTCATAATCCTCAAGGAGTGCTTTACTGTTAGAGGTAATGTGGAAATACAGCAGCAGCAGAGTTATAACCCAGTTTCCCATCACTCAGTGAAAATGGAAACCTGGTTTGGCTTGGTTTGTCTGTGCTGGCAACCTCTCCTGAACAGAGCTATACTGGTTACGACTTCTTTCCCACCTGGGAAGCCCAGTTTGTTTAATACTGTTTTCAAAGGAAATGCAGTTTAAGAACTCTTATCCTTGACCTCACACTTTTCTTGTTGATGAGCAAACCCCTAAGACAACATAATGCACAGTGACAGTGTTCTGTCTCTCTTCAGTTCTTCCCAAATGATGAATCTTGACTATGATCACGCAACCATTTTATTAATGTCATCATCATTAGTTTGTCCTTAACTACAAAATTAAATAGTTTGGACTATAATAAAGCCCATGTAACTGCTTAAGGAGTTCTGTTGCAAATAACTGGAGGTCCTGCAGAAATCCACACAACACCGTACAGAAGAATGTCTCATGTTAAAACCGGGTGGAAACCAAGGCGTTGCATGCACTCCAGATTCCTCCAGTTACAGTGAAACATAGCATTATTTTCTGTCCAATTTTGTTAAAAAAATGTTTAAACAAATACCATGTTCTGCTCTAGAGACAAAGGTAATGGCAGACAAAAAGAGGATCATTTTAATGAAATGCTTAAACAGCCTTAATAACAAAGGTATGTAAAGATATATATACAAAAGTACACAACTCTTACTATAAAAGGTAGGCATAGTTTCCATACTGCAAGAGGCACTGGTACAGCTGGTATTTTCCAAAAGAGACTAAAACTTTGTTTCTCAACTCCAACTTGATTACCACATCCAGTTCTTAAGAAATTTAAACACAGGTTCTGTCAATAGCTTGCAGAAGAATATGTAGTTCATACACCTAAAAATGTTCTTTGGACTCAAATAAGGTAATGTAGTGTAATTTGGATATATTATATGAATATAACTATTAAAAAATAATTTTGCTATCTAAAAATTATTTTTAGAAGGTAACCTTGCAGCACTATCACTTCTGTTGGTAAAGCTGGCAGAACAAACCAACTGCATGGTGCTTAACCACACCACCACCACCTAACAGTAGTTAATATCAAATTTAAATTTTCCTCTTCTTAATTTTGTTCCTTTACTCTTAGCCATGTTCCCTTGTAGATCTTTAAGGAAGGGCTCTTAATCTTTGTTATTTATACATATATAGATATCAATAACTGCTGTATAGCTCAGATGATCTATGTATGCTTCCTTTTTTTACACCCCAACATTCAGTTTTAGAGCTACTCTGAACTATCTTATCTTTAACAAAATCCACCCAAACTATTTGGGCAGGTGCAGACTACCAGAGCAGAGGGCACTGAGCCCGACAGCCATGCTTTTTAAGGAGGGACCAGACCAATACAAATTTCTGCCTATGCCACCTGGGTGCCTCCTGCACCTCAAGTACCTCACAATAAGCTCGCCGCAACAGGGCAGTGGCTTCTTAACAGCCATGAGCCAGAAAACGATGCAAACACACAGAAAATCCTACGTTTCACTACATCATAAATTCACTACAAGACTTTTTTTTGCACTTCTCTCAACTGATGTTCTCTTGTTTTGATCCTATACGCCAATACTCACCCTCTAACAAAACCAGTGGACACACGTGGGTTACAGATTTGGGTAGAGCTATTTGTGGTTTACAGCCCAGGACTGAATGGGCTTTACAATGTTAAGACCTCTCTACTAGTCTATCAACTATCATTTTTTTCCTGCAGCTTTTACCACTTGCCATTTAATTTGTGCATTTTAGTTTACTTTCTCCAAGACATATTAGCGTACAGTTTTCTCAATCTGAACCTGTCCGCCCAAATACAATTTTTTCCAGGTTTCTCTATATCAGTGATAATTGTCTCTGGTTCCAACATACAACCATTCACAAGTATTGTCAGCATAGTATTTACCCTTCTGCACTGCTAATGAATGAGCTAAATAAACTCACAGCTTTGTGTGAAATCTAACAGACACCCCGTACCAACTCTACACATTACTATTTATCCCTGCCCCATGTTTACGATCTTTTGCCTACTATCAGTCTTAATCTGAAAGATTTTATACATATTCTTGTATTGCACTCATTCAGACCTAAGAGTTTCTCTATAACCTGACTGAATTAGTTCTAAAAGCTACATTTCAAGACACTGTATTGTATGTTTTATAGAAATCCAAATGTCATACTAGTTATACTTCTGCCAACTGCTCATTTTGCAAATATATCATAAAACCAAAATGAGCAAAAGAAATCTTGCACAGTGTAGTAGTTACAAACGACAGCTGTTTTGGGAAAGCCAAGATAATACTCTCCATTATATTCTCTCTTATTTTTCCATTGCTTTACCAAAGAGAAAAAAACAATTGCCAAAATCATACTTCACTATAAACTGTTACTACTAAAATTCTGCCCCTTTTCCTTCTCTGTCCTATGTGAATTTTCTATAAACACCATAAACAATGCTCTGGGTTCTCACTCTCCCCTCTCCAACTCCAAAATGTCATCACCAGTAGACTAATCTTACTAGCTTTCGGAAAAGTATCAGTTGAAAAGGCAAATTTTCCTAGTACAACATCTTGCATAATTTTTCCTCGCTTCTGCCCACTATTCAACTATCATTATTATCTTAAATGTTCTGGTCAAATAAAGATTAAAAACAATAATAAATCTAACAGACCTCAATATGTTTGGCACACAGTTATTTTTGTATCCCAGAGTACATGTAAAATGCTAAGGAAATATAATTTACTTCAATCCTCAAAAGCTGTATACAAAGTCTTTGAAAGACCGTGAAAAAGAGTAACTATTGTGTTAAGGTAAAAATTCCATTAGCAGTTGAAAGTGCTTAAAAAACAGGACCTAAATGGTTGTAGTCATAATTGACTCACCAGATGAAAAGAAGTGGTTAGAAGCATGGTAAGAATACAGAGAGATCAGCAGTGCTTAAGAGAATGTGAACTATATGTGTATGATGGTAGGATGTAAAATACATGATTGCTGTGTATTTTGGAAGGGTACATCATTCACAGTTGGAGATATCAACAATAAGTTAGAAGGTCATCAAAAGCGGATCGTCAATGCATTCTCTGACATGCACATTTATTACAGAAAACAGGTTAATCTTTCCCCAATGTAGCAGCAAATCACAGAACGGGGATAACAAATCACAGCAAAAATAGTTATGCAAAGGCATGTTAAATGACATGGCAAACTGGCTTCTGCAGAATCAGAAAACTATGTTGATCAATGTAAACACAAATTCAAGGTTGTCTCTGCTGTTTATTCTAGACCAACGTATATTTATTTCACTTGCACACACTGGAAAGCTGTGTAAGGAAAAAAAAGGATGGGGAACATACCTCTGATAAAAATGTCTGGGCTGATTTCTGTGCTCCTACATGGAGCAGATATTCATATACGTACAGTGCTAATCTGAAAAATAAACAGAAAGGACAATATTTAGTATTGGGCATTTGTTTGTTCCTCTTCTTTAGCAACAAAGGATTATCAGAAGTTTGAAGTGCACTCTATTGCCTTTCACAAACCACTATATACTGAACATGTCATATATTATCTATATCAGAACTTTTAAACTAGACATGTAGGTCAATCTACCAGAGATGTTTAAATAGTGGTTAATTAAATAATATTAACACCCAAAATTACTTAATGTCAACATTTTTAATGATAATGAAACAAGTGCCCAGCGAGTTAACAACCGACCTACTGCTGCCCTGTATTTGTCCACTCTATATCATGCTTACTGTAAACACGATATATTCATAACAGCAACACCAATTACTCATCTAGATCAATTTTTTTTACATGTGGACTATGTTGAGGTGTTAGCACACTTGAACAACAGCCTGTGTTTATTCAAAGAACATGCGAACTTCGGGCTGCATCAGGACAAGTAATCCCAGTATTTGTCCATGGCACGGAAGCTGTACAACCACATCTCCTAACGAAGTGCAAACAGATTGTTAGATTCATTCAGACTTGTGCATCTAGGAGCTCCGATGACAACAGAGCTACAAAGCTCCCAAAGAAGCTTCCCAAAAAGTGATCTTCGCACCCACACATGTCTCCAACTACGTCCAAAGAGCTGGAATAAGGATCTCTCTGCAGAAACAGGACTCATTGCTCAAATGACTACGCGCCACAACCTGGGCTGGCAAGCCCTGTTCAGCCGCCCAAGAACAGGTGAGTAGTAACAACAACCAATTTCTATTGATGTAAGCTATGTAGGCTAGATTTGAATTAGAAAACCAAAGAGTAACCCTTCCTATTCCTCAGCTGATTCTCCAGAGAGGCTCCCATCTGCCTGCCAGTACAAAGTCATTCAAAATGGAATCTTGTTTAAAAGAATGATTTAATAATAATGCTTGGAAATGGTCTGTAGAACATTTCAGTCCAAGAAAAGAAAAGAAAGTCAGGCTGCACAACTTCTAAATTTGGTAGCTGAACTGTTTTTAAGAAGTAAAATGTATTTGCATGCACTTAGTGACACACCATTATTCTTATTTGAAACATTTTCTATTCGTATTAAAAAATAAGGAGTTTAACTAAACAAAATAGAGGCAGAGAATATCTATTTTCCTGTTACTATTCAAAATGTTATGCAACATTAGATGAGATAACTGTCATCATGGCACTGATAGAGTAGTAATTATTGCAGTAATCTATTAAATGTGAAATGTTAAAATCAAGGAGAGGCATTCCATAAAAATGGTTTTCATTAGTTGTTTATACTTGTACATGCAACATACACACTACTTTAGTCTCTCTCCAAAAGCAAAAATGTATGCTTTCCATCAAATTTAAAAAAAAAAAAAAAAGAATGATATTCAAACATGTGACTGGCTTTGGTTTGAACCTTGAGAAGGGTCGTATCCACTTTTTAATTCCAGTATTTTCCAAATAAATTATTTATTAGTTTGTATTTTGCCATATCAACAAAAGCAGAGCTCAGTGTGCTAATCAGAAAACGCTTGGGTCTTCTGATGGAGCACGGTACGATTGATCCAGTGCTCAACTGCAGAGCAGCTCAGAGAGGACACAGCGATATGCCTCTGCAAGTACTGTGGAGACACAGAGGACCATGCACTCTATAGCCTCTCATCCCTAAAGCACAACTGCATCTGTCCAGAAAAAGAAAAAAAAAAAAAAAAGTCACATCTTGTTGACTTAATTCTTCTTTCCAGTTCAACTATCATTCAATTTTTAAGCAATAAATGGTTGTAGACAAAATCTCAGACAGACGTAAAAGGCAGAGAGGAAGCACTTTCAACAACAGCCAAGATGACTTGAATACCCAGTAAGACTTTAAAGCATCTCATTTGTCTTCCAAGATTCCCTTTTTTCTTCTTATCAAAACATGAAGCCTGCAGTCCAGATAAGAGGATTTGCGTGATCATATCCTTTCTACCCCACAAAGGAAAGTGAAGCAGCACAAAACCCAGGAGTTTATTGCAGGTACACCACCTTCATAAGTCTGCCATCTGTTGAAAGCTTTACCAAATACTGCACCATAATACACAAATTGACAGCGCAATATTTTAATATTGAGATAGATTTGTGAGTCTCATCTCAGGACTCCTGGAGTCGACTTGCAAAACACGGCACACTCAGCCGTGCTGCAGCACAAGTCAACATCACTACTATCTTTGCTGGTCCAAAAACCCCAAGATATTTCAACATTGCAAAAAAGACAACCATAAAACTTTGACGCTGGCAAGGGGACTGCCTGGCTCCCGTGACAGTTAAAGCCGGGACCACCTTCCACCAACAGATGTGAGACAGAAGGCACAACACAAAATAACCTGATTGTGTCTTATTAGATCTAAATCGCTGGTCCATCTCTAGTTATTAGGCTGTCAGGAAGTCTTTACAGAAGTTAACAACGTTATAGCTTCATTCAGAAATAAATGCATTTACAGAGATCAAAAGAAATATACTAATGTTTTACTGCATTAGTTGCAGCTGCATTAATTGCAGCAAAAGGATCAGTGGAAACTGATGCTCTGAGAAAAGACAAAAAAAAACCCCAAAAGATACAACACTGTGTAACGAGGATTACCAGATATACAAAATTTAACTACAGCGTAAGACCAGAATAAGATGAAAATTAGGCTACAGTCCAAATGTGCAAAATTAACAAATGAGTAAGCTACTTAACAGCTCAGCACAAGACTAAAAAAATAATAGTGAGATGGTCTTCAAAAGCAAAGGACTTGGGTTTGAAGTGGCATTTTAAAAGACAGTTTTTACTCATTAAACTGGTGTGAGAAACCCTGTAAAAGCAGCAAGGAGACATATGTTAAATTTTCACATTTGCATACTTGTTGACATCCCATGAGTAACGTGAGGATAAAATATTTCCAATCAATTTATGACAACGCTGAAGTAATTTTTGTAAAGACATGCCATAGGCCAGAGTTCCCCCCTCCTCACCAAAACAATTAGATCACACATTCATCTATGGCCTGATGATACATTCACTCAAAAAAAAAAAAAAAAAAAAAAAGGTATGTTACTGTCTAGCTATTCCTGCTACAGTGCTCATTTTGCTAGGCTGGTGTGTTCTGCCTGAAGTTTCTGCTCTCACTGAACAAGGCTTTCATACCTCCTACAAGTACCTAGTGAACTCCAAAGAGAAGAACCATTTAAGTGGTTCTAGTCAACCAGTTATCATAATATTACCGGGAAATAAACAGTAATCACTCCAACTGTGCTGTGGAAATTACCTTCTTACACATTAAGGTGGGAAGATGCAATTATCTTAATGAGAACTTAGAAGCAAAGCCTTGCAGCAATATGTCCATTGATGAAAACTGGGTGGCAAACTTCTCCAATTCCAAGTCAAAAGATTAAAGACAACACTTAACTTTCCATAAAAGGCAGTGAAAACCTGGAAGTACCAGGAAGATGTGCACTGTATGTGTTTTTGGTATCTAACTTAGCCGGCACCACTCAGCAAGCTTCACTGACTATACGTAGGGTACTCAACTGGCTGTTCAGACGAACATAGGCCCACAGAAGGAGGACTCAAGTTATTATCACAAAGTCTTTCAGGAAACAATTTGTCCATAAAAGGTAAAACAGTAGTATCTTTGTTTCATTACCTAAGAAGACGTGTACCAAGGAAGTTTCTGTCTCTCAATCCAAGACTGAACTTCAAGCACTGAGTTTGGTTTATCATTATTTCTAAGGAGACAAACAACAAAAGGAGAATGGCCCCGTTTTTCCATTAAGTTCAAAAGCTGGGCTTAGAAGAGTAAGGAACTGCAATAAATTTGCTTCTGCTTTGTCTTGAAAGCTGCCCAGTAAACCTGCCAAAATCAAGCAACTATTATACATAGCTTCATGCTGTTGAGAAAAAGTGCAGTTGCTTTCACTGTTTTATTAGCCACATGTCATTACTAAAAAATATGTAATTTAACTGAGGGTACAATGGTGTATAACCATTATCCAGAAGGTTATAAAATCAATGTGATGGAGCAAGAGCCTGCAGCTCCCCAGGCTTGGCAGTGTGTCACGGCACAGTTCAGGTACTGTACCTGCTTTCTGCAGCACCGACAGTCTGCTTACCACTGTGATAAGCAACTGCTGCCTCCTCGCCACAAAATTGACGATGGTGAATGACTGCACAGAAATGTCCCTAGATGCTACCACCTCCTCCACCAGCAATAGACATTATGGTGTTAACATCTGATGCTGGATGTTTTAAAAAAACCCAAAAAAACCAAAAAAACAAAAACAAGTATCTATAATAGGAATGTTCCCGATCTGAGCATTACCAAGATAGATCTAGCATTTTTTGATTATTAAGACTTACTTTTTTGAAACTACCCATGTACAGAAAGTTCTGCATATGACACACCATCCATTTAACACTTGGTTAGTTAAACAGTAACTACACAATGAAAACTAGTAAATCAATATCCACACATAATTTTTAGTTTGTGTGAAGAAGAGTGAAGCAGCTGGGCAACATTTAAAAGTAGCTCCATACAAAAGATCTTAAATGTTCCTCTCTGTTTCAGACTTGCAATATTCCAAAATCACTACCTGACCTATACAGAAAAGCAGCTTTTTTTTTCTTCCAAAAAGGTATATAGACTTCATTACAAATCCAGAGAGTCCTAGGACCCTCACTCATTTAATATCCAAAATATAAATCTCATTCTCTGAAATAAGATAAAGTAGCACTGAATCTGTAATTTAAATATAATACAGCAGCTAAAAACATATCAAATTTGGGGGTTTTGAACAAATTTTATTGAATCCATCAATCCAGTACTTTAAAAACTGCTCTGAAGCTCTTGATGGCAAGTTAGTTTTGGTAAGTTTCAACTCACAAGGGCAAACAGGTTGGTTTTTTTTAAGAAAGTTTCTTATTTTTAACAGACACGTATGCCAAACTACTCTTTCTCCCCTATTTGATCACACTGACAGTCATCTTCCTCTCTCTCCCTCTCTCTCCCCTCATATATTTATATGCAAATATACTTTTTCCCTGTATATTTATTCTTTAATATTTTTTTTGTATGTACATACATATAATATTTTCCTATAGATCTCATCTGAGATTTAGGTGATTCGGTTTGCTGCCAGTTACCCACCGTAAGAGAGGACAGGAACAAGAGACCACACGGACCACGCTGGGTGCAGAAGTGCTTTGCTCCACAAAGCTGATCCCCACACAGTCACCGGTACATATCTCTGCTCAGCTTCCCTGAACGGTGGGAAGATTAATTTGGATGCAGCATCAAACTTGAGCTATACCCAAGAATTTAGTTAGGCTTTTTTCATTTGCTTAGGCAGGTACATTCACAATGGCATGGAAGTTACAGTGATTTATCTGCACACACACCCCCAGCACATCAGGTCTCCCGGGCATGTCGTTTCACCTACACATAATTTACATTTTGGTTTGTTTACCTTGAGGCCAGAAGACTGCTCTTTTCAAGAGCTTCTAATCATGCCAGTCTACTAGGGTTTTTTTTCCAGCTCAAAACATCGTCTACGTTAATGTTAGTGTTCTGTATCCTATCAACATTGTGATCAGTTTTCTTAGAAATGCCTGGGTATTAAACGAAACCCACACACTGGTCTGCAGAAAAAGTATGTCCCAAAGGAGATACTCGATGTTTGTTCGGTTCTGTGTACTGCCTTTTCTGAGAGCTCCTATCAGAGCCCTGCAAACAGAGCAGCACAAAAGTGTATGTATTCAACATTATTCATATCCATTTATTTCTTCCCCTCTCTGTAGATGGCAGAAAACATTCTTCTGGTACACATTAAATATTTTGGGGCTAAAATGAATAGTGGCCTCAGTGCCTTCTGTTAGGCTTATGGTACTTTCCAAATAAGCTGATCCTTCTTGTTTATTCCAGTTTTACAGATAGGGGCATGATTCTGGGCAAGTAGACTCACCTCTAGTCTCTCTTGCACTTGATTGCTTGCAAGATGTCCTGAAAATATGCATCACTCTCCCCTTGGCTACATATACTGCTTCAAGTGTTAAAAACAGTTGTGACCTAATAAGTGCCCTTTTACAGTACTAGAAATAACGGCAGGGTTTTTTCAGTTTACCCATACACCTGCAACTCACAAATTCTTTTTGCATCCTAATTTCATATGCTTTTACTACTTAACCTCCTGTAGCGTTCAAGCACTAGCATAACTATCTCCAACACCACATTAACTTGTGCACCAGTATATAAATAAACATGGAACAGGTATCTGGCATCCACTGATCTTTCAAAAAAGATCAGAGATATATGCTGTGCTGGTGTCTGTCGGTAGTCTCTCCCACAAGCACTTAATTGCACGGTTTTACATATTCTTATGTGCTAAGGATGTCTCTGTTTGTGCTAAGATGGCACACTGCACAGTGTTCCCAATTTTACTTTCATCTGACTCTGGTTGAATTTCATATTCATTTTTGTCTCAGGTCTCAGTTTATAGAAGGTACTACAGATCCAAAGTATTGCAAAATTTAAAACTCTTACTGTAGACTCCATCTTGAATGGGACAATTTCCATTGATTTCTAAATATGTCATCAAAAGGTAGATTTTCTTCAGGACCTGTAAGGTTTCAAATAAAAATCTGTCCTTTTTGCACTCATGTTTTACACATACATTCCTCAAAAAGTTTTCCAGGAGAATTTCACAGACTTCCTAGTCCATGGTTAAGAAAGAAGTAAGGCTTATGCACCTGCATCTGTATTTTTCCAGCTCTATTTGCTTGTGTAAGAAAATAATATATCTATCTTCCTGCAAACGTAGTTCTCTTGGGCCACTTGAGCTACAGCATTATTCCCACAATATCACAGTGTGAAAGTGGTTTAACGTCTCAAGTGCACCAGCAGCTGCAATCCTCTGAAATAAGAATACCTTACTTTCATTTGCAAATGACAGATGCAAATGAAGAGTGAAACATGCTGACATTAATTGACTTTGTATTTTCGGTGTTTATGGAGCTTCCTAGTGCTCTGTGCCTCCATTCTGCTAAGGTGCCGCTTACCTCTGCTCAACAGGTTGTGTTTCTGTAGCCCCCTCTCCCACCTTCTTGCCTCCCCCAACACAACACCACCAGCCTAGAAAGCCAAACCATTTTGATGTATCATTCCCGAAGTCACATTATGGACAGTTCTTCGCTCTTTATGCGGGTTGAAAGACTGTCCCCCCCTTACTTCTCCCCTGTGCCCGGGGGCCAGGAAGCAGAGGCTTACTCCAGACTAGCCAAACAGATCCTGATGGAAATCTTTTCTCATCAGGGATGAGTTCGCTGTAGCGGAGGAAGCAAGACAAGCTCTTTGGGTGCTCTGGTGACTTGCAGACACCATAAAACACCTTTATCATGTAATTCTCAGGGCTGTCAACGTGAAGCCAGTCTGCTGCTCACGTTGCCTTGCCCTTTTTGATTCTCCTCATTGAAGGCAAGCTATTTACACTGAAATAGCCCAATTCCTTCCCTTACAAACAGAAAAGCAAGCTGAGTTTATCCAACCACCCACTGACAATGAGGACCAGAAACATCCTGTTCTCACTACCCCCTTGTTTCTTCTCCCCTTCCCAGCTAAGGCATCAGAAAATTAACCCAACCAAAAAAAGTGAACAGCTTTCTGCTTGATGAGTGAGCTGAATCAGCCTGCCAAGGGCCAGAGCAGCCGCACAGGAGTGGCAAGAAGCAAGAGTGCTCATGTTAGCAGTCCTGGGACTGCTTAAACAGCTCTGCCCGCATTGTCAATTCCTCCTGCTGGCTGGAATCTCAAACTTGGCATTTTATGAGAATATATGTATTTTTAAGGTAACCTCTATATGCTTTCTTGGGCTTAAACCATATAACTATCCAACTTATCACATGTATAAAATACGCTAAATGGCAGCTAAAAATAGTTATATGACAAAACATATTTTAAAATGTAAACTGAGACTTTTATAAAATATATGAGGTTCCACCTCTTCCTGAAAATAAAGGCGCTAACCTTGGTCTTTCCTGCTGATTTCAATGGGATAGTAATGGGGTTTTATATGCTATTTTTCCCTGGTATATAATTTGCTATAGTTAATGAGTTTAATGTAAAGCATCCTGTCCTGGCAGTAAGCAGAGCTAGCAGCATGGAGCTATCATAAGGAGAGTCACCAGCAGAGAGCAAAGCACAGACATGGTCCTTAGCAAAATGCAAACTTTAAAACTACACATGTGCCACAGGATTACTGGTAGGGTAGGTGGTACCTAGCTGAGCAGCTAGTACATGACATTTCTTTGGAGACTTAAAACACATGTTATATATGACAGCAGGTTGCTTTAAATCCTGTATCAGCAGATACCAAGGCTGACACGGACCCATGACACTGCAAACACCGGGTTTCACTGCTCACCGTTGTGCGAGCACTTGTAACCCACTATACTCAAAGGAAAAGTTAATTCCCAAAATCTCACAGTGACTGAAATGTTTTAAAATCATGTATGAATTAAAAATACATTTGTATTTATACACCAACAGAAAAACAGTGACTGGCTTCTAATCAATGCCTTGATAGCATGCACAGGCTGTTGAGAACATTGCTGCTACACAACCTGTGCTTCAGCACTGCTTGCCTACAGCACAGGCAGATGACATGTTCTTATGATAGAACGGCTTGAGAGGCTACCATCTTCAACACTTCATGGTGGTCTTTTAGATGGGAAAGACCCTCCACCACACAGCGAGATGCACTACTGATTACTGGAGGTGCTCCCAGTCTGCTTCAGTGCAAAGCCACCCAGGTCAGCTTTGATCAGCTTCAGCAGCAACTGGAGCCACAACAGTTTACGTTGCACAGATGCCAACGAGGGGTTACCATGGCTCTGTTGTAGTAATAGCTCCAAGCAGTGGAGTAATATAATCTTAAAATATTACAGCTGTTCCTAAAGCAACTGCCTACCCGGGAGCAGAAAGAACTTCTCCCTGTCTACAGCAGCACCAGGAGAAGGCTGAGAAGAATGAGGAAACATGAACATATACAGCCAGCTCCCCAAGGATGAGTTACTCATCTCAGATCAGCACGGACTTGATATGCAACGCCCATCAGCCCCACAGAGCAAGCATCACGTAAGGTGATTTTCATTCATATTAAGAAAATAGTATATATGAATATTTGGCTCCTAGGAGGACCCATGTTTTTGCTAGTAGTTCTCCCAGCTCTTCTCAAGAAACATAGGTTTAATATCTTATTAAATATGGTAGGTGGGTCCACAGCATTGAAGATTACCAGGGATCACTGGTACAGAAACCTGAAGTCCTCTCTCCAAAGCAGATTAGAATCTCACTTGTTGAAACGTGAAGAAGTGGAAGAGGAGGACTCTGGCCGGTACCACAGACAGGCTGGAGGTCTCACACTGCTGGTCTCCTTTGTAAGGGTCAAGGTTAACGTTGGGCAATTTATTTTTTTTCCTTCTTTTACATCATATCATGTTTAAACCTAGTAGCAGATAACTAGTCAAATAAAGATTGTATCATTCCTTCTGCTCTAGTTAAGTTTTTAAACTCTGTTAAAGAACAAACTTGGTACTCAGCGGTTGACAGGATGCTCTAAAGAGCTCCCTTCCAGGTTTCACGACCTGGCACATGACCATAGGAATATGTCAGCCTACATGTCAGTGTACCCACAGGCTGATGTAGCAGCCAACTGGTAATAGATGCAAATCCAGTCATCTACTTGGAAAGCCAGCGAGCCAATCCTGCCCAGCCTTTTGGCACACCAGTATGGCAACCCACAAATGAGAAATAGCTGTATGCTGCTCTCCCAATCCAACTCCTTCAGCTGTGGCAGTTCTAGCACACACAGATCTCCTCCTGTAAAAGGTTCAAGGTTTTGCAGAGACGACTTGTAAGTTTAGTGGCCAGATCAGATGAAATGCATCTCAGACTTACTGGCAAAATGTTTTCTGAATTTCATCACAAGTTTCTTGTTGGAACCAAACAGTCAAAGACTGACTATTGCTAATACTTGTGGCTGGCAGATTACCTCAATGGCAAGCTGAAATAATGAATATTATCACAAAAGAATAAAAGAGTAGACTTCCAGGACACACAATCAATCATGAAACAGAGAATTAGTCTCAAGAGGGAAGATGAGAAAACAAGGATGTAGAGATAAGCAACAACAAACCACCTCAAGAATCTTTTGGGAATCATACGGGATAAGAAAACTGAGGATGAATTTCCCTGAATATCTGTCTAAAAAGTGATGGTGGAAAGTAATTTGTATGACTGATTATGAAATGATAGCATTTTCTTCCGGAGAGAGGAAGTTCTGAAAGCATCAGAGCAAAGCTAACTGATCCTGGAAGTCAAACAAATTCAGGGAATTGGTGGAGAGAGTTTCTTCAAAAAAACCCCAGATAACCTGAAGGGAGAAGGTGCAAGACAAACATCAGGTGATTAAAAAAACACAATGGGAAATATCAGTGGAAGACAGACAGGAAATATTAAGAGGTTACTCTGTCTGCATCCACAGTTCCTCACTGATCCAAGAAAAAGGTGCAACAACAAAAAAGAAAGTAAAGGCACTTAATATTAAGGAACAAGACAACCATGTAGGTGACAAATGCAGAAAGGCTGAAGTGCCAAATGAGTTGCAATGAGCAAGGACATTAAGGCAGCAAGAATGAAGCCTATACCAATGAAGAACTGGAGTTCCACTATTCAATGCAAGAAGTATGAAAAGCAAAGAGAAGGCAGGGAAAGTCTGAAGTCTCAGTGCATGCTTTGTTTCTACCTCCACAAAACAGCAGAAAAAAGCAATACCACTTAAATACAACAGGAATACACCCAGCAGGAGGAAACAACAGGTTAAAAAACAGCTTAGTAAGAGCTGTACTACAGGGGAGAAGGCTGGAGCACATTCCCTCGAGAGTGCCAAGAAATGAGCCAAAATATTTTCTGAACTTGGAAGAACTGAAGGAAGTCTAGTATACATCTTTTGAAAAGAAAATGAGAAAGGGCTCAGGATTTACGCACCACTCAAAAATAATCCTTACCACCACAAAATTTCATTTTTTTGGACCAGACGAGCCATGAACATGACATTAGCTCCATTTCTTAAGAACAGATCACAGGAATTCTACTTCAGTAAAATCCCAATCCCTTCTCTGATAGAAGAACCAGTGCTGCTAGAATCAGGGAAAGCAGACCTTGACTGCAGCGTAAATGATCCTGGCCTCTGTCAAGAGAGGCATCCAGCAGCACCCCTGGCTGCATGTTATGGGGTCCCAAGTGTGGCAGCATCCAAAGAGGCTGTGACCAACCCGCTGGTACCAGGTGTCCCTTTGGCTGTCAGCATGGAGTCAGCAGTATGATCATTACTTCTCCAATGCCACTGCTTTGCAACAGCTGGAGATACAGGTATGAGGGGAAAATAATGAGCTTTTTCTAAAGCCTCCGCCCCTCCTTCCCCAGTTCAGAACAGCTCTTCTCTATTTATTTTGGAGGCTGGGTCATTGCCTTTGAATGCCTTGCGGTTCCAGAGCTGCAGATGACATACTGTCAATTCTGACATGAACTTTTTTATGCAGTTCCTTCATTCCTTCTGAGCCAGTTTCTCTGCAGAGATCACGAACATTGCTTGCCTGTTTAACAGCACTGAATGGCTCAGGCTCAAGCAACATCACACAGCTGAGGTCACCAGGAAAAGCAGATTTCCAGAGTATAGTATTAGTTTCACCTTTCTAAACTTTGGGGTCCAGTAGATGACAACTAAACATCTACCTGAACCATTAAGTTTCCCTTCCAAAATGAGTGCTATGATGCTGGTCCCTGGAAATAATCACCCACTGGCTTTGAGACTGCTACTTATGTTGGGTGAGAAGTTCTGCACAGGGGACTGAGGTGGAAGGACTTGAGATATTTCTCTAAAAACAGAAAAACAAAACAACTGCAACAACCCTAACCAAAAGTCTTTGCATGTACAGGTATAAGTTTAAGTGTATGTACGAAATTCTCAGCACACATAAATTGATCCCGCAAAACTTCATGCACAGTACTCGTCCCCAAATCACTGCAATTTTCACTCAGAAGACGATCACATACAACTGGACATTATTGGACCCATGAACTGCTGCAGGGCTGCCAGCCCTATCACACCTGTCTGCTGAATTCTCATACATCTGGCTAACCTGCTGGAAGGCTTTAAGCATTTGCCTGCTATTCCTCCCCTTGGCTGATAGAGACATTCTGAGCAGACAGCTGGAGGTATTCTCTTGCTGCTCCCCAAACTGGATCATGGCCAAGAAGGATTAGCCAAGACCCCCCGCTTACTCAACATTTCCACTCAGCTACAACTCCAGATAAGCTGAAGCACCCAGCCACAAGCTACGGTTCATGCGTGACAAGTTTGCTGGGCTTCAACTCCTCTCTCAAACTGCCCAGGCGATAGTCTACTACTCAAATATATGTATTTTACAACTTTACAGATAATTTGCTTAGATTCCAAACTGGATGTTACCAGAAATATTTTCTTTTGAAATGCAGGTCATTAAAAAATTACTAGTTACAATATCCTCCCACAATTTTTTATAGTGAGAATACTTTCCAAACAGAAATAATTTCACCAACAGAAGGAAGATATTTGAAAATCTGGCTAACAAAGAGTTGTTCCACAAAAAGCAACACCACCAGCCCAAATCCCAAAAACAATGACAAAAAAACCCCAGCAACAATAAAATCTTGCAGTTGTGAAGCTGTACTACCAAACGTTTGACTAGCAGTCTAGAAAATTGTAATGCTAACTCTCTAAATTGCTTCTACTTGCTAGTCTCTGAAATGAAGAAACCAGATACTGAACAAAAGGAATGAGAAGTATTTGATTCCATACTGACAGCTGATGTTTGGTGGAAAAATTGATACAGTATTGTATTTCCTCATAATTAAAACAGGGAAAATAAGCAAATCACTTCTTGTATGATCTCTGGCTGAGCACTTCTTATTTCTAAATCAAAATTTAAAGGACGTAAGCATCAAAAAAACTGCAGTTGTACTATGTGCAGGACACAATTCAGACTGGCTGTTTTGCTCTTATCAATTACAAATGCGTTCCTGTACAGTACATATTCAATTTAGAAAAGGTTATCTTACATTTGGCTTACACTGGAAAACAATAAGTTCTATTTTCTCACTTTTGTAAACAGGTATTACTAGAATGCTGTAATCCATACTGGATTCAGTTTTGAAGTTAACTTCATTGATACATTCTGTATTTCCTGACTTGCCTGCCTATAAAGTAAGTCAATGTCATATCGTCAAGGCGCAATTGCTGCAGCAGAACAGTAAACAGTGAAATAGGAGACTTCAACAGGCCTTGGACAGGTTTGAAGATGCCAGGAGTTGGCACTGGAGGGGAAAAAAAAAAAAAAAAAAGATTATGATGATGGGGAGAAGAAAAAAGGGGCGGGGAAACAAAAAAGGGGCGGGGGGGGAGAAAGGGAAGAAAAAAAAAGAAAGAAACCAAATCCAGATGGGTTCTTTGCAGCCAAACAATTTTAAGCTTCCAGAATCTATCATCAAAGCTAATGCTTCAAAAATGTGATGTGCCCCAATGCTGCACACTTCTTAATATAGCTGAATGAGTCCACACCTCACCCCAGCTATAGGAGCAAAATTCAAATCACTAATACCCTTGGGGTTTGCTATGCTTGGTATGTAAAGAAGTACGTAAAACTGTCAGCTTGTGACCAAAAGGAAAAAGATAGTGAAACTGTCTTAATGGACTCAAAGGTTTACAATTTAAAAATACTAGTGAGCTCTATGCAAGAACTTTGGATGTGGAGGTAGTTTTGCTAAGGAGAGTTTCAGAAAACATTTTCCAAAATATGATCAGTGATAAAGCACTTTACCTAAACATCCTCTGTAATAACAGTGCAAAAAAATTAACCTTGAAAAGGTACTCCAAAATGTTTTATTAAATATAAACACTACTTTACCTATTGCTCAGGTTCAAACTACTGCATGAGCAGCATTTTTAATTTCTTCTCAGTGATATTTTAAAAAACTTTGATCAAACTGCTCAAGAACACAGAAAAGTTGTTAAAAAGACTTACACAACTTGCACGTGTTTTTCATTTGTCAGTAAAATATGAGTATTAATATTCAGCAAATATTTGTATTTAAGAGGCTGTTTACACACTATTTGAAATTGACTTAAGCTATTTATATGGTATTAAATAGATCTGATCTCAAGCCACAAAGCCCCACATTGCAATAGTTATGCTGCTATTCCAAGCTTCATCTATTACCTTCATCATCCTTTCTTCATTTTCTCTGTTTGTTACCAGGAAAAAAGAAATTAATCTTGAATTACTCTGGAAACTCTTAAGAGCAGATTCCAATGCAAGAAGCAATAGTCTGCTCAGCATATGAGAGTTACAAATAGCAGAGAGCAAGAGATCTGCCTTGCTCAACGTTATCCTAAACGGGACTCCTCCTACCTGCAGAAAGAAGGGAAAAGAGACTTACTTTTGTTTATAACGGTCTTCTCTGGTCTACCAACATTATCTCTACTAAGTTGTGAGGAAATGTTAGTCCTACCAGGGCTGCGAAAGGGGAGGAGAGAAGCTTTAAGACTCCTCCAAAGATATTGTACAAGTTGCTTCAAGTACCAGCTGATGAAAAAAATCTAGCAAGATTCTTTCACTCTATCAAACTGTTTCTTTTTCCCAGTTTACATAAATAAATCAATTTATGCTTCCCTGTTTCATGTTTTACACACAAAAAGAAAGGCTGAACACATCAGAATTTTTCAGACACAACCACTTCAATTTAACAATGCATAACGACCAAATTATTGTGAAACTATAATTTTATATTACATAAAACTTTTAAATGATAAATTAAGATTATATCAAACCATACTCTCTTTCAGCACGTATATGCTTTTTCCAAATAAATGTTAATTCAATTTTCTGAATAACTGCAAAAACTATGAGTGAAGAAAATTGTATTAAACTTCCAATGAATAGCATTAAAGTGAGGAGAAAGACAGCACTTGTGATTCATTACTGAACGCTCCTGTTTCTATATTAACTCTTCCCCTGAAATTAAATGGAGTAAAAAAAAAAAAAATTCAGTTCTCACTATAAACAGTTTAAATCAGTGGGCTTAACAAATCACTGTATTTTTGTGGTAGAGTGACAGTCAAATAATGGTTGCAAAACAGACTGTTTGTAAAAATCTTTATTGTTTGGATGAGAAGTTACCACGAGTTGCACGAGAGCGTGGCTAGCAACAAAACTGCCTCTTTTTCACTGTTAAATGTCAGTAAGATTCAGCAACACATGGAAGAAACCAACCTCTGCACAAAGTGACCTGCCACCTGACATACAAAAATAAATATCCCACCTTATTTTTTGGTTCAGTATCCCTCTTCTTGACACCAGAGCCAATTATTCAGAGTTCAGTCCTACCTTCATACATCCCCCCCATAGTACATGAGGTTTCTCTACAGACCTGTTCCAATGAGAAGAGTCAAGAAGAGAGGAGACAGCAGTGGGACTACATCAGAGAAGAGGTTCAAATCCACGCACAAGTCCATGGGACCTGATGAGACGCATCCACAGGTCCTGAGGGAACTGGCGGATGAAGTGGCCAAGCCACTCTCCATCATATTTGAGAAGTCCTGGCAGTCCAGCGAAGTTCCTGCCGACTGGAAAAGGGGAAACATAACCCCCATTTTTAAGAAGGGTAAAAAGGAAGACCCAGGGAACTACAGGCCGGCCAGTCTCACCTCCATGCCTGGTAAGATTATGGAGCAGACCCTCCTGGAGACTATGCTCAGGCACGTGGAAAACAAGGAGGTGATTGGTGACAGCCAACACGGCTTCACTAAGGGCAAATCATGCCTGACAAACTTGGTGGCCTTCTATGATGGGGTTACAGTGTTGGTGGACAAGGGAAGGGCAACTGAGATCATCTACCTGGAATTGTGCAAAGCATTTGACACTGTCCCACGGGACATCCTTGTCTCTAAATTGGAGAGACATGGATTCGATGGATGGACCACTCGGTGGATAAGGAATTGGCTGGATGGTCGCACTCAAAGAGTTGTGATCAACGGCTCAATGTCCAAGTGGAGAACAGTGACAAGTGGCGTTCCTCAGGGGTTGGTACTGGGACTGGCACTGTTCAACATCTTTGTTGGCAACATGGATAGCGGGATCGAGTGCACCCTCAGCAAGTTTGCCGATGACACCAAGCTGTGTGATGTGGTCGACACGCTGGAGGGAAGGGATGCCATCCAGAGGGACCTTGACAGGCTGGAGAGGTGGGCCCGTGTGAACCATGAAAAGTTCAACGAGGCCAAGTGCAAGGTCCTGCACGTGGGTTGGTGCAATCCCAAGCACAGCTATAGGCTGGGCGAAGAACGGATTGAAAGCAGCCCCGAGGAGAAGGACTTGGGGGTATTGATTGATGAGAAGCTCAACATGAGCCGGCAGTGTGCGCTTGCAGCCCAGAAAGCCAACCGTGTCCTGGGCTGCATCAAAAGAGGCGTGACCAGCAGGTCAAGGGAGGTGATCCTGCCCCTCTACTATGCTCTGGTGAGACCCCACCTGGAGTACTGCATCCAGCTCTGGGGGCCCCAGTACAGGAGAGACATGGAGCTGTTGGAGTGAGTCCAGAAGAGGCCACAAAGCTGATCAGAGGGCTGGAGCACCTCTCCTGTGAGGACAGGCTGAGAGAGTTGGGATTGTTCAGCCTGGAGAAAAGGCGGCTCCAGGGAGATCTAATTGTGGCTTACCAGTACCTGAAGGGGCCTACAGGAAAGCTGGTGAGGGACTGTTTATCAGGGAGTGTAGTGACGGGACAAGGGGTAATGGGTTCAAGCTGAAGGAGAGTCGATTTAGATTAGATGTTAGAAAGAAATTCTTTCCTGTTGGAGTGGTGAGGCCCTGGCACAGGTTGCCCAGAGAGGTTGTGGAGGCCCCATCCCTGTAAGTGTTCAAGGCCAGGTTGGATGAGGCTTTGGGCAACGTGGTCTAGTGGAGGGTGTCCCTGCCTGCAGCAGGGGGGTTGGAACTAGATGATCTTTAAGGTCCCTTCCAGCCCAAACCATTCTATGATTCAATGAAATCTCCTCTTCCACTCAACAGTTGCTGGAAACCTCATCCCCAACGCACACTGCAAAAGGGTTTCCCAAAAAGCCAAGCACTAAATATCCTTCAGATCTGCCTCAACCTCAGGAGAGACAGACTAAAACAAAGAAAAGGACAGACTACACCCAAAATGAATGAAAACAATCAGTTACCACTAAAGAAAAAAGGATCGGGAAGGGGCACCACAAAAAGCCACCTCTGCCATGACCTAAAAGAAAAAGCTTCATGATATCTCTGTCACATTAATTTCGTATGACATGAAACACACCTGCAAAAGTTTCTCTCCTTGTAGGGAAAGGAAAGATTAGAAACAGATCTCACAAGAACGAGCATACATATACACAAATCTGCATTAAATGCAAGATTTGCATTTGCATCAGCAGCTGGTTGCATTAAAACCAAAAATAAACAAAACATAACTGCCTGTTTAAATACAGAAATTAATTTTCACTGGGAATACCATTTTTTACTCCCAACCTGATTTAAAATGAGATTGCACTCTAAATCTTGTACTCAAGTTATAACACCCTACTTTATCTTCCAAATTACTGACACTGAACTTGGTCCTATGTCTATTTAGGAAAAATATTAATTAATTTTTAAAATTTCCTTTATTAGTATGTTACAAGAAAACAGCTTGTCAGCACAGCACCAGGCATTCACAGCTCTGGATTTCACTGTCACCTCAAAAAGCCAGCCGCCTGCTTCATTCCCTCCTCAGCAGGGTTTTACTAGAGGGTTGGAGTCAAGTCCTGGGATTATATTCAGTATTAAACATAAAGTATTTATAAATCTGTATTAAGTAAATTAAATGTTTAATACACATTTTAACAAAGGGTCATTTGTTATGGATTTTAATGCAGCAGTTAGACAAAACACTGACTTTAACACCTTCTACTGGTGTGCTTACTGCCATATATAATACACACTCTTCATGCCTGTAACCTATTTAATAACAGACATTAATTATTTATTAGCCCTCTATAAACAATTTATAAATGTACCCTTACTATAAAGCATGACTGGACTGGCCTTTACTTCCACAACAAAAGAGTCTGCAGTATTTTAACTGCTTCATTAAGAAATAAAACCTATTTATAAAGAACTTAGCAGCGATACACATTTTGTGATATAAAAATACAACCAAATAGCATAGCCTATCACTTCTCTCAGAATTCAGTAATATGCAGTGGACTTCCCAAAAATTTATATGAATTGGTTACAATGCCACTGCAAGCAAAATACCTCCATCATGCAACTATTGGATAAATTTAGTTTTTCACCTTGGGCACCTAACTACCCATTTTTTGTGAGCACAAGAGGTGTCATCCAGGCAGGCTGCCCTGGTACCCCATCACCAACAAACCGAAGGCAAATTTTAATACCAAATTCCTGGCAGCAGCTTGTCCATATGCTAAATTCTTCTGAAAATCCCACTCCCCAGCTCTGTGATCTGCATGTGCTATTTCAGGTAGGCAGCTAAGATGCCAGGTTGGTACCCATATGTTATTTATAAAACTCACATACATCTTCAATGCCCCAACACTGGACTATGACCAGCTTTTGTTTTCCTCCACGCTGTTCGAGATGTCTTTCCTGCTTCTCTGGGTAACTTGACGTTGACACAAATAATCTCCAGAGCCAGCAGCTCGGTGGCAGGGTGCTCCCATGCAGATAACGCTGGATGCTGAAAAGCCTGCACGACTACCCTCCTATTTCTCCACTCACATACATGTTGGAGAGTCTTAGAAGTATTTTAACGAGATTATCTCAGCTGAGGCTCCCTAGGATCTCTTGCTTGCTCAACAGGGAATGAAAATTTTAAGGAAACTGTGTATTTCGCCACTCTAGGTTTTAAACATAGACTTTGGAAATAGTACTGTATGTTAACTGAGTGTCAATCTTCACTTTCAGGAGTAGCTGACATTCTATATATTCTTAGTATTAAAATCAGTTATTAGTTTTAGTATGTATAAGGCATTCTGTGACGCCTCCTGGCACTGGACTGGCTTCTTTTACTACAAATGTTACTCTTCTCACATGAGAACCGCATTAAATTTTAAGCAAATACAGCATAGCAAAATGCAAGAAAAGTTTATTAATGGCAAGACACAAGGAAAAACACTTTCCTAAGTTTTCAAGTCCACTGTTTGCACCTCCCATCCCCGGCATCTTTCTCCAACACAGCAAGTGAGTAATCAACCACAGCTTTGTAACAGTGCTTTAACTTATGGCATTTTTTTAATTAAACTCAGAATTTTCCTTACAGAAGACATCGTTTCTGAACAGCACTAGAAGATCTACTATGACCTAAGCAAATTGGTATAACATCAAACCAAAGTATCAGTGGTGCTACACATATCACTTGTGTTGCCCATCTTTGAAAGCATGTTCTGTTAGAGAACAACCACCAACTGTGAGTAAGACCACATGCAAGAAAAACCCCAACCCAGCTATCAAGATGAATGCGGCATGGCTTCTTAACTCCTTGTTCCCAACCGTCCGGATTCATTCAGGAAAAAGATATTGCACCAGGGGAAAATAAATACAAAAACAAAGGCTCACAATGTAAAATTAATTCACAAGCAGCTCAAAATTACTCACCTATTTTAAGTCAATTAGAAAATATTAATCACAGTCAAGGCTGGTCTTTGTACATGTGAAAAATGCCTGTTTTAAATAATAAAATGTCCTTTTCAAACCTAAATTATACCTTCTGTGTGCCATCTCACTTAACACAGAAGCACAAACAGAAAAAAACAAGTTCTTGCTCATGTGAAGTTATGGCAAAGTTGACAAAGGAACAACTACATAACTTGACTAAAGGAGAAAATAAGTCTAAACTTCATAAATTAAGAGAGACTAATAATTGCTTTGTAAGATATGCAAGGAAAAAGGAAAAAAGAGCAAACATGGGAGACAATACCCATGTACATTCAAGCAAAAGAAAACATAAGAAAAGCACAGATACTGAAAAATAACCACAGGATGACACACAACAATACGCAGCATTTAAGATCCTTGGGCCAAGACAGCATAACCTGGCAGGACGGAGGTAGCGGGTGGGAGATCAAAGAGCAGATACAGTGTTTACTGCAGCAGGGAAGAACATGGCACTAACATCATGACAATGCTGGGGTGCAAGGAACTTCAATGTCCTCTACCGACAACATCTTCTGGTCTCATCCTCTGGTCTCCTTCAACCGAGGTGAGTTAAGTGCTAACACAGCAGATGTAGGTATGCAGAGCACACTCGTATATTTATAGATGACCATACCTGTACAGGTGATGTAGTCTTCCTATTGCTTGGTCAACAAGCCAATTCCAGGTGGAATTTGGAGTCAGTAAAAAGGTCTTTAGCACCCTTCAGGGTGATGAACAAAACGTTCCAGCACTCATTTATGCAGCTACCCAGTCCTTTGACGATCAGTCCCTGGAGTTAAGCAGCACTGACTACCTTTGAAGATGTCCTTAAACTATAAAACAACAATCCTATGTGGGGGAAAAGATACACATATGGGAATAACTGAACAAGCAAACCTGAGATAAAGATCTGTCAAGTTCAATGTGAAACTCAAGACAACCCCAGCAAGATCAGCATAGTTTAAAGCTCCTCATTATTTTGTACTTTGTTCTCACACAGCTTCTGACCTAAATAATGTCCTTGCTTTTTAGAAGATGGCTACTCAACGGTCACTCATTGCTTGCTCTCTCCAGGAGAGCTCAAGCCTTGCTGTGATAATTACAGTAAGAGGTAAAGGCACTGCAACCTAAAACTCAGGGACTCAGCTGTCATGCACCCCAAAGAAAATGACAGAGGCCCAAGACCTAAAATAGTATGCCCTTGAAAACAGTGTAAGGGGGACAAGAAGCCTGTAATTGTATCACTCAAGAAACTGCAACAGATGGAGAGATGCACTTAGAAACATGCTAATCTCTACAATGTTTTCTGTCAGACTATGCAGTCTCTCTTCATCCCTAGAAATGTGGAAATGGGGGGAAAAAAGGAGTAGTTGGAGATATGCAAGTCTTGCTAGGATGAAAGTAAAAGAAGTCTGTGGCCCCATGGAGCCTACCTTTATAAAACATTTCTAATTGGAATCCTGCATTTTTCCTAACTCTCCCTGCAGATGCAATAGCCACAGAACAGAAAGATAATTCTTGACAAAAGATTTTTTACCAAAGTAGCTTGTTACTGGCATCAGCCATTAGACTGTATTTAAGCCCCATGGGAGTATTGGGATTTGATGGTGAGCAAACTCTGACTGGGCCTTTCACTTTCTACTTCTGAGCATTTACCTTCTACTAGGCCTTTTACCAAGACCTTTTTACAATCACAAAAAACGTTTTTACCAACCAGATCTGTTATGGCCAACAAAGGAAAAAAAGGGTCTCCTCACAAAGCCCGTACCACATGACCCCCATCTCCATGCACAGAGAGTAAAGACCCTGATGGTGCACAGAAAGATAATCCTGGTTGTTATCACCACCATCACACATTTCTTGTGTTGTAGTTTTGACAGAGGGGTACAATTTGTTCCACACTAGCTAAGTGGTGTATAGTACAGCCCAGCTGCTCACCCAGAGGTATGAGGGACCACTTTAGCTCCATGGAAAGCAGATCCTTAAAGACGAGCGATTCCTATCCTTATCCCCGAAGATCAGTCCCAGGACAGCACCCTGCCTGTGGCTTGGGCGGGGGCTGCTCGCAGTAAAACTCGTAGCATCAGCCAGTTCACTTCCAGACTGCACCCCCCAAACACAGGTGGTCATGCTCAACTTGTGTCCTGATGTCCTGCACAAGCTCAAGGTATTGAGACCACGTTACCCCAAGAGAGAAGGGGAACTCACAGGCCAGCCCCCCACCCCATCTCCCTTCCAGACCTGCCAGGGACATCGGGGACAAGCCGCTTGGCGAGTGCTCGGTGTAGGGTCCCTTTTTTTGCAGAAAGGGGACTTCTGTGTTTTGCATTCAGACAAAGCACACACAAGACCTTCTGGTATTTTTGCTATATTTTGCTCTCCTTTTTATCATGTATGCAGTCCTGTGCCGAGTGCTACAGAAGCCAGAGGACCTGCTCCTCATACCCTTTCTCCTCCACCGCTGCAGGTGGCTTGGTGTTTGTAGCCTGGCAGCCCTGGGGTGTTTGCTCATGCCCCGTTTACTGCTTTTAGACAAGCTGGACTTTTTGTTATGACTACTTGAGAATGCTGTTTTGGTCAGCACAACGGCTGCAAGTATTCCTCAGGAAACCAAACCTTATACTTAATTTGTTTAATTTTCAACACAACACTTAAAAATCTAAGTATGCAAAAAACCCACTGTCATTTCATTGGGAGGACACTGCCATGTTCATTTCATTGGGAGGACCACTTAGTAAAATAGAGAAAACTGTTTTTTCAGTGCCTCTCTCTATTTTGATAATCTTACCTATTGACTTTAAGAAAAATAAGCCATTCCTTGCTTGTGAAAATCTCATATCAAATTCAAAAGGCAAGCAACATTTGCTACTCTGAATTTGATCACACCCCTACAGTGACAATTTCACTGAACCATTGAAATATTATTTTCATTTTTTCTGGAAGCGAAATACAAGCAGTAACAATTATTTCTTTTTTCATTCATCCTTAGACAAAATTACTGGAATAATTATAATGGAATGCAAGAGTAAAGGTTATCTAGAGGCTGAAATTTCTCATCATTCACCTCAGACCAGAATGATCTTTCCTGTTGTTTGGAAACTTTTAAGGTTGGGGTTTTTTCACTCAAAAGTCTATAAAAGAACTTTCTTTAAAGCAATAGAAAAAATAAGATAATACATTACCACTGATTTCGTGTCAAGTCTTCCCCCCAAAAATGTTGAAAAAGCATTTGTGTGATTTTTGTTTCAGAAAGTTACTAAACTCTGTTAGAGACTTGATATATCTGCATTGTTCAAGTTTGCTGTGTTTCATACATGATGCATCAAATGCCTAGATGACCTGTAAAACTTCTGTGGATTTGAACATAACATGGATGACATGCTGAAGTGATACCACCATCCTCAAATCAAGCTAACACAAAATACATTTAAAAAAACCAACAAAAACCCAAACAAACCACAAACCCAACCAAGCCAAAAAATCCTATCATTGAACTCTCAAATTAGTGTCTGTGATCTCAAGCTTACGCATTCAGTACGCTACCCTAAACAGAGAACAGGTTCCCCTAATGCTTCTACTCCAAGTATTTGTGTGTTAATTCCCAAAACAACTTATCAGAGCCAACCGCCAGCTCTTTAGGCTGTCACTTTCTCTTTCACGAGCATTCTGTCACATTTGGAGGTAAAAGGGAAGATTAGCCCCCCACCGTGCTTTTTACACTTCGTTCAAGGTGAACAATGCACCAAAACTTTTCTAGGTGCAAACTTCACAACATCAGGACTAAATTTCAAGGCCAGGAAACTGGAACTTAAGATTAACAGGAGCCCCTTGGTAACGACTGGTTTTACAAAGCACTCCACTGCCCCCAACTTCAGTTCAGCTTGACCTACCTGGTACCAGGATGGGTGATTATCTCCCATTTACTCTACATGGGCTAAAAGGTTAGGCTGATGCTTGCATGTGACTGTGCACTTTACATAAATACATACACACAGAGGCAAAACTTAATCTATCTATTTAAAAAATCTGCTGTTTTTCCAGTGGCCAAGTTGCTATAGAACTCTGTTGTGTTGTGCAAGAAAGCACAGCTTCATTCCTGCTCTAGTTATTTCACTCCCCAGGGTTGCCATGAATACAACAAATGAAACCACATGAACGGTGATCTTGTCAGATCTCATAAGCAAAGCAAGAGCTGGCCTGGTCATTATTAGAATAAGAGATTTCAAATATAACCTTGAAACAAGAGTATGAAACTTTTTGTACACTGAGTTGAAGTCACTCAGTGCAGCTTCTCTGTAAGACCTTCCTTTCTTCCAAGTATTTCACTGTATTGCTTTTCATGTACAAGGACCAATGGAAAAATTAGTTGTACAAATGGCAAAAATTTTGAGTCAGCTGCTCAGTTTATTTAGGGTCCCTGCAATGCACACGGCAGTTTAAAAGAAGTTGCACAGGAAATTCAGTCAGCAAAATTAAAAAGGAAAAAAAAAACCCCTTATTAGAACTGGATTTGCAAAGAAAAAAAAAGTCAAGAAATTCCCAACCAGGAAGCTAACAGTGTAATTATACTAGCCTGTTACAAAAGAATTAAAAGTAATGAAATTTTGACTGTTCTTACTAAGTGTTAAGAAGCTTAAGATAAGTATTTAGTTCATCTGGCATTCCCACTGAGAAGCCCCAACATAGACCAGACAACATACTTGAGATGGTAGTGTTGCTCCAAAGCTTCTCAGCTGCATCAGTCACCTTGAAGCACAGAGACCAATGGCGCAAAACAGTAGCAGCTTACCTAAAATTACATTTTGAAAGGTGCATAGAGACTCTCCATTCAAAAAGGCACAAAAAGCAGTTCATATCTGGGGGTACAACATGGAACCTCTGTGTTTAAAAGGCCCCACAACCTACAGCTTGAGAATGGCAAATTTCAAGAAAGGTTACACTTATCAAGCATAAAAAATCTTCACAGTGCTTAGTAAGTATAGACACAAACATTTTTCTAAGTGCTTTGGGGAAAAAAAAAAATCAACTGGTGCATATGTATTGATTTGGATCCTCAGAGATTTATGTCTGAGTAGGGAGTGGTGATTGCCCAACCTCAAGGAGGAGCAGAGGAGTTAGGATTAAACAAATACCAAAAAAAAAAAAAAAAATCCCCCAAACCACACTACTATTTTAGGTGCCAGATTTAAGGCTTCAGCTTTGCACATGACTACTGGAAGGTTCAAGGCCCCTACAGGAATAGTTGGGTGGTGAAGAGCTGCTGTAGACTTGCCAATACATACTTGTATCCAGCTGGTCCCAATTAATAGGATATATCCTGGTGGTTGTTGGCAGCCTTCAAGCGGCTCTAACATGCCACAGACCAGACTGGCAACCAGAGGACTCAAGACAAAGACTCTGAATAGATGGCACAAAGTCATCTCCTCACTCTGCAGAATTGCATCAGATAGGTGAAGTGGATAAGGAGTAGAGCCGTGTAATATATTGCCATACATAAACAAACATCTTGGAGGGGATAATGAGAAAAAGGTAGAATGGACAATTTATACCCAACAGCAAATGCTGTTTAATTCTTATTTTAAACTGAGCGTGATTTCCGCCATCTGCCCCTCTCAGCCTCACCTCCTCAGACCTACAGAGACATGTCTGGAGTATTCGCTGGAAACACTACATTTCATGTTCTCAAAGAAATTTGGATGAATCACTTGCCTAAAGAAGGTTTTAGTCCAGTGACCTAAACAGAATTACTATTCAGACAGACTATTGTTTTCAATATGCAGAAACAGCTCTGCTGAAGCAACAAGACAGCTTTTCATCTTTAGTCTGAAACTTTGTCAGGAAAAGGGAGAAGAACTAATGATAGTAGGATCTGTGATATTATGGTTAAATAGCTTAAAGTGATTGTTAAAGGCAAAAGGTCAATATGAAGTATTTTTAATATTTTTTTCAAAGTAACATTTGTGTAAATTTCATGGAAGGGTAAGAAACTTGAAAATGCTATGTGTACAAGATATGCCAGCAAGTTCAAAATTTGGAATATTAAAGAACTTCATCAGATCATAAGCCAGGCAATCAAGAACACAGTAACATTAGTAATAAGACAGAGGATTCTGCTGCTTAAAAGATACTTGAAAAAAAAAGAGGAACAAAGAGAATTTTGGAGAATTTATACCTCATACCGCAAGTTCCCATTTTAGGATTCTCTGCTCTTTTTCATTTATTTACTTCTGGGTGTTTTTAAGCAGAATATCAATTACATACATTTTTTTTATACTCTTAAAGAGGAATATTCAGCAAGAAAATAGCTAGAGCAGCAGTCAGAGAATGGAGTAATGAAGCTGATTGAAATACTTCAGACCACAACTCAAACTTCCCCCCAATTCTGAAGTGTTCAGATTCCTGGGAATAAGTGCAGGCAATTTGGCAAGCATGCTCATGAATATATCAACTGACAAGAACCATTTCCCCCCACACATAGTTAATATATATCGGAGGAAAACACGTAAAGAGGCTCCAAAAGCTAAATATCTCAGGCTAAAAATATCAAGAACTCCCTCAGCTGGAAGTTGTTAGCAGAGCTCTGATAAAAATAAGGAACCAGGACAGCATAAATTCTTTCCCTTCCCTGCAGAAAATAAACTACATTTGGGAGGAAAGTATTCAAAACATAATAAAAGAGGTGACTCACCCCTGTCAACATAGAGTACACACTGGGAGGAGGGTGGGGCGGGAGAATGGGGGATACAAACCCAACCGCATCCGCAACCACAACCATGAAGTCTTGGTGGGAGGAGAACAGCCGCTCCCCGCACCCTGCACCACTGAAACACAGAGTCCCTGCCCCCCCGCGTCAATCTGAAATGGTTACCGCAGCAGTTTTGCAATATACACTGTACTCCTCCCCTGAAGGATGACCTGTGGTACTCAAAGGTCTTCAGAGAAAGGCAAATGACCAAACCAAGTAAATGGTTGCTCCTGGAATCTTCTGCCCAGGTTAACTCTTCCCCTCAGGTGGGATGCTCCTCTAGAAGGCTGCTAGCACTTGGCAGGAACTGAAAAGCTATAGATATTTTAAATTGACCTCTTGGCCAACAAGGTTTCCAGACCCAGGCTGTATTCTGTATTTCTTATTTATTTTTCAAACTTAAGGTGACATAGTCAAATGAGCAAACCGCAAACTAGATGAGCCAGCTTTGTTTTGGTTTGCAGGTAGACACGTGCACATCATTCAGCTGTTTCATTACTCTGAGGAGGCAGGGTATTAAAAAGCAAGTAGAATCCACCTATATTTAACAGCCTTCCACACTCAGAAGAGTAAAGAAGAAACACAGCAACCATGATGTTTTAGGACAACTAAAGCAGCAAATAATCTACAACAGTATCACATTACTTCATTTTGGATGGAAAATTATTAAAACATTGGAGGAACCGCATAAAAGCTCATCACACTATTACCACTCCATAATCACATAACTGAAACTTGTGCATCACGTTGGGTCATACTACACTAGAGACACTCAAAAGGGTATGGATTTTTTAGAACCATCTCAAGTACCTCCTTCCATGCAGCATCCGACAGAAGCGTAGGATGCTTCTGTACACTTAATTTCTCCCCTTACTTGGAAAAACAGAAATTCAGAAAAGAAAGAGAATACCAGTACAGTCTGCTGACCTCCAGCAGACACAGTAGTTGAACATCACTTATATGAATGCCCAAGACAGAGCTGAAATTTACTTAAGTTTACAAACTGTGTGTCACTAAAAAAAGATAAAAGATAATTCTGCCACTAGGAAATACTCATAGCCCAGACACTTCAGGCAGTGACATTCTTGGACTCTAAATTACAAACACAGAATATTAAGAGGCAGAGCATCTGTGGGCTGGAAAATGAGAGTTTACTGAATTTGAAACTTTGAATGTAAAGAAAAAAGAACATTGACCGCTATGTAAGGTCACCTCAATATCTTCACTGAAGGAATGTCACAGTGTAACTCATGGATTAAATCAAGTCACTGAACATTACAATCTTTTCTACCAATTTAAAAATCTAACTAATTTCTTACTTTTACATGTTGGATGAAAAAACCACACAGAGAGATGCTGGGAAGCTTCCCATGCTAAACTTTGGGTTGAAGGAAGAGGAGATGGGAAGCCTTGTCCAAGGAGCACCTCTGAGTACGCAGGCACATTACAAATTAGCATAGAATACACAGCGTTTTCATCTTATGGTCCTTACAGCTGTAAGGCTGTGGAGCAAACAGGGTTCAAACACAACCTTGATACTTAAGACAGTTTATATACTATTTCAAAAAGTGGAACATCTAGCCTGTCCTCTTCAAATGTTTGTTTAGCTAAAATATCTGCTGGTCGCTTAAGAGCACAAGTCCCACTCCATTCACCTTACCCAGTCCTCTCCATCCAGTGCATTAACCTCATCTTGCCTGCAACATGACTTCGCTACCCATTTGACATACTTCCACCATGCTCAGTACACTACACCATATAACATGTCTTTCACGAACAACCGTAGTAAAGTTAACTGTCAACAGGCAAACACATAATTTTTTGCAATGCACATGCTAAGGAATGAGCTAGGAGAGAAAACATGTACTTCATGCACCATGTACTTCATCCTGTTTTTCATGTTGCTTTCAGGATTTCCCCAAACCGGTGAATCTGTGAGGTTCTCTCACCAACAGAAGGTGCTGCTCCGGACTCCAGCCATGGTACACTGTGAGGCCAAATCTGTAAGTACTATCATTCAGTAGAACAAATCAATAGAGCCAGGGGGGAGGGGAAAAAAAAGAAAAAAGAAAAGGAACAAGAAAGGCAAACAAAACAGGATAAACCTTGGGGTAACAAAACCTTCAGGTCACCTGGACTGTCAAAAGGGAAGAAAAAAACTATCTTTTTTGGATAAGCTTGTGTCCATTGCCAGGGGCTATCCAGGGAGACACACTGATGGAAGCTTTTTGGAGGAATCTGAAGCTTGTTTTACCAGATAAGCATCAGAGGAGTTGTACATTCCTAGGCAGAAAAAAAATTACATCCATAGTCAGCTTTTTTTGCTTTCAGATGCTTTCAAATTGCTCTAAACAAATACTTTGCTTTAAGACGTTTGGCGGTTGGGTAGTCCTGTCCTTGCCCCAAAGAGAAGTGTATTGGTTTCGCATGGCAAGGTTTTGGTAGCGGGGGGACTACTGGGGTGGTTTCTGTGAGAAGCTGCTAGAAGCTTCCCCCATGTCCAAAAGAGCCAATGCCAGCCGGCTCCAAGAGGGACCCACCGCTGGCCAAGGCCGAGCTCATCAGTGATGGTGGTAGTGCCTCTGGGGCAACAGAGATAAGAAGAGGGGAAAAAAAACAACCTAGCAGCAGCTTTTACAGCCAGAGAGGAGTGAGAAGATGTGAGAGGAACAACTCTGCAGACACCAAGGCCAGTGCAGAAGGAGGGGGAGGAGATGCTCCAGGCGCCAGAGCAGAGATTCCCCTGTAGCCCCTGGAGAAGACCATGGTGAGGCAGGCTGTCCTCCTGCAGCCCAAGGAGGTCCATGGTGGAGCAGAGATTCCACCTGCAGCCCATGGAGGACCCCCGGCCGGAGCAGGTGGAGACACCTGAAGGAGGCTGTGACCCCGTGGGAAGCCCATGCTGGAGCAGGCTCCTGGCAGGACCTGTGGCCCCGTGGAGAGAGGAGCCCACGGCGGCGCACGTTTGCTGGCAGGACTTGTGACCCCATGGGGGACCCACGCTGGAGCAGTCTGTTCCTGAAGGACTGCACCCCGTGGGAGGGACCCACGCTGGAGCAGTTGGTGAAGAACTGCAGCCCGTGGGAAGGACTCCCGCTGCAGAAGGTGGTGGAGGACTGTCTCCCGTGGGAGGGCCCCCAGGCTGGAGCAGGGGCCGAGTGTGAGGAGTCCTCCCCGTGAGGAGGAAGGAGCGGCAGAGACAGCGTGTGAGGAACTGACCCCAACCCCCATTCCCTGTCCCCCTGTGCTGCTGTGGGGGAGGAGGGAGAGAAATGGGGAGTGAAGTTGGGCCGGGCAGGAGGGAGGGCTGGGGGGACGGGGTTTAAGCTTTGGCTGTACTTCTCATCGCTCTGCTCTGCTTGGTAATAAATGAGGTGAATTTTTTCTAAGTGGAGTCTGTTTCTCCCGTGACGGTAACTGGTGAGTGATCTCTCCCTGACCTTATCTCGACCCACCAGCCTCTCATGATATTTTCTCTCCCCTGCCCAGCTGAGGAGGGCAGTGACAGAGCAGCTTTGGGGGCACCCGGCCTCCAGCCTGGTTCAGCCCACCAGAAGTAAATCACAGATGCTGAATGTAAAGACAGCCTTGGTAGTCACAGTTACTACACAACAGACCATAGGCAGGTCGTAGGTAGGAAACAGTAAATTTCATGGTTCCATACCAAGAGACATGACAAGGGTATGAGGGTGACACTGAATAAACTTGGAAATGGATCAAGAGTGCAATTAATCCATTAACACTGAAAACGCCTCTTCTAATTTTATCCCATATTTGAATCAAAATGGTTTTGTTTAGTTGTTTTTTCTAATCAACCTGTTTCTGTGATTCAGTACATGCAGGTGATGTCCAGTTGCCAGTTCTAAGGACAAAGAAGATATCAGCACTGCCTTCCAAGCTTGAATGCATACATACATCTATGCATACACACACACACAAACACATGCAATAGAATATGGAAAATAAGTACATTCAATTTCAGACTGGCAGACTGGTCATCGTTCTTCAGTTATGTCAATTTAAATATGCTATTGTACTGGAAAAACAGAAATTCCAAGAAAGTTGTGGCCATGCTGAAAAGAAACTGTCACACAACTGGCTTTAAGTTTAGCTGAAATCCATAACTGAATCACAAAGCCAAAAAAACCCAAAAACATTTCCAATTTGATGCAGCAGAATACACAACACCTACTTTGCCAAATTATACCATTGGTCTCTTTAATCTAGTTTCTCGTTTCCCTTTTCAGCCCTACTGGAATGCTTCAAAATAAGGTGCTAGAAAGCCTGAGGCATATATGACATTGTCATAGGTTCAGTTTCCCTTCATTTTCCTTTATTAGTTTTCCATTTATATCCTGAATTAGTGAGAATTTCCAATGTTTGTGCCGAACAGAAGAGCGTGCTCACTTAAATACACAACCCTTCGTAGAAGCAAAACTCTTTAACAAAATACTGTATCGAAGAGCCTCTCTAATTATGTTTTGTCTATTGAATGTATATAGTGTGCAAAGAAAAATTAAACAGAAACTAATACCAAAACACTTTCATAAGCTCTATGTGTTTCCTCTCGGCTGCATTTTATCATCTCTAGTCTTGCCTTAGCAAAAAGTCCCTTTTCTTTTGCTTTGCCTACACTTACCTTTTAACAAACAGTCCTGAATTGTTTCAAAGCTTGTGACCATGCCAGAGGACATCCAGCTACAGGACGTAAGCATTTCGCACTTTAGTCATGAAAATGAAGATTGCTACACGTGTCCTTCCTTAACTAGCGGGTAACCATGAACTGACACTATGTGTGCAAAACTGGCTGCTCCAAAAAAGTAGGAAACAAAGATGTTTAAAGCTTTGGGTGATGTCTTGAGTGTTTTACCAGTTCAGGCTACTACGGATCAAGAAGGTATTAAAGAGGGAGAAACAAGACTAACAACTGTTGTATCGCTGTCAGTCTTCCTATAGTCCCTGATACAGCCTGAAGCTTTTGGCTGATGCTCCTTGTCAAAAAGTGTTGGTGTGAGAACCTGGAATACAGAACAGGTACACCCACAACCTGTTGTAGGCATGGCTGTACATTTTCAAATGCATTTGTTTGGCTCACGGTCTAAATATTAAAAATCACAGAGTCCTTTTTCAACTTTCTGAAGTATTTTGTAAGAGCTTTAATAGATAGCAGTATGAGTGAAACACTGCTCAATTCGGTCATATCATTTTACAGGGGAAAAATAGTTATGGTTTTATGACAAGAAAACCTCCTCCTGTCTATTATGTTTTGGGGTTTCTTCCCCCCCCTTTCCAAATCAGTAATCCCACATGGAATTGGAGACTGACACCAGGCAACTCCAAACTTTTTTTTTTTCCTCTAGTTTTGAATAATTAACTGCAGACTTACAGGGCTGTTTGGGGAATATTTGGAAAGCTTTGTAAGTCACTTTCTCAATTACTAGAATTAATACAAATACACCTGCATCCAGTATTCCACTCTGATTTTGGTTTTAATCATCTATTTAAGATGTTCTGTGAAATAATTCAAAATAATTTTTTCATTCACTCTTCATAGGTTCCTAAACTACAGCTGGACAAATTATTTAAGTCTTGCATCTTCAAAGAATGCAGCTTTCTTTGTGTTTTGCTGCCTTGTAGTCCCTCATTTTATTTCTAAAAAGATTTTAAAATATGTATCAGAATGTTTGCAGTTACACAGGTCTACAGATACTGGTCTCATAAGAGTAAACATCTCTTTTATAAAGAATTAGATAGACAGATAGTAAAATTCAAAGTGACACTGAATTTGAGGAGCTGCAGCAGAAGTCAGAAACACCAATGTGTTGTACCTTTCAGCTCTGCTTGTCAAGCATATTATCATTACTAGAGGCATATTTTCATATTTCTCACACTGCTCTTCATCTTCTGATCAGAAGTTCTCCTTTATCTTTTCTAGCTTTGTATTTTTTTACATACTGTGCTATGTGCAAGCTCTAGGTGTTTATTTGTTGATCGTGTACTTTTCCTATTCCAAACCAGAAAAATCAACATTCCTTTATATTATTTTACAACATGCATATAAACACACAGGAAAAACAAACAATTCCTCAGGACAGGATATGTGCCTTTAAGTTTTTAAAACATCCTCTCCATGTATAATACTCTATAAATATTTTATTAACACTGGCATCATCACAGAAGTCTCTTTAACTTGCAGAAGAGAGAGCATCCCCCACCTGCACAGTGGCAGGAGGCACCAGCAGTTCTGCTGCCCATCACTGAAGTCAACTGGCTGCTGGAACAAGCCACCTAGCAGCAGTTTACCAAAGTTTAGGAAGCACTTACAGATGATGCAATAAATTCAGACAACTTTTCACTATATTACTCAAAGGCCTTTGACTTGCAATTCACATTTCAAGGCAGATTAAACAACATACAGGGTATAGGAAGGTTTTAATAATAAACAATTAAAGGAGCTGAACAGTTCAAGAGACTGTCAATGGGAGTCCTAACCTTCACTTGTAGAGCAGTTTCAGATTCAGCAGGGGAGCTTGATTATTCCTGATACACCTGATGAAATTTCATTAACTCATCCACACTCCCAACCATACAAATAGCGACTACTGACTCACCACCACCACCTCAATTCAAAGGATGAGCTAAACAGGAGTAGTCAGAGCCATCCAAGACTGGACCCCATTCTTTGAGGGTTAGTTGGGAGAGAAGAACAGTAAATAACACTTCAGCATGGAGAAAGCAAAGGGGAATTGGTTTATCAAATCTTGCTGTTGCAATTACAAGGATCCGATAGAGCACCACAGCTTCCATAGTAGGAGTGTTGGGTGGCATCCTTACTTCCAGCCTCATAAATCACAGAATATTTACAACACAATCATACAGCCTGTCAGCTACATGATCCATTTTGTCCTGTGACCGTCAAGAACAACATATTTATGAAGGAATTATAGTTCCATTTCTGCACTCAAGTATTTTCTTCAGAAAGCACTGCTCTTCCTAGGGAAAGGCCAACATGACAACACAAGCTACCTCAGGTTGTCACTGATTTTGCTGTAATGTTTTTAACCTATATAAAACAGTTTCCAACACTAATGCTGCCACTTTTCTATAAGCATTAAGTTGATTATCAGAGAAAACATAGATAGTATTTTACTTTCCTCTTAGTACCTGGAAAAATACTTAATCCCAATAGTGGAACATTACTATTAACTTTCCAAACCCATTAGAAGAATTTAAAAATGCATCTGCTAGTAACAAGACATTTTCAATATCAGTATGAAAAATATACAGCATGTACAACCATGGGATTTACATATACTGATAACTTATTACCACTGATAACTTATTACCTCTGTATTTTCAAAACAGTTGCTTCTTTCTAAAAAACTTTAGGGGTTTGCTTTTGTTTTAAGGTGAAATCTCTCCCAAAAGTCAGAGGCATTGCAAATAGAATGAAAGTTAATATAAATCATGGGGCACTGTGTAATCAATACCTTCTTACATTTATTTCTTCTTCATGACTGAAATTCCCTCTTTAAAACACAGTCTTTTATCTAGGAATGGGAGATAGGAAAGAAATAAAATAGCCAAGTTTAAGTAGCAAACCAGCACTTTTACTGGCAATTTAGGCTTGATCGATCCCATCAAGAGTCGAGGTTAACATCAAGGACTGTACTTCAACTAAACCCATACAAACTTAGCAACAAGTTTTGGTCCCATCATGGTCAGCTCCCAGTTAAATGAATCTACCTGAGCAACTTAATTTCACACCACAACACAAGCACAAAGGCAGACTGTAAAGTCTAACAAGGACAGGATCAAGCAGCCTGTGAATTCAATGCTAGGAGACACTGAGGAGCTAGACAACCCTCATGATCCACAACCACAGCTGACAAACCATACCTGCCATCAGAAGTGTGATTTCTGACACCCAGATTTTTACAAATTGGTAATTTCCTAATTGATATTTGCACAGGAAACAAAGTGGGGAAAAAAGCGTGCTCTCAATACACTTAAAAGAAGCAAATCCAACCAGTCACTGTTCTTTCACAGCTGGGTCCAGCTTAAAACTAAAACCCAAAAACTCCAATACACTTGCCTGAAGAAAGACTGCAAGCACTTTGAAAAGCATACAGAAAATTAATGGGCAACATACATTATATTAATTTACATTATGGCTCTTTTATTGCTAATGAAGCTCGTTTTCCTAAAAACAAGATCTGGATGTCAAAGCTGAATGTAAGTTGGAGTTTGGAGGAGCCAAAGGCTCATACATGAAGAGTGTCAGGTCGCTCCAGGCACAGAAAATGGGAGGTACAAAGGGAAGAGGAAGGGCTTCAGGGGGTCAGTTGTAAGTAGGCACTTAGAGAGTACCATAGTGAGATGTTGTTTGTCAAGTTAGTATACAATAGCCTACATGTCAGGCCATTTTCTGAGAAAAACAAAACCAAAAAAGAGGATCTGAACTTACTTAGCTCTTCAGGTTAAACTCAAACTCACACCACAGTGTAAGGTGAAGCTCTGCCACTGCACAGAAAGATACAGGTGAGCAGAAATGAGCTGTCCAACTGTCCAAGCACTCATATGATGAGCAGGAGTCAACATTTTGGCCTGTTTACACATATTACATTAGTCTGGTATTGGAGAAAACAAAACAAAAAAACCCAAGAAACAAAAAAATCTTAGCATGACATAGCATGTATAAAATATATATTTAAAAAAAAAACCCACAAAAAGGAGATTTCATGCAAACATCTGCTTGACTATTAAGAAACATACAGAAAACAATTCCAGAAACAAATTTATGAACACCTTCGGAATACAAAGACAAGAAAAAGCCAACATTATCTGTCAAGAAAAAGAAGCTGTCAGCTCAGTTTGGTTTACTTGGAAGGGAGAGTGCACAGTGGGTAAGGAGGAACACATGGATGGCTAGCTACCGATATGAGAGTTTTGACTCAGCCTATCACATGACATCTACATAAGCAAACAGTCTTCATGAAGTGAAAAAATGGTGTAGTCACATGAAAAAAACAATCAAGAGTCATTATCAGTATGCCCCTACAAATGACAGAACGTTTCAAGAAAGCTCTTGCTACCCTACGCCAATTCCATTAAAAGACTTTCATTCATGAGTTTTCTGTAGAAATACAAAAGTGTACGTGATAAGTTGAGAAAGATTACAAACTCTTTTGGAGACATGAACAACGTAAGTAAAGTTAGTAAGAGAAAATTCAATACAGGCAAATGTAGAGTACTCAGGAGTAAGAAATCAAATACACAAATATGAAATGGGGAATAATTGGCTAGGCAGCAGTATTGTAAAAAGAACCTGGAGGGCATGTGGACTGCAAAAGGATTTTAAAAAAAAACCAAACCCACAACAATATCCAATAAAAAACAGGCAAGTGTTCTAGGGAGTATTAGCAGCAATCTTTTATATGCAAAACCCAAGTAGTATATATTACCTCAAAAGAGAGGTAATTATTTCATTCTACTCAGTTGTATGCTCTGATCAAGACATGCTACTAACAATATGGAGAAAAAAACAAAGAGTCCAGAGGCAAGGATCACAGAAGGTTTGAAGGGGAAAAAATGACTCACCACAAAAATTTTCAGTTCATTTTTATATTTATTTTTTATATTTAATGCAGCAGGAAAGAAAAAAACCTGGAACAGTATGGTCTTGACTATTGCCACCTTTCAGCTTCTTAGAAAAGAACATTTTATGTTATTACCTGTTACCTTCCTGAGAGTGGAAGAGAAAAATATCCTAAAACCTTCTGAATGAACACGTTGCTATCTGAGGAAGATCTTCTTCTAGTAGTTGAAACAATACTGACCACTACCTAAACAATCTGGACTTAGGGGTCTGTGGCTCAGCTGATCAGACACCAGAAAAGAAAATTCAGCTTCAATTCAACCCAGACTGGCACTCCTTCCTGGCCTGTTTGTACACCAACGAAGCAGAAACCGAGTGGCCCTAATCCCAAGCAACACTGCTGGGAAGCCTTGAAGTTGTGGGTCAATCCCAAGCAACACTGCTGGGAAGCCTTGAAGTTGTGGGTCGTAGCTACTGAATAGTCATGGAGAAAAACCATCATCTAGCTGCGTTCTTGCTGATGCCCAAAGAAGCTTTTGCAGAAAACTCTTAGAAGCAGTGGTTTTGAGCAGCTGCCAATTACCTGCAGCGGCAGAGTACTACACTGTGCTGTGCAGGACCGTGCCCTTTCCTACACTCTGAGGGTTCATGGAACAGCCTCTCTGAAGTCAGAGGGTTCATGGAGCAGTCTCTCCAAAGTGAGAAGGGTCTCTCTGAAGTGGCTCTACCGAAGTACAATGCCACCCTGAATTATACAATCCTGTATTTGCAGTCTCCCACCCTAAGGAAAGCAGGCTTGCGAGGTCATGCTGTAAGTACACAACTGGATAACTTTTGAGTTCATTTTCCAATTTCAAGTGTATCTGAAAGAGATGTCAGTCTCAAAAAATATTACATTTCTACAAGTTGCTGCAGCTGTGTGCTTTCACAGAAACACCGCAGCATGACCTCAAGAAGATAGATGTCCAGGAAATCAGGCTTCACCCGTTCTGTCACTCATGGGACTGCTTGTTTCCATCCTGCCCTGGACTGAATCGCAGTCCATTTGAGGCAGAAGCAGCATGCTGTACCAGAAGAGAAGGCAGACTCTGGGGAGGAGGGGACTGTGCTGCAAATGGGTCCTTCTGAGACCACCCGAAATGGTCCTCCATCTCCAGGTGTGCAACAGGATGGCTCCGAGTCTCAAGCCACTCATCTGAAACAAATTTTGGGCAGGGGATGAATCATTTTCTGTTCCTCATCTTCCGGATGCCCAAGGTGATAAAATGGCATCTTGTCCTTAGAATTAGTGGCAAAAGAGATGGTGGAAGTTGTACATATGCACCAGTGGTTTATGTGATGCTCAAAACCAAAAAAAATCAGGGCTACAAAGCTCAAATTGGGCACCCAATAATCAGTGAGTGTTTTTGCCTTTCACCTTTCTGCACCTTTCTAAAACTGGCAGACAGGCAGGAGTGGCTTGATGCATACTTTTAAAGGTCTGTGAAACTCAGACACCGTGGCGCTGGGCACCAAAGAAACAATATATTCTTCCTCTAGGAACAGCTGTATTATGAAACAGCAAGTCAGCCATGAGGCACATACCGCATGACAGCAAAATAGCAAATTATCAAATAGCTACTCATTATGAAAACAATGCTCTATTCTGCGCAATAAAAACCCAGAGTTTTTCCAGAGGAAAAAAAAAAATACATCAGTGAACACGCAAATGAGGACAAAGTAAGAACAACGCGTAGTATATATCCATATTTTCCAAGTTAAAAGAATGTTACTGAGAATGCAAGTACAACACGCAGACATTGCACTCAGACACACTATTCCAGCTGCTTTTGAATGGCAAGTCCTACCCTTCCCTCCCAAACCGCTGACATCTAATCCGAGCTACAGGTTTTAGGACTTCTACACACCTCTGCCATTTCAGTCAAGTCAGTATTGCATAGGTGTTCCTAGGTTTTATCTTGGAGATCAGACATTTTACCCCTTGGTCTCATAGGTACTTGCTGGCAGCAAAAGAACGGTCATTTTCTACTACCTCCCTTGAAGGAGGGACAGTACGTTCCTCCTAACTTAACAAAACCCTTCCAGTTCTTGACCTGTCTCCCTGAAGGCATCGCTGTCCTGGCTCTGTTCCCTGCTTTGCACCAGGTCTATTTTCCTTGTCTCAATGCACCAGCTCCCAACCAGATCTCTGGTCCCTTAAGGGAGCAATTCTTTGCCTTGTCTCTCCAGACCGGCCATTTCCCCACCCCGCTTCCTCCATCCTCCTTCAAGAGCCAGCCCCAGTTATCTCTACGTCCTGGCATCTCATGGCTGCAGGCTCCAACTGCTCATATTTACGCCCTCCTTCCCACCAGCACCCAGTCCCATTTTTTTCTCCCCAAGCCACTCCTCTGATCCCAGTATCTGCTGCACTCCCAGCAAAGATGAAATATTCAGCGATTACAGTTAGTAAGCCCTAAGCATATGCAAATTGATCTTTTTGAAAAGGCTTGTATCCTGGCTAAATTCAGATGCTTTGTCATGCAAATTGAAAAAGACACATCCTTGGAATAAAATCCCTCATCTTTTTTCAACTAGATTCCAAGTGTTTTGAAGTAGAGAGGTACTATTGGTCTTCCATGGTAAAAGTTGCAAGAACTTTTAAAACATTGGAAAGCACATTTTTTCCTTGCCTAATTTTCAAAACGAGCCAAAACGTTTCACCTGAACTTTTACACACACAGAAATTAAATAAATCAGCATAAGGCTTATATGTGCCATTATAAATTTTCCACCCAAACAGTGTAAGATTGGCAAAGTTATGAAAATCTTGTTTGGCTGCTTTAATACTTGTGACATTATCATATGCCTATAATTCAAGCAAAATGAATTATTAATATATACCAGTTTCTGTTAACTACTGCCTCCTCCAGCAAGATTTAATTACCTCGTAGCCAAGCCCAAATCAAGCTCACTGTAGTCCAGGCTGCATCTGCTGTACCCAGTAGGTCTGAGCAGGCTCCAGAAGTCCTTGCTCTCCAGTAGCAAGTTTGCTCGGCACTACAGAGCCTACAACGCTGGAATCAGGCACCTCGTAATGTTCATCATTAAGAAAAACCACAGGAAAAAAAACCAAAACCAAACCTTTTGTGAGCAGACCAATTGTGTAGAGGAAGCAATGCAGAAACTGAAGCATCTTTTTTTCCTTGGTTCTTGCCAGTTCAATAAAGTATTTGTATGTGCTTAACTGTATGGAAACAAATAAATATCCTTGCCGTAAGCAATACACGTAAAAGTTGGGTATGTGTTTCAGGACACTGCTATACTGAAGTAAGTCTCTATGGTCCACTGCAGCTGTCGTTCTGACTGTTAAATCTATACCATAAAAGCAGTTATTTTCAGTGGTCTGAATTGCAGCACATATCTTATCTGAAACACCTTCATATGCTGTCCAACACACATGTGCAGTGTAAAAGAGTACTTGAAGCCCTGTGATCAACAATAAATACTGAGCAATCCAGAATCTTCCCTTCTGCGCTCTTATCAAAAAGTATATTCTTCTAAAATTGCAGAAGGTGTTATATTCATAGTCTCCCAGAGCAGTATACCTGCAACTTTTACAAGTTAGATCTGATGGATGAAATCAGTGTACAAATGTCAAACCTGAATTTTGTAAAAGAGGCTGGATTAAACTGCCGATTTTGTTTTCAAAGGGAAGAAAAAAAAAAACCCAGATGTCAATATATCTTTCACCAGCTGAAACTTGAAAAACTAGCTCACCATTTCCCAGAGATGAACAGCAAATTTATCACTGAAGCCAATTAATTTTAATCTGTATCTTATTTTTATGTAGCTTGCAAACATTACAGCAGAAAAAGGTAACCTGCTATGTAAATGAATGCAATGCTGTCTTTCCAAATTTAAAAACAAAACAAAAAAAAACCACCAAAAAAACCCCCACCAAACCAACAACCAAAAAACTATCTCTAGAAATCCACAAATCCTCCAAAGCCCTCAGAAATCTCAGTTTTCCTAAACAGCGGCAGAATCAAATGAGAAAAGCAATGGTAAGTTTTTCTCTATTTACAGAGAACCCTACTGGCATCAACAAGAAAATGACAGCAGTTGTGTAAATTTCACTCCCCTTTCCCGCTTGGGAAGAGAGATCTATAAAAGCAGGCACCCACACCACTCATAAAGGAGCCATACATCCCAATAGCCAACCACCCAAAACAGACTTAAGAAGAAACAACAAAGGAGACATCTTCTTTCTCCTTCAAAGCAGCAGCAAAGTGGAAAAGAAAAACACGCGTCTTCCTCCACGTGACCAACTGGCTAAGATCAAACGTGCAAGACATTTACAGCTAGGGTCATACAAAAAAGTGGAGCAAGAATACCATGACAGCAGCAATCAAGTATTCCCACTTTCTTTATGTCTTCTTCTACACCAAGCTGATCTACACTAAACTGAAAATCAATCAATAAGTGACTCTAATGTTTGCTTCTATGTTGCTATTTTGATCATGCATCCTTTTAGATCAACGAAAATCACAATCTGGAGTCACCCAGTTAGTTGTTACACAAAATCTGCATGTCTGCTGAGCCCGAACAAGGTAAGGGCATCTTGGAAAAAAGACTAGTTTAGAAGAGCCCTGAAAGATCAAGAGAACTGAACACAAAACATGTAATCCCTCCAGAGTCTAGTTTTCCTTATGATATATGCTCCTTTCAACTTTTTCTACATATGTTTTCTAACTTAAAACATTATTTATAGATTATCTATCTACATAACTTTTGTATAGTCTGGTCCTTCTTTCTCCAAGATTAAAAGTTTACAGAGTTTCACCATTCAATGAGATATCGGCAGGTCCAAGCTCCTAATCTGAATTAATCCAATTTTAAAGGATGGGGGGGGGGGGGGGGGGGGGAAGAAAAAAGATACATTTGCTGTGAAGACATAACAAAAGAAGCTGTTTAGTCTTTTTCCTTCTACAATGCAGATCAGCCTTATTTGGCCCCAGCACAGCACAAGTGGTGGAAAAGCTACTGTTTAATACAACTTTCCCATCTTTTATGGGATAGGGATGGCATGAACCCAAAATTAAGTAACAGCTGTTCCAGAATGGGAAGAAGAGGCACAACACTTGTGATTTTTCTCTCTTCTTCATGCCACACAGAGGGGTACCCCACAGGTATCGCGTGCCTTCATTTTTAGTGTTTTACCCAGCTGTGCTGTAGTGTACCTCTCTGGCATAAAATTAGGTATTCTTTTTCCCTGAATTCACCTATGCACACTTCACATGTGTTGTTAAGCCAAATAATACAGATAATTTACCCCAAAGGTCAGGCAGAAGGGAGAAAGGGAAAGACCATAAAACGAATGGCACCTTTGGAACTGAAAACTTGCCAAGGGCTACTCTAAATGACTTGCAAAACTTGTTCATTTTAATAGAAATTATATAACCTCAAAGGACATAAACATTAAAGACATATAGTGAGATACCACACTGCAAACATATTTGGCACTGGATTGATCTGTAAAATATATCACATCCTTGATTACAAACAACATCTGAAGAACACACATCTTTTCCACACTTGATAAATACTCTCTTCACACCCTAGTCCTCTCACTGGCACGCATTCTCATGGGAAAGAAACATGTTCCACATAATTAGGCCGTCCAAACCCAAGGTAGTGCATTTTTTTTTAAAAATTATTTCTTTAATTATTGTAAGTGTATTTCAGAGATTGGTTACTGGCTACACAGTTTAGATACTTAAAACCTTGAGGAAACATGACAAAGTTACATGTTCTGTTCTAAAAACTTTCAAATTAAACATAATTATAATCCTGTTCTTCTTGATTAAATAAATACTGAATGTATCAGTCAAACATACACATTTTCTCTGTGGTTTTCAAATTAACACAGTCTCATGCAGAAGTCAGAGCTGTATCTTTGTAGAGCTATTTAATTCAATAGCAACTTTTCTGAGCAGAACAAGAACTCATGCAGCAGCTTGGGAGAAACATTGCATAGCTGAAAAACAATGTCATAAGAAAGAGGAAAAAATGTAATCACAGCTTTTTGGATGTCAAAAACAAAGCATATGAAAATGGCAATGATATGATCTGCTAAGAGGAAACCTGAAAATATGTAATAAAAAAAAATCTGGAATGCAGACTATATAACGACATTCCAAATCATAAACCAAGTCTTTCAGCTTTTTTTTTTTTATTAAAGGAAAGGACAGTTGCAGGGGCAGGGGGAGGTAAGAGAGGAAAAGGGTGTTTCTAAATTCCCAGTTGTGTTTATCCGTAAGTAGATGCTACCAAGAAGTTACTAATCTGTCAAGTTCATGATTTAAGAACAATTCATTTCAGTGTTTTGCATAAAATAATCTATACATGAGGAATTGACACTTCCTGCTGTTAGTTATAATGAGTGGGAGGCAAAGTGTATTTAAATCAAACAGCACCATCTAGCAGGCCCCCCATAACTTTACTTAGGAGGGCAGTTGCTACTGGGCAATAGGTCAAGTTTGGCAGTCTTGTCCTGAAAATTATTAAGCATTTTCTTACATGAAATATCATGTGCTTTATGACAGCAAGAATCCAGAAGAAAAATCAGCTACAATGAAAGAAGAAGACTGAAAAAACAGTTTAAAGTTTCAGCCCTAGGACCAGAGCAGTTGCGTGTGTGGCTTGTAATGGGTAGTTTTTGCAAAGCAGAATTAAAAGAACATGATCTCCATCTGATCCAACAAACAGCAGCCCTATAGATTTGTTTTATCTAGACCCATAGTGTGATCCTATTGTGCCCTTCAGGAACTTACCAAGTGTACTGGCAAATGCCAGCAGCTATGTGGCACAAGAAAATGGTTTAATTGTATAATTTTGCTATACCAAATAAACAACGCTTCCACTAGCCACTTAAGCAATTATTTTAAAAATTACTCCTGCACTGGGAGTAAGAAGTGCCACTAGTTGATTAGATTTTAGTGCCCAAGTTGTGTCTCCCACTCCATCTCAGCAATTAACATTTCACGTCAGGGCTGCCTCTGTCTTCCTCTACCTTCTCATTGCAAAGTTAGGTGTGAAATTCCCAAACATAACAACACTTTAAATTTCCCCTAGCATCTCCCTCTCCTGTAGCAACAGAGATGTCCGGCCTGCTGCTGTTCCAGGAAGCTTGCATGCCAGTCTCTGGAATTAGGAAGTCTCTAAAATACTGTAGCAAAAAAACCCAACAAAAATCGACAACAAAAAAACTTTTAGGTGAAGGTTCAAGACAAACTGCCTGAAGAGAAACTCATCAGCCGTGCCCGGAGTATTCAGTCTGATGTTAAACGCAATTCTGGAGCAATGCGATTTTTTGCAGCGGATAGGTGCAAACCTGGTTGCTGGCAGGAGGTCCCCACCTCCGGACCCCCTCAGCAGCCTTACCCCGACCTTCCCCAGGCTGAAGCCACCTCCTCCCCCTCACACGGGCTTTTCCTCCCCCTCCACCACCGCCGCCTGCTCCCCGTGCTAAACCGGCCTCAGTAACGCCAAGAAGCTGCCACTACGGACAACTTAAAGAGACGCCGTCCATTCCAAAAACTCGTTCTTCTCCTCAAATCCTCCCCGCCTGCCCTAACCGCAGCGCAGGGCCCGGGGAAGGAGGCATCCCCAGCCCGGCAGGGCTGCTCGCCGCCCCGCCGCATCCCGCCGGGCAGCTGGGGCCCGGTCCGCGCCGCTTCCCGCGGGCGCCGTCGGTGTCTCCCCGCTCCCAAGAGCCGTGTGTTTACACGGGGAGGAGAGAGAAAAATAATAAAGGAGCCTTCGCGCGGTTCAGCTGGTGATTTTATTCGGGGGGGGGAAGAGCAGGGGGGGAGGAAAGAAAAAAAAAAAAAAGTAGTTTTTTGCAGGGTGTTTCGGCACCGGCCGGATTCAGGCCGGGGGGGGTGCGAGGGAGCCCTGCCGCGCGCCGGCACCCCAAAAAAGCCAAAAAGGGGGGGTGTGCCCATCCCGACAGCACCTTTGTTTGGCGGGGCGGGAGCCGGAGCGCGGCGCCTGCCCCGCCGTGCGCCCCGGAGAACAATGCGCCGCGGGGCCGGGGCCGCCGGGTGCGCGGTCCCGGGGAAAAGTTGCGAGGCGGCGAGTTGGGAAGCGGCGGGAGGCGGCCCCCGCCTGCCCCCCCTTCCCCGTGCGCCCGTGTGCCCGTCCCCGGGCCGGGGCTCTTTGTTACCCAAGTTGTCCCGGCACCTTGCCCCGCCGAGCCCCGCGGAGGGTTCCGGGGACGGGGAAGGGGGGAGCCCGGCGCCGCTCGGCCGCCCGCCCCGCGGAGGAGCGGCCGCGAAAGGCGGGGGGGCGCCCGCTGCGGTCCCCTCGCCCGGTTGCCGCCGTCCCGCCGCGGGGACCCCCGCTCCGCAGCCCCTCCCGCCCGAGCGGCGCGGCCTCGGCCTCCTGCCCCCTCACGCCGGCCCGGGCGGCGCCGGGCCCCCTCGGTCCGTCCGTCCGTCCTCCCGCCGCGCCCGCCCTGCACCGCACCGCCCGCCGGCAGGACAGTTACTTTGCGGGCAGGGTCGGCGCCCGCGTAAGGCGCGGTCCGTCCGCGCAACCCGGCGGGCTGTACTCACTTCTCCCTGGCCTGGCTGTCGGACGGGACGCTGCTGTTGCTCTTGCCTTTGCCGTACATGCCTGCAGAGAGCTCCGACTGTCACGCACCTGTCAACCCATCAGCCTCCCCGGGAACAGCCCCGTCACCATGGAGACGCCGCCACACACACATCCCATTGGCCGGGCGGGCGGGCGGGCACGCCCCTCGCGCCGTGATCGACAGACGGAGACCCGGACGGGCTGCTCCCTCCTCCCCCCCCCCGCCCCCTCGGCTCCTCCTCCCCCCCCGCTCGCGCTCTCCCTTCCCCGGCGCAAGGGGGAATTAGAAACGGTTCTAGAAGGATTTTAAACAACCGGCTGTTCCGAGCGCGCGCCACCCGCCCGCCGCCGCTGCCGGCGAGGGAGAGCTCGGCGGCGAGCGGCAAACTGCGGACCGGACTCGCTCGGCAGCCGGCGCCGGCAGCCAGCCCGCGGCCTCCCCGCCGCCCGCCCGCCCTCCATCCCTCTCTCCCTCCATCCCTCCCTCATCGGCCCCTTCGCTCCCACCTCCCCCCAGCCCGCTCCTCTCAGCCGGCCGCGCAGCGATCTACCACCCCCCCGTCCCCCCGAGGGCCGGGAGCGCAGCCGGTGCGCGGTCGCCCCCGCCACCCCCCTCTCCCCCAACCACCACCCCGGGGGAGGCCGGGCGGCGGCCGCCCCCTCTCCCTCCCTTCCCACAGCCCCCTCCTCGGCCGCCCCCAGCTCCAGGTGCCCTCAGGGTCCGCGCCCTGCTCCCCCTTTGTGCCTCCTCAGGGTTCCCGGGGTCGCCTCCCCCCGAGCCCGCAGAGGCACCCGCCTGGCCCGCAGCCGACGGGCACCCCTGGTCGGGCACCTCCCGCTGAGACCCCCATTTCCTCAGCGTCGAAGGTCAAACCCTTCCCCCACGGCAGGGCGAGGAAGGGTAGGGACGGGCCGGGGGAGCCGTCCCTGCCACGGGAGAGCGACCCCCGAGCGGAGGGGGCTCCCGAAGGATAACTTGGGCCTCATGGGCTGGAGGCGAGACCGGCCTTTAGCCATGGGAGGGTGGGAGGAAACATTTCCTGAACCGAAACAGTGTGTCTTAGAAAAGCTTGGGAAAAAAAAAAACAAACCACCACCAAACCAACCCTAAAGAAAATTAGAGGAAATGCTTTGATTTTTTAAAGGTACACTGCAAATAATTGTGTGCTCCAGAGAGATGATAGGAAGAGAGCAACCACTGGGACCATTTATTACTTGCTTTTTGTGAACCGCCCTGGTCTCGGGATTCCTTTTGCCTATTTGCCTGCTAAAGTATAATCCCAAATTTCGCAGATGTTGATACTTGCTTATCTCTACAAACGTATGACTAATCTTGTAAACCTTCTCACGTGTGTAACCCAAGGGGGCTTTTAGTGTTTAATGTCAAGCCCTCCGAGCGCTTTTCTTGGTCAGGCCAGGTTGTAAATACACCCATCTCCCCGTTGTGTTGGCAGGCAAAGGTCACGAACAATGTGCGCCACGCAAAATTCGAGGAGGGAAGTTGTACGACCACCAGCATCTGTTTATCATTGTTGGAGCTGCAGGGGAAAAAAAAAATATCCTCTGCATTTTGAGCTGCTAGAGTGAAGGAAACAGTGAAATTGGGGGGGGGAAGGGGAAGGAGATTAAGGGTATTAATGAGCGACTGGAACAAATTAGCGATGGAGTAGCAGAGACAAGAGGAAGGAGACACAGGCTGAAGAGTCCGAGGTGCCTGTAGCTGCACATAGGCAATTCCCTGTCACAAGTGGGCTGTGCGTGATGTGGGAGAGAGTGGTTGGAGTGGGTCTGGCGAAAGAATTAAACTAGGCTTTCCGTGCAGCTCACTGGCAGCGTCACCCCGGCCTCCATCCATGTCATGGCAGGACCCAGGCTCCTGCTTACTTCCAAGTTAAACCAGAGGAAGGATGATGAGCGAGGTGGCAAACAGCGGATTGTGGTGGGAGAAGAAAGTTAGTGGGAAATGGCAGGAGAAAATAAGCAAGGAGCAGAGGGAAGGTAGGAGAAGCTAACAGAGGAAATGAAGGAGAGGAAAATGACCATGGGTGAGAACAAAAAAAAGGAAACAAAGTACAAGAACAATGCACGGTGAATTTGGGTGATAAAAGGGGAGGAAAGATGAGGGAGAGAATCTGAGAAGGCCAGGTTAACGAAGCATGAGTCAAAGGGAGGTATTTTGCCCTCATTCGTACTGAATAATGCTTAAATGTCTCTAACGGGAGTTCAGGTGGAGGCAGCCATGTGACTGACTGCATTCAGTGTGAGTACGGGTGGCAGGAAATGGTTCAAAGACAGAAAGGCAGAGAAAGAATCAGGACAGAGAACAAAGAAGGACTTGAGTTGTGTGTAAAACAAAAAAAATAAGAGTTGCTGAGGGAAGGAAAAGAACGAACATGGATATCCTTGCGCAAACATACAAAGGATGGTTGACACTTACTTTGGTACAGCTTCATCGTAATGCAGAGTACAAATTTTATCTAAATATTTGCTTGCCCTCTGTGGAAGAGCCATTATCATCCCATCAGACATGTTGACTACCTCCTGTTCAAGGCTTTACGCTGCACCCATCAGCCATAGTATCAGCAGGGCTTTCACATGAAACTGATAACACTGGGGAAGTCATTCCTGGGCAAGGCAATCTTCTTTGCATCTTCTTTTTTTTTTTTTTCCCCTCCCCTGTGAAATGTCTTGTTTTGTTTGCCTCAGTAGTTTTGATTGATTTGTTTGTGGTTTGAAGGGTGGGGGGTTATTTTGAGAAGATGGCTATGTCAGTGTTGTGTCAGCCTTGTATGGGAAAAGTTTTATTCTGGAAAATGCAATGTTGAGGTGTTTCCTAAAATTGCAATTACAAGATTTCTGTGGTGTCCTTGGATGTGCATTCCATGACAAGATTTGCACGCCTGAAAATGCTTTGTTCCCGTTTCTCATTTAACTTATTTAGATTCTTGTGATTTATTTTGATCTAAAGAAGTGCGAATGCCTTGCATGTTCATAGATAAGTTATGATTTGGGGTACAGTGGAATGAACTGGGGAAGGATGGACGCTCAGGCATGAGCAGGATGGCTCAGTCTCCAATAACAGTGTTAAAACTCCTCTTTACAGGTCTGGTTCCCAAGCTACCATTAACATTCAGGTGATGACTTTGTAATTTTGCTTAGAGATCCTTCAGTGGAAAATACAGAAATAGTGCTAGTACTTATTTATTATGCATATGAAAAATAGAGCACAAAAAAGGGATAAGGTACTTGTAGGACTCTGCTGTAGATTTGCCAGGCTAATGTTACAACTGCCTTTGCAGGAATGCTATCACGGTGTATTATCTATCAGCACCATGCAAACAAAACATTATCACGTGGATACAAAAGTTCGCTTAGTAAGCAGGTAAATTAACATGAAAACATCCAAATAGTCCTATGGCATTTTATGTGTCATTAATTCTTTCTTAAAGTGTTTGTACAGATAAAATATCTGTGTATCTGTGCCCTTGCTCCAATCATTTTGAGCACAAACACTGCTCTTAGCAGCAGCAGTTGTATCTCATGAGGCCAATACTGTAATTAATGAGATTTGAGGCACAAATACTGAGACAAATTCAAGTTTCTAATACCAGAAATGAAGATCCAATGTTTGTTAAAAAGGGGGATGAAGGGGTGGCAGTACTTTAAAGCTTCTCAGTCCAACACTGGAAAGGAATTCACAATGTATTTTTAGAGTGTTATAAAAATCTCTTACATAATGCTGATTAATTCTTAGGTTTTAGGGAAGAGCACTGGGCTTTGTGTATAAGAGTGTTGACCAGCTAAGCCACTGAAAAGGGCTGGTTTTGGCTGGATTTTTTTTTTTTAACTTCTTGGATACAGAAAGCTGCAATTATTCAATTATTACAGGATTTGGCTTTTGTTTGGGCGTGTATGACTATTTTTCTGGAAACTGCATCTTATTCTTGGAAGTCTTTATCATTTTAAAACATATGTTATGTTATATCACCCTGTCTGAGATATAGGATAGCTACAAACTGGGTGGGGTCTTTTTCCCTGTCTTACTGCAGCTAGTTACGTTATGGATTAACGTTAAGAATGTCTGCAGTAGAACATTACTTGTGTGGCTGCGTAACACTTACTTAAACAATGTAACTTATATTACAGAATCGTGATTTTCTTGATATACTTGCAGTCATATATACAATTACTACATAGTTCTGCCCCTTCTGTTGATTTTCAAAATCATCAATTAATCTAACTGGCAGGTTTCACACAGCTCTTAACAAAGGGCTATTCAGGAAGTTAAGTCGGTAAATGGTTCTCCCTTATTTTAATTCTAGTTATATATAGTTATTGTTGTGTAGCTGGAAGGATTTTTTGGACAAGATCACGGGAAAGAGATGCTTTTGTTTGGTCTTTTTCAACAGATACGTGACCAAGGCAGCTTTGAAGCCTTTCTGAAGAATCCTTCTTCGTTCTGTACGATGTTTAATCTTTCTGTGGAGTTTCTAACTATGAACCTCATCCTGCAGACTTTCATTCGTGTGTCATACAGATGAGTAAGAATTGCTCAGGTGAATGAGCCCTAAATCATTATTGGAGAATAAAGAGAGGAGGACTTCATGGGTCACAAGTGCAAAACAAAGGCTTTATTTGTCCCTCTTTTCCAGTTGGGAGGAAATAAAATTATAGCTCAATGGTAGGGAGAGATGATGCTTATGCGTCACTTCCAACTTGAGATATTGTATGGATTCTACGTCTCAAAGAAAGGCTTATTAATAAACTGTCACCCAGGTCTCCTGCCGATGAGGGGTCTCTCTTTCCCTCCATGATACATACCTTTTATAGGTGTTTCTGCAGTTCTCCAGGAAGGAGTCTCCGCCATCACAGAGAGCCGATGCTGCTCTGCAGTGTTTGGTTGCCTGAATTCTCTCCTGCTAAAGGACACGAGATGCAGAGCAGCTGACTGAAGGGAGCTGGGGACATCTTCCAGCACAGAGCTACAGGATAGGAAGAGGCACTGCTGTACACTGAAACCAACTGGAAGAATTTGCAATCTGCTACAATTCTGTAACACAGTCTGTCCTTGCTTTCTCGCTCTCATTCTCCCATGAAACCTAGTTTATGACCCTGCTTCCCCCTTGCACTTTCTTTTTCCAATGAGAACCACAATTTCATCCTGTCTTTGGAGAGGAGGCAAGGATGCTTTGCAGCCTCCTCTTACACAGTTTATCTATGAATGGGCCAGAGAGAACCTGAATATGTTCAGCTTAACAAAACTTGGTAGGAATAAAACTTTCATTAGTTTATTGCTCTCACTGACGATGATATGGTTGCTCACCCATGTAAGTAAGTATTCTGGCTTCCAGTTTGTGTACACATGCAGTTCAGAGTATCAGAAATTATCTGTGAGGGGCACAGAATGACACACAGTCTGAATGCAGTTCATACAATGGAAAAAACAAAACAAAACAAAACATGTTTGTGAGCACTCGTTTCCTCCATACTCCCTCTTAAGACTGTTCTCTGGTGTCTTATGTGGTTTCTGGTCTCCCTGATGCTATTTCCACCGGAGGGGCTTTCACAACCTCTCGCTCACTCTCACACACAGATGCTCATGAGTGTGCCTTCTCAGGTGCTGGCGAAGGGTTGAACTCATGTTGCCTCTCATAGAAAAGCTCAGATATGGTCTCCCTGTTCTCCCCAGCCACATATTTTCACTTATAGAACTGGAATTGCTCCTTTTTTTTTTTTGTCAAATTTGGTTGATAATTGGGTAATGGATTAAAATTATGACTGACATATACATAAACACCTGCAGCATGTGGGATTGCCCTCATTTCTTTGGTTAGCATGGCTAAATCTGTTTGTTTTAAGCTGTCTGAGTGAAATTATGTTACCAGAATACCTAGTTGGGGGGGGGGCTGGAAATAGCATGTAGCCTCAGTTATTAATCATTTGAAGGATAGCTGAAAATCACCATTGCTGTTCAGTGATGTGTTACATCAGGAATGTGACTCTTGTGCTGTATGTGCCAATAACTAGCAGAAAAACAGCTTGAAAACTGTGGATATAGGTGGATGTGAGGCTATATTGGAGGTCCACGTGGGCAGGTCTATCTTTGCATGATGTGTGTGCAGGGATTTGTGGGTAAGGACTTCACTACTATGGTGCCTTAGCTGCCGCTTTTAGCATTTAGTGCTATGCTAAAAAAACCAAACCAAACCAAAAAACCAAAAACAAACAAACCAAACCCAACTGACACTCAGAAATCACATTAGCAGAATCAAAACTGCTGTTAGCAGAATCAAAATTACTTTTATTTTCAGGGTCACTACACTCAGCAATACTTTACAGAAAAAGGATGAACCCAGTATGGAGTTGCTGATGGTCTGACATATGCAGACTGCCATTGACTTCAACAGGCTTATTTAACACATTTGTTTCTTTTGGTTTTAGGATTAGTCAAAATGCAATTTTGTGAAGCTATACCAATGAGGTTGCATACCATGGGCTATAGGCTGGCAGTTGCAGACCTTGAGTTGCACAGGTGTAGCAGCAGAAAGACTTTGGCTTTAGCCAGCAATTAACCTTGATTAGGGTAAATAACCTCTTCAGAACTATCCACATTTTTACATCTATTAAATTCTGTTTGTAAAAAAAAGATTCCCAAGCAAGCAGTAGCACTCGAAGTGAAGATTCAGGAAAATAAATGGCCAAAGCTATCATACTGTGACAGCATTGGCAAACCTTTACACAGTTTTATAAAACAAACAGATGTGATGTGCTATTCTCTGGGTAGGTCTTTACATTAGAAGTTCATATTTAACACAAAAGATGACTAAAATGGTTCTCTCTTCCCCACATATTTACTGAGCACATATTGGTGAATTGTCATCTCACTGGTGTACCATATCAGCCATGCTCTATCAACACATTCAAACATACAGCAGTTTTGCCTTCTTTGATGTGTATAAGCCCAGGGAAGACAGAGATCATTTTGGCCTGTATTGTGGGCTTACCATTCAAAGGAGCTAATTTCTTTGGCTCTCAAGAATCATAGAAAATAAAATAATTGTCTGGAGGCTTGCTCTTCTTTTCAACAAGTACGAAATGTTCCAGTGGACTCTGATAGCCTCTGGAGTGTTATCTCATTTGCTTTCAGCACCAACATTTGAGATTCTTCTGCTTTTTATGAACTATTTGAGGTTTTCATGTTCAGTTAAGAACAGATATATTGAAAACTGCTAAAATTTCACCCTGTTTTGGACCTGGGGCCCAGGGAGAGGGTGGTGATGATTCAAAACACTGGCACGTAGCAAATCAAAGTTATACCAGATCTGACTGATTGCTTAACAGCTGGCAAATAGCAGTGTTAAAAGTAAGAAAGAAAAGCACAGTATTATTCATTAATTTGTACTTTATATGTTTTGTTTCTCTTAAACTTCCAAGATATCACAGATTCATAAATGAACAAAATCATTATGGGAATATAATCGATAGAACCTTCCCAAAAATCCAACAAAATAACAAGGAAAACTGACTAAAAGTGCTGGATGGTATATGGAACCAAGAAAAAAAAGTAAGACAATGTTGCTTATTTCTCATACAGGCTTTCACTGAACCAAAAGTAGATGGAACTTTTTTATTTGTCTCAGGTAATACACACTGCAGAACTTACTTTGTTGATAACCTTTGGCTTTTCATGGGTAACTGGGAGACATGAGGAACTACAGGAAATTCAGTCCCTGTTACAACTGTGTGTTACAGGCACAATTACACCAGAGGGACCAAACGACCACCTTTTCATTCTGAGTTCTCTATAGGTAAGGAAGGGTGGAGCAGGGTTATAATGGGCTATAGGCAGTGTCACAGCACTGAGGATGCACTAGCTTGGGAGGGGAATGCTTTGACTCTCACTGTGTTCTGTGATCACAGTACTGGGGGATTGTGAAGATAACTTGCTACTTAGGTTCATCTTTGATTCAACATTTCTTGGTTTCTCTTCTGAATAGGTAAACAAGTAAAAGGCAAGCATACTCTGTAATGTTAGCACGTGAATATTGTTTTAGAGATTTGTTTGGGGTTTGTGCAGCAGATTGTTTTGTGAGACAAAGCCTTTTACAGAAACTAGACTATTACTTGTATTCTTTGGCATTTCCATTTATAAAAGCTATTCATGTTTACACACGTGCACGTGTGTGCGCGCGCGCACACACACAATATTGTTCGTATATATTGTTCATCTGGTAAGGAAGAAATAAAAAAAGAAATTGATACCAGTCTGCATATGTGTTCAAAAGCTTATTGAATTCTTCAGGCTCTGCTGTGGATCAGATTTCATGAAACTGCAATAAAAAAAATCCTTTTTTACCTTGTCTTTGTGTGTTCTGAGGTGGGTTTGTAAGGTTTGAATTACCGGGTAATCACCAAGAAGTCTCCTTTTCATGAGCCTGCAGCTGGGAAATGGACAGTTTAATATTAATGGAAAGAACAAACTCTCATCCTTTCTCTCTCCTTTCTTCTCTGCACTTCTGCTTCATCATTTTCTTCTCTAAGGTCCCTACCCTGAAATTGCCTTTGTGGAAGTCCAGGATGAACTACAGAGCAAGAGTAGAGCCCAATTTTTTCAAAATACCATTTATCCACTTCAGTGAGTGTCATATGGCACTAACTTATGAATATTCAAGATATAGGAAAATACAATTCATTGATGTATCTGCAATTTTTATTCAATTAAGAAACTAATATTAAATGAATCTGCAGGCTTTCCTTCTGAAATACTCTGCCGTCACCATGCTAGGGGGAGGTATGGAAGTAATCACTTCTGGCTTCTGAAAGAAGAAAAATATTAAACTTTTACTGAAAATGAATAGTCACAAACGATTGGACTTTAATAGAAACAGTGGCAGAGTGGCTGTAATATGGTATATATGCACACCTATGTAGTCTGTATGGCATGAATGTCTTTAAAGATGCCATTAACTTCCATCATTTAATGATGTTCCTAGGAAGGTTCCTGGATAATACACCTTCCACTGATGGTCACCTCTAGATCCATTCTGGCTTCACTTTCAAACAAGTTGAACAAGAAATTGAAGTTAATTGCTGAAGTTTAGCACATCACAATTTTTTAGATTAAAGGACACTTATTCATATTCTTTTTCATTTAAGCCAACTGCTGGAAATCCAGTGTGATGACTGAGAGAGGACAACCCTAATGCAGGGTCTCCAGGGACTGCTACATCTTAGGGAAACATAAAGTTAACCTTCGTTGGCTTTCTAGCACAAGGAGATGTGAGAGCCTGTTGGGAGACCATGGAAGTCATGAGGCTGGACTGAACTGAGAGCTCCGAAAGGTTTCCTGCTCCTCCATTTATGGATATAAATGGTATATTTGAATTAAAACCTTTGCTGATGACTTCTCTGCTGGTCACTTGAATGCTGCTTCCTGTGTCTAAGTCTGACTTGGGGAACTGAATGGAATGAGCTCTTCCGACCTCTTGTTTTGGCCCGTCAGAGATTTGTTTGTGCAGGCGGAGTGGTTCTCATGGCTGAAGCCATTTGCTCTCTCCCCAGGTGGGTCTTTCTGACAAATGAAGGGTCTGTGAGGAAAATCAAGGCCTGGTCTGAGCAGCTGGAACAGGGAAGGTTACAAAATGAAGTCCTGAACAAGGGAACAGGGATGCCTTAGGGCTCTATTAGAAACAGTGGCTTCTCCCATCTGTTCTCTCCTCTTGAGTTCTCTGCATACTTACTGCTGGTAGTCTGGCTGGCATGGTAGATTCCTAGGATATCTGAGTAAGAAGCCTGAAATTTAAGGTGAATTGTGTTATTTAAAATGTCTTTCTTTTACCGTTTTTCATATCCAAGGTCAAAATTTATAGCCCAGCTTCATGATGCTTACCTGACCTGTGGTAGCCTTTTTCCTCTGGTCATAGAAAAGTGGACTTGAGAAGCAGAGATGTTTTAATTTCTTCCATTTCTTTTTTTTTTTTTTTTTTAATTCTCTTCTGCACTTAAAAAAAAACCCAAACCAAAAAAACATTCTTCCAACAGCACGAGATATGTCTGACTAGTGCATCCCAAGGTATAGATTTTAGTAGGGAAGAATGAGGTGCATTTTTTATATGACTGTTGCTAATACACAAGAGTGCAAGGTAGGAAGGCAGCTCTGGAGAAGCTCCTTCTGGCCTGGAAGGGCATCATGTCCGATTATGACAACTTACTTAATTCCAGACACTGGTAAACGAACAGGGATGTGGAAGGGCATGTATATGAAAGAGGAGGACTTTTTAATCTCGCAAGCTGGCCCTCAGGGGTTTTGGTTCAGAAACAGACAGGAGTTATATAGAATTCCCAGAATACAGCTGGTGCACCCATAACTGCATTGGCTGTAATAGGATTTTTTACTGTGCTAGGAATGAAATATTGGGCTCTCATTGTTATCTTTCCTTGTGCAGCTGTAAAGAATTTATTTGTTAGTTTTACAATATCCAGAGGTGGTTCCTTTGTACCCTTTTTCAATAAAGTTGAAATGCCAAAAGTTTTTTAGTTTCTTATTACTCTCTTTGCCCAGTACAAAACCCTTGTAGCCATCCTGAGACTGGCACTGTCCTGAACCTTTTCTGAAGGAGACCACTTTAATTTCCCTGTGTGGCTGGTCCTTCTAATGCCATTTTTAGTTAGCCCCAATACTGAGCCTTTTCCAGCATGTTGAGTTCAACAAACTCACACCAGACTAGCAAGACATTTCTTAATGGTTCTGAAAAGCTACGTTATTTTATGTATTCTTGACAAGACTTTGGGTCATACCTCAAATATTAGGCATTCTCTGTTCAGTCTATTGGAATTTCTTGTAAGCCTGAAGTATCCCACCTTAAAATGGAAAAAATGTCATACATTACTGTGGGGATAAAAATGTTTTGCTAGAAAAAGATATCTCAATTGCCCAGCATACTAAGAATCAGGGAGCCATTTCATTTCCACATGCTAGCTTTCTCCCTGATCTTTCCTTTGTGAGACTATCATTCTTTTAAAGAGTTTGGCCCTGGTTTCTCATTGCCTTAAGTGGAGGCAGGAGTAGGCACTTGATGTGACTTCCCAAATACTCCACTTTCCGTCATCAGTTGGTGGCTGCTCATGAGAATTGTTCTGGATTTGATACTGCTGTTAGACCGTATTCAATCCCAACAAACACACTCCTTTTTAAAAAAGCTGTCAGGATTAAAGGTAATTTTCATGTTAATGGAAACAACAAATTAATCCAGCAAAGAAATACACAATAATAGAGTCCATTTTAGTTTATATTTCTCTTTCTCCCTGCATACTGATTCCTTAAAAATCAATTTTAAGAAATACCTTTCTTTCCACTGAGACTTTTTTTCTCTTTCACTGCCTCTTATGAATCCTCTTTCACCTCCATAGGTGCTTGTAATGTCTAGGGAAACAATTTTAAATTCAGGTGTAGCGAGTCTGATCTATTAATGAGCAAATTTCCCAATGAAACCAGGATGGATCATGGCGTAGGACTAAGCATTACTGCTAAGGATTAAGGAAATAGCAAACTTCAAATTTTCAGAAGGACATGAAGGAAACTGTGAAGAAAATCTTTCTGTTAACCTCTTCCAGTGAATCTACCTTATATATATATATTATATATGAACATATATATATATATATTCAATAGCTATTACCCAACAATCCCCTTCTCATTCAAGAAGTACTTGGACAGATGGAAGTCAAAACAGTAGGGGTCTAATAAACTGTTTCAAGGTTCCCAAATTAGGTCTGCTTAAAAATAAAAAATGGATTTATAAATGCTAGCATCCAATCAGAGTGTTGCCACTGATTTCTGTGGTTCTGGCAGTATCTGGCTCCTAACACAAATACAAATGTCGTCATTTGTTTTCCATCAATGTAAACTATCTTTTGGATGGATTTGGATATTTGTCTTCAGGAGTATGAAGCCTAACTCAACAGTATTGTGTTAGTTTATGAGAAGCAGAAGGGGAATCTGACAAGTTCAGTGACATTGTCCAAGCTATCTGAAACATAGAAAATATCTTACATGATGAAAAGCATATTAGAGTTTAAGATATGTTCTATGTTCATTGCTTAGGTGTACATTAGAAGCCAACTATATCAAGACTTGAGCTAAAAATGACCAAGCTGAAGCAAAAGGCATAGAAATAGTTAATGTTTCATGCAATTAGCTATCTAAATATTCTGAAGCTATTAAAACATTTCTTGATGATATTACCTTCTCTCTCAAGATTCATGAGAAAAATCAGTTCAGAAAGGATCGTGTACCATACAAAAGAGTAGGCAAGATTCCCTCCAGCCTTTCCTATTCTTTAAAGAATAACCTGATGCATCTTTCCCTGTATGTATATGTCTTTGCTCTTGTCTTGCAATTGGAATTTGAATTCAGTCAGCTGCATTTCCCAAAGAAGACTTACATTAAGACCCAATTTAGCAAAAGCATTTAAAGCATTTGTTTTTGGTATACAAGCTATTCATATCTTTTGACAGAGGTGTTTAAGCCCATTTTTTAAACTTACTTTTACTTGAAATATTTCAGGAACTATTTTTTCAGAAAAGGTTCAGGCAAGCAGATGAAAATAAGTGGGTATCACATATAAAAGTTGCCTGTTTTGTTTTTCCAGGTGCTACACTTGGTGTGAGAATTCAGGGGTGAGTGTGCCTCGTAACAAAGGATGCTCTAGCATACCACGGGCAGCGCAGTATTTCTGTACTTGCCTGTAGGCCTGGCTCTTAATTTTGAAGTCCAGTCACTCTGTGCTCAGCTAACAACATTGTTTACCACAAAAGGTTCAGCAAAAACTACTGCTAAAATTGCTCAGTGGTCAGTTGTGTTTCTTGAAATTAATTTTCAGACAGAGTAGCTGCCTGCTGTGAGGAGGTTTATGGTAGACTGTCTCTCGTGACTGCCAGAAGTTGCCTAGGACCTTGTCATGCACGAGCAACACATTTTAAAATATGCACTTGCTTAGGCACAGTATTATTCTAAATGTCTCAAAGTTATGTTCTCACTCTTTGTCACCATAGAAATGATTATACAATTACTTACCAGTGTTTCCAAAGAAGGACTGCCTGTGTATCTGGGTACGGATACAATGGCTCTCCAAGGCATTGAAGAATTACTTGACTGGAAATAAGAGAAAATCTCTTCACTGCCCAGGACCTAGCAGGAAGGGGGCAGCTGCCAACCAGGCTGACCAAACACGTTTCAAAGGAGCCGGCAAGGCAGGCTGTGGGCACCTCCTCATCCAGCCTCGGCTTTCCCAGCTGGACAAACTGGCGCCGTAGCGTGATGCCCTGTTGCTGTTACCCCTCCGAGGGTTGTGCTTCCAGGTCTGCCAGGCAAGCCGCTTCAGCTCGTGCTGCTGTAACCATTTTAGCCAAAGCAAGCTATCCCCCAATTAGCGCACAAGCTGCCGAAGTGCAACATAGCGCAAGCAGTGCTGCCATTTCAGCTGCAGCGAGGACCTGCGGGCAGATGTTCTCACTGCGCCTGCTTGTGCAATGGCACCTCACCCGGTACAAAAAGAGTCTGTGCATCCCTCACACTCATTTTGACTTCACCTCTTTTGGCAGCTTCGGTGTTAAGCTGAGGTGCTGAGTACTTCTGCATGGTTTAGCCAATATTCAGATATTTTACACTTTAATCAACCAGGCTGGCTTTCTGTTTTCCTTCTTTTTTTTCTTTTTTTTTAATCACTTGATTGAACTGCATGCAGCAGCACACCAGACTCATCTTTAAGGTAACTCCTATTACACTCAGCATACAATGTATTCACTCTTTTTAAACCTCTTTCAAGTTCAATGTTGATTTCTGCCCCACTATTATATTCCTCAGTGTTTTGTTTATAGAAATAATCTTCTATGAATCATGGGTTTGGTGCCCAAGTTCCCTACAAGTCCTAAGAATTCCCTTCTCTGAGCAGTACATGCATTTGAGACACTGAAGAGAGCCCTTTCAAATTCAAATGCATAAAAGCAAATGGGAATATAAAAACACAAAATGCAAACACAAATGCTTTCCACAACACGGTGGAAAGCAAATGAAAGGATGAGGTTTTTGATATGGGAAAGCAATTGTCTAGGAAAAGAAAAAATCTAGATCTTTAGAAAGCAAGATTTGAGGTGCTTTTTCTGAAGTGGGGAGAAGTATACTGAGCAAGGTCTCGAAGTTCATCAGATACTGTGCTAATTTAAGAGTCTTAAGTAGCAGACTTTGTCTGTCATGCAATTGTATGTCTGTCCACTGCTAGTTGGGGCTCTAGAGGATCCCAGATGTGCCAGTGAAATCTCTACCCAAATTGTTTGGGGTTTTTAATTGTCTTGATTTTTTTTCTTTTTTTTGGCAACTTCAGCAGGGGTAATGGAAATAACTAGTTAAGAGTAAAGTTGGATCTAAGCTGTTTGTTACCTAACAATCTCTTTTTCATCTTCCAGAACCCTTTTTTTTTTACAGTCTGAAACAATCTACTTTAAAATAAACTTTTTTTTTGTGCTTTTCCCTGTTTCCAAACGGTGGAGAAGTACTGAAATGCAGTGCCAAAGCCTTTTCTTCCAGTATTTCCATCCCATTAGAAACCACAAAGTGAGGCAAATGATGAGAGCAAGCCTCTTCTTGCAAAACTTCCAGTTCAATCTATTGAACACAGAGGTTTGGATGAGTTTGATTAAGCTTGCAAAGGTTGGCTCAGTCCTTCATCCTCCACTGGTAGGTAAATTGAATCATGGGATTTATAAAGAATAAACCTCACCAGACAAACCTGATTGCATTTTTGATGGAATTACAAAATTAGCAGATGATGGGAAAGCAGTAGATGTAATATATTTGGATTTCAGGAAAGCATTTGATACTGCCTCATGAAATCTTACTTGAAAAATTAATTCAGATCGGCTGCGAGTAGAACACTGTCACGTGGGACGAGGAGCTCAAACCTCATGCAGAAGGACGACGACAAGAGTCAGCAGAGCCTTGCCTGTGCCCCTGACCTCAGCGCTCTGGGGACATCACCTATGGTCCTCCACGAGGAGATACAGCCGCAGGGCTCTCCGTGGGCTCCCGCCGAGTCTGGCTGCGCTGCCGCGGTCATACTTCATTAGGGTGGAGGACTGGAACTTAGCCCGACGATGTGATCAGCGAACGTGCGACCTGTCTGCCAGGTGGGATGGGGGCTCGGTATCACGGCAGTCACGTGCCGCTTTCCTGGAAGCCACTGATGCTGGCGTCTGAGGAAGGAGATGGTGGCTCTCCTGTGCTGGGGGACAGAGGGATAATGAGAGCAAAACCCACCTGTCTTATTGGGAAAAGGGTGAGAGCCCCTAAAAGGATAGTTATCTATCAGCTTAAAGTAAAGGAGACAGAGATCTTTAAAGAAAACAAACTATCTTAAGATTGATTGGTTCCTCTTTGTCAAGGAAAAGAAGCACTACACCGTTATATAAAATATTCTGCTGTGAGTTCACATTTCGTTCTGAAGGCATCATCCTAAGAAAAAAAATATTGACAAACAGAGGTAATTTTAGAGAAGGAGCAAAGCAAAATGTCCAGATGCTGATGTGATCGGGTTTTTTTTGTTTTTATACGTATATATCTACGTAGTATAAATAGCTTGGCTAAAAGGCAACCACGGGGGTTTGGCAAGGTACCAGCATCTAGAGGCCATAAGAATACAAATACAAATGGCACAGACTTAACCAGTCAATTCAGGGATACTGCAGCTGACTGCAGAAGGAGCTTCCTGAGGGAAGGATGGATCCTGGGGGTTATACAGAATGGCTGACTGTGGAGAAAGTAGTATAACGAGGCAAACTGGGGTGAAATCAATAAGAGAAATAAGTAGTTGAGATACAGGGAAAACTCTAACAGCGAACATCCTATGATGTTCTCAAAGGAAACAGTAACTAGCTCATCCATTGGAACATTTACATCTAATTTGCATAAAAACTGGGTTTTTTCCATGTAGATTCCCCTGGCCCCTGCCAATTCCTTGAAAGCTCACAGGAGTCCCAGTGGGGCTTGGTCACACCTCAGCAGAAGACAAGCCCTTATCCACCCAGTAGAAAAATATTTCCTCTGGCTATCTGCCATGTAGAAACCGATCTTAACATTTGTTTCAGTTCTTTCTTTACATTTCTTGCATGCCATCTCTCCTTTCCCGCTCGTTCCCCGTGCCTTTGCCCTCATTGGTAAGGGCCAGGTCTGCAGTTGCAGAAGAGCTTTGTTCGTGCCATGCTCCACAGAAACCTCTTCCCAGCAGCATCGATCCCCATCACTTTCACTTAGCAGGATGCATTACTGAACGTGTTTCTGCATTGGAGCATCCTGCATGTTTTGTCTGTGTGAAGGAGGTTGACTCTATCACCCAGTCGGGGCAGATTTAGTCATGCAACCTACCAATTTGTTTATCTCTGTTCAAAGGTTAATGTTTTTTTAAATACTGAAAGCCTAAATCTAAAAATTCACTGCTTTACTAAGACCTTTTAAGTCAACTTTCAAAGGCAGTCTTTTATTGCTGGGTTATAAACCCCTTTACAGAGGGAAAGCTTTAAGTCTGAATATTAAAGTAAAGTGTTTAAAGTTCCTTTTTGGATTGTGAACCTATTATTAAAGCAGGATGGAAACTAGTTTGCAGTCTGCCTTTTACACAGAGCATCCATGCCGCCAGAGTCCAAAATGAAGTCATTTTTTTGGATTAGGCGCAGACCACAGAAGGCTTAGAAATGCCACTTGTAATTAAAAACATTGCGCCTGGATCCTTCTGTCTTTATCGAGGTTAAATGGCCACTGAAAGCAATACAAGTTGAGACTGAAGAACAACAGCAAGCTCATGTCCTCTATTTTCTAATATATTTAACTGTTTATGGATGCTGGGAAAGCTTTGTACATTTTGTACATTTCAACAGTAAAATGGATGCAATTTCCTCTAACTTTGATAGTGATTGTAATAACAGTTAGTGCTCCGTGAGGCCAAGCAGAGCCACCTTTCCTTGTTGTCTTCTCCATGCCATATGAGATTGACTGTCAACCCTTCAGCGTGGACAAATGTTGTGGGCTGTTGTTGCAGCTTGCTTTGTTTTTTTCAGCTTTATCTGTTGTATTTCTACTAATGCCTTGTCTACTTTATGGATCAGAGACTTTTATCTAGCTGTCTGGAAGAGCTTAGCACAATGCAGCCCTGACCCTGCCTGAGCTATCACAATATCAATACCAATTGCACAGCATTTTAATTCTTAAAAGTGTTATGAAGTGAGCTAGATGAGCTACATTCAGTAAAGGATGTATGCAGGTACCTAAAGAAGGGCTTGGTTGGAACTGAAGTGCTAGGCAGAATATTGTGATCAAAAATATCCCCTTCCAGCTGCCGACAGCTGTGGGCTCACAAGCCTGTTGCTTTTCGACTCGACATTTTGTCAGGCACCGCACAGCCCAGTTTGACATCTCCTGCCTTACCTTCCACTGCACTATGGAAACTACCTGACTTTCCGTTCAGGTTTCCTCCACCACCCCTGGTAAATATTCTCAGGATATATTACATAGGATCAGACCTTTGCAATAATACAGCTCTAGCCGCATTTTTTCAACACACTGAAGGGACAAAAGAGACTTGGATACCTGGAAGATAGACCCACCTCCCCACAAACGTATGACAGATTCCAGGAGGATTATGTAGAAATGGGGAATATGATGCTGCAAACTAGTGATCAGGGCATTCGCTTTGCTCCCAGGACACTTTCTGTGGCTTGCTATCTTAGACCGTCATCAGGCAAGAGGGAAGAACAGTTTTGTGGGCAGAGTTCAAAACTGAAGAGTTCCCCAGGTTTGTTGATTGCAATCTCAAGGTACCTCCCCAGTCAGCAACCTGGCTGCAATCTCGGGCTCCATGCTTCGCCCAGCAGTCCCTGGGCTTACTGCAGGTCCCAGGTCCCCTCCTGGGGATGGAGCTCAAAAGCCACATAGCTGCTTTTTTTCTTTTTTTCCTTTTTTTTTTTTTTTTCCTGGCACAAATAGTCTCAGTATCAGTGAATTCTTTGCAACCACATCTTTTTAGAGGGATCCCCACTTCACCATAAACCGCCTGTGTCCAAGTTTAGATTCTTTCTGATAAGGACTCCCAAATGTGCTGAATTTGGCATGAAGTTATTTTGTGCACTTAGCAGACCACAAAGCAGAGGAGAAATGCCAACAGCTCATCAACCCTTATATCCCCCTCCTTTTAACCATATTCATTATATCATTTACCAATGCAGCAGGAGTTCTGCAGCTGACAGTCAGGACAGACTTGAGGGTCAAGTGTAGCATCCAGGCATCCAGTCCCAGAGCTGCTCAAGTGAATGATAACGGGGAGATCATCCACGGGGATGCAGTTTTTCCTGCACCACGTTAATCCATAATGCTTCTCAGTTGAACAGCAACCTTTAATTTTTATGTTTTTTTGTTAAATGCATCTGTAGATGTGGATGTCATACTCCTTATCAAGTTACCCAGGTGCCACATTTCTAGGTAGTTTACAAAATCCCAGCCTACAAACGAGTAAAGTTGTGGGTAAGTAACTACTAGTGATTGCTGATCTGGTGCTGGTCAGAGAGTTTCGCAGATGATCTTCAGTTTCTGTCACCAATGGCAATGTCTTTAGAAATATTACAGCCTGCACCAGGGGTGGAAGGGCTATGAATAGTTCCAATATCGTAGCATTTAATTCCGGTCTTGTCAATGAATCAGCAGTATTCAGAGAGCTGTAAATCCTGGTAATTCTTGCTCTCTGCCTGCTGACAATGCAGGATGGCGTGCTGAGCATCCGTGCCGCGCTCCGACGGGGAGGTTCTGTGGACGCTGTTGAGCCAGTGCTTTGTCGAAAGACCTCTGGATTGCTGCCATCAGAGCCAGGGTCAAGAAATACTCCTCGGTGAAGTAAAATCTAACGTAACATTACGTGGCGTGGTTAAGGACTCTGCATAGTGTGTGTACGTGTGTTACACTAGCTAGCAGAGCGTAACAAAACGAACGCCCGGTTTCCCTGAAGGTACAGCAAGGTGGCTACTTCTGGTTTTGTCTGCGTGAAGATGGCGTGTACGTCTTTTAGTCAAAAAATATGGGCTTTTTAGTATATATTAACTGAATGTGAAAGTTTCTCTGTTCTGTTTCGGGTGCTGGAATGCAGGGATGGAGAAAAGGAAAGCACTAAAAGCAGGGGGGTAACTGCGGCCCTGGAGCCTGCAGATGGGCAGGGCAAAAATCACGAAGGAAATCTGTATGTTATTAGCTGGCTCAGTTAATAAAAACTGAATATATGTGACACATTTAAAGGTTTAAATATCTCTTAAAACATTTAATGGCAAAATTTTAAAGCCAGAGATATTTCTGCACTGAGCCATGGAACTGTGAGGAAATTGTCTCGTGATGTTTTGCACATAGAAAATGTCAAGAAAAGCAAAAAGGGCAGATTTAGGTATGGGAATCAATGGGGAAAATCCTGCATATCCAGATACTTCTTTATACATGCATTTACATCTGTAAACACATACATATACTCTTTGTGCAAAGCTATTTTGTGCTGGAGGAGTAGAATAAGATGGAACTCAGAGCAGAACAGACTTCGAATGCAGCACCTGTAAGAGGACAGACAGTATGAGGAAAACTGGAAGTCAAAGACACTGTCAGGTATGAAGTTGAGGTAGGAGATGCTACAATAAATGCACAAGAGTGGAAGAAGGATGATCATATGCTTGGACGGGGGAGGTGGCAAGGCTGAAGAGCTCTAAGGCATGTGTCCAACTTTAGTATGACGTCCCCCACACTGTTCTTCCCAGGAAAGCTACCAGAGGTGACATCAGCAGCCAGCACATATGGCCGAGGGGAAGAACTATCACATTTCTCTTCCCACAGCTATTAACGTGCAACAAAATGCTTCTTGATGGGATGGAAGTAGTGCATGTGGCATTGTCACAGGACTAAAGACTGAAGTCGCACAGTTATAGATGTTTACTGTCACGAAGCAGGAACTTCAGAGAAACCATGCTTCTCTGCACCACATTACCAGAAAGGGGTTGAAGACCAAATTGAGACTTGCTGATAAATTATGGCCCATATCCTGCTGCAAACACCGCCTTAGCATTTGGAATGCATGACAGAAAACTGTCCTAAATGATCACTGACCTTCAAAGAGAAGGGGGAAGAAAGCCAGACCCAACTTGACAATATCTTCTCTGAAGCAAAAAAACCTATATTTAACTGGATTCTCATGAAAGATCACGTGTGCCACAAGAGGATAAATTTGGAGCATTCTCAGTTTCAGAGTGAATATTTTATATAAACACACTAAACAGTATAGGAAAAATACAGTGCTCTCCGCAACAGTAATGCTCAGTGAGCTAAAAAACCAGACTGGGCCAGATCTTAGTTATAATTCCCAATGCAACCTATTCTTGAGTATAAAGTCTCCTGAGAGATACCTTACATAACAGGAAATGGTGGATAATCACATAAAATACATCAAAGCCATTTCAGATATTTCTAACACAACAAGTATATGCTAAATGTTTTTCGGGGAAAAAAGTGCATATTAGCATTTAGGTTTTTATTTTGTATAGGTTGTAATATTTGTTCCATGAGCAGGTTTATACATTTGCTGGAGTGTTGAGTTCTGACCAGTCTGCTGTGTGTTATATTCAGACTGTATGATCTCAACAGGAGAGCACAGAAAGGGAACAGACATCGCGGATCAGAAGCAGTCAGGGAACATTAACTGCATACATGCATAATTATTACTACAGTGACCTGATGGAAATTTTGCAAGGATTTCAAAATAGTACTGTGTACTGGAAACATGAAGAGTGAAACCTTTCTCAAGCCCTTTTGTGTTTCTATACGCATGCTAGCAAATAGAAATGACAAATAATATTATCAACAAATATTAATTCATTGCAGTCTCTCAAATTTCATCAAGGATTTTCAAGAGAGAGTAACTGGGTGCTTTGAAAATGGTATAAGACTGCAGTGATACATAAAATCAAATTGGATGTTTTATCACTGTAGTCTGTACGGGGATAACTAAGAAAATAACAAAATGCAAGAGCGAGGGACTCTCACTGCCATAGCCTTCACAGTCTGTGTTGTGGATCCATCTATTTGTCTCTGTATCTGTGTCTGTTGATTTTTCTAAGTTATGGAAGTATTATGATAACTTAAAGGTGGAAAAAGAAAAATTCAGTTTTTTTCACGCAGGTTTTTTCACCACGGTACGATGGTGTTGAACACCGTGCACTGACTTAGAGTGCTAGGTCAGAGTTGGGAACTGTAGATTATGGAGTTTTAAAATATGCTGAAATTAATGGAACACAATCCACTGATCCATGGTTTTATACCAGCCCGTCTCAGTCTAAGGTCAAACTAGAAAAGTTTTCTGACAAGAGCTGTAGGTCTGACTCTATGCTTTGCTGCTGACTTAGCTGGTTAGCTAAGTAAGTACAATATAACCCGTAAAATCCTCCAAAAGAAAAAAAATAAATTCTACAAATTTAGGTTAAAAACAAAAGTTATGGTAACATAAGTGTCTCTAAGTTTTGCAATAATCCTCCAGTACTTTTGCATCCCAAAAGGCTCCAGATGTGACCAGCCACTGCAAAATGGCAAGTTGTTTATCAGCATTCTACATTGCAAACTGGCACCTGTAATTTCACTCTCACTTTGCATCAGCAGAATTAAGATACCCAGAAAAACCCTACTAAGACAGGTTTCTGCGTATTAATGCATAAACATTTATAGTAAAATGTCCTGTCTGTCACCCTCAAGGTGAGGTATGCAGCATCTGATTCTTCTTCCTGCTCAGCCGCGTGTACGCAGTGTGATCCAAGTGTTTCTCTCTGCTGGGTGTTCAGGGTAGCTGTGTCAAGCAAAAGAGAGAAAATGAATATAAACCAGTTACTGGCAGCACTGTTATTAAACACTTGATTTTTTTTCACCGCCTTTCCACCGGCCGCCTTTCTCAGCCGCGAGGATCACAGGCAGCTGAGCGATGGGGCTTGCCACCACCCACCCATGGGCTTCCTGGGGCAACACTCGTACTGTCTGTACGCTGACCAGATCCTGCAAACTTTGCTCGTGCAAATAATCTCTGCTGGTGTGGCGATCGCCCTGAAGAGATAATGGGGTCCCAAGCACTCGCAGTCACTGACAGATGGGGGGGCGGAGGGGAGGAGGGGCACGGGGAGTCTGCACAGTTGTGCAGATTTTGAAAATTGCATAGTTTTGATCGTGTTCCCTTCCTGATCTGGTCTATTCGTGGCTTCATTTTGTTTTGGGGAGGAAAGCTTCCTCCTGACTACCTCTTTCTAAAAATGAGTGCCACCTTCTTCATTTTTGCAGGTGATGAATTCTGTTGTTGGGAAAAGCTACAAAATAAGCCATGCTATACTCAAGGGGCAGATATATTTTCAGAAAGTCACCTCCTTATTTGTGAGAAGCACCTGCCAATTAATACAGTTAAAAATATCGCTAGAGTTATGTAAGATCTTAAAAAATTCTTCTGCTTCTTGACTCTGCAGCACTTCACCTATTACTAAAAGTAATCAAGCTTCAATATGCTTTAAAATAAACTCAAACCCAAACAGCTCTAATGTAATATAAGCAAGAAATTCTTAACTTCTTCCTCTTGTGCGTGATTATTCCAACCTTTCCATGTGACATGCAGCCTGATCTTGCACTACTGATCTTGCTGCAATTGCAAACGTGTCCCTGGTCAAGCACCCCCAACCATGGTACTGGTGTTACCAGCCACACCATCATTCTCCATTAACGATATATAATATACGTGACACTGTTTACAATTTATTGCCATTCAGATGGCGATGGCTGAATGAACTCCAGGCTCGGCGTATCAAATCAGCTGCCTGGGGTCATTCTGATCTCCCATCATTCTGCTTTTATAATTTTTTTAAGAGAAGACTGTATGGAAATGACTGTTCCGGAGCAAGTTGTGGCAAATGTCTTCTTTGGCTATAGGTGCAGTTTTGAGTGTGAGACGAGAATGATTTCAGGTAATGTGCGTCTCTACTAGGAGTTACACATGCATTGGAGCTACAAAGAACATAAGGGCAGAGTAAATGTGCTGCTTATGGCCCTTCCCAGTTTGTGCTGTAAAATGCATTTAAACACAATGGGATTTGTGTAATATAAATATTGCACAGCTACTGTTTAATATACAATGTGTTACATGCAATAAAGGTTTTCTGGCTTAAATTTATAGAAGATACTGAAAGGGATACGTGGTATTTTCTTTTTCAGAAACAGATTCAGGCCACTGAAGTTAATGAGAATTTTTCTTCTGTGAACTTTGGATCAGGCTTTAAGGCTAAGATTTCCAAATAAAAATAAATAAATATATATATAACCCCCCAAACGCTTTCTCATTCACCACCCATGTAGAGATCTTTAGGACTGGACCTCTGGTGCAGGAGAACTTATTTTTGTACTGCAGGTACTCCATGAAAGTACCAGTCTGTAGCCTTGCAACTTCAATAAAACCAAATATATTTAGACTGATGACTTGATTCTCTCATCACAAAGATATGTGAGTAAGAATTGTTGTCTATCTTGTAAAAACAGCACTACACTTGTACATGCATGTGTAGAACTGTTAAAGATTTTACAAGATACATGGGAATGTGCGCCTGCTTATCTTAGGAAAGAAGTGAGCTCAACATTAAAAAAAAAAAAATCCACCCTCTAGCCGAGACCTCGCCTGCCAAGTTTTAGCTGTGTACTTTGTTTGAAGCACATACTCCCACATCCTGCATGGAGAGGTGAATACACTCTTTAATTTAGAGTGAAGATTTAGGAGCAAATTCTACTTTCATTTACATCATTAAAATCCTAATGAGGCTGTAAATCAGGATAAGAATATGGTTGAGGTCGATAGGGTTGGATGGATTTAAATGACTGTAGAATTTCTCCATTTTAGGTGGAAATATAAACCAGACCAGCCAAAGTACAGCACTGAAACAAATATAAATACTAAAAGAAAAAGATTTTGCATTCTTATTAAGATCTGAACAGAGCAAGAACAGCCCTCAATTTGGGTCTGAATGGTTTGCTTCTTCCCGAAAAGAGATAATAGTGAAAATGTTTACTGTCCTAAATCACAATGATGAATAACAAAGTTGTTAAATTGGCCAAAAATAATTTACAAAGGTCTGAATTTTAGGGTTTTTTGCTAAAATATCCTTGATAAGGTAGTAATTAGAACTAGGTTTGTATACTCCAGGGTTTACTATTTTCTTTAAACTATTAACAAAACCTAATGTATTTCCCAAAACAGACCAACACAATTACATTTTCCATGATTTCCTTTTTGTAGGTAGGCTTTGATAGTTCAGATATTATATGGACCGGCAAGACATATGCTTTATATTCACTGAGAACTTTGGTTATGCACGGACAATATTTTCTTCCTTGAATTTGAACTTGAGGTATATTTAATTATGCCAAAAAGTAATCTGCACTCGCTACTTATTCTGTTTTATTCCTTGAGGGGAAAATAAAAAAAAATTAAAAAAAAAGATGCAAACCCAACTGCAGTTGGTAGCATGTTCTACGTATGTAGTTATTGCTTAATAGTTTTGTAGGTAATGGATGTATAGGATGGTGGTGTGCACCCAAGCAGCTGCCATTTCATGAGCTGGTGTTGATATGGCACATCCCAGACGGGGCTGATGGTATTCCACCTCTTTTTTTTCAGTGTTTCACTTTTATTTCATGATTAGCAGTTTCCCATTACATTTGAAGTCTTAATTAATGTTATTTTGTAGTGTTTCGGTACAAGACAGCATAACTTAGAAGCTGAAAAAGGTAGCCCATCCTGTATGCCCTGTCCAGATCCCTGATTTAAACGGAAGCTGCCACCAAGCACAGCCTATAGAACCAGCCTCTCAGCTCAGCTGCAGCCAACTTTTAAAAAGACATGCTGTACTTGCCAGGAAATACAAGAAAATAAAATGAGTCACTAAAACAGTAGTTGTTTTTATTGGAAATTATTAAAACAAATAGAAATGTTATAATGTATAAACCTTAATATTAACATTCTAGAGCAAAATGATTTCTGATAATGAGTAGAAGCATAATATCAAGGACCATTTTGTCTTACAAATAATATTAATATGAGCTGATGCAAGTGGTGAGATTGCCTAATATAATTTTGCTGACACAAGACATGTAATGAGAATCTATGGAATATGGCGTATAAACCCATTGCCTTGTGAGCAAAGCTCACGTCTTCAAATTGCACAGCAGCAAATCTATGATTTAATTGTGAAGCTCTTTCCTTACAGGCAGCATTAATTCCATATACCACTGATGTTAATGATGTTTATATTAGAGAGACATATGATTGCCATTTCCTTTCTAAAAGGTGAAGGGAGAGGTTTTAAAAAAACAAGATAAAATTCTATATAAGATTTCAATCCTGTGTGATAACTTGTAGATAAAGAATTAGATTTAAACGGACTTGAAAATTGAAATTATTAGACATTTTTTCCTCTCTTTCCTATGTCATGATCCCCGTTCAAGATTCTCTGTTTGCTTTGAAAACCGTGCAGTATCTGTTTTCTTGAATCCTTTGCTCTACCTAACAATATCACAACACATCCCAACACTCGAAACACAGACTATGCAAAGGGCAGCATCTAAGGGAATGAAAAGGTCTAAGGATTTATACTACATTGTTGAAAGTGCTTAATATCTAGAATTCTGGAGAGTCAAGCGGGTGATCTCCAATGCTCTCTTTGTAGTTGCTATTTAACCCAGGAGTTAGTAGTTCCTAACTAAATGTAAAAACATGTGTGCATAGGCCTACTTCCTGATTTAATGGTTACATAATAAAACATACATTAAAAACAGTAAAGCTTCTAATTAGATTTCCAGTGAAAACATTTACATTTGTCAGCGTAAAATATATTATCCATGAAATTTTTGAAATATTTGCCTAAAATGTGCTGTTTCTGTAAACAATCCTAACAGTAAACCTATTAGCTAAAATATTCACAAAAAGTAAACAAAAGGAGTGCGAACACAGCCAAATCAAATTCAACTTTCTGTCTTTGTAAACACTTGTGGAAGCATTTTTAAAAGCATGTTTCCAGCTCCATCTCAGAGTCCTTCTGTAATATAGGCATTGAATCTTTTAAAACATCTAAATACTGTTATTTACAGAATTATAAAATATATAAACATATATTTGCTCACAAACAACAGTAAAAGAACTGTTATAAAAATAAAGGTGGCAAAGTCAAGCACTGAACAGCCAGGAAGAGCCAGCATGACTCTTGCTCGTGAAACCCTAGTTACTACCCATATGCATGCTGATGCAATCTTGTACAACATGTACTTTGGCTACTTTTTTTGAAAGACCACCTGCTAATTTAGGAATAGATTTACAAGCTAATGAATATTTATTCAACCTTCAATATATGACCATAGCCCTACGTAAAGTATAGTATAATACACTTTTTAGATCCTATTGTGAAATCAGAAATCTTAACTTTCTCCTAGGTTTGTCTGTGATTTTCAGACGTTTATAACATCTGGAGGCACAAAAGTATTAATCAATTCATTTTCAGAACAACTATGAAAATAACAAGGATGCAAACCGAGGTAAAGAGAAGTTAAAAGTGAACACATTTTGGTGCCTAATTTGAGAATGTCCATGTTCTTTCTTCTAATTAGCATTTTTTATTACTCTGTATGTTCATTTCCATTAAAAGCTTACACTCTACCTAGCTGCCCCATTGGTACCTGAATCCAAACTATGCATTCTCAACCCCAACCCCTTGTTGGCTGATTTTTGTTCTAGAGATGTCCACAGTAGAATGAGATACATAAATTTTCCCCGTTAAGGTTATCTAAGTGGGTCTGCTTCTGGACATACCTGGAAACACATACATCTTGACAACACAGGCAATTTGGCTGTCACAGCCCTGTCAAGACCTGCAGTCTAAACATCCCTTCACTTAACATCACTTATATATTTGCTATATTAGAAACTGCCGTGACTGGCTAAAGCTGTGGTCAGAGTCCCAGGAACATATTCTTCATCGCCAATCTGCCATTTTCTAAAAGTATATGGAAGACACTAAGGAGACTGTAGTAATGCAGGCTGGGATTTGACACAGACACACAAAAAGCTTCTCATGAACAGTGCCATTTGATGCCGAAATATCACACTACTCAAAGACTTTGATGTCTGAGGGATGACACCTCTAATAGCAGATTGCCTCCTAGTGCCACGCTAAGGTAATGACTGCGAAGGCAAAGTACCAAATCACCAAAACCAATGTGATTTGCTTTAGAGTACCACATTTAGTTCATGAGTAAATTTCTTACTATGAAATTTAATGCCTGCTTTTATGATTGGATCATCATTTTCAAATAAAAAGTAAAAATGATCTTAAATCCACATTAAAAAAAAAAAAAACCCAAACATTTTGTCCACCCCCAGAAAGGTTGTTTCTGGTTTCTATCATGACTCAGAGAAATCCCTTGTTTTAAGAAGTTTGTACCAGGGACAATCTGCATGTTTTTTTCTACTTCAAACTTTAATTTAGCTCAATCAACTATTTATTTTATCTTTCTGGCATAATAAGCCGTTACTCTCTCTTTACATATATGAGATATATGATAAAAAAAAAAAAAAAGAAAAAAAGAAAATATTTGTCCTAGGTCCTTTTTCTTTTGAGGATGTCTTTTGGAACCAGAACTCCTCCATCTTCTTTCCAGAAATTATATACATAATCTATACTTCTCTGTGCTTGCTTGGCAGAAGTAAAACAATTTTTTATCTCTCACCCTTCAGATCTTTCAGTAAGAACAGTCAAGTGAATTTCACACCTCACACAATTGCAAAGGAATTACAGGCACATTGAGAACACTTGACTCAGTTTGCTTCCAGGATAATGTATTTCTGGTAAGAAGTAAAATTTACAGTATATAAAACATATCTTTGCAAATGAAACAGAGCAGCATAAGGGAACATTATATATATTCCACTTTAAACATACATCTGAGAAAACAGAAGAGAATGTCCCATGTAGTATCCAGCAGCCTTAGACAAAGGAGACAGAACTGCTTCGTATATGGCTGAAGGTGTTGTGCAGGGATCAAATGTGAATACACGCACAGATCAAAGGGGGCATAACGCAAGGCATAATCTATCCAACACTCACCTCAGTTTACACAAAGATCCCCGTGATGCGGTGCAGACTTATCTGCACCACTCCACTTGCCAGCTGTAAAGGGAAAAGCACCATAAGTTAAAAACATCAAAGTATGCTTTTGTGGTGCCCCAGGTTGCGTAGGAAACTGCGCAAGCCTCACAGCTGAGCCTGTTCTGCTCATGGAGAAGGAGCATGCCACTCTCCTGTGCAAGAGAGGAGGAAGGAGCCCCAAGGGAAAAAAAAAACCCAAAAGGCAGGAATGTTATATATTAAAAACCTGACTGAACTAACTTGCAGAAATTACTCAGATAGCTTGCTTCATTCTAACTGCTCCGTGTATCAAATGTCCTTTAAGATCTCTTAGAAGGGGTGCAACGCTACTTCTTGCACAAACAGCAGCAAAAAGTCTTAGGATGAATGCCACAAATAAAGTAGCACTTTTACCATTAGTGAAACTTCACTCTGGTCAGATCCTTAATAAATAAAACCCCTCCATCTCAGAAGCCTGATACAACACAAGAAGCAATGGGAACCCTGAGAATCCATGGGAATAAATGTTTATCTTCAGAAAGTGAAAACTTGTCACAGTTTCAGTTTTCAACTCAACATTGGGAAATAGTTCCTAAGGTTCGTCTCTTTTAAGAAACTGTAATAAAACTCTCTACAGGAAAACATTTGACTTGCTCCCACAGGATTCATTATTTCCCAAATACATGTAACATGGCATTGCAGTATGTTTATACTGTGACTTTACCAGGTTTTTTGTTATATATTTGAAATATAATAGTATTCAATAACAGTTCATGGCAGAGTTCTTTTTAAAATGTATAATAGTGACAGCATTCAGACATACTACATACTTCATTTGAATGAGAAAAAGCTTATGATTTCCTTGCATTACAGAAATCTTATTTTACTGTCATTATTGAAATTACATTATGTAATTTTAATACCAAATTATCTTTTCACAGAAAAATTCTATGTGGTCAATTACAGTGTATTAACATCCCGAACACCATTTTCATATTACATTACAAACATTTTTGCGCATTGTTTCTTCATTGTAGCTTTACTGTTTCATCAGATATAACCTCACGATTGAGATTTACAAAGCTGGTCTCAGTTGGAAAGAATATACAGGAGATATTGGTATTGGTATCTGTTATGCTAAATATACCTGTTAATAATCTGTGTTCTATTATGCTTATCTTTTTATGGATTCTTGGCTAATTTTCCAGGTCCAGAATAGTAACAGCGTTTTTACTATGCATGGATCAGGTTGTTATATTAGGGATGGAGTGGCTAAATGGGTGAAACCAAAGAAATGCAGTAAAAAACTGCTGTCTGTGGAGTTGTAGACAGTTTCCAGCAGACATGTTGCTGCTTACTCTGTTAAGGCTCAATGCAGCAAAAAGCACTGGGCCTGCAAGGGTGGATTCTTTTATTTGCTTGAATTCTTGGGTGGCTTTTACTACCCGAGGTCAGTTATTAATGAGCAAAAGGAGGTTAATGGCAGTAGGAGACGCTGACAGTCAAACATTTATCTTTCTGTGAAACCCATGTCATATCAGATAAAAATAGTACTCATATCATGCTGATTGCAACATCAGATGCTTTTCAAATGTGTCTAAATTTAACTGGACATTTTTTTAGTATATGACACGAAAGCTACATATAAATAATAGATATAGACACAGCGCATTAAGGTGGCTGTCTAATTTCACTAGTTATAATTAAATGTTAGAGATGGCTCAACATCCAAGCTGATGCTGTTTCTGAACCCATGCTCAAAGGGTGAATTTCACCCCCGCTCTCTTTGTTGTTCTGTAAGCAAGCTAAGAAGGTGTCTGTACCCTGGTGACAAGCATTTCTCCTTCTCTCCTGGTTTTTTTTTGCCTAATTTGTTTTACTGAAAAAGCTGCACCGTCTGTATGTGGTTAGGGAGGGATCAGGTTAAATACAAGGAGATGGGGTGGAAAAGACGTAGTAGAAAAGGCACCACAGGACCGGTCTCTTTGAAATAGGCAAACAGGGGTATGTCCCCGTTAGCGCAGTGCAATGAGGACCTACGGAGCAACAGAGCTGGTGCTGTGGACCTCATCTCCACATTGTATTTTTGCAGGTTTCACTTCAGACTAACTCAAGTCTGGTCCCATGGACTGAATGCTGTAGTGAAACAAATTGGATGGGCTCTTAGGGTGCATCTTTTGATTCAGCTTTATCTAAAAGCAATCTAATTTGCACGCTTCACGATGCAAACAAAATAATGGTAAATTAGGATAATTGGGAGATCCACTTGAAAAGCAAACTGGTCTGAACTAAGAGTGCTAACGCAGATGGGCTCTTCAGGTCATTCTTTAGCATAGCTTGCTGCATATTACTTATCTGTGCTTCCTCATAGCTGAAATGGTGAGATGGGCTGGAATAAAGAAGTGTACTCCTTCAGCCGGTGAGTAAATGCCTCTTGAATATGCTGAATTTCAGGGAAGCGTTCCTGAAGAATTCCATAACTGCACAAACATTAGAGTGTTTTGATTAATCTTATTAGAGAAATAGGTCTGAATGGTCACCAGAGAGCTGGACCTCCATTTGCCATAAACCATCATAACATTAGAGCAGGTAGGGCAAATAAGGACAACGGTGATGAACACAGAGCATGCAATAATGTTTTAAATTTTTAATCTTAATGTATGTGATGTCTTGGCATTACTGAAAAATGAAGATAACTAATAGCAAAGGGAATACCCATGTAAATCTACAATGATTAATTACTAGGATATGATTAAAAAACTGGGGAAATCTAGTATGATCTGCCATAGCTGTTTGGGTATAAGCTGATATCCCTAACTGGAAAAATCAGGTCCTCATGAGGCAGTCCCATGTATCTGTGCCGGACAAACTAATACTATTTCTCTAGAACAGAGTACTGAAGCACACATTATCAGGGATGGGAACATAATTTGGAGTATTTGTTAGGTACTGTCCATACACTCTTTCTTTTATTTAGGATTATTTTATTTACAATCAACACTATCATTAGTGTTGCTGTACTACCATAAAATCCCCATCATTCAGTGTCCATTGCTGTGCGAACACAGACAAAAAGAGGGCTCTTCTTCCACGAACAGTAAAAACGAGCAAAGGTACAACTACCTGTGACACCTGAGCAGGGAATTTTGGGCTCAGTGTTGCTCCATGCTGTCATGCTATGGTGTTTTAGCCCATCACCGCAGGCATCATCTTAACCAGGTTGCCTTGGTAGTTAGTGTCTCCTGTCTTGGTACTCTTTTGACCAATGACCAGATGGAGGGGAAGGGACTCTGCATACTCTTCTCTGGCACATCACAGACCGAGAGGAGAAAATAATGAGATTCCATATCAGAGTTTAACCTTTTAAGCTAACAGAATTGTAAGTAAGTGTGAAAAAATTTATTTGCATGAAGACCATGGGAGGTATGTGATGTCTTAATTCTAAATAAAATCCAAGCTTTTAATACAATTTTATAGTAAATTACCATTTTCAGTATGTATAAGAAGTATTTAACTTCTGCTAATTTAGGACACGTTCCAATCCAACCATCCAGAAAGGCCAAATTATACATAATAAATGATTGTTGAGAAAGAGGTATCACGTTATCTGTCTTGTCCACAGCAAATTATAAAGCTATTCTAAACCACAAATGTTGAGTTCTTAATCAAAGAAACTACTTACAATAATTTTACTACAGATTTTTATATAGCTGTGAGGATGTATGTCTGATGGAAAGATGATAAAATGTTTTTATAAGATCAAATGTTATTTAAAAATTCATATTGCTGTATGTCTTGAAATTGTACTGGCAAATCTTTTCATTTTTCTTTCCTCTTCAGTACTGCCATAGGCTCAATACTGTGGTCTTTACAAGCAGAAGTACCATGCATGGTTCGCCTATATGATGACATCATGGGGGGGGCATTACAGCAGCCTCCAAATAGCAAAGATGACAGTGAGATCCTGCTTCCTTAACTGAAGTCAGTGGGAGTTTTGCCTGAGTAAGGAGGTTAGGATTGGGTCCCTGAAAAAAAAGAAGATAATGAGACATAACTAGGAATAATGGGGTGGTATGAAGACATGGAAAATGTAGGCTGAATATCATTAAAATCTTCCTGACAGTGAGCTCTATTATACCAGGGAATAATCTCATTGACTTCAATGGGAGAACTGCCAGAGTGAGATCTGAGTAGCCTTGGCCCTGATTCAAGGCCCACTGGCATCAGTGGGGATACTTCCATGGACTTCACTGAGGTTTGGATCAGGCCCAGGGTGAACAGTACAGGTATGTTTGCCTGAACCTGCACAATTCCCAAGGCTTTTTTCATAATTGTTGTGAATAGTTGCTAGATGCATCTAAAACCAGAGTAACACGTGGCGTTACTGGTTCATTTAAGCATAGCTAAAACCGATCAGTTTAAAAGGCAGCTTCCATGTGGTGTAAATGTAAAAGAAGCTGTTAAAATTACCCGATTGCTGTTGTGCAGTCAGGTAATTTAAACAGTAGAGGCCACTATGAAGGATACAGGTATGCAATAAGGCTATACTGGCTCGCCGACTGGAGCTTATGCACTTATAACACAGCGGGGTATGGAGGCTGGGCATTATTTGAATTAGAACTCTCTGGTTTTAGTTTTCATGCCTAAGAACATAAGGGGGAAAAAAGTGGGGAAGCTTAGAGCAAGGAAGCACCAGGCACAGTATTAGAGATACTTGCAGAGCAGTGCGAAGGAAAAGTGAAGAAACGTTTTGGTTTTTTTTTTTTTTAATTCATCTTGTGTACACTTTTGGTAAATAAACTGGATCTCGTTGGAATTGCCAGCTCCTGCATCTGTTTCTCTGTTTCACAGACAAAACTTACAGGATTATAAACTTTAGCTACTACCTGATTCAAAAAAGGCAACAGACTAAATATTTGTGGCTTATGCCTTTGCACATATAATTTAAGTCATATGTTGTTTTGTAGACATCGGTGATTAAATGCATTTTAATTCTGGCTCCCACTGAACCTCAATAAAGTGTCACAAATACTGAATATTAAAAATTAGATTTCTTAACAGCAAACATGCTTTTGTCCTTTAGTGAATTCCCTGCACCTGGGTGTTTTTTTCAGCACCTCATATGGCTCTCCAGCCTATCCATATGTTTCTATCCTCTGCAACAGACTGGCAGTTACTTACGTGAAGGTTTCTGTTTCTCAGTAAAGTTTCTATTAGCTCGCTGGTTGAGTCGCTGATGGGAGAGGGGAGGGGAAGGGAAGGGAAGGGAAGTGGAAGGCCTAAAGCTCATCAAGGTTTTATTCATTAATACATGTACCACAGTCAATGAGAAGAAGCTGTAGAGATCTGCAGCACTCATATGAGACTAATATAACCACATTAAATAAACCTGCTGTGGTTGTTCAGGTAAATTTATTTAAACCTCAGAATCCACATATGGGGAAAAATGAGTGTACAAGTTCTTTAATTTTAACTTGCAGACTCACTGGGCTGTGACAGATTTGGAGAGGGTTTGCAGTAGCTCCAGTATGTTGGTCCAGTTACTATAGTACTTTATGATTGCATTAGTGTAACCCAAAGCAAAATGACTGAAAAAAAAAATGTGCAGCTGAGGACAAATTGAAATGACTGCCCCCACCTCTCCCATAATAATTTAAAGTTGTTCAATCAGAGAAGTCATAGGAAATATCAGATATATCTTCTAGTCAATGCCACTGCCTCAGTGCAGATGCAGTTCTAGACACATCATTCTGTATATGTGGTCCATCCAACTTCATCCTAGAAAACTCCACTGATGAAGATTTCATCCTAGACTACCTATTCCAGTGTTTCTCTAGCCTTACTGTTGGAAAGATTTTCTTAATATCTAACCTGCAATAACTGCAATTTAATCCACCAATGAACACGGAAAATAATGCCTTGCCTTTCTTTCACAGCTACGTTTCAGTAATTTGAAGTCTCATACCATGCTTCTCTCTATCTTCTATGTAGTCTAGGCAACCCCATTTCCTTCACTCTTCCCTCACAGATGAAATTTCCTAGTCCTCATTTTCCCTGCTCATCTCTTTAGTCTCTCTAGATAGTTATCAAATGGTGGAGCACAAGGTAGGGTGTACCAGAAGAGGCCTTATCAGCACTGGATAAAGCAGAAAGATTACTTTGCAAGTTTTGAGGATGACACTCCCAAATATATATCCTTGAATGATGTCCACCTCTTTTTGCAACAGTCTGATGTTTTTGAGTCTTGTTAAACTTTGGTTTACTACAAGCCTAGTATTTATTTCTACAGTACAAAGTCTGTCCTTACCCTGTGTAGCTGATCACTAGTTCCTGGGAGTGAAATTTTACAGTTATCCAAATTGAATTTCAACCTGGTTTTCAGAATTTTTCTATTTTTTTCAACAAAATTTTGAATTATCACCCTGTCCTTCAACATGACTGCAGCTGCTCTCCATTTGCTGTTATCTTCAGATCCAAGAAACATTTCCTATTCTACCATCTAAGTCATTACTAAAAATGGTCTATAGTATTGGACCAGAAAAGACCCTTGTGGAACCCCATTTAATGATGAACCTCTGATACCTATGGTCTCAAAATATATTTTTGGAAGCTGTTTAGTACTTTCATGTAGCCATGCTTCTCTACCTTGCATATGTGAATTATATGTCATAGTGACAAAACCCCACTGGAGTCAAAGATGTATGATGTCTACTGCTTCTTCCTATTTTTGATGCCTGTTACTCTGTTATGGAGGAAAATTAGATTGGTTTGACATGATTTGTTCTTGACAAATTCATGTTGGGCTGCTACTTATCTCTTTGTTGTCTTTTAGAAGCCCATAAATAGTTTAATTAATTGGTCCACGGTTGAAGTTAAGATGACTGATCTTTTGAAAGCTTCTCCTCTCTCACTTGTTTGCCCCTTTTCAGCAGTCTGGAACCTCCACCATCATTCATGTGCTTTCAGAAATAACTAGTCATAACACTGCAACTGCCACGACTACATCTCTAAATAATACCCAGGCTGAATTACACCAGATGCAACCCATTTTAAAACGTCTCACGTTGTTCAAGCATCCAAGATTTTTTTCCCTCGCAACTGTAGTCTCCATTCTTACCCCTTTACCCTTGGTGTTACTTACTTTTGCTGTCTGATCACATGGCTTGTTGCCATTAAGAGGGAAATTTAAAAAAAAAAAAAAGGCTTTTTTAGTACCAGTAGATTTTTCTTCCTTTTGAGGAGTAAACCAGCTTTCTGCCTTGATTTTCTTCTTCCTACTGCAATGCCTTCAGTATACCCTCCTGACATGCTTTATATTTCTCATAAGTTGTATTTCATTTTTTTGTCTTAGCCCTTTTAATTTATCTTCATGTTTTTATACTTTTTTTTTTTGGTAATCTGACCTAGTTTCCAACTTCTTATACTCTCTTCTTGTATTTTAAATCATTGAAACACTCACAATTTAGCTATATTCATTTCTTAATGTGCTTCTTAATGTGTTCTTCTTCATTGGAAGAATTTATGCTTCTGCCTTTAATATAAGTTTTTAAAGGAACTGTCAAATCTATTGGATCTCTCAGACTTGTTTCCCAGAATGACTTTCTAATTCTTTGTATTTATTGAAAAGTTGGTGTCCATTGGTTTTGCTTTGCTTTCCCAGCTTAAGGACTAGGACCTCTGACATTTTACGGTCAGTCTCACCCAAGCTGCTTTACACCTTCATATTCTCAATCAGTCCCCAATAGCTGGCTTTAATAAAATCTAGAAGAGTTTGGGGTTTTTTTTTCCTTTTTTTTCTTTCCCCCACCAAAATTCTATAAAATTGTTTCCAATGCATTTCTAGAACTTACTGGTTTCTATCCTATTTTTCTGGTTCCCTTTTCCAGACCAGTTAAATTTCTGCATTTCACCAAGTCCAGTGCTTTCACACAATTCTATCAGTTTACAAAAGCATCATTCACTTAATCTTCCCGGTTCAGTGGCGTACAAAAGCCTATGCTGTGACAGTGCCCTCATTTTTTCCTGTTATTTTCACCCCCAAACTTACAACCCATTTATCTTCTTTCCCAACCTTGAACCTTAGAACCATTCTTGTATAATCTTGAAAGATTATACAAGCAAGAAAACACTACCTCTCTTTTGCCCTCCTTACCCTTCCAGAGCAAATTATAACCTTCCATATCAATATTCTAGTCATGTAAATTACCTGAACGAGTGCCTGCTATGCCAATTAACTTGCGGTTTTGATCATGCACTGAGACTTTCAGCTCATCCTGTTAATCCCCCTACTTTTTACTGTACAGAATTGTAAGATATTGAGTAGACAGCTTCATCCTCCCCCTTGTCCATCCTGTAATCCTGTTATGAATATCCCCAGTTATTCTACTTGTAGGCCTTTGAGCTGAACTTCTTTTCTAACAAACACATGGACTCTTGCAACAGATTATCATTATTTCTAATTTAATGTCCTCATAACTTGGGTTGCAAGCCTATGCCATCCCAATTAAGAAAGAGAAACCAGAACAATTAATTTTAAAGATACTTCCTCCTCTCCAGCTAACTTGCAGGTGGCTGGAAGCAAGAAAGGAACGAGCTGGCTAAAATGGGAGATCAAGTAAACTTGGCAGGCTTAAAAAAAAGCCTCCACGCAGAGGATGTTACTTGTTCAAGGGAACCAGACTGAGACATGGAGGAATGTCTGGGTTACAGTCAGGAAGGACAGAGGTCTAGATAAGATAAATAGGTATGTAAACTACTTTTTGGAGGCCTTTCTTCCCCAAATACTTTATTCCACTGCTAAGTAAGCAGTTCTTGTCCAATTTCTGCATATTGCTATGGCAAAGGGGAAAATTTTAAGCACATTGTACATTTAAGTACATTGGCCACAGCTGATGGGATTTCCCCCAGGATGGGCTGCAACATTAGCCCTGACATTTGGGGTTGCACCGACTGGTTACTGTCCTGTTCTCCACAGTCACACCAGGCTTTGGGCGTCAGTCTCACAGCCACGCAGTTCATGCCATGCATCAGTACTCGGTGCACAGTCAGATTTCAAGTGTGAGCCATTTTGCACCAACACCACAGCTCCCTTGCACACAGAAGCCATCTGGCTTTTTCAAGACTAGTGCCACAGCAGCAAGCTGATGTTTATGCTTTATAAAGGATTGGGACTGACGCTTATGCTTAAGCCCCAGACTAATATAGACCTAAACCAAATCTTGAAAATAATATAGATGTAGGCCGAAACCAGTAAAAAGAGAGAAACGCACTGGGCTGTAGCACAACTGAAAGCTGGGGAGCTCCCGGGTAGCTCATTTAGACCTCTGAAGGCAGCCCACATCATCAACTCAAAATGGCACATCAGTGGCAGCATTCTGACCCCTCCACCTACTATCATGAAGTGTATGAAAAACCATACATTCTCAAATTGCCTTTTCTATACTCTTTTGAAGATGGGTGATGCTTTTTTCCTTTCATTTTTCTGATATTTGAAAAGGGAGATAATCACAAAGATTCTTTCGAAATAATGTAATTTTACCACAAGCCACCAAGAACTCTACTGAGAAATATATATAAAGTAGCAGGCTGAACGAGGGGCTACATTTTTGAAATGTTTGTTAAAATAAGGCCCAGTTTTGAGGAAATAATGAAAAATGTGAAAATTTGTGGTATTTAATACTATTAAAAATTCCTAGGTTACTGAAGCTCCACAGATACTTAGAATGAAAAATTTGGGGGGATTTAGGAGAGCCTTTCAGCATCTTGTGAAAGCACATTTTCTACCAGATGTTTGTAAAGAAAGAAAAAAAGCATATTTTGATTCCATTGAATCATCAGCTGCATGAGAATCTTTGTCTTCTGAAAGCCCCTTAAGCACTTTCTCTGGATCAAATATTAAGAGGAACTTTTATTAATTTCTTTTTTTTCTGTAATGACAGGGACTGGGTTTGGAAGCTCCTCAGGAAATTTTCTAACAATTTGGGAGACAGGTTCTTATTTTCTGGGATTTTTCCAGAACATTACTAGTGAGGGTATGGTGGTGGTTTTAAGATTAGCTGAAGATGTTGTTTATAATGCAGAACCTTCCCTGTTACAAAATCATGTGAAAAATATCAAAATAATATATTTTAATGCCATTGATAATTGCCATCACTTAGTAAAAGCAAAAGCAAATCATATCCATGTGGAAGAATTTGCTTTCTCTCTACTTAGGCTTTATTGAAGCATGATTTTCAAACTCTCTGTGATGATCACATGCATAATTGCTGCTGTTGCTGTTTTTCAGTGCTTCCAGTTTATGTTATGTTTCTACTGAAAACTGATACATAGCAGTAGCCACGAATAAGCCAACATTTACGAACAATGACCGTACAATGGCATCCGAAACACTACAGCTATCGCCTACCAAACGTTCAGAAAAAAACACGGGGGCGACTTGGATGTGACCTGAGGGTCTTGCCTCCTGAGCTCCTTCCGTGGACCTTCAGCAGCAGAGCTACTGAAGCCGATGTAAGCAGCTCTGCCACCCCTCCAGCTGCTTCTTCCCACCTCTGGGCCGCCCACAGCCAAAGAAACAGCTGTGCCAGCACAATGCAGCGGGCGGTACGGGAACAAGGGCTGGGAATGAGGAGGGCTGCTTAAAACGCTGAAGAAATACATGCGGTGGTGTTGTACAATGCTTAAGTTCCTTAGATGCTTTTAAAACCACCTCCGTTCATTCACTCAGCACAATTACTCTGCCGCTTTTGCCCATCTCTTCTTGGGGATGGCCTCAGGAAAACGGGAGGATAAAACACCCTACGGCCAACCGTGACTTTTTCGCCGTATCAGTCCACGCTGAGGATTAATTAGTGTGCAAGTGCACTGACGAAACTTCAACCCCTGGAGGAAAGTGCAGAACCAAGGCCAGTAGGAGACAAACCTCCTATGGACACTAGAGCAAGCTCTGAGCTGATGGAAATGTACTGGAGCATGGAGTTTAGTGGAGTGACAAAAGGTGCGTAGCCCTGTCACCCTTCATAATCACATTGAAAATGTCAGTAATGACTCACCTGATTTGATAAGCAACAACTTTGTAACGATCTTTACATGCTCCATTTTCGAGTGCTAAAATGCACATTTCTGTTGTCTACGTTGGGGTAAATGCAAGCAGCACAGTTAGATATGCTGAAAAACATCCTGTGAGGATTAGTTGTTTTCACTTCTCTGTTGTTGTTTTTCACTTGGTGTAAACATGGGTAGAAATTAGAAAGATACTCTTGGCTGCTCCCTAACTACAGTGCTGTACATCTGTCTGACATAAGGGTGCAGATCCAAGACAAGCCATAGTGGGCAGGACCAGATGGACTGATGGACATCCAAACAATCACGGAATGGTGGAGGCAGCGGGCTGTACGGGGTCAGAAATACTCCTGCCCTTTAGCCAAGCATGTCTACAATCCCACCAACGACAGGCTGTGGAGTACAGGCTGTAGACCAGGATAGCCAACAGTAGAGCTGCACTGTCGTCCTGTGCACAGGGGCAAGCAGGCAGTTGGGTACCGTGTTATCTCAGGCTACCGTGGCTTTGCTTGTCTGGCTCAAGGGTTGATGTCCCCAGCTATTTGCTCTGTCCTGCAATAGGAGGAATGAAAGCAGGTTGTTCATAGCCTCTGCCAGCAGCCTTAAGTGGAGTGTGGTAGGTAGGCACTTCAGTGGGGTGGGGAAACCTCATCCTGGCCCTGATCACAGGTGAAAGTGAAACTGAATTTAAAGCGTGCAACCCACTCCCTGCTAACAGCTTGTATGCACATTTTAACTCGGGGATAAAAGTGAGGTAATTCAAGGTAGCTTAACCCTCATTTTATGCATGCACACAGTCAGCTCCACCACAGGAGCTACCTGTTGCAAATTCACACCCTAATTCACCCTGCAGTGACTTGTCCATGTGTTCATATCCAAAGGCAATCTGGCCTAACACAGTGTCGCTGTGGAAGCAAGACTGTTACTGTCCCGACAGGGAGATGACTGACTTCTTAGCTATCAAAGTAAGAGCTAAGTTTGTAAAATGAGAATCTCCTATATGAATAAATGTTTTGGTGGATGTAAAGTGGGTTAATAGTAGTCTCTCAGCTTGAGAAACCCAAGTCACATGCACCAACAAATGTAATTGAAAGAGTATGTCCCCACGGTAGGTATTTTCCAGCAGATGAAAGTGACCACACAGTTTGAAACAACTCATTAATTTGCAATTTTTTCTTAGTTCAAAACAAACATAGGTGTATCATTTAGGTATTAGATATCCTATTCTCTTCAGTTCTTTAATCTGTTTCGGTAGTCGCTAGAATCAGATGTTTCAAATAAAAGTTCAAGGAACTGTCAGTCAAGATGTGTAGTAATCTGCCTAATATCTGTCTGTATCTCACTGGTTTGTTCTCAGATTGAGTGATGATCTAGAGCCTGAGGTTTTATATCTCCTTCTGTACATGTTTGTTTTAGTTTATCTATTATGGTTTTGAATGTTCTTCATTAAAAACATTGCTTGCTTTTGTAGCTTGGACCTCAGTTATCAATTGCAGCAATGCGTTCCCTCATCTAAAATCATGCGGCTTGATAAAACGTTTCCTTTCACTGGTAGTGAATTTATAAACTTTCATTTTCAGTGACTGTTCCACTGTCCTTATGTATCAAACAGTGGGAACAGAAGCTCTCAATCTTTTTTTCCGCAACAAACCATGAAATCAGCATTGGCATAGCAAGTAGGGACAGAGCAATCTTTATGCAGACATAACTGTCCAAAATGCTGCCTGGCTCCTGCCGGTGCATCAACAAGATCATATATCTTTTGGAAACAGTATCTTAAAATGATTGATTTTTAGTTATGAATTACTCTTAGAGGCTCAGAAAAACACTAAAATAAAGACTTGAAAGGAGTCCTATGCTCGCTCCATAACTTTTCAGTTGTGCTACACTAGTTTCTAAAGGTGTAACATGAAGAATTTTTTGGCCTCAGGCATTAGGACTGCCTAGAGGCAGTCCACCAATTCCTCATAAATACACCCTTCTTACTCTGCAAATGGAGATGCCTGCTCACAGACTGCTCTGCAGGCTCCTGTAGGACAACCGGCTTCTTCCAGCATTATCAAAAAGCCACTGCAAAGAGCTCCTCCAACTGTAAGACTGAAACAGTACATGTCATAGCTTGTCTCTCCCCAGCCTGAGACTGAAAATAATCTTTCTTTCCAACTCCCAATTCCCAAGATCACTGTGCTGTGGCACTAAGCCTGAGAAGTGGATGATTTCTTCTCATGACCTTCAGGATCTTTGGAGATCTTCTTGGTGAGTTTCTTGGAGAGCTTCTGGACCAAACTCTTCCTTGTCAGAACTCCAGATATTGTTCCAAGTTCCATGCTATTTGTGTGTTAGAAAAATTTGGACATACAGCAGCAGCTAACGCTTTGAAGCTATTTGTGTGATAAAAGAAGATGGCTGAAAAAAATCAAGGAGCTAATTCTCATGAACTGCAACTTGAGTGCTTGAAATAAATCTCTAAATAGCAAGACTAAACATGTTAATTCTTCTCAGATTGTAGAAAAACTTAGAAAAAGGAAGAAATATACTGCAGTTTTGTATAGGCTGCAGTAGCAAAGATTTAGCTCAGAAGTCCTTGGTTAGTACAAACAAAATATGCATAGGTGTTCCATCAGAATTACAGAATTAAAACAGGAAGGCTGAATGAGGGTAATGGGTGCCCATCTGTTTGATGAGCGAATGTTAAAAGTACATAGCTCTGGGTGCCAGGTGTGAAATCGTGATCTCATTGAACTCAATGGGAATTATGAACCGATATTTCAGCATCTGGATGTCATGTCACTTCTTCAGAAAGAGAAGGGTTAATGTTGGTATACATGTGTATGTGTGACTAATCAAAGTGCTATCTTTTTCAGATAGCAAAAAATCAGGCATTAATTAGCAGCAAGTAGAGGAGTTGGGCAAAGAGCTGTGTGGAGAACACAGCTGAAAGAGTAAAGTGGACTGGTCTGGAAAAAGCAGCAGACGGAGCGGAGTTCAGAGAATGATATAAAGCGATAGGCTGGAATAGCGAACCATCCTGGACAGGGAATTAAGGAAGAAATGAAATAGGCCAGTTTGCCAGGAGGCAGCAGGACTTGCTGGGCAGCTCTGATTTTAATGAGTCTCTTGTAAGCCATGTTTGCAGGACGTCAATAGTACCCATGCTGCATTTATTTTATTTATGAATAGACATCTCTGTGGCAATGGTGAACGTGTAAATATTCCAAAGATACAAAGCCCTAACAGTTGACACAACCTCTTCACAGGACGAAGGTGTATCGCAACATGGTAGGATCTGTCATGACATTGAGCAGCAGCTGACGTGGTGATGAAGTATCAGGACACTGCAGTTAATGGCAACTGTAACTCTGCAGATAGTGGGGCTGATCTGACATACATAAAATGTGAGCAGAGGGGCAGCCCGGTCTTTAGTGGGAAAAACAAGAGCGACACAACGTTACTGCTCCCCGACATGAAATACTGCCCAACTGCCCTAAAAAGGGGTGCTCAAAGGTAGCTCCTTACATCCTGGCTTAGGAGCCTGGTCCGCAAAAGGTGCTGAGCAGCTGGGTCGGTGGGAATTGTTAGATATTGGACATTTTTTAAATTCAAAACGGGCCTCTGAGTATGTATCCAAAAAAAAATCACTTTCGGCGGCTGAATTGCACTTTCAAGCAGGGCCAGCACAGCACCCGTCTACTGCCAACCGCCTCCAGGCCCACCAGGATCAGAAAGACCTCACCCACCGCCCGTGGGCCACAGCCCAGTGGCTGGTTTCGCGTCCCGGGGCAGGACGGGGGACAGGGCTCAGGCCAGGGCCGGGCGGTGCCGGGGAGGGGGCCTCTAGGCCGTGCGGGACCCACGCTGAGGCACCCCGGGGGCCGCGCACACGCCCTCAGCCTACGAGGGCGGGCAGACGCCGAGGGGAACCCAACCGCCCGGCGGCAAGGGTGCTCCGGCGGCACCTGTCCCGCCGAGGGACGGTGTTGGGGGTCAGCCGGCGGGAAGGTGGAGGGTGCGGGGGCACCGGCCGCCCCCAAAGCCCGGCGCTGCAGCCCCAAACTTGGCGGCGGGGCGGACCGGGATCCGGCCGCAACTCCGCGGCTGGGGCCCGGCGCCGGAGGGCGGGCTGGGTGCCCGGGAGCCCTCTCCGGGCAGGGATCTGCAGCGTGAATCAGCCCTTGCCAGCAGACGCAGTGCCTTCCTGCGCCTGCCAGGATTCTGGAGAAGAGGGGAAAATAAAAACCCCACGGACGGGAGGTTCCCCCCACCGCTGCCCACTGACCCCTTCTGCCTCCCCCGGCTCAACCCCGGCCCCGGCCCGGTGCGGCCGGCCGCTGCCCCCCGGTACGAGCGGCGTGTGCCGGTCTGCCGCCGCCGCCCGCCCCCCAAGCCCGGGCAGGCAGGAGCCGAGCTACCGCTCCCACTTCGTCTTGGCAGGGCACCGCCATCAGACGGAGTGGGAGGAAGAAACATTAACTCCAGCAGCTGTTTCTTGACCCCGGCTGTCAGTCTGCCCGAGAACACGTTTGGTTGTGGGTTTGGTTTTTTTTTTTATTTATTATTATTTTAAATTCGGCGAGTCCTATCGGGAGGACAAAGAGTGAGTTTTCGGGGCAAAGTTGGGTGCCCCCCCCGTTCCCGCCGCCCCTCTCCTCAGGCGGGCGCGGGGCTGCGGCACAGTAACTCTGAGTTGCCGCCCGCCTGGCGCGCGCGGGCACACGCGCACGCACACACTCACACTCACGCGCGCACACACACACACGCACGCGCGCGCGCGCGCGCACACACACACACACACACACAGAGCCAGCGCTAAGAGCCGTAGCTAGACTACAGTAATTCCCCAGCATGGGCGGCTTGAAACTGCTCGGGCTGAATAGCATTTGCTGTTCCGTCCCCGCGGCCGCCTCCCGCCGGCCCCGCGCGGCGCTGCCTCTCCTCCTGCTGGAAGTTGTGCTGACACAGGCTGGCTGCCGCACCAAGTTTGTCAACAGCCGCGCGCCCCGCGCGCTCCTCCCGCCGGCGGGAACGGGGCGACGCGACGCCCCTCAGCAAGGGGTGTCCTGTAGCTGCCCTCCCCCCCCGCCCCCAACACCCCCCGGCAGTGTGTGTGTGTGGGGGGGGTGCAGTGCGGTGGGGTGTTCTGTGGGGTGTTGTGGTTTAGGGGGTGGGCTGTGGGGTGGGCTGTGGGGGTGTTGGGGTAGGGCGGGGTGTCCTCTGAGGTGTGTGTCTGCCGGGAGGGCAGCGGCCCGGCGGCGGGTGGGGGTGTGGTGGGCAGGCAGTCCGGTTTTGCCCATTAGTATATTTGATTTTTTAGCTTTATTTCTTTTTTAATATGTCGGGAAAGTGACAGTGCTCCCACGGCTTCCCCAGGTGTGACTTGGAGAGGGCAGCGTATTAAAGTCAGGGGTGGGGTTCACATGGAGGCGTCTGCTTCTGCCGCAGCCATCCTTCGAACAAAGAGGTGCCAAAAATGTCTGTCCTTGCCTCTCGAGCAGACTGAGGAACACTGAACGTATGAACGCACACACACACACTCGTGGTGTACGAGCAGGTATGCCCACACCTTTATGGTCAGGCAGACCAAAGACTTCAGTCGATGCCTTCCGCTCCCATTGGACCAAGGTTGCCTGAAGTTGCTTCTACATAATCTTAAGGGTTTGGAGGTTTCTGGGGGGGTGGTTTTCTCTTGGCTTCGTGCCCTCTGAGTCCTCTGAAGGCTTCATGAAAGGAGGATTAACTCTTTACAGGGCTCAAAATGCACGTTCCGCACGCACAGCCCTTTGCAGTGCTGACATTTTAAAAATAACGGGCTTCTTTAGCAAAGCCATAACCTGGCGCAGGGTCACGGCTAAGGGGCAGAAGGACAGCAGACAAAGCGGCGATACTTTAAACTACTAATGATAGCTCTATCTGCACCCTCTTACTTACTTCATGTTTTACAGTGTCAGACTGTTGGTGAGCAGAAAGCATGCAAGCATACCTGCACCAGTGCCCTCAATACCAATGTATTGAGAAAGCTTAAAAGCTGGAAAGCTTTGGCCTGCAAAGTGCCCACCATCAGTGTGGCTCATGCTAAGGAAGTGCTCAAAGGACATGTTTATCTTTGACCGAGTAGGTGCAGTCCCACTTTTTGGCAGGATATGGTCCTGAAAGGGAGGAATCGCAGTACTCTCTGTGTAGTAACCCTGCGGCTCACAGTGCCCCAAACACACTGCCTGTTGTCAGCCCAAACTCAGCATCTGTCCACAGCAATCTTGTGGTATCTAATAAGGATGCAGCAGTGGTTCAGTCCTCCCCAGCATCCCTAATATGGGGAAAGGCACTAGGAGGAGAAGATGAATATAGAAATGAACATGGCTGTGGGTGTTTGTGTGTCGGGGAAGAAGGTGTGAGGAGGAGTATTGTGAGGGCTGGCTGAGGGCAGCCAATTCACAAGGGACCGAGGAAGATGATCAGCTTTACTTGCTGTGCTATAGACAACAGGTGATTCATCCTGATCAACTTTTTGGCTGAAATAGTACTTATATATTCTATACAAACTTAAAAAAAATCTTGAACACATGTTATAGATTGTTTGAGGGATATTCATCTTCAACTAGAGAAGAATATTTTTCCCATTCAGTAGAGCAGGAATACTTGTCTCTGACTCCTCAGATCTATACAAAGCCTCCTTATTTTGAGGTGATCGAAGAGATTAAGTTCCTGTAAACTTGATGTGATTAGAACTGGTGTATAGCTGTGTTTTGTTTTGTTTTTAAAATAATATTTATGGTTATACGAATGAAAGATTGCTGATGTAGTTTGGAATGTCTGGAGCTCTGTGAACAAAAAAGCAGAGATGCTCTCACTGCTTTTTAAGAAAAATTTTACTGTCCTCTTATAAAGTTTCTGGTAAATACTGTGTTAGTGCCTAAGATGATCAGGCTGGCCTATTTGACTTTTTTTTTGAGGGGGGAGAGGTCTTTCTAGTGGAGTTCTGGGGAGAAGGAGCTGGTTTTTATATAATAATTTGCCCAGCACATGCTACTGGCTCTGCTAGCTGTGGGGTGCAGGTGAGACATGAGTGACAGTGTTTCAAGATGAGTTTCCAAATACACAGCCAAGTCATTTTCACCAGTCCTTATTTCTAACCATAATAAACTATACCAGCAATGAAAACTGTGCTTATTCTTTAAAGGCTTCAAAAATTGCTGACTGACTCAGGAAAATAATGAATGAGTGTGTGGCTGTACACATTTGAAATATGCACAGTTTCGTATTTTTGTGATACTTCCATCTTGTTAATTGCATTTTTCTCCAACGTTAATTGCCCAGTCTTTAGGTGAAAGGTATTACCCTATGTGAAAACTCTGAGCGCTGTACTCGTTTGGATTCAATTGCTTGTAAGTTAAATAATAAATTAATTTGCAAATGTTGGTATGAGATGCCTTTGTGTAGGGCCAATGTAGGACACCCAAGTACAGAAAGTATGTGGAGCTGAGTGCTGGGGATGTTGAAGATTTATTGTTAACTGAATATTTTCTTGGAACTTTTAATCACATTTTAAAGTCACATGTTAATTACAGGTTGTAATTCTATGATTTTTATTCCGAAAGTTTTATTTCAAAGACATTTTATTTTAAAGCCTATTTTAAAATAATATCATGTGGATACAACCCTTGGCTCACAGAACTGATAAAGAATAAATTCGGCCTTGGCATCCTAACATGTACCGTCCCGTTGGAAATACATACCCACATGAGCCACAGCTAAGGGATTGTTCCATATGATCCTTCAGATGTATTTGATTGTATGTTACTCTAACGGGAGTACTGCTCTATTTAAACACCTAACCCTGTTCAGGCTGCTGGCAAAGCTGGTATTTTCAGTCCTTTTGACTTCTGCTGGCAGCAGCGGTGCTCTTTGCGCATGAGGTGGTTGGCACCTTGATGGATTGGGCCCTGGGCTCCCCTAAGTCTGTTGCCTCAGTTGACTGCAGTGGATCTGCCATTAAGAAATCTGTGGATAATATAATGCTTTAGCATTGCAGATAAATAGTGACTTTTGTGTGTTTGACTTTTTAAATCTTCTTGGAGAGGCACAAATTATTTGATCAAGCTGTTTATCAAAGCTGTTTCTGCATGAGCTCTCAAGACACACATTTGTCATTGTGAGAAATTTCCTTCTGAGACTTTTAAGGGGTTCCTTCTCTAATCTGTACGTATAGAAGCATTTTGGTAACTGAAAATGAACAACCACACAATTCCATGGTTTCGTGTATGCTTATGTAGTATATAATGTCGGTGATTGCTAAGATGTTAGAGGCTGCCTTCACAAATTTCTCTGAAAATGACGAATGAATGCCTGTACTCTAACTCCACCCACTTGCCACCATTTTGCTTGCAGGGCACATAAATAAAAAAGCAAAATTTGCTCTTCATACATAGAAGGTGGCATCACTTGTGCCTGCACAGAGGACACTGAATTAGCCAACATTCAAATTTTCTTGTCATTAGTCACACAGATCCCATGACAAATTTTGGCAAATTTAGTCCAACTTGAAATAAACAGGAAAAGTAAAAGTGTGGGGAATAAAAGGTAACCTCAGTGTGACAGTTTGTCTTCTGTACTCTTAGTTCGTATATTCTCATTGCAGCCTAAGGTCTCTCTAACGAACTGTGTTTATAAAACGTCAATTTATAACAGTGTTAACAGAAGCTGGTCACCAGCTCCAGTTGAGAGTGCATTCACAGAAGGTTGACCAGAAGACAGTAATCATGATTGTCTCATTCTTGTCAATAGTTAGCATTTAAGTGTACACTTTTGCTTTTTTTGTTTATTTAGTATTTCCATTAAAAACACTGTTTAAATGTTGAAATAATATCTAGAATAATTGGAACATTTTGATACTCAATTCAGTGTTTAGTATTCTCATGCAATAACTTTTTAACTCTTCCTACAACAAACACCCACATATATATATATATTACCATGTCCTGCAGGGTTTGTTTTATGCATATTTAATAATAAGGCAGGTGTAGAGAATGTATTGCATGAGAGTAAAGATAAGTCCGGTGCAGCATTGTTCTACAAAAGAGAAATATAGTGGGGCAATAGATACAGCTAAGATAAACAGAGTTTGTGTGCTACAGTCACAGTCCACAGTTTGCTGGTGTCATGATTTAATACAGAGATGAAATGAAAGTAACTGGAAGAAAATGGTTTCATCTCTTTAGAGTGCAACCACTGTATATTCAGCGAAGGCTAAATCCTAAAATCCTAACTCAATTGCAGCTGAGGAAAAACATCAGAACTCACTGCATTGTAAATAATAGACTAATGTTTTAAAAGAGTCCTCAAAATAGTAGATACAACTTATTTTCCTTGCATGTTATCTAATGGTAACTAGGTGGTGTCCAAAATCTCTGAAATTAGCTAAAGCATTTTTAAAAATCTAATCTGAGCTATAATCTGTTCTGTATTTTACACAAAGATTACTTTTATTTTGACTGCCTTGTGGCTAGCTGTAAGTGCATCATGTGCATGTTGTTAATCCAAGTGCAGTATTTACCATTCATGAAGCAGGTAGTATGATATCTGGGCAGTACAGTAATAATCAAAGCCTGTAAACATGAGGCATTTTTGCAGGACCCTACAACTGCTTCCACTGAAGTTGGTGACAAAACTCTCAGAGATCTAGTGGGTACAGGATCAGTTTTCTAAAAATATTATGGTAATACAAATAAACAGAAATAATAATAATGATAAAAGGGGAGAAGAGTAAACAATTGGAAAAACAAACTGTTCCATGGCCCATGCAGATGAAATTCATGTTTTTCTAAAGTTTTCATGCTAACTTTTTGTTCTTCACTGCAGTTGATAACCATCTCTATGATGTTTTGCGCAAGAGTAATTTTATGTTAGTGTTGATGCCAGTTTTAACCCAAGAATATCTTGCCTGAAGTTGGAATCTGCAGCTGTTTTATAATATGTCTATCATGTTTTTACATGTTTAGCAGCAGTGCTAATAAAGGTATGATACATAGAGGGTGTGCTAATTTTGTGTTTAGCTAAAACATGTATAATGCTTAGGTTTGAAAATGAAGGTGGTAAAAACTAGATTAATGAGGTCTGGATAAACAGTTGCTAATGGATTAAATTATATTAAATACTCAATGTATACTATTTTTCTGAAAAAAATAAATAAATTGCATTGTGTTGTCTAACTGTTAGAGAAATTTCTTAGCCTAGAAGGAACAAATGCTGAAAAAATAATTTGATAGCTTATAGTTATTATCTCTTGAAGTAGCTTAGATTTGAGCAGCAGTTTATTTATTGGTACAGTGGCTACCAGTCTTCTGGTCATGAATCATGGCAGAGTATTTAAGTTACCCCTGTGGACAAAATCTTAAATCTTTCCTTCTTATGGCAGAACTTAGAAAATGTTTTTTGCTTGCTGTGTATTAGGAAATTACTTAAATAATGCACCAAATGCCCATTTAGCATGTGGCTTGATTCGTTAATATATTCAATATGAACACATAAACACCTGAAGTGTGGATTTAACATTTCGTTGGCTCTCTACAATGTGAATGTGGTCAGCAAATGAACTCGGTAGAAAACTGAAATCTGGATGTGTATCCCACTAACATTACAGGTCTGAACTACAGAGTAAAGGACACCAACAGTGACTGCACAATCCTGTATCTGACAGTCCTGATGTAAAGTAGACCTTTTTGCTCACTGCCTCATTTTTTAATATTGTCCATGCAGAGGCTTACTGCTATATTCATGATGATGCATAAAACTAACAAACATCCAGCTTGTCCTGTTCTTTCTTTATGCATTTTATCTGCTTGCATTTCTTTTAGCTCCACAAGTTAATAGTCATATTAATCTTAATTTCTGTTTGCAATAAACCTAACGGAAGACTGAGAGGAGGTAAACACTGGAACTATCAAAATGCAGCTCCTATTAAGTAAGTTTTCTGATGATTTAAAACATTTCAGTATGTAATGTATGTCAGAAAATTTTATTCTGAATCCTGGCTTGACTACTGGAGAGCTAGGGTGATGCTTTGGGAGTACTTGGTTCCTCTGATCAACCATTAAGGGCCAAATCTTGATCCAAGTGTTGAGCAATTTCAGAGCCTTCCTGCACCTCTGTTGCTCAGATATACAGTATGACTGAGAACTGTCAGATTGGTCTTGAGAGTTTCTTCCCTGCTGGAAAAGAGGGTCGTAGTCTACGCATAGCTGATCAGGAGAAGAACATGTTAGTCAGAGGGCTGATGTGGATGACCACTCCAGTGACGTCAGGGTGTGCAGAATTGCCCTTTGCAGGAGGAAGGAATCAGCATGATGCAATAAACAAGGACTGTATTGACACGAGCGTGAGCCTCCCGCGGTAGTACCAGCCTGTGCTAATCGACAGCAAGGTAGCATAGCAGGAACCATTGTTCAGTTAAGGAGGAGTGAATGTTGTTCTCGCCTGGAGCATTCTGGAAGAGGTTATTTGAGAATAGTGCAAAATTACTGTTTTCATATACGTCTGTGTGCTAATGCAGCTCCCTCAAACTTTAGCTGGAGTTATGCTGTAATACACCAGGGATAAATGGCATGCCACTTAAAAAACACTCTCAATGTTTTACCTGTACATTTTTTGAAAGAGAGTTGTGATGGTCTCAGATTGCATATTAAATGTGTCCCAAAATTAAAAGTGTTTTGACTGATGATGAAAAAGATTAAATCTGTCATCTAAAAGCTGAGTTTGGTGATACAAGGATAGGGAGCTCAGCTAACAAGCAAATTTAATATTATGTTTTTGTTACAAAAATGTCCAGATACTGTTTACGGAAGTCCCATGAGAGCTAACTGATTCCACATAGCCTTGCAAACATTCGTCATTGGCTGCCACCCTGCTCAACCTTAACTTTAATTTACTGTTCTGTGGTAGTAAAAAGATGTATCCTGTCTGTTTTGTATAGGAGCAGTTAGATGTAGCAAAGATGTAAAAAGAAGTATCTCTCTGAAGTATATTAACGCACATCAGCTTAGTTTGTAGGTGCACTCCAGCTGGGATTAGCTACTGTAGTATTGTATTTTTTTAATGAACTGAATTAAACTGCTTGGTACTAGTCAATGTGTTGATTATATGATTGTACAGCCATGGCAGACTGGCATGCTTGTACTTCTAACTGTTCTTTGTTACCACTATAATCTGTTTGACTGTTTCGTGTATCCTTCATGTTTTCTCTTTGGGAGTGGGGAGGGGGGAAATAGTTACTGTTATTGTTACACTGTTAATTCTAGATACTAGTATTTTTGGCTGGGGAGAATGAACGGCTGTAGCATCATCAAACTTGCATAGATCTATGCAAGTATTCTAAAAATGTACATGCTGTAAACTGGGTGGTAATAATATGAGCATGGAAGACTGTAGCCAGTGTTAAAGCAGCAGATTACTCAGTTGTACAGTGTAACTTGCATTCCCTCTAAAAAAATTAGCTGAGCAGAGTGCAATAATCACAAACTCGTTTCTGGGAGTTGAGGAGGAAGAGGTGAAACCAAACCAGAGCTGGTGCTGTTGGGTGTGTGAGGAATTTGGAGAAAGAAAATGTTTGGACAACTTTTTTTTTTTTTTTTAATCTGAAGAAAGAGAGGAGAGAGAAAAAGAGTAAATCAGTTCCCTTCAGATTTTTTGAAAGGGAATAGTTAGAACTTCCAGAAGAAAAAGTCCTCTTGATATGTTAGGAAGCTTTTTCTTCCACATTGATGAGGACAGCAAAAAGAGAGGGATTGCTGAGGGACCCAGGATCCCCCACCCCTCACTTTTCTTGTGGGTTTGTGCAAGAGTGATGACAGTACCAGAAAAGCAGTTCCTGTTTTTAGATCCCGCTACTAAAGTCTTCATGTGTCTGTGGGTAATGGGAATCATGAGGAGATAATCAGTGAGTGATTCAGAGAGGTTGAGGATGACAAAACAGCTCCCAAAGTGACAATGGCATTGCTCCCTCCATCTCTGGGGTTCAGGTTACCCACCAGCTTGGATTGTACCATCACTTTTCTCCTCTGGTGAGAACTGCAAAGCTCTGGTGCTTGAACTGCAAAGAAGCTACTGCAATTCAGTCACAGGATGGTTCTCTCCCTAATTTACCCAACATCTTCATCTTTGTTTCTATGGAGAGGGTTTCAAGCCAACCCCTTCCTGTGAGAATTGCCTGTGGTGTGCCCCTGGTCTCCCATCCCTGGTCTTTGCCTGTATGCATCTCTTTGAGCCTCTGCTCTCTGAACTTTGTGTTCTGATGTATTCTGTCCTTTCTGTATTTCCCCCTAACCCAGGCTTAATACACTCATTTCATATGTGCTGGTAATCCCGAGTATTAGACCACCTATTTCATCAATATTTGTGTTACTAAAACTTTATTGTAAGTGGTATCATATGGATAATAACTTCCTGTGGCTGAGACTCACATTTCCTGCTGACACGACTGTGTTCAGTTGGTAATAACTTCACCAGTCTTCTGGTTGAAGTTTTCCAGGCCAGTTGTCCACATCCAACTTAGACACATAAACATGCTTATACATTGGAGCTAGGTGATCATGTAGTGTTTTTCACAGGTGCTCTCCCCTTGTCAGTATCCAGGGTGCGCCTGCTTGTAGATGAACTATGGCTTGTAAGAAGGGAGGATGTTTTCTGTAGGACCTCAAACTCATTTGATTTGGAAGGTAGAAGGTATTTGGTTGGTGAGTCAGGATGTTGCTGACACAGAAAGGATGCTTTAATGATTAAAACTTGAATGCTACTCTGGTAAATCCCATGACAGGACTGTGTCCCTTGCATGGGATTTGTATGTGGCATGAAACAAGTAATTTAACCAAATTTATCACAGGTGGTCATTGTCTGTGCCCTCCTCTTTCTCTAGCTTTCTGACTGAAGTCTCTGTGACCTAATTGGTGGTAGTTGTGAGTGCTTATGGTTGCAAACAAAATCAGAGAGGACTGTCCTTGGCATACATAAGTTCTCTGAAAAAAAGTGAAGTCCTAGGCATACCAAAGTAACAGATATCTCTAGTTTTCTTCTGGGCACCACAGTTGTCTCCTATAAAACAGTGTACGGTCACAGGTATTACTACCCCATCTCACAGAGGAAGTGTGACGATTCCTCTGATGAAGTAGAATGTTTTCTTTATGAGACACCCCAAAAAACAATTAATAATTCAGTCTTCCAAACAGGGTATAAATTCAGTACAGTAAATAAGACCTGCAACAACATATTAGAGAATGAGAAAAAGCATAAAAAAATGTATAGCTGCTCATTAAAAGAACATAATCTATTCTGTGCCCCCAAAAGGTGGGCAAGTACTATACAATTCAGTCACTAATTACTGTACCAGGACACTGATGTGTAAGGCGGACAAGTTAAAGCTTAATTTTGTACTTTGTGACTTTTGAGTACTTGACTTGGCAAATGTAATAATATTCTTTTAACATATTCTTTTGTGTACAATATGTATAAATGCTGGTAGTACTGCTAATACAAATGTTGCTCTTCAGAGGGCTACTTTACTAGTAGGAGGGTTACTTAAAGTCCTGGATAAATCCCCATTTTATAAAACCAAAGAAATAATAAACATAAAAGTACCCAAAGAAATAAGCTTGTATATATATTGTAATCCCTCAGCAGTCTTCCTAAAATACTAAAGGGCTCTTCTTAATGAGGCCAACACAACCAAAATCGAAGCAAAGATTCTAGAGAAAAGTTCAGCCAAAATAAAACCCAAAAGAATTTTCAGCTTGTTTTTAAAACAGTGCCGTTCAGGATCTTACTTTATATATTTACCAAAATCTCCTTTAAAATCATATCTGGAAGTGAGAAAGGATGCAAAATTTTAGGGGGAGTTGTTTTATTACACAGAAGCTAAAAAGGCCAGAGGGGAGAAAATGCTTAAAACCATGTTTATATCAAAAAAACAAATTCTTACTTATCTGGAAAGTAGCTATTGCAACCTTTTAATGCAAGATCAGCACAAACACGAAGACAGAGATAATGCAATGGTTATGAGGCTGGTTTTGCTTCATATGGCAGGTTTTGGAAAGAAAGATGCAGTGATTTCATATTTGATTGAAAACTGCAGCTTTCATGAGGAATGATGTTTTAATTGCATAATAAACAACTGTACAATAAAACTGAGCTCTGTAACAAAAGTCTAAAGATGTCCGAAGATACTGGTTATTGTTCAGGAGTGTAATACATACCTATTGCTCTGAGTGCTGACATACACACTGTCAACAACCCTTTCAGATAACCAGATAACTCATGGGCTTGTAGGATAATCCATGCTGGAAGGGACCTCTAGTCTCTAGTCCTGCCTTCTTCCCAAAGCACAGCAAGTTACAAGATATCAGACCAGGTTGCTCAGGGCTTTTCTCAGTTTGGTCTTGAAAACCTCCAGGGCTAGAGACTGGAAAACCTCTCCAGACAACCTTGACTGTCCTCATGGTGCAAAGTTTTCTCCCAGTATCCCAGCCAGAACTTCTTTTGTTTCAGCCTACGCACACTGTATTTTTGAAAAGTATCTTTTAATTGAATTGCAAATATTATACCTGAATCCTCACTGATAACATTTTAAATAAATATATAATTTCAGCTGCAGCTGAAACTGATTGATATTAAAAGTGATTTTAGTATGGAGTAGTAACTCAGTATGATTAGAATGCTCCAAATTCCAAACAAAATTGTAACACTAAAATAGAAAAATCACAGGACGATAAAATATGTTTGTTAGCATCATACATGTAAATGATGAACAATGCAGGTATTCCCCAATGAGAGTAAAACTCAGCAAAATGAATCTAAATAAAAACCTAAACAAGCTCAGATTTGTACAAACTTGTCCTGCACACACCTTCAAGAAATATTATGTACTGCTGTGATCAAAAGGATCATCTGCAGTTTCCATACGATACCATCACTTTATGACTGGCATTTAGTGTTATAGCTCATGGATACAAACTTTGAAGAATATTAACAATATCCCATCTAATGACCCTGTGTTTTTATACATTCTCTGTCTCGGCATGTCTACTCAGTGAGAGGCTTTCTTCTTTCTAACAAGCTTCTCCTAGTACCATTCAGAAGGTTTGTGATGTTACTAGTTCACAGTGACAGAAGACATACCTGGCACTGGAGTGCTGAGTAAATAAATAAAAAAAAAAGGAGCACAGAATGACTAGGAAGGAGGCATTCCCTCATGCTACCAAATTTCCTTACTCATCCACCCCATTAGGTAGCAGGTCAGGGCTAGAGTAAAGCACGTGTAGGACATGTAGGACAGAAAAGTTCCCTTGTGGAGTATATGCTTTTTCCAACATGAGTTTACTCTGAGTAAAATCTGTCAACATTCCAGTGTTTCAGGCTATTTCTTTATAAAGCTGCAAGGCAAATGAAGTCTAAAACAGGTAGTAAGATTTGACCACCTATCACCAGCTGCTATAGACTTGTCTTAAGAAGACTACATACAAAGAGTACAGCACAAAGGGATCCATACTTACAAGATGGATACATGCTTCAGAGGTAAGACCAAGTGCCAACAGAGTCATGAAGTTTTATGTTAAGCATTGCACTGCAACCACATGCCCTGGAATGAATTATTGAGCTTCTTATATGGTCATGCTAATGTTTTTACTTATGAGTTCTTACCTGTAGAGGTATGGTCTCATAATTACTGTAATTACAAGGCTTATGAGTCTCATCACTCAAATCACCTTGCTCCCTCAAGACATTCTCAAAATTGCTATCTGTCTGATTCCCACACACTAAAAAGGTAATTTTGGAGTAAAGTTTCCACACTGAAAAAACAACCCAAACAGTCAGAGGAAACAAATATGCAGCTATGTCATTCAACTCCCTACACACTCAAGGGTTTCCTTTCTAAACATCTGCCATGTCATTGCCACCTTCCGCAGCTGACATACTGAACCCCCCTACCTTGAGCAGGCACACCACAGCATGTACAATTAGGTTTTGATGATAAGCACAGTTAGTGTAGATTGCATACATTACACAGTGAAAACTACTGTGCATAGTTTTCTTAACTGGTGTTTGAGCTAATGTCAGACAAGAGATAGTGATGAAGAAATATTTACCTGTAATGCCACTCTTGGCATTTCTAAGGGCATCAACTACAGTACTGAAAGCTGCACTAAGGGCTGCACTGGCAAGTGTACTCAGGATTAAGGTTGTTGAGTATTTCTTGGTTTTATTTTTTTTCCTTTTCATGGCATTGTAGAATGGTTTGGGTTGGAAGGGCCCTTACAGCCCATCTAGTTCCAACTCCCGTGCCATGGGCAGGGACACCCTCCACTAGCCCAGGTTGCCCAAAGCCCCATCCAGCCTGGCCTTGAACACTGCCAGGGAGCCAGGGGCAGCCACAGCTTCTCTGGGCAACCTGTGCCAGGGCCTCACCACCCGTATAGAGAAGATTTTTTTTCTAATGTCTAATCTAAATCTCCCCTCCTTCAGTTTACAGCCATTACCCCTTGTCCTGTCACTACACTCCCTGATAAACAGTCCCTCTCCAGCTTTCCTGTAAGCCCCCTTCAGGTACTGGCAAGCCACAATTAGATCTGCCTGGAGCCTTCTCTTCTCCAGGCTGAACAACCCCAACTCTCTCAGCCTGTCTTCAAAAGGGAGGTGCTCCAGCCCTCTGATCAGCTTTGTGGCCTCCTCTGGACTTGCTCCAAGAGATCCATGTCTTCTACTGGGGATCTCAGAGCTGGACGTAGTACTCCAGGTGGGGTCTCACAAGAGCGGAGTAGAGGGGCAGGATCCCCTCCCTCGACCTGCTGGTCACGCTGCTTTTGATGCAGCCCAGGACATGGTTGGCTTTCTGGGCTGCAAGCGCACGCTGCTAGGTTATGCTGAGCTTCTCATCAATCAATACCCCCAAGTCCTTCTCCTCGGGGCTGCTTTCCATCCATTCCTCACCCAGCCTGTAGTTGTGCTTGGGATTGCCTTGACCCAGGTGCAGGACCTTGCACTTGGCCTTGTTGAACTTCATGCGGTTCACACAGGCCCACCTCTCCAGCCTGTCCAGGTCCCTCTGCATGGCATCCCTTCCCTCCAGTGTGTCGACCACACCACACGACTTGGTGTCACTGGCAAACTTACTGAGGGTGCACTCTTTCCCACTGTCTATGTCAGTGATGAAGATACTTAATAGTATTGGTCCCAGTATGGACCCCTGAGGGATACCACTTGTTACTGGTTTCCACTTGGATGCTGAGCCATTGTCTGTAACTCTTTGGGTGTGGCCATCCAGCCAACGCCTTATCCATCTAAGAGTCCATCCTTCAAACCCATCTCTCCAATTTAGTGGCAAAGTCTGAGTCTAGTTAAGCATTGGTAGAGCTAAGTAGTTCCCCTGGCTATCAAGACAGGAATTATTTAGAGTGCAGAAGAAATCTTCTATCCTACAGGGAACAGCTGTATGCTTAGTTTTGAAAGTTCAGAATTGCCTTATGGCTTAATATGTGCATGTGTGAAATCTGAAATTTATCAACATTGTGGCTGTTTAGCCCTAAAATAAAAGAAAAATAGGAACATGTAGAAATGTATCCTCTTTTGTAGTCCCAAAAAATTATAAAAACTGATTGTCTTTTGAAAGAATACTGGGTACATTTTGTATCTAAATTATGAAAGATATCTTAATTCTGCTTTAAGGGCCTAATTACTGCCTCATTGAAACTAATGCAGAGGGGCATCCAATGAGAAAAGAGTATGCTATAAATAGAAGTCCCAACTAGAGGGCTGCTACTGGAATGTTCATGATACTGTGTAATCTAAACAAGCAGATAACTTAAAGAAAGTTCAATAAATGAAATGTAGGGTAATCTAACTTCCAGTCTGTTAGTGTTATATCTCATTTATGTCTGACTTTACATCATGGGCACTACAGTTATAGTTAAATCCGATTTGTGGCAACCTGAGCTTTATAAATGTCATCCCTTTAGCCTTTTCTGGATTGAGTAGCAGATACTCCATTTCATGATATGCTAAATGTTCTCTGAAAAAGAACATGAGTTACAGAAGTAATCAGACAGGGGACTTGAGGGCAATGTAGGTTAGTTTGGACTTTCATCTCTAATAAATACAACTATTGTAAATCTTCAAGTACTTTTTGATTACATAATTCTTAAAAAGTCTTGCAATTATAATAAATTCATATTGTCTCCACTAGACCTTTATCTGGTGATATAACAATAATAATAAACCAGTAGGGACCTACCTTGTTAATGTTGTATTCACTGGGATTGTGAAGTTACAAGATTAGACCCTTAAAATGCTATTTTACAACTTCCTATTTTCAACCATACTGCAACATCTTACATCTTGTTTCAGATACCAATATGAAAAAAAACATGAAGAAAATGAACAATGCATGTTAAGAAAACCCTCCCTAAGCTAAATTAAGTGTTCTGTTTTTTCTTTATTTAATATCATGTCCCAAAATCCTTCAGTTCCAGTGCTCTGATTATCTCATCATCCTGCCTTCGATTCCCTTTTACTCTAAACAATAATGTACATTTTCATAATAATTATGCTTTGATTTTCTATACAGCCATGTCTTCACTTGAGTGTCTGAAAGGGCCTTAAGTACTATTGAGTTAATCTTCAAAACACCTATTACATTATCATCCTCATCCTCATTCCACAGTTAGATCAACATAACCACAAGAAGCAAGTAACCTGCCGAAGGTAATGGAGAGAGGCAGGGGCAGAGATGGAAGCAGATGTGAGCTGAAAATGGATGACACCACCCTCATGACTAGCCCCCAGTAATCCTCCAGTTGATAGAACAGGATACAGCAGCTGTTTCTCAACTTCTGGATACCTGCAAAGAGCTGTCATCTCCCAGGGTGCTAACCACCGCTTTTAGCCGCTTCTGTGTCTGAACATTTTCCTAAAAAAGGGAAGACATTTACCAGACAGACAACATTGGTAAGTGCTGTTACAAACATACATGAAAATGTTTTTACATAAACAAAATACGTCCATCCTTAAAGCCATGTTGCTTGACTGTGAGCAGGTAAGGGGACTGGAAAAGTTACAAAGTGTTGGGATAAAGGAGATTAAGCAGAAAGTGACCTGGATTTGTGTAAGCCTTCCAGATGGCAGACAAAAGAAACCGGGCTGGGAAAACACAGCACTCCACTTCTGCTGGGTGGGTCTCATTTGAATTGGTGCTTGGGGGTACATTCCACTATTGTTACATGCAAAATTACTACCTCTCTGGCCTCCAAATTACAAATCACATACAATATGTATACTTTGTACATTAGGGATCCACAATTTAAATTTATGTCTTATTTTGGCTTTCCTTCTTGAATTTGGCTGTTTTCATGAAAATTCCTAGGAAAAGAAACATGATTTAGTTTGATTCATATCCAGTTAACCGTCAATTATCTGTGGACAATATATCCCAGATGTGGCCCATTTTGGTATAGAGCTGTATGTTAGCTAAAGACTTATAAGCTGTATTTTAGCTGTACATCAGCTAAACCCCCCTATAAATCCACGTCAGCTCTGTGCAGATCCAGCCACAATGTCTCAGCATTGTCCTCCAGCTACAAGGAGGCTGATTCTGATGGCTGACACCGAAACGGAGCTAGTAAATGCAGCCAGAGGGAACCCGATTCCTGCACTTTTGCACTACGCTCCTCTGTGCTCGGGGAGGACGCGCTAGCTCTGCAGCGTGTGCTTGGCCCGCAGCACATTGGAGCTCCGTACAAAGACACCTGAGAAGTTCTGCAGCAGTCATTTCACCTCCAGCTCTGGGCCTGTGCTGGCTGGATCTCAGTTATTTCCAAGCACGGTCACGTTGATGCTTTCAGCCATGCGCCACAGTACCTGTATTACCCGAGTTTTTCATTCGTCAGGTGTTGCAGCCCCACCATTACTCCAGATAATGGAGAGTAACTGCTGGACTAAATTAATTCTGACATACCTTCATCGACTTCAGCAGAGTTACATCTGAGGTGAATTTGGCCCGTGGATTTCATTGTTATGTTAAGCAGCTGTCAGTGCCATGCACAGATTAGGGGAGCTGACACTGATGAGCTGGTGAAGCTAAAGTGTGCTATTTCACAGTGTTATTAAATAAATCATTCCAATTTCAGTGACAGTCTGCCGTCCATCCTCTTGTCCTCCTGACTTTCTTTTGACTCTTACTGTATTATTTACCTTGTGAAAAAGCTGCACGAGGCTAAAGTACAATGGCTGAAGCTCAGGACTGGAAGTGGTTTGGATAACCTCTACACCTTCCCTGCGTGAAATATCCCAGCGCAGTGTAACAGTGTTGTAAGTAAATACAAGTGAACGAAGTGGAGTTACAGCCTGCCAGGGTAAATTTGGTCAACTGGGTCAGCGCGTTTGGGAATCGTAGACAAGAAGTAAGAAATTACAAGGTGAGTATTCGGGAAAAAGAGTACCGGGACTGCAAGATAACTCATTTTGAAATTCTACTGACAGTGGTTTGGACCCCTACAAATCCTTTTTTTTGTACTCATTCCTGCAGTGGCAATCATCAGCAGTTTCAGGGTTAGGAAGTATTCCAGCACCATTCAAAGTATCACCTTACTTGATATACTCAATGGTTTGCTGCAGCAAGTTAAACTCTGCCTGAATAAATGTACAGTTTTTCTGGGAAAAAAATACAAACTGGATTTGAAAATATCTCATTAATTTAAAAGCCGATTTGAATGTTGAAGATCTGTTAAATTTCTGGAGTATAACAACTCAAGAGAATGAAAAAAAAGCCTTTAGCCTTGTCCAAATAAGGATAAACAAAAGCATGACTGTCATATTAACTAATGCTAGTTAACAGAGAATTTTGTGAAGTCTAGTACAGAGATGATATTTTAGCACATGCTAACTTGCCCCTTTGAAATGACAGGTCCTTTCTGTAGAGTAAAGAAAAATATTTTAATTAATAGTTCACTGACAATTGAATGGTCAATTGCTCACTGCTGACTTCATCATTTTATCGGGATGGCTTCTGATTTTTTTCCAATCCTAGCAGGTGACACTTAGCTATATTCTTCAGGCAATGAGAATTTTCTTTGTCAGTCCAAACTGATGAAGAAACAAACTTGGCAGACTGACTTCTAAACTTGCCATTAATTGATATTATGTTCTTCCACTGGGCTTCTAAAAATCCCATTTACATATCTTTATGCGAACCCCATCACTGGCTGAAATGACATTTTTGTCTTGCATTCTGAAGGATTCAGTACATTTATAATTTCGGTAGCAAGTCTAGAAAACAGGACTCATGACAATAAAAGATGTGTTAGGAATCAACCTTATTCTCCATTTGTAATACATGCTATATGATAAAAGAAATGTAACTTTAGAAAGGATTATGATGTTCTTATCATGCTGAGGTTGTTCACTTGCTACATTTCTCACAAATGGGAAAATACTAAAACTGTTAAGTTAGAGGATGTGATCTTATGTTGATGAGGACAATAAAGTACGGGGCTTTTCTCCAGTGCTTTACATCAAACTGGATAAATTGTCTTTTTTTCCATTTCTGTGACAGGCACCTCCAAATAAGAATAGGTAGCTGTGCCATTTGAAAAACTGAACAAGTGAACAGTCCAGCTGTGCAGAAAACAAGAAGGAATGATAGACAATGTGTTTGAGAAGCAATACCACTGGGTGAGGAATACAGGAGGTGGATTCAGCAGCTCTGAAAGGGAATCAGCAGCAGAAAATAAAAAGCTGAGAGACAGCCTGGTTGGTGAGACCAGGGGCCCACGTAGCTGACTAGTCTGTCTCCGATAACAGCAGCAGGAGAGCCCGTTTCAGGAAAACAAGCGAGCCCCTCCTTTGGTCCACTCCTTGGCAGACACATCTGTTGTATCAGAAATGCTAGAGAGTAATAAAATGTTAAAAGGCCTTAACTTCAGGGAGGAGAGGCCTGCAGGAGAACTGCGTAGTCATTGAGTATATCTGCAGTGGATCTCACTGAGTACCACATCTATGGCTGGTCGTGCAAGGGCTCTGCAAGTGCAAGTGCCTCCCGTTCCTCGCTGTGCACAACTCTATGGGATTTAGACTCCTGTGAACCAGACACCTTCAGCCTTGGTGTGGGAAGAGGCCAATACACCTCACCCTCTGCTTGTGCAGTGCAACAGATGTGAGATGAGGTATCAGGAAAGACAGACATGGGGCACACCAGGCAGCAAACACAATCCTCACTCAGTCTGGTTGCAGTTTTATGTATTGCTTTCTCTGTTGCACATTAACTTCAAGTTCCATGTTTTAGGTTACTTTGTTCCTGCACCTATTTAGCTTACATTAAAAAAGTGTTTTTTGAACTGGTAACAGAAAGAGCATCACCAGGCAGGCTATACACCTGCACTTGTCAGATATTTAATAACATTTTTTCCATGTAAACTTGTAAATTTCTTACAGATGTATCTCCAATCTGCCATTCAGAAACTTGCACTGGTGTGAACAGGCATACTTTATGACAGCATAAATCAGTTTAGTTTCATTACTGTAGGTCCATGTTCATAGCCCAACGAATGTTTTTTAGGGTGCAGAAGTCCAGAGTCATATCCACAGCTTTTACCTAGCTGACACGAGAGGTTATTTTCACAGCACCAACATGTCTTCAGTCAGCCAAAGGCATGCTCCAGTTCTACTGTTCCACTGCTAGGTAGGTATTTCCTCTTGGAACCTATGCAGTTAGACAAGGATTTCATGATCTTTAGTAAGAGAAATTAGTTGTTACTAAAATAACAGGGAGCGGTAATACTCCATGGTAACATTACTGGGAAGGACCTCATTTTGTCTATGAATGTAAGCACAAGGGTTCATTACTTTGGTGTCACAGAGCTTGCTGTACTTTCCGCACTGTGGTTCAAAACACTGTCCTTATCATCCATCAAGCCTTCACTGAGCTAGAGCGCATGGCTCTTTTGGCTGGCATAACTCTTTAAGGACAAACTGGGGGCACCTGCAGTCCCTTAGTATCTCCTGAGCTATCCGGGACCTCGGTCAGCTACAGAAACATTAGTCCCCGAAAGCCATTTATTTCCCCGTTTGGGACCACAAAGGGAAAAACAAGGCTTTGCAAAGCAAAATGATCCCCAGAAATCCTGCAATAAAACATATAGCTCATATAAATCCCTAGGGTGCAGGATGTTGTGTGCATACAGTGCTGTGACACAAATAACATACATTAAGTCAAACTTGCTGGGATACCAGATGCGCTAAACTATACATAATACTTTTTAACAGGCGTACCTCTTGTGATGTTGCTGGCTGCATGTTAAATACTTAGATGGGGTTCCGAGGCAGGAAAAGGGTTTGCTATGGACTGGAAAACAGCCTTGAAGGGATTATTTCAGCCAGCATAAATTAGAGCGACCGTAAGGGAAAGTTTGTCTCCTAGGCAGCCTGAAATGAGGAAAGGTGGCCTCAAGTCTCCTCGGCTTTCTTTCACCTCGCCACAGTGCCAGTACAGGTAAGGCTAACGTGCCAATTCATCATGCGATTTGTGTTGCAGGCAAGGTTTGGAGTATGTTTTGGCTTGCATCTCAATAGAGCTTGTTAAGAATGAAGCGCAAAAGAGTTACTGCTATAAACCTCCCTGGATGAGGGTGCGTGCCGGCAGTCAGGAATTTGCCACGACAGACAAGATCACCTCTGGATGCTCTTTCCCATACAATTTTTCAGTAGCTGCACGTCAGTCAAGATTGGTCAGGAAGAGGTGCCCAGAGTATCTTAGTAAATATGACTTGGTGTTACAACTTCTACCAGATTAATTAAAAAACAGCATTTGTTTAATGTTTTATGCATTTTGGTGAAATTTGAATTCTTGTGACTATTCATTTGTTCAAAAATATCTGCCTTGTAATGACAGGAATTCATCTGCAATTTCTGATGAACGATCAGTAACATTATGTGATGTCCACTACTACTTGTGTTTCTTTTTCCTTGGCCTCTAAATGGACAATTTCTTCATATATTTTTCTCTGCAAAAATAATAGTGGAGAGGGCAAGCTTATTGTTTTGGGTTTTTTTTTCAGTTTTGGATAGTTTCCGTTGTTGAATTACTTTACAAAACAATGTACAATCTATCATTCTTCATTCATGAAGAAACTCCCTCTCATTCTTCAGTTAAGACAGTCTCCTTAAATAACAGAGTTCCTAACTTTTACAGTAAACCTTCAAGTTAAGCTCTGAGTCTTTCCTCTACACAAAGCAGATGATAATTGGTCTGGTCTTGCCTGTTATTTCTTATCCAGTCAGATTCGCTCTTGACCTTTCTATCAATCATCTGAGGAAAATGTTCTTAAAACACAGCTTTGCGTGTTACATTATATAATTTTGGGTTCATAGTATTTTGTAGGAATCAAGAATAAAGTCCTGTTTTCCTAGCATCAATATCTGTCTGTCTTGACTCACTTCAGTGTTAATTATGAGCTGCTAATTTTATATGTGGGCCTGCAGACCTATACCAGATGAATAATTGGAATAATTTACTCTGGAGCTTCGCACTAGGCTTTATTTACCTTATATGTGTAAAATGAATCCTAGTTCTGGTCTGACTAGCGTCCTGAAAAAAGTATTTCACATATTGTACTTTGAACTGGTTTCTGATTTGCTGATTTTAGCAAACTGGAGAGTGGTCGCATAGGTTTGCTGGTTTAATAAAACAACAGAGACAGACGGTAACATGCTTATTTATTACAATTATATATATTTACTATAGGTTCTACCAGTATTCTTTTATTGTACTTTCATATAATCCTGTGTTATAATGACCTTTGCTCCACTATCTGCAGATCTTTTAATGCTGTTTTGACCATGAACTTGTAAGCTGATTTAAAAATTTATCTTTCTGTATCAATTAGTCCTCCTCATTATTCCCAACATCCCCCAAATCCAATTTCCCTGCTTAGGAGCAATACTTTTGAGGCCTTCAATTGCTATTATCTTTTATACTAATGACCTGAGTATTTCATATGTAGCCTGTCTCAAGTTGATTTCAGTATGTATTGCTTTAATAGAAAAAAAAACCCAAACAAACCAAGAATGGAACATGAATAACAGTAACAGAAAGAGCATACAAAACAAATGGAAAAAAAAATCTGAAGCCTGAAAGAATTATTAAACTTTTAAATACAATAATAAGAAAGAAGTGGGAATATTGCCAAAAACAGAAGGTGGCAACAATTGCTGCATTATGCTAGTACTTTCTTCAGTGATGGCTGGTGGCTGCTGGAGTGGAATAAAAATACTCATGAAAAATGTATGCTGCTTGTATACCTCTCAGTTCGTTTCCTTTTGAACTTTCTCTCAGAACAATCACAGGGCCCAAAAGTATGTTGAAGGCACACACCATGCAGCTAGAGAATTCAGCTCCATTTGCCTGCCTAACACAGTCATCACAGCCTTCAACAAGTTATTGAATTCCTCTTTTTCTGCCAGCAAAAGGAAAAAACACTACTTGTCTACTTCATAAGCACAGTGTAATATTACTGTGATTATTGGAAAATAAGGTTTGTAACTCCATTAATTTTGAAATAGTAACTCTCTACCTACGAAGTTCTGTCACGGCAATTTCAACTATTAAGTCTCCCAAACAAACAAAGCAGAAGAATGCAGAATATCTTACTTTTAATTCTTACTATGTATTATTGGTGCAGAATCTCCATAAGCACTATTAACTTAATGACAGACAATGAAGAGATTTAAGTTAAGCAGTCAGCCATGGTGAACGGTTGCTAATATCACCTTCAACTGGAATGAAGTCCAGTATTTCATTTTTGCAGATGTTGCCTGCATATGCAATCCTTCTTAAATTGTAGATAAGGCACATTTGTTCCTGTGACCAGATTAGTACAGCAAATGAAGAAACTATTTGCCATATCACAAATGGTACGTTGGGTTTGAACATGCTGTTGGATAGCCTCACGAGATGTTTTCATGAACATTTTACTTTGGCTGTACCATGATTTCTTATTTTGCTCACCTGGCAATATTCCTTTATTATAAAACATTGCAACCCAGGTACTACCAGGCACTGGTAATATTAGATTCTTATCTCTTTTTGTTTAGCAACATTGCCCAGCATCAGAAATTAAGAGTAATCAAAAACCAAAGTGGAAGAAATAGCATTAGAACCACTGTGAATTGCTCAGGATCTGAACCATACGAAGAAGGATTTGTGAAATTGAATGTGCATCATGTTAATTCTATCAGTCTGAGAGCTGTAATGTTAGCTTTTTTCTTTGGAGAGCAGAGTGTTGCCTGAGCTGCTGGACTGATCAATGGGTTTTGAATGAAGCTGTGTTTCTTGGGACCAAACAACAGGATGAAGAGATGAAAAAACCGTTTAGAGATCATTCAGTTCACTGCCTGGCTGATGAAGGATTATTCTCCATGATCTTTGTTGAGTTTAGTTCTAAAAGTTCCAGCCAACAAAGTTGCTACAATGACTGTATTTTAGTCTCAAAAATTAGGAATATATGATAGTATAGTAATATTAACATATATTAACATAGTTAGAATAAACTGAACCAGTCTGATGACCTATTATGCATTTGAGTATATAAACATCTAAGTAGTAACACAAGGAACTGGACTATTAATGCTTTTGTATGGCAGAGATGAGATGGAAACCTGAGGCATTTATTCAGAGTACAGGCAAGAGAAGGAAAAGAAAGGAGAGAAACCCCATGTTGGGACCTCTTGTCAAGTAATTTTAGAACTACAGCAAATGCCTTTCCCTTGATAAAGAGGCACTCACTGCAACTTACTGAAATGTCCTGGCAACAGTACTGGAGATGACCAAGCTGATAGCAGATTCTGCAAGAATATACCGTAAGTCTGATTTGCTCTGAAGACAGACAAAAAGGGAAACAGACACAGAAAACTGAAACAATTAGCCCAAATTTGTCAATAGCAGAACCAGGATTAGAATCCACCTCTAGCAGGTACAGCATCCTGTTTACATAGAGATGTAAAGTATTTCTGTTAGCAAACATGTATGGATACTAACAGTTTTCAAAGTGTTTTAGACCTTAACTTTTGTAACATGAAGAGTTAGTGTCATGGTTTTGCCCCAGCTGGGCAGCTCAGCCTCACGCAGCCACTCACTCACTCCCCCCTGGGTTGGGATGAGGGAGAGAATCAGAAGGGTAAAAGTGAGAAAACTCCTGGGTTGAGATAAAGACATTTTAATAAGTAAAGCAAAAGCCGCACACACAAGCAAAGCAAACCACGGAATTCATTCACCACTGCCCATGGGCAGGCAGGTGTTCAGCCATCTCCAGGAAAGCAGGGCTCCATCATGTGTAAGGGTGACTTGGGGTGACAAACACCATCACTCTGAACATCCTCCCCTTCCTTCATCTTTCCTACCAGCTTTATATGCTGAGCATGACGTCACATGGTGTGGAATATCCCTGTGGTCACTGGGGTCAGCTGTCCCGGCTGTGTCCCCTCCCAACTCCTTGTGCACCCCCAGCCCACTCGCTGGTGGGGTGGTGTGAGGAGCAGAAAAGGCCTTGGCTCTGTGTGAGCACTGCTCAGCAGGAACGGAAACATCCCAGTGTTATCAACACTGTGTCCAGCACAGATCCAACACATGGACCCATACTAGTGATGACGAAGAAAATTAAGTCTATCCCAGCCAAAACCAGGACAGTTAGTTATGCTCATCATGAGGAAGACAGCAAGTCCTGAAAAAGGATATTCAGGTCAACTGTTTATTATTATTGTCTATGTCCAGTTTAAGGTTCATAGATAATATTGCCTGTTTGTGATACTCCCAACAGTATGGCTAAATCCTATGCTCTTTAAAAATTACCATTAGTGTTGAGATCCTAGTTACTGGATGTCCTTTGATTTTTACAGAGGCTGTGTACTCACAATTTTAAATAAAGTAAATGGATCTGAATATACGGAAACGATGGCTTAGTTTTCTGAAAACTGCCAGTCAAGGCAACTAACTCCTTTACTAACTTCAGTGCAAAATCAGGGCCCTATCAGCCACGTTTTAAATGAGCTATGTCTTAAACCCAATGATTCTTCCCTAAGAAAATCCAGAGAGACAGTAACAAAGCTAAAATTAGAAATGAGGAGCTGTAGCTTCCAAGGCAATGCACATTACGTGACATTTTTTCAACACCACAGGCATTTTCTGTTAGCAAAAATGGTTTACACAATATATTCCACAATGTAAAAATCTTCCTTTAAAACTCAGGGTTGGATGACAACATAGTGTTTACTTACCAAAATTCAAAACACCAACATTTAAAAGAAACAGTGAAGAAGAATATAAATAATTAATTCTGATGATTAAATAATGACTATAGCATCACAACTTGTAGTTATAATGGCATCACCCAAGCTATGCAACTGCTTTCAAAAGTAACATATGCAGTCAAAATAGTAATCTATGGAGGTACTGTAATCTGTTCACAGCACATCACACAATTAATATTTCTTCAGAATACCTTCATGAAGCAGAACTTTGCTTGTATATACCTAATGTTGAAAACTACAGACTTAGCTGGAACATTGCATTGTTCACAAACAGCAGTGAAAATTATCTTTAAACATGAATCATGGTACATGTTGGAAGAACTAGGCTGCTAACAGCCAAAATCTAGAAAATGGAATTTTGAGAACAAAGAAAAATGGTTTACCTCAAAAATATTCCAGCAAAAAGCTTTGGCCCTTGTGAGCCCTCCACACCCAGAAAATTACAAGCAAATTAGGAACTGTACAAGTTGGAGAATGTCACGTTGCAACCAGCTAGAGCAAAGCACCATTTGCATATGGAGGCTCTCCACTGAGCAGCACGGTCTCCAGAGCTGATGGGACAGCTCGTTTACTCTTAATGCAACGGTCATAAAACTCTTTAAAATGGCAGTTTACAGCTGAATAGGTAAAGCCAACATTTCACGTTCCACTTAAGTCTATCGAAATATATTGCTTTCTGCACATACTACAGTCTGGATAGCTTAGTCATGCCAGATAGGACCTTACTACTGGAGAAGGTATGGCTTAATAGACTCATAAATTTAAAAATAATCCTTCTAACATTTGTGTAGCACAACAGCTTCTGTGTATCTACCAAATTCTGAGATCTAAAAGCAATTATAAAGAGAACACAGCTGGGTAACAAAATGAACACTGAAATTCACACTGGTTATCTCCTGGAAGCAGCTCAGGATTATAGTTTTGGTGAGACCTTGCATTTCTTCTTATTTTCATCCAGACAACTGTATAACCATTTTGGATTACTCTTCTGCTTACCCCCCATTGTACAAGTCAGTGCTCAGGTGACCTGGCCATTTTAATTTCACATTCCTCCTTCCTCATCTTTGTTAGGAAAAAGTAGTAACGTTATGTATTTATACTGTAGGGAGAAAAGGGTGATTAAGTGTGCGAAACCAATTAGAAAGATTCAGATAAAACTGGCATTGTTGAGGTTCTGGAAGAAGCCCAGCCTGAACTAAATTTATCTAGGGGCTGGAGAAGGGGACTGACAGAAGAGCTGGGCCTTTCCAGAGGCCTGCTGAGAGCTCATGTCTCACCCCCTCATACGGCGAACACGTAAGGGCCGGAGGACGGCCGGGGCCCGACGGAGGACGGCCGGGGCCCGACACACTGCCCTGTCAGCCCCAGCTTCCCGCCAGCGCTGCTGCTGCCACCCTCACGCCACACACAGGTCCCGCCGCGCATGCGCAGCTGCCTCTCCCTGGCCGCCGGCCGCTGCGAGCTCGCATGCGCGGTGGGCGGTGCGGGCGCGCGAGCCGGAGCAGGCGGGAGGAGGAGGGTACGGTATGTGGAGGGCGGCGCGGCGGGGCTGCTCCCTCCCGCCGTCCCCGTCCTGCGCCCCTCACGGGGACCGTCCTTGCGGCTGCGCCCCCCTTCCTCCGTGCGGGGTCGTCGCGGCCTGCCCCGGGCCTCGCCTCGCTTCAGGCGGACGGAGCGCCCTCGCCTCACACCGGGCCCCGCCGCTACCTTACCCCCAGCACAGGGCGCCCGCCTGCCCCGGTGGACATCGCCTGGCCATGGCAGCCCCTCCAGCGGGGAAACAGGGGCGGGGGGGCGAGGGCCGCGGCGCGGGAGCCGTCCCGGAGGGGCGGGAAGGGCTCCGCAGAGCAGGGCGGGCAAGGAGGAGGCCTGGCTGGGGCTTGCCTGGTGCCTGCGGCGCCTGTGGCCGAGTGGGACGGGTTGGTTCAATCTGCTCGTCATTCTTTCTGGGGTAGTTTAAGAAAAGGAAGGGAGTCGGGCTGCACACGTGCCAGCAGCCTATTATTGCTTGACAGCTGCTAATTTCCTAAAGCACGTAGCTCTGTTTAAAACGTATGTGGTAACTGCGCTCTCATTATGTGCACTTAGAATCTCATCTGGACTGGGAAATTGCAGAGACATTTACATTGACATCGAAGTAGCATGAACAGATTAACAAGGGTTTGGATTAACTGGCATTGAAAATAATGTATTTTCCAGTGCTACGTAAATAATTTATGTCATGGCTATACAGAATGATGTTGTGATTTAGGGCCAGATTCTGAAAAATGAACATTGCATGAGGTGCCATGTCCTTTGTATTCCTTTGTTAAGAAAAGGTGTGGTCTAGTTGTAGTAGTTACTGAGTATTTGGTGCTGCAGTGATGCCTGATGTCTATAAACACGTTGAAACAGCTGTATTTATGATACACCCTCTTTGAAAGGGGTAGAAAAGTAAAACTGGCCAGATTCTCTTCAGAGAGTTTTTCTGGTATCTTTAAGGCCCTGGGAGTGAAGCATTCAAGGGGTGGGGAAGGTGCTCACTTGAAGCATGCTATAACCCCTTGAAGCTACATTGTTGAGCCATTGAGTGCTCTGCTGCTGGCATGAGCAGGAACAGTTGCTTTGGCTGTACTCTGATGGCCATCATGTAGGCTCTGGGTCCACAAACACTGAGGTTGTTAAGCTTTTGTGGAGCCGTTCAGTTCTCCAAGGAAAAGGTAGTAGACCCATGAAAGTACCCCACAAGTGTATTCAGGTTTCTGGTCGCGAGTTAGACCGTACTGCTAAGGAAACGTCAAAACTGCAGTACTGTGTCCAGCTCTGGGCTCCCCACTACAAGAAAGACAACGCCATGCTAGAACAAGTCCAGTGAAGGGCCACAAAGATGATTTAAGGGTGTCTGACATGAAGCAAGGCTGAGAGAGCTGGGACTCTTCAGCCTGGAGAAGAGAAAGGTCAATGGGTGTATAAATACCTGATGGGCGGGAGTAAAGAAGATGGAGCCAGACTTTTTTCAGTACTATGCAGTGAAAGTACAAGAGGCAATGAGCACAAACTGATCCATAATTTTGTTCACTTAAACAGAAGAAAAAATACTTACTGCTATGGTAATTGAACACTGGAACAGGTTCCTTAGGGAGGTTGTGGCATCTCCATCCTTGGAGATAATCAAAACCCAACTGGAAATGATCCTGAGCAACCTGCTCTAGTTCAATCTACTGTGAGCTGGGGATTGGACTAGACAATCTCCAGAGGTCCCTTCCAACCTTGGCCAGTCTGTGTATCTACGATTCTCTAATGTACTTGAAGACGTGCCTTTGTTTTACTTAAAGAAACAGTGGGGTTTTTTTCCGCAGTGCTTTGTTACTTTACTATTCAATTGCTGTAAATCTCTGAAAGTTTTTCGTGTTCGTTTCATCTGTCAGTACTAACATTTAGTTTGCTCTGCAGGTGTCCTGTAGCATGGCAGGTGAAGAGGACTTTGTTTTGGAAGAAAAGAAATTCAAGCAGTACTGTGAAGAATTTATTAAACATTCACAGCAGATAGGAGATGGTTGGGAGTGGAGAACTAGCAAGGTAAAATAATCATAGTGTTAATTTTTAGATACACTTGCTGACCTTTTTGAGCTGTTGGCAACCACCACAAGCTGGAACATGCTTTAAGGGGGGTTTGTGACACATGAAATAAATGGCATTTTATATAGCTGGTCCAAGAACAAAGTAGCGCATAGGTGGTTTACATGAGGATTTAGGCCAGTGCATGTATTGAATAGGGTTCATGAATCCAGAAACAGCTGCTGGGATGGCTGAGTGCAACATGTGTAATAAAGCGGTAGGATTACCTGAGGTGATTTTTGTTTTCATCAGAAAATGTCTTTTAAGACATTATGCAGTCTTCATTTTCAGAATTCCCAGTGATGGGAAAACAGTCACAGCTCTTAACAAGCCTTTTGAATGGTTGGCTATGCTTAAAATTGAATTAAAAAAAAGAAAAAAAAAAGCTATTACTTTTACTCTTAACTGCCTAGCGTCATCTTCCAGCCACTGGTAGCTGTACCTTGTCTGCTAAGCTGAGGACCCTTCTTTTATCAGAACTCTCCCTGTTTTGTGACTTAGATTCAGATCAATTCATTCCTTAACCTTGTCAGTGTAAAAGCAAAACATGTTGAGCTCCCTGACTATTTGACGTATTTTCCAATATTTTAATCGTTCTTTTGGATCTCCTCTGAATCCTTTCCAGTATATAAAAATAATTTTTCAGCTGTGGGCAGAACTAGACAACAAATGTTGTATCACTGTGAAATTCAAACCTTCTTACTCTGGACGAGTGCTTGTGATTATATATCCAATGATCACTTTAACCCTTTAAGCTGAAATAGCACATAGTCTTTGTTACAGATGTATGACTTAATATTTTATATTAAAATACATGTTAGTTGCATACAGCAACCAGAAGAATCTATCTGTATTAATGATCAATCCTCATTATTTGCTGCTTCCCCATAACTTTAAAACCTCACTGATAATAATTACGTATTGTTTTTAGGTCATTAATCAAATTTTAAATAGCGCGAGGCCAAGACTAGTCCCACTGGATCCCATTAGAATCACTTCTTCTATGATGATTCCCCATTTTTTAAGTTACATTTGAGATTTGTGAATTAATCATTTTTTCCTCCTTTAGTGTGTGTCAGATTAGTGTGGGATTATTTTGATTTTTTGATTTCTACTTGTGGAATCAACAGTTATCTTATGGAAGTCTGAGCATATCTTGTTACAACTTTTATGGTTATCAACAGAACATCTTTTTAAGTTAGCCTGACGAAATCTATTTTTCTTAAAAAATAACTACGTTTACTGTATAAATTTCTTTATTTACTGAATTCTGTATGACATCTTCTATTATTTTGTTTGGGATGATGTCAAGTTAATAAGTATATAGTTACACAAATTAGCCAGTATATGAAGATGTATTAATATATACTGGCTTTCTTCAAAGTTCTCTGAAATTTCCACAGTGCTTGAAGACTTAAAGAAAATAAGCAGTTCCTACGTACTGATTTAAAAATACCTGATGATAGCCACTTCATGCTAATGTCCTGTTAAACCACTGCTGAAATAAAAATTTTGTAGTAGTTACGGCCTATGGCTACATAATTTGTATTTGTTCTGTAATAACAACAGAAATAACAGAAATATTTTGAATACTTGCTTTTTCTACTTTGAATGCTTCTGTTATTTTCTGTCTAATAATAAATCCACATGGTTCTAGCATTTCTTTTTGCCATGCTTTTTTTTATGTGTTGGCAATGTAGGTTCTCTTGCTTCTCTGACTGGTTTTCAGTAATGGATGGTTTGGGATAGTTCTTCTTAATATTAATATCATTATTGTATTTCTTCTTTCTGCTGTAGAAAATTTAGTGCTGTAGCTTTATTTATTTTTTTTAACTTTAATGGCTTGATTGGTTTCCCATGCTTCCATGAATTTTGGGGAGAAAAATCATGCTTGTACCATTTTGAAATGCAAGAAGTCCCAGAGTAAATGTATGCAGTCATTTCTACTTAAGGAACTGTACATCAGTATTTGTAACCCTTTCATCACAGATGAAACAGAAGTTCAGTAAGAAGCAGGATCTTGGCCTTAGATGCATTCTGTTTAGAAGTTTTTAAAAGAGTGCAAATATTAGCCAAGCATTATAATGCACCCTTTCTTACAGGCAACCATTTTAAACTTCAGATTTCAGTCCAAGGCTATATTTGCGAGGATTTATTCAACAAAGAAAGATGCTCCGAGCCTCTATTGGGAATTTAATACATGGGTCAAAGTTTGAACTTCTGTGAAATAAGAAGCTTTGCTGGAAATAGCAAATGAGATAGATTTTTGTTCTCACATATAAAAAAAGATAGTAAGTGCTTGTTTTTTTTTTAATGGGCCAACTTAGCGACTCTGTGATTTCAGTGTGTGATAAAAACCTGGCCATCAAGACCATCCACTTATAGTATGTAGTCTGGGAAGGAAGCTTTTCATTAACAAGTTGTCTCATTGTCTTTTTGCTTTTTTTACCAATATATGTGTTATGGGTAGTTTGGGGCACGCTTAATTTTGCTGATGTAATGCACTTGGATCCCATTCCTCATTCCATACTCACGTGAATAGACCCATTGATAGCAGTAAGACCACACAAGTAAACGAGGCTTGTAGAACTGTGTTCTTGTGTTCCTGTGTTTTCTGTAGAGATTCAATTTAGATAATGAAATACTCATTGTTTTTGTGGAGCTGACTCTTGTGGCATAAGCTCACATGGCCCAAGCAGAACTCTGTATTTATAGCTGTAAATGAAATGTCCTAAACTATGTTATTTTTATAATCTTCTTTTTTCCCCAGAAGAAAGCTGTAAAAAAAGTCAAGAGCACCTCTATTGTAGGACCTGATGGAGCTAAACTTGGGTGCTGTTGTTAGGCATGGATAGTTAAATCCTGGCCGTGAAGACCGCCCCCCGTTTGCTTTCTGCTTTATGTTTATTTGACATTTAGTTAGGTTAATCTAGGTAATCATATCAAAGGCTGTATCAGTTCACTTTTGCATATGATACTCAGAGGACAGCTGAAGTAGAAATGCACTCCCTTTCCACATTAATGGCATCGAAGTCCTGCTAAAATAATGGTTTATTTATAGAGGCAGAAGTGTGCAAAATACGTAGCACTACAGAGGGTGCAACAGGAGGGTTGCTTCTCTTTCCTGTCACCTCTCCTCTAGCCTTTGACATAGTTATCAAATACAGAGGCTGCTGACTCCACAATTCCAGCTCTCCATAGATATTTTTTCATGGCACTGAAATACTACACAATGCAAAGACTATGGAGCTTGGCTCCTTTCTGCTGACAGGAAGAACTGGTTCAGGGAGGTGAATGCTATATCCAACCCTTCTCTGGCAAAACTCATTGTGCCTTGGGGCATTTTACCTCCCTGGGTGGCTGTAGTTCTTTCTTTGCTGCTCTTAGGGGGATGAATACCAACACAGGTAGCTTCACTGCTGCTGACATTTGTAAGAAGCTCCACAAAGAGAGACTTGAGTGTTGAGAGTGAGAGAAGTGGCTTTTGTATCACCAAGTTAGGCTTAGTTTTTTCTGTCACTGTTGTCCTCTGCATACTTGATTCATCACTGCACAGGATGCAGTTGGTTCTGCAGCCAGGACATCCAGCAAAGTTTGGTGGATTCATGCTCTTGATGAGATCTAGTGAGAAAATGAGGCATGCAGTAGAAAAGTTATGAGCAAGGTAATTCAAGGTAATTGCTCATAGTATGACTCGTGCTTAAAAATAAATAGAGAAAAATACATGTAGAGGGCATTATCTTTTTTTAGATAAGAAGAAAGTAAACAAATAGCCCATAGCAGATTTTGGATTTTTTTTTTTTTATGTTCTACAGTGTCCTTGAAAAGAGAGAACTGGTGTGTCAGAATAAAACCCATGTTGTTTTAAAGGTCAGAATACATGAAAAAAACTGTGTCAGCAATGACAGATTAACGAAAGAGTTAAATTATAGTTAAATTTGCAACCTTGTCAAGCAATTTAATGCTACATTAATGAATTTTGTAGAGAGACTGTTTTGAATAGAATCCTTTTTCATCAGATGTTGTGCATATGCTTTCTGTGTTTGTCTAAAATAAAATGTAATGAAACAGCTAATAAAACCCTGATTTATTTGTTTCGAGATATAAATTCTTAACGTGCAACTACTGTTCTTTGTGTTCTTGCATACTCTTCCTCGCTGTCAGAGTGTATGTTTTTCCAATGATCTGTTATTAAACTTATTCTCTCCTCTTACTTCTAATTAAAAAAAAAAAAGTTTATATATGTGTGCAGATAGTCAAGTCAGGAAGCAGGGAAAGCTCCTGAAACATTCTCCTGCCACTCTGAAATCGCATAAGGGCCTTTTACAGCAGTAGACCATGTGGCCTCGGAAGCAGAATGATAAAAAGGCAACTGGGAGAAGGTACAGCTTTGTGTGCTTTCTCTTACGTTTGACCCTTAGAAGTAATCAAGAGAAGGGAGTGAATTCTGACCACACATAAGTGCTGAAGTGTTTGGTTTTTATTTAGGACTTTAAGAAAGTTAGAGGAGGAGCAGAGCACAAATATACCAATCTACCAAGAATTGGGAAGTTTATACTGGTGGGGTTGCAGTTGTCTTATTCAATTAGTAGCTATATTAAATTTTATTTTTACTGTTCAGGTCTTTGACTTCCTTTAACACGAAGAACTAGTGTAAACTACCTGTGAGAAGATGCTGAAAAGCAATGCGGTCATTGGTGCCTGTAAAAAGACTTGGAGCTTATGCCTAAATGCCATGCTCTGTTTATTTTTTAGAACAGTGATAGTGTTTAGCATTTTGGTTACAGAATTTTTTTCTTGTTTTCTGAACACAGGACCTTGGTGATGGTTATCTTAGTAAAACACACTTCCAAGTAAGAAATAGAAACATCCCACCAGATCTCAAGGAGAAAAACAATGACAACATTGAACAAACGTTATTTACACATGTTGAAGTAAGTACAGATTTTAGACTTTTGTGTTTATAAAATAAATCATGACCAGGACTTTTAAAAATACTATACTATTAAATTAAGCCCCTCCAGAAATATTTCAGATCCTAAATTACCTGTGGCTTTTAATTGTTCTTCTTACAGTTGTTCTCATTTAGGTGTACAGCTATATTGGTGATGAAAATTGTGAGGAAATGGAAAGGTTCCAGCATCTTATGTATATATTTTCCTCATGGAAAGATAATATTTCTTCGCACGTTGATTCACTAACATTAAGGAAACTTTTTTTTTGTGGAACAAGATTAAGCATCAACATTTAGTTATCTTAGAGGTAAATATTAAAAAAACCCCACCTTTGAGGTTAGTAATAATTTCACGTGAAGTTTACTAAGTAAGTTGTGTATAAGAATTTTATACTCAGTGTATACTTTTCTACTGTGGACATAACTTAAAATACTGAGCAGTTTTTTGAAATTGGTGTTGGGAAATAAAATAAATCTGCTGTTCTTAAAGGGGAATCAACTTATTTCTTCCATAAAATGAAAACTATTCATTAAACTCAGGGTGGACTGATCTGAATAATTATTTGTTTGTTTGATTCTGCATTGGACCTCCAGATTATTGACTAATTGAGATCTAAACAGTAGAAATTCACTCCCTTGTTATGTTGTTACCAGAAGTATGGAAAGAAATCTTGGATTATGATTGACTGAAAACAATGTATTCTATATATTATAAACTGTTGAATAGATGGACATGATATATTTTCCAGTTAACGTTTTCTGCAACAGTTCCTTTTCTTTTTTCATAAGCACGGTGTTTTTGGTTTTTTTTCTACAGAGACTCTGGTACAGGGTCTGAAATGAGTATTCTTTTCGCCTGGTTTCTGAAGGAAATGGCAGTTAAAACAATCATGCTGTCTGCTAGCGTGCGATGTAGTAATTTCTACTGATTTTTGAGTTCGCTCACAGGTTTCAACTGTATTTTAAGAAGAGGTAGATATCAAAAAGTATTTGATTCTTAAAAAATTTGTGAAAGCAGACAGCTGGCTAGATGAAAGATGACTTTTACAGGCAGGTAGAAGTCTGATCTTTATGTTCTGTTTGGCTAGTCAGTGCAAGTACAGAGCTGGACTAAAGCAGCACCTTGGTCCCTCAGAGTGCCATGAGGAACAGCTAGAGTTCAAATGACACAAGTAAGCTGGAAACAAGACATGGTTCTGTTACCAATTAGAAAACTCGTTCAATCCACAAAAAAAAAAAAGAAAATTTCACAACCCCATTGCTGATACACCAGCTTTGATACGAATTGGAATCCATAAAATCTTTAGAATCATTACCTTACATTTGTTTGATAAGTACCAATTATAAGCGTAGTACGTAAGTCAACCAAAAAGTAGCTGAAGCATTTTAAGTTCTACTTTAATTTAAATTCTAGTATTTCTTAAAATGAAGGCTAGTATCAATGCTTCAGAGGTTCTTACTTAATTGTCACTACATCAGTGTTTGTATACTTCAGTCCTGACTTGTAAGAACAGATTACTGTTTATATTCAAAATTGCTTTTGATGATTGTGACTTTTTTTTAATAATGAATCGAGTCTTAATTACAGAGTGTTTTTTAAAAGAACATCTTGTAAAAAGCTATTGAGTCCTTCTGGAAAGAACTATCAGCTATAGAAAAAGTGTCAGAACACAAAAAATGCTTCAGAGCCTGTAACATACTGAAACAGAGTCTTTAACATACTGAAATATGATTCCAGGCCAAACTGTATGGTTTATCAAGAGACTAATATTAATAATTAGCTCTTGAAATATTGTGCGAGATTTCTATATTTTGAATTATAGGAATGTCTAGATTGAAATGGACCTTGAACATCAGCTGGTCCTCTTGGAGAAGGAGCCTTTGCTCATGTTGCATACTGGCAGTAAAGATGAAGAATGAAGCAAGAGAAAGGTCTTAGAAAATTGTGTTATAAGACATGAGGTTATGCATAAGAAAAAAATTGAGTTTCCCCTCCAAAATGTTCACTGCCTTCTAGAGATTATGTCAAATTTATATTCTTCATTGAACTGAAGGGTAACCAGGCTGTTAAAGTTATTTAATCTAAAAAATGGGAGAAGCACATCAATAAGTTGGAAGATGAAATTTGCTATGGATACATAAAGTAAAACTATATATTTAACACTAAGGGAAAGATGGAAATGGTGACTGTAGAGGGGATAAGTTTGCTCAAGCACAGCAGTGCATGTGTAAGATGCATGTTCTTTTCCACAGATGTTGAATGTGAGAGTCCTGTTGCAATATTCTAACAGTCTGTTATTTAAATAGGTTTTGTAAAAATACATGTTGCACCCATAAATCACATGGTGTTATGGAGTTACTACAATCTCTTTCAATAAGCTAGTGAAATACATTCTGATGAATAGAGTTCAGCAAATGTTGTGGTCTTGGTAGAACTTGGAAAGGTGTCCCCTGGTTATATGCCTTCAATATTTAACATTTTTTTTCCTTAGAAGATTTATAAATTTTATTTTTATATATTTGAAGTCTAAAGGAGCTCTAGATAAGAATTTTAATTTATTTTGGAAAAATTGTGGCCATTGTCTGATAGTTGCATATTTCACAATTTTCAGAATTACTGTTGTGATATAGATTTTTCTATATTATATCTCTACTATTTGTGTCTTATTGAGATATTTCCATCTGTCAGTAGTCTGATCTTCTCCTTCAAGGTGTGGTAGGAAATACAACACACAGTTTTATGTAAGATAATTAACTAGGAATAGCAAGAAAGAAAACATTAGGAAATTAAGGTCCAAGTAATCCATATCCATTGTTAGGAACAACCAGTGTTGACAAAAAGACCAGGAAAAAAATGCGCTGCGGTATATGATGGGGCATAAGAGGCTGCAAGATTTTCCTCTCCTGTTCCTGGGAATCCAGTTCAGAGATTACAAAAAGAACGTTAGTTGTGGCAGACAGGGTGAAAATTAGAAGGCAAATTTTTGAAACTGGAGGGAAATACTTGAAAGTTATCCATATTGAGGATATAACTCCTATTTAAGTAATTGAGCCGAAGGCACATCAGGGAAGAGATGATGTTGAATAAATCAGTGAATATATCCTGTTGTAGCAAAGAGTACAGTTATGACATTGAAACTGCAGAGAAGCAAAGTTATTACTGTTCTGTTCATTTTTAATCTGTGAAGAGATACTGAAATACAACGATACAGTGCATAAAATGCACAGAATAGCTGAAGTAACTTTATTCAAATAATCAATTATCAGTTATCACAGTACAAAAAAAAAAAAGTGCTAATCTTATGGGATCTCCAGGGAACCTGATCAGATTATCTGAAAAGTTTATTTCAGCTCATTGGTCATATGGACAGTTAAAGTTTCCAACTTTCCATCTCATTGTCTGATATCTAAATATTTCGAGTCTTCCTGGTGATGGAGTGATGAATAACTATGTATTCTGGTCTTTTCTACAGAGCAGTCTGTATTATGTGGTGTGTTTGGTTCCATTTACACAAGTTGTGTTTTCATCTGAAAACCAAGAATAAAATTCTGTGTGGGTTTCTTTCTGCTTATTTTAGAGATCTGCAATATAGAGCTTGTCACTGAAATCTTTGTTTCAGCCTGAGAAGGTAAAAAAGCATTTTTGGGTATAAATCAATCAACGTATTTTATGTGTCTTCTCTAGGAGAAGATGAGTCCAAAAGTGTCTGGTTTTCTTCGCTCATGATCAAGGGAAGTTAGATGGTTAACTTGGATGTAGATGTCTGCATTCCGTCATGTGAATGCCATACAACAAAATATGGATCTAAGCTCATTAAGAGCAGTTGTAATTTTTGCTGGTGACTTCACTGAGGCTGAGATTTCACTTTGACGGTAAAACTTATACTTAGTTGAGGACTGTATTTTGTGAAGTAGCAACTCAAAAAAAAAAAAAAAAGAAGAATAAAAGTATTTAAGGATAAACTGTTGGAGCAACTGACATTGACTCATTGACTTAAGCTTTGATTGAAGTCCTTACATTGAGACCGGCATGCTTGTGCAGTGGAACGCTGTGGCCTTTGTGGTACTGGGGGTCAGAAGAGGCATTCACAGTCACTGCATGTAATGGATCTGTGTGTGCTGGTATGCCAAAGTACCACCCTTTTTTGGGATATGGTGGTGTGAGTTGCTGTATTCCAGCTCCTATTGGAACTTTTTACTTGCAGAGAGGTTTCTGTATTGAAGGTACGGTGAGATGCGGAGGATCAGCTGATTGACAGTAAGTTGCTGTAATCGGAGGCAGCCTGCACTGTAGGACCAGCAAGAATACAGCAGAAGTTAAGAACAGGTTTGGGAACCACTGTGCTGTACCGCAGCAAGTTGTCATGTTATCTAGTATGAAGCAGGTTTTCCATTTTCTGGAACTCCAAGGTTTCTGCCATGCACATAATAGTTAATTGATGGTTTCTTCAGCGCATTGGCAAGCCTGCAGAATTCAGGCTATCTCCTTCTTATCCTTTCACATGTCAGTGAACCTTTGATATCTGCTAGTTTCCAGACATAGTCTTGCTAGTTCCTGAGCTGTCCTAGGCAGTAGAGGAATTACCTTAGGAACTCATGTGAGGGTGTTGGAAGCTATGGGAAAGCTCACAGCTCTAAGTGGGTACGGTATAAGCGTCATGAGTTGGATTTTATTCTTTATATTGAAATGACCCTTAACACAAGCTTAGATGAAGTTAAATGTAAAAAAGGATTTATGCTCACATAAATGCACTGACTCCGTAAAGGTAAAGTTTCTGGAGACAGGTATGCTTAAATGCTAATACTTGCTTAGAGTGGTTCCAGAAAGTTTCTGTCTTTGTACTTGGCAGTAACTGAGTTGTCAAGCTGTTTATCTAACCAGGTGCCTGGGGATCCTGTTTTATGCAGACCCTGTCTTTCCGTTTGCCATCTTACTAGAAAAGGATTGAAAATGTTCCTTTGGAATACCATTCTCTGATTTCTATGGATTTAGTTTAATCAAGATGGGTTTTTTTAACACCCAGATTAGTATACAGAAACTACTAATGACGTTGTGACTAACCATAAACAAACTTTTGACTGATTTTGGGGAGGATACCCTTCTAACCAGCAAGATTGGACTCAGTCCTTAGGGTATGAGGATTTACGAGCATTTATGAAGAGTTTATAAATCTGTTAGAGTATCTTCCAATAGAGTAAAAATAGCATGAGATGCAAAGCAAGGAACTAATATAAACACACAGTGCCATTTGAAAATTTTTAAGTTGCAATTTTGTTCTGGTTAATTTTTTATTGAATCAGTTGTTGTCTTTCTATCCTGTCCTGACTTTATGCCAGATGAGTGTCATCTATACTTTTCTGCAGACAGCATAAATCTTGTGTAACCACCATACTGTGTTCTGGCTAATTCAACCACAGTCTTCAGTTTATATTCTTTCTTGATCCAAATCAAATCTGTCCTGCCAAGACATCTGTCAGGGTCTGTATCAATGAACATGGAATTGTGTTTTCTTTTGTGTAACTCTTTTTTTTTTTTTTTAATGTGGAAACATGTTTCAAATATTTCTATATTGACAACCTTACCTTACCGAAATTTATAAACATGATTCAAGTAAGTGGTTCATCACAAGCTCTTCACTGAGACTAGATACAATGATGACCAGCTGTGGGTGGTAGTATGTTTGATGAACTTAACCCGAGCTTGGTTTTGAGGGATATTGTGGCACTGGTGTCTGGACTGTGTGAGGCAGTAGATTCTGCTTCCACTGAAACCGGAATCTTACCCTTCTATATTTGTGGGGTTTTTTTTCCTATTTCAATCATCCTTCTTTTTTTCCAGTCTTAGTAAATCACAGTGAACAGAATGTTTTTTCCTCCCTATGATTGAAACTATTTAAATGCTACAAAGTCGTATTTTACTTACTTTATTATAAACCCAGGTAGCCAACTGCACTGAAACGATGCCTTTCATTCTAGAGTTTAGTATTTACCATCAGCTGTATCCAACTCCAGCTTTTAAGTCCTATGTGGACGCATTTTAAGCAAGGACAGAGCAATTACATATATTACTATGTGAATTGTTCATAAGGTGAAAAATACTGTGCAAAATTCAAAATGAAGATAGTACTGCTGCCTCAAAGAGCTTATATTTCAAAAGAGTAAAGTAGGAAAATCTGGATTCACTTTATGCATTCTTTTTGTTTGTTATTCAAATAGCTCAAGGGAAGCAATAACTTGGAGTAATAATTCTCTGTGTGTGGTTTGTCTCAATTCTTCTGGGTATTGCAGAAGAAGTGAGTCAGCATGGAACCATTTCTGAAGCTACAGCCATTGCTACTTTATAAAGGAGTGGGCAGGTTGGGAATGTTGAAGGTCTGTTAATACCTGATGTTGCCTTTGGAAAATGAGCACTGAGCTTCACAAACATGTTGATTAAGTTACGTATTTACTTTTATGTGGACTCCACCTTTGCTGGCAGATGTTCATTAGTGTTAGTGAAGATCTGTCTGATGGAGGATGTGGGAACAAGTCTGACATCAGTACCATGTGATTTGCTGTTCAGCTGTGCTGTTTAGTTTATAACAACCAGAAAATTACAATTCTTAGTAATTATTAATCATTTTTTCTCTAAACAAATCCAGTATTTTTAGAATTAAGAACAACTCCTTTTTTTGTGCAAAAGTAAATAAGATGAACTCAGTGTAAACATTTGCATAACCACAGTATTTGTTGGATGGTTCAAAAATGTGAATTGAAAACCCAGCAAACAGTACTTAAGGAGAAAAATGTAAATACATTTAATGGAATCCAGCACTCACTGCAGAAAATGATGAAAGGACCTTAGTAAAGAGGGAGAAGATCAAGTATTGCATACTCACCTAAAACATCAGTTTGTAATGAATGATCCGAGCTTAAGAGCAGTGCAGTTGCTGAGAAACAGGTGAGTTTACCCCTAGCCTTTTCCATAGTTTCCCTGTTGCTCTGAGAAGGGAAGTAAATCATGCTGTGTTTGTATTAACCCAAAATACGTTCCCTTGAAAAACTAATGTGGGAAGTTTTGGTAGCTTTGATAGGAAGGAAGTACTCTAATTTCAGTTTATCTCGGATCTACTCAGACCCTTTTCATCACGCTTGGCTTCCTATTCCAATTCCATTTGGTCTCCTGGGAGTGAGTTCTTTGGTGCTGCTGCCCACAGTCTTACTAGTCAGCCTTAACTGGGCCACAGTACATGTTTGTGCCCCATAATTCTATATTAGCCAGGCCAGTGTTTGGCCCCATCTTCCAAATTGCCTTCATGCTTCATTGTCTAGCATATGTACCAGAAACCTTTTCAAATGCCAGGTCACAGAAAGGAAACCCAAATTGTTGACATAAACCTGTAAAAAAAAAAATCAAGAAACTACTTACTCTAAGGAGATCTAAAGTGTGTTGCAAAATGCAGTGAAGATGCTTGTGATTTTGCTTAAAAATGTATTAATCTGAAAATGGAATTAGTCTTTATTAAACCACAAGAAAATATTCTGATGTGGATTTTATTAACTGTGTTCTGCATGAAAAGGCTTGGCAGAAGAATGACATTGTTTAGAAATATCAAGGCTGGAAGAAACTTCGGTGTAGGAATTACACCCCTTCCTTGAGCTGGAGAGACCTCAATAAAGGAAGAATGCTGTGGTGACAAAAGTCATTTCAATCCCAGATATGTCCTGCTTCTGGACTCCCTTACTGATGGGATGTCTCAGTCTTCATGGAAGAGGCTAAATGCTTCTGCTCCTATAAAGTTTGGGAGACATGGGAAGTTTTTCTCTCCCACGCACAGACCTTTGTAGATCATTTTCTGTGTGTCACTTTGGTATCCTGGCAAATCTTGCTAACAGTAGTTGCGTTTAGTTTTCAACAGCTTTGATGACATGCTGTTGGCTTGACTATCACTGTGGGTGGTGGGACTCTGATCTTAATTCTCTTATACATTCTTTGATTGCTGTTCTGTTTAACCCAGTAGGATATGCTTAATAAGTTTTCACAAACCTTAGAAATTATATCAAAGCAAATATATAAACTAATTATGAAGCTTTTGGGAGAAGTGAAGCAGCACATTGTATGACTTCCAAAAGTGATTTCTTTTCAGTTTAGATGTTAGTGTACAGTCATCTCAAGTTTTTATCTCCTATCTTACTATTCAGAATTGTCACTTAATATTAGCAAATAAATGCTACATCAAACACAGAAAAAGATGCTCTAATTCAGATTTGGTAACTGAATGTGACAGTTCAGTTAGAGTTGCCATGGTAGAAGACATGGTGTAATCCCAGCATAATGTCTTCCTTCTGCAGTAAATAAACTTCCATTTCCTATGGAGCACACATTGAGACTGTGTTAAGTGAGGATGTTTTTCCCAGAATCTGAATTCCGAGAGACTAGTAATACCACTGACAAAATCATTCATAAGCTCCCTCATTTGGCCTGGTGATCTTGTATTATAGATATTAAAAAGAAGTATTTTTATTTTATTTCCATTTAGTGCATTTTTTCATGACATCTAGAAAGTTGTTTTGAAGAATTTATATGGGTGGTTTTAGTGCATCTAGACAAAAAGAAAATCCAGACTGAAGTCTTTAAAATTTTAATTCTTCAAGTTAAAATTTAATTAAATAATTTTAAAGTGTGATTTAATTTCATAAATGTACAATGTGCCTTTTTAAATGTGTGCCTTTTTCATAAATTAAGGAATTATTATGAGATTGTAAAAAATAATTTTTAAAAGTTGTGCCTGAGTGAACTTCAACAGCAGTTGTCTTTGCCCTGTAAATTATGCTGACTAATTTACCTTAAAACCGTGTGTAATTGCATATACAGCAGAAGTATCAGAGATACGTAGGACACACATTCAGATAGTTACCTACCTGGCCTGTGTGTCTCCCCTCTCAATTTGCTAGGTTAATGTCTTTTTTTACAAGGCTTGGTGACTTTTGCATCAAATGTTTTGATAACCGCATGCTTGACATGCCTTGATATCTGGACAAAACATCCAACCTCTACTGTTTTGTCAGTGGAAGGGCTTGTCATAAATTAGAATCTGTTTTTCTGTTTTCAATTTAAAAATATTACTGTAGTAGTCTCAATAAGAAAAACTGTTATAACCATAGACATTTCTTGCTTGTTGTGTTACTATTAAAAAAAAAAGTTCACGATACAGTGATTTGTTGTTACAGTGTGTTGTTCACCCCCCTTTTTTTTTCCCCTCCAAAAAAAGTTCAAAATGAGTGGAAAAGATACTGAAGTGATGGGTGTATCTGCTGTTCTTGTGGTGGCATATATGGCCATACCGTGACATCCTATTATATTATTAAATGTATTAAAACTAATGTGCGTTGTAACATAGTACCATTGTGGCATTTCCTAAGCAGTGCTGTACTTGGGGATAAGAGGAATGAAGAGTTTGGGGTGAGCATATCAGTAAGATATAATGACTCTTTGTCACGTATGAGCAAATAGATACCAAGCACTTCTCTAGTTAAACCTCCAAAACTAGCAGGAGTTAAAAGAGGCCGTACACTACAGTGTTTTTACTCACTACAGCTCATAAATGGGAAGAAATGTGGTTAAAAGCTGACTAGAATGCATGAAAGACCCATGTGTTACTCTGAATTTTACTCACAGTTTGCTTTATCTCTAAATTGCGTGCATTTTCATATATGAAAGACTATACACTTTAGGATTCAGTACAACACGTGATACATAATGGTGGTAGACATTCAAAATTGATTAATTACTGAGATATGCAAAATGCAAAAGGATTATGGTCCAAGCATGTACACTGAAGCTGACGGTAATGTTAAATATAATAGAAGATTATTAAAATTCTTGCATGCCTAAAACCAGTTCTTCATGTGTGTTTGGAATAATCTGGCTTTAAGAAAGTAGAGGGAAGGGATTTTTGAGCAACAGAAATACTTTTGAAATTGGTACAGAATTATAATTTGGTTTGGTCAGTGTAGGGTATTGAGATGTAAGAGAGCCACCCAAATCATGAGTAGCATTTTGGAAAGCTGGGTTTTAAAGTGTGCTTTGTGCTCCTATGTTTATCCTAAGTTAGCAATGGTGGCAAACAGGGACAGGAGTGAAGGAGAACGAGCCTTGCTCCCAGCACTCCGGGTGGCATTGCTGCACTGGCACATTGGGCGGTGTATGCTGTGCCAGGTGTAGATTAGTTTGCTCCTTCCCAGAGTGGTGAGGGAGTCCTGAGGGAGATTGCAACATCCTAATCATAATTTCAGCATTTGGCTGCTCGAGGGGCAGTCTGATGATGCACTGCCCTAACTCAGGGCAGAGCATTGTCTTTTTGTCCAGACTGTATTTTTCAAATGTTTATGACATTAGCTCACAAACAAGAAACATGACACTACAGTATTTGTCAATACTGTTTTACCACAAAGGGAACAAAATCACAATCTAGTCAATTGTTAGCATTTTACTTTTTATGGTGAACCTCACAATACTTCATGTTGCTAGTCTCACATATATGCCTTCCTTTGTTTCTTTTAAATTAAATTGTACTGGTACAGTATTATGCTCTAATTTTCTAGGGACAACGCTCATCGGTATTGGAGCAATACTCTTATTTTGGCCAAGTGTCTGTATTTTGTAGCAGCGTTATATGATTTGTCTTTCAGTGTCTTTGGATGATTTGCCTGCAACACACGGGTCATGTTGGCTTGAAGTGAGTATCGCAGATTTAGGACCTTAGAGTGAGCAGTGGCAAAATGGCCAAACTTCCACATGTTGCTGCTTTGTGGAAAATTCCAACGTTAAAAAGCTTACGGATTGCTTGTTCTATTTGTTTCTGAAAATTATTTTACTTCTCTTAAGAAGATTCTTAAGTAATGGCCCCTTTTGCGGTGTTAAATTTTATAGCCTGGACTGCAGTTCAGCAGAAAATCAAGAGGATTGTTCTGTGGGAGGTGGGGAGCAGGGGAATGCCAGACCTGACTCCATCCCTTGGGCTGTTGGGGTTAGACCACCTTCACTTATACCACTGAAACTTTAAATATATCAGAAACGTAAGCAGCAAATTATCTTGAATGAAGAAGAGTTTGCCGTCTTTAAACGTGCTTGTTAGTGCTGTTATTACAAAGTCAGGCCACATAATTGTGATCCTAGCTTCCAGTTTGTTTACCCACCTTAAGATTCACTAATCATTGTTATTGTTCATTTAACCGTGCGATCTAACTGTGAGTTTTGTTTCCTCCCTAACACCATTTCACCATCATCTCTGAACTGTTCACATGGGTCACTCTTGAGATACATGGGACAATCCTTTTCTCCCCTTTGTTACAAAGAACAATTATTTCCTACTCTGGAAAGAGACACAGTCCCATACTTTTTTTCCTGCATGCTAAATCTTTCTATGCCACAAATCCTATTTGTTAGTCTTACTAATTAAGAAACAGCCACTGCTAGTTTTATATTAATATTGTAAAGATAGAGATTTAACTATTTTTGAGGTCAGAATGTGATGTTCCTCAAGGACACTGTAGAGTTATAGTGTGTAATCAGTGTGTGATTTTGAGGTTTAGTCCTTCCTAGATATAAGTAGCATTGAGGTTGATTGAGATTTAGGAGCTTCTGCTGCAGGAAAATATGTTCTAGAGATACAAAATATTTTGTTGTGAATAATAACAATAATTTACCTTTCCTCATACAGACATACACACAGTGAGGAGACACTGCTTTCTTACCTTTTAGGAGTTGAGTCTTAGTATATGTCCTTTAAAAATGTAGCTATGAAAATAAGACTTTTTTTCATGCTGGACTGGTACTCAACATGATGCTACTAGAGTAGAGTGTTAAAATTTGGTACTAATGTGCTTATGAACACCTCAATTTCAAAATTACTTTTCTAGTTTACAGCAGAAATGAATTTGTTTCTGTGAATTTGTATGAGATACAGGTGTTTTCCTGAATGAGCAAGACAATGTATCTTTAATACATAGCAGGTATTTTTACTTGAATTCTGCTCGTTGATGTTGTGTAATCTTTCTGCCTTGGTTTGCCAGGGACTCGTTCAGACATCGCTTAGACATGCTTATTGACAATTTAAATGAGACTCTCACTTCTGCTGTATGCAAGATACCGAAAGCACATTCTGAGCAAAGGAAACATTGTTTAAATGTTCATATATGTTTGGGGACAGGAAAATATACTGCTTAGCATAAACGGATGTCTGTAACCGGGAGTAGCTCAATGGGTAGCTTACTCATGATGATCTGTGGTGGTAGCAATGATGATAAGTAATTTCAATTGACTCAAACATCTTTTATCATTTTGCTCTGAATTCTGGAGGAAGACATAATGTCATACGCTAAATAAGATTTAAGTTTGCTTTCTGAAGAAGAAAACAATAAAGTGTAAAAACTCCTTGGGATCATGAGATAGGCATTTCTGTGGGTAAGTGATAAACTAAGATGCAGGAAGACAGACGGCTCCAGTATAGAAGAGAGAAAGCTGTGGCTTGTAAGAGGCGAAAGACTTGTGCTGTGAATAATAGGTCATACTTTATAACGTAAGCTTTGTGTCCATCTAGTGATTTTTGTAATACGACCGTTAGTGTTTATTTCCATCTATATTTTGTATTTTTCCCTGTTTGATAGCTTGCCAATAGAATTTCTTTCCCAGACATCTGAACCTAGCTTGCAGACTGACAAGGAACAAAAAAACACCTTCAGAGGAAAGCATATTAAAAAGCTTAGAAATCACCAGAAAGCGTTAACGGCTCTGTTGGCTGTTACACAATGGGATGCAGGAATTGCAATAATGTTCTTCTTCCATCTGGTGCCTGCAAACTTGCTGTTTTCAGAGGCATTCGTTGCTGTAGCAAACTGTTCACTTACTCATTCATGTGTGGCTGCCCGTTATGCTTTGGAAAGGACTTGGGTTGAAATCGGCTCAATTCTTTGTTACAAAAGTGCTCAGTGTCAAACGTACTACAAGATTATGTCAGTCCAAATGCAAATATCATGAAAATTCAAAGCATCTTCCCATGTTGCATGTATTTGGAATGTACTGTGAAGGTGTAGTCCCAGGAGTGAGGATCTTGACTGACAATACTCAAAGGAAAATCATGCAGTATCTGTGCCAAAATGTCTGTCTTAGACTGAAATTTCAATTTCTGTTTTAAATTTCCTGGCTTATGTTAGCTAACATTCCAGCCTCAAAATTCCTTCTTTTCTTAGAATCTCTGTAGTTATTTTCTTTGTTACATCTGGACTGGTTAATTTTCAGAATTGTGAGGTACCTACTGACTGGAAGGAAGGTGTCACTCTGAGGGGGAACAATAGTTTTGTGAACTAAAGGATGGGGAAGAGCTGGATCTGGCGCTTTTTGCTCTCAGTAGCAAAAGGAGACAACTTTATTTGGGAATGTATTTCCTCATTTCTGTATATTGGTTGTCAGTTGGGGCAATATTGCTGTTGCCAGTTTTGTCACTTTACTGCAGAACGGGGACCATCTTAGGTTCTCATGAGGAATATTTCGAGGAAACACGGGCAGGTTTAGTATTTACAGTATTTACAGGAAAAGCCTCAAGGTTCTGTCAGAAGGATAACGACTGAAGACAGAGAAAGGACACTTACTTTTGCCAGATCAAGAGATAAAGGAGTTGATATGTAATTCCTGAGCACAAACCAGTTAAAAATATCCAACTGTTGGTCCTTCCTGAACACCTGAAATAACCATATTCATATGGCAAGAGTTTTTGATCATGTTCATAGCAAGACAGGCTTGCCACGTTAGCCTTCACCTGTTTTATGTTCTGTTCTCCCAGAATATAAATTAATCTCTTCAGTCCCACAATAGTGAGCAGGTGAATTAACTTATTAATAGTTTTTGTGAAAGCATCATAGGATTTCCTAGCATTCTGCCTATTTTAGTTAAATGTCATATAATAATATGCATTTATGTAAATCTTGTTTTCAAAAAGTGTGAGCAACAAGGGGGTGAATTGAGACTACATGGGAAACGTTCATTTTGGCATATGGAAGCTTTTAGGTGCTTTACTATGTAACTTTGTCTTTTTCACCCCTTTCTTGAAGGATTTGGTGTTCTCTGTATCGATGTAACTAGGATAGTTGTTTATGGAATTTGTCACTGTGTGTTGTATACCCGTGTGCTGCACGTGCAGTGACTGAATTAGTAACAGCTAGTTGCTGGACTGGAGAACCCTTGTGAAGAAGGAACAGTTTATAGCAGCTGGAACACCACTGATGTTCGTTTACTATTGATATGGTATTTGTGGGAGAAAAAAAATCAGTATTTCATGGAAAGGAAAAGGCTCAATTAAGGGAAACCCATTTAGTCTTATAGCTAATGAGAGAAGTTTGAAGGAATAAGCTGTAATTGGTAGGATGGCAGCAGTGCACAAAAAATTTGGGAAGGTGTAAACACTGTACAGATATATAGCATCACAATCTGTGCAGTAAATGTGCTTATAAAAGTTTCTTTAAAATTGCACTGTGTGTTCTCCTATACAGTTTTAAAATGTTCACATCCTGGCCACTTTTTACAATTTGTTATTATTATAAGCTGATAACATTCATATTTCCATTTCAAACAATCAGCTACTGTGTTACAAGATTTCAAAATAAATAAATGAAACTTTGTATAAAGTGTGGTTTATGCTAAGGTCTTCTCTTAAGGCTTTCAGAATCAAGGACATTTAGGACGAAAGCATACCTCCTATAGGCAGTAATATGGGAAATATGTAATATGTAGTATGGTTGTGAGTAACCATTTTGTGACTGCTTTCCTTCAGAAATGATCTGAAGAGGTCATACTGTCTGTCTGCCACTTCACCACAATGTACTTTTGAAGTTGTTTGCCAAGATCAGTCACATCTGGCAGAGGTTATTCATATTCTGAAGATGATAAGTTCATAACAAGCTTTGCAATACCAGTCAGTGAGATGGAGAAGAAAATTGCTGGTGGTAACTCACCACCCTGGGTTGATTTCCACCCAGGGATGAAGAAAAGGGGAGGGATGGAAGCCATAGTGAGAGCCTGAGATTTATTTAGCCTGTGTCTACATGAGTGCTGTGATTCAGAGCAATAGTGTAGTTTTAGAGCAAAGCCCTAAACTGTCCCCACTTTCCATGAGTTGGTTGGTTTGGTGCACGTGAACTAGATTACTTTTGGCGGAAACTAAACTAGGAGATCTGTTCCAGGTACATACTGCATGGGCACCAGCTCCTAATGGTGGTATAAGGGTCCAGACCAATGACTGATTTTTATGCACAGCTTTGAACCCTAAGAACAAGGTTAAACATTGGAAAAATGAGAATGCAAAAGGTCTGCAAGAGTTAGCAAGGTATAATACTATCCTTTGGATTGTATTAGAAAAACTGTTTTGATCTGATTTTCTGTGAAGTGTGTTTCTGTCTCTGCCTTTGCCTCTACTCAGAAATTCTTCCATCAGTGGAATGAAGTTAACCACATTTGAACAAGGTAGAGGTTTTTAAAGATAATTAAGCTCCTGTAAATTTTATGGAATTAAATGGCTGAGTGGAGGACAGAGACCATAAAAGTTCTCTGCCTGAGGGAAAAGTTGCAACATGTGCTGATAACTTACTATGTGCCAGAGAACCCACATGAGAAAGACCATATAAATGTCCAGCTGAAGGAAAAGCCCCGTCCTTCCTTGGACCTAAAACTCAGTTGACCACAAGATGCAAATCTGAAGGAAAGAAAAATCAGACAAAACATTTCAAAATAATTCAAGGTAATTCTGAGTGTACAATATTTAACAAGCAACACGATGAGCAATTTCAAAATGTTTTGTCATGTGGATTTGATGCAATATGAAAAAACAAACATGAGCTGATTAAAGAACTATGCTTACATAAACAAAAGATTGTATTTTGTGGTATTGAATTTTTTCCCCCTCTTTCCTCAAGTACCTATGCTTTGGGAAGACAGAGAGTGCATTTGACTAACTATGAGTAAAGTCTCCTGATGGGCAGCCTTGTAACCCTGTCAGAATATGCTGGGTACATGGATGTTAAAACAGTGCATTCTTCGGTGAAGCCCAGCATACCTTTAGTTGATACAACATCTGTCCCTGTGAATGGAAGATTTGAATGTCTGTAAATAGTAAAACTGTGCTGAAATGAACCTTTCTGGTAGCATTTTTGATCCTACATTATATAGATATTCAGGACTTGCTAAGTCTGTCCTAAATTTCTGGACATACACGATCCTATCCAAAGTTGCTGTGTGTGTGTGTGTGGTACTCACTTAAGTCCATAATCTATACAGCAAACCCAGTGATTCCACCAAGCTTTATTACCCAGTTCTTCATATATTAAAATTCTTAACACTTCCAGGGAAAACATTGGACTTACTGTGCAGGCACTGCATAGTGCTAGGCATCTCTCATGCTTACGATAGATGGCCATCTTTGAAAGCAAGATGGAAATACTCTTTTTTAATTCAGTATGAGGTATACTTACTTTCCCTGTCTTTTTGCATATTTGAAGATTTTTTTTTTTTTTCCTGGTTGATTTCATAATTTTATAACAATAGTATTGCATGGGCATTGATTGCTGTAGCAGATTTCAGAGCAAGGATATATTAAAATTATATCCAGTTTTCACAGAAGTTAATGTGAGGACTCACTGTATTGTGAACTGTGTCTAATTCTGCTTTACAGGTAACAGTAGCCAGACATGCAAGGCTTTTTAATATCCAAGTTTTTGAATCAAAGTGAATCATTAAGGTATGATGAAGTAAAGGTATTTCTAAATCATGTTTTCAAACACTGGAGCTACTCTAACCCTCTGTTATAACCTTCTGAAATAACCTGACCATCAGTGATCTAGACAAGGTATTTTTTGCCACTGCTAATGAGATTTGTTGTATTAGACTATTTACTGCTCTGTGTAGTTCTCCAGGTTTTCCACCTCTTCTACTAATTTTCTTTCTCTCTGCATGAAAAGAGCATTCTGCTGCCACAGTAGAGTCTCATTACATTTTATTTCAAACCCATGTCTAGAAATACCTCTAAAAATAGCTAGACTTCAATGTCCTTTTTTTAAAGTCTTCTTTCTGAAAACTGCCCAGTTGCTGGTGTGATGAAAATATTGGTAAAAAGGAAGAAATAGAATAATATCACAAGTGGGGTTGTTATTGATGTCTTTCAGTTAATGCACTTCATTATCTTCAATTGAAATCCCTGTTGTAATCTGATAAACTTACTATTCTGGAAGATGTCCTCACAGTATTGTATTTGGCTGGTACCTTCGGATTTTGTCCATTGGTAATTTAAACTATAACTTCTACCTGTTGTTTTTCAAAGGCAACCCTTCATCATAGATCTCCTAAATATGTGTAAACATCAGTTTTTTAAGAGTCTACTATACTGACAGCTGGTTATGTTGTAGGTGTTCCAAGTGAATGGTATCTCTTTTCAGTCTAGAAATCTCTCTGTGATGAGCTGTTCCCGTATATGAGTGAAGTCCTTCATAAAGGACAGCACTCTTCAAAGATGTAAATAATATGTAATTAAAAAGCATAATCAGTTTTCTTTAGTGATTGAAGAACATTTAGTAACCATACATGAGTAATACAACAAAGTGCTTAAGCAAATCGAATCAAAATCAAGTGCCTTGAAATTTTTTCAGTAATAATCATTAAGAACTGAACAGATAACACTTTGAACTGAACTTACTAATAATATGCAGACATACAAGGAGTGCACGGATGAATAGTAACAAGTGTTAAGAGTAGGAGGGAAGTGAGCTGATGCAATACTTTGGTAAGGAAGGGGATGAGCCAGTTCTAGTCAGTTAGAGACTACTTTTCTAGCAGTTTCAGAAAGCCAGAAATTAGATTACAAACAGTTCCGTGTTCGGGATCAGGAGACCAGAATGGTGGTTTTTCTCTTCCTTTTTCTTCTTTCTTCTTTCCATCTTTTGATCTTTTCCTGAAATTGTCCCCTACCAGTATCAAAGAGTCTTAAAAAATATGTTATCTCTGACTGTAGAGCAAATACAGATATATTCAGCTGGTTCTGAAATAAAATGTTTGTCCTTAAGTAATCATTTAGTAAAATCCTAGAAATTCAAAGCATTGATTAAATTTTAAGAAATGTATTGAATTAGCCAACAGCGGATGCCACTTAGAGTGGGGAGAACCCTTGCGAATGGATTCTCCCACTACACTCACACAGTTTGCAATTACATATTCTATGTTGCAAATAACAGAGAAGAGATAAAAAGAGAAAACGATTTTCATATGTTTAAAACGTGGCTATAACAAGGAAATAACTTAGGTTATAAACTGTTTTTCAGTGACTTTCCATTTATTCTGTTTTTGAAGGAATTACAAGTGCTTATTTCTGGAGGCAGAGTAGCTATTATTGATGAACTGCTTTGTTAGACATAATTAACCTTGTGGAGAAGTAGGATATTCTGTTAACCCAGGCAGAGTATCATACTAATATGGCTACATTCTTTCTGGTACCTGAGCCATCTCTCTAGAAGTTGTGAAGATGCCTTTTGGTGAAGCAGATGATTCATTCTGATAATGTCAGGAAACCAAACAATATAATAAAATGACTCCATACACTGAATAGTTTCCATCTGTCCATACCTTCCACATTTGTTTTCAGTAGTGTGTTATTCTCTGAATCTTACAGTAAAATAAACAGGAATATGTGTAATCTTTTCTCTGTCCTTATTTTCCATCTTTCCTTCTGCTGCACTTTATAATGTTTTTCTGGAGTATTTTTAGTAATGGTAGATAAATAGTGATCATATCCGTAGCATTTGGAAGAATACAGAAAGCTTCCTCAACACATCTCTCCAAAATAGGTTAGGAAAAATATTTGTTATGGAAATAGAAATCAGTTCTGGAGGGTTTACAGCCTTTTAGGTTAAAAGAACAGTTGAAACAAGAAGTTTTTACCATGTCAATAATGCAATTTTAAAGCAAACTTGTAGAATTATTTTTCCCCACTAGTCTATTGCAAGTGGTTTGTTGATAACTATGGCATTATTAAATTTAATTATTATTCTGGTATTATTTCTAAAAATAGTAGGAGTCTCCTGTATGTAACAGCTGATGGATTTTTTTTCAGCAGCAAAACCTGAAACTCATCAGATTTGGTTTTAGCACATAGTAAGAATTAAAGAATAGCTGGCCTTAGAAAACAGGCTTGAAGGGATGTATCATTAGTTGATTCTGTTTAAAATAAATACCTGGACAACTTAAGTGTTTAAGTTTCTTAATTTCAAAAGGACAAATTGGAATTTCTTAAAGATATTTAATGAATTTGGCTGAAGCGTGCTTTGACTTCCTTTCAGCTGAAAGTGCAGAATAGTCTGAAACCTCACCATTGTAGGCAGATCATTAGGAAAATAAAGCAACCTTAACGAATGCAGCAAAGGTATAGCTTAGATGTTTTAGATATAGAATAAGAATTCCCAAAAAGACAACCTGCATTACATCTTGAAAATAGGTGTGAAAAGATGCTAAGACAAATGTCAAAAAGTTCTTGAACCCTGCGTATAGAAAGATTAAAGGAAGAGAAGCAAGCCCAAGGAAGAGATTGCAGACAAAATTATATTTTACTCTTTCCACTAGGTAAATGGAAATGAATTCCCATTTTCAGTAAGGCCGATTTCAGAGAAGGCAGGATGGCTAATGAGAGTGGGGGTGTATGTAGACAGAAATTACATCGATCAAAGTGGAAGCAAAATTTGAGAGAAGATTGTGAAGTAGAAGGTGAGAGATAACTTCTACCCTAGAATTCCTGTCAGGTGTCTGTCTTATTGGGTAGTAGTGTTGGAATGAAAAAAAATCTGTTTTTTTTTACAATTTATTTAAAAAGGCAAAAAGCTATAGGTTTATGAACCTAACAGCAGTAGTCAAGGTTTTTGAATACATTCTTTAAGAAGACATAAGTAAAGGTTGAAAATGGAAATAGGATGGAATGCAAAATGGATTTACAGAAGATAAACCATTGTATATTGAACCATTACCTATTATTTGGCAAAATAACTGATTTCTTGGAGAAAGAAAATTCAGTGCTTCTAATCCATTTAGACGTCAGTAAAACATTTTATATTAATAGCACACAGGAAAACAAAGCTGAGTGATAATACCACAAATATACATCCTGAGACAAATCTTATGTTTTAACTAGTAATTGTAGTACAGGAAGTAGGAGAGGGTTAATTAAATTTGCTGATGGCAAAATATCTGGAGGCATTGTCAGTACAGCAGGAGATAAGGAATTCCTACGGAGAGAACCAAGGACCTTGTGGACTAGTGTAACAGAAACAGGATGAAATTTAGTGGTGCAAAGTCCAAGGTCATGTACTTGGGGAGTAAGGATAAGATAATTCTGTTTCAGAAACTTGTGGCTCATTAGTTGGAAATGACTGAGGAGGAGAAAGACATGGGCATTTTAGTTGATCGTAGGATTACTGTGAGCTGCTAATGGGCATGAATGAAATAAAGACAGTTTTAGGTTCTGTCTGGTTGTTGCTCTCAGCTGAAATTGGTACTATACAACAAGGATGTTGAGGACTCATCTGTCATGCTGTATGTTTAATTTCAGCTACTCCCACTCAAAAAAAAAAAAAAGTAGAATTGTTACGATGATTGGGAAAATCAGATTGGGAGAAGCGTATCTTATGAGAAGAGACCAGAAAAATTAATCTTTTTTAGCCTAGGAAAAAAACCAAAGCCTGAAAGGAAATGATTTATCTCTGTTAATACATTGGGGAAAAAAGGTTTGAAATGCCAGGGAGTGAAAGAACTATTTAAACTAAACTAAAATGTTGGGACTAGAATTAAAAGTTATAAACTGAATTTGGATAAACTTGCACTACAACCAGAGAAGTGAGATGCTGAAATAGCTTTCCAAAAGAAACGATAGTATCCTAAAGCTGGTTAGTTTTCAGATAAAACTATATGAATTTAGTAGAAGGCATTATATGATGTTTGATACCTGTGATAATGAGATACTGAACTTAATGATCCAAAAGGTCCCTTGCCCTCCTATTTCATACATCATTATTATTCATTTTGTGTTATCCATGACTGTGGTGAAAGATGGGTATTTAGAGTTAATGCCTTTGTTGAGATCTATTTATCTCTATATATATCTATATCAGATTTTGCAAGGCTGCTTGGAGGGTCAGGAAATTGCAGCTGAGATTGCACAAGAATGCGTATTTTCCCTCGTGAAACAGGACCCTCATCTTCACATTACCTGTGTGAGAGAGATTTTCACTTTTGTCCTAGATAAAGAGTCCTAAAAGCCTGGGATCTGATTTTTAGAAAATGTGATTCTCAAAATCGCTCATGTTTTTCAAAATCTGGCTCCCAAGTAATGTTTTCTTGTGAAGTTTAGCTAAGAATTTCTCTTTCTTTTATATTCTTCCCAGAACAAATCAGAAAGTACTTTACCTTCACAGCAAAGGAAAGAAAATACAGGAAGTTTATCAAGAATTAGACTAACAATTCACAGTGCTAGCTAGCATTTTCCCCTTATTGTTTTGAGTCCTGCTTCATCACTGAGACTCCAGTGTACCATGGGGAATGCATATCTTAGGATATGCTTTCAAAATAAAATGAGGAAATAATTTGGTTTAGTTAGAGGAAGTGGGCTGAGGCACCTGGCAGTGTGCGCTTGCAGCCCAGAAAGCCAACCGTGTCCTGGGCTGCATCAAAAGCAGCGTGACCAGCAGGTCGAGGGAGGTGATCCTGTCCCTCTACTCCGCTCTGGTGAGACCCCCCCTGCAGTACTGCATCCAGCTCTGGGGGCCCCAGTACAAGACAGACATGGAGCTGTTGGAGCGAGTCCAGAGGAGGCCATGAAGCTGATCAGAGGGCTGGAGCACCTCTCCTATGAGGACAGGCTGAGAGAGTTGGGCTTGTTCAGCCTGGAGAAGAGGCGGCTCCGGGGAGATCTAATTGCGGCTTACCAGTACCTGAAGGGGCCTACAGGAAAGACGGTGAGGGAGTGTAGTGACAGGACAAGGGGTAATGGGTTTAAGGTGAAGGAGGGTCGATTTAGATTAGATGTTAGAAAGAAATTCTTTCCTGTTGGAGTGGTGAGGCCCTGGCACAGGCTGCCCAGAGAAGCTGTGGCTGCCCCATCCCTGGCAGTGTTCAAGGCCAGGTTGGATGGGGCTTTGGGCAACGTGGTCTAGTGGAGGGTGTCCCCGCCCATGGCAGGGGGGTTGGAACTAGATGGGCTTTGAGGTCCCTTCCAACCCAAACCATTCTATGAGTCTATGATTTGTGGGTGAGATTGTGTGCAAGATCACCCTTCATACATGTGAGGAAGAGGGCAGGAGTGCTTGCTATGGTTGGACTGCGAACAGTAGCATGCAGCGAAAGTATAGAATAAGTTATTGGTATGGACTGGGATTGTTCCCTCCTAAAACTTGCTTAATGATGGTACATGTTGTGTTTTTCTTCCCCAGAGGCTGAAGGAGGAACTTTTGTGCTTCCATGGTTCAGACCTGATACTGCTACTCAGAAGTAGTATTGTTGGTAATGCTAAGCAATGCCCATGGGCCCCAGGTAGCTTGTGTCCACTTTGTAATGAGCATTTAGACATTTAGGAATTGTGATGGGATGAGACCAACGAATGATTAAATCCCCTTGGCTACTTTTTTATTTTTCTTTTCCCCATGGGATTGGAGATGGTGAGTTGTCATAGCCCTTTATAGTATGTCAGTCTAAAAACTGCATTCTTATCGGATAAAAAGAACCAGGAAGTGATTATTAAGCCAGGGAACAGAGGGAATGAGAGTTCCTATTCTGAACACAAAGCGGAGAAACACAGCAGAGAGAGCACTGCTCTGAGCAGCCTCAGAGGGTGAAAACTTGGTCCCCGGCTCTTGCAACTTAGCTTTAGAGCTGAGCTCTGATGGATTAAAGAGAGAGGATGCTGCAAGGTTAGTAATTTATTTCACCTTTGTAGCTGAGCTTTGCCTTGAAGCAGAGAAACACTCTGGTGGTTAAAAATGCCGATTTTAATGAAACACAGTTTTAGATTATCCATAGCTTTAGATTTTTACCTTTCTCATGGTAATCTTGTTTCCAGCTTTGTTACCAAGAATGTAATCTTTTGCTTTCCTAGGTGAAATTTGTTTTCATTTGTAAGTCATCTGGTGTTAAAAACGAACAGAACTGAGAGACAGGCTTCTTCAGAGAAGATGTATCCTAGGAGAGCAGCGTGTAAAGCTGCCAAGCAACAGGGATCTACAACCTTAAAGAAGGTTGGGATTTTCTGGAGCTGTGCATGAGTCCTGCCAACTGGAGGGGTCCATGTGCACCTGGTATCAGCTGTTGTCAGGTAGGAAAAAGTCCTGACAGCAAGGTACAGGTGGAGTAAACCTGAGCCCTGGGCAATCCTCCAGATCGTTGCACGCTTCTGCACAGTTACAGATTCAGAAAAGCAGTTTTTACCCAATCTTTACAAATGACTAGTATTCAGGAACCATGCTACGAGTTGAAGCATATGTGCTAATAAATGGTCCATATTACTTACCTTCTAGTGGCTGAAAGTGCAGTCTTTTGGAAAAAGAAAAAATGTTTTTGAAAGTGCCATTTTACATATCTGTGCTGAAAGCTTGCCCTAGTGAAATAGATGAGTTTTGAATATAAACATTGTTCTTAACTTCCCTTGCCCTTGTTCTCAACCCCACGCATCTTCATGAGCTTGGTTCAAGCTTATTATTTTACTTTCATGTTAGAAAAATGAGCCAATACAGAGTAAAGAGTTTGAGGTGAATACTTTTTTGATGATGATAAAATGAAGGCTGTGTAGAACTCATCTACAAATGTGTTGAATTTTCATTTCCTGTTTCCTAAATCAGAGGACCATTCTGCTTTTTTTCAGAAATACCATCTTCACTTCTGTTTCATTTTTAATACTCAGCTGCTCAGCAGCCTTTATCTCCATATTAGGACTACGGCCAGTAGTTCTGGGTTTGTGTAGGCACTGATCTCTTGGCCCACATTGGTGTTCTGCCCCTAATGTGCCTTGAAGCCTCAGGAGGATCCCCAGGAGACAAAGCTATAGTGCATGTAAATTTGTATATGTTCTATACAGGTTTGTGGAAGCCTATCCTTTGATTAGGCGTGCCTGTTGAAGTGTATTCATGCAATCACAAGTGGGCAAGAGGATAGACCATCTATATAGTCAGTGTCTTAGGAGAGGTTTGTACTGCAAAAAGAAAAAAAAAAGCTAACCTTGATTATAGAATTATGGTTTTATATGAGAAAATCTAATATTAATGTGCTCTCTTTAGGTTAATTTTGTCTGAGTGACTCAGACAGTTCCCAATTGTGATTGGCAATCAATAGCAATAATGTGAGCACTAAGTCATGTTTCTTCATCAAAATGACAAGCCTCAGAGCAGACAGTATAATTGTTTGCTTTTCTGCACAGATAGAGACATGATTGCTCTGCTTTTTTATAAAGAATGAGTTCATGGGGGGTGAAGAAATTAATGTGTAAAGTACCAGAGACAAAGACTTATGTAAGAATAGGGAAGTGTAAATAATAAAACAGAATGGACATTTAAAAAGTTATGCTAAACATTTGCAGCAGTAGCTGATAAGACGTATTTTATAAATACCCTTTAGAAATTTGAAACAGAGTGGAGCTTCTACATGGCATCTCAGAAAGGCTTGTTAACGTGAAAGTAGAACAGTGTTAGGTACATACATACGTGGTCTTTTAGGAAGAGAAACAAGGATTTTAGCCTTTATGCAAGTAATATAACTTATGTAACTGCTATTTCTCAACAGTGTCTAACCTTAAAACCAAAATAAAATCTCTGATAATTTTGATTTCCCAACATGGTGTATGATTTTTCCTGTTTTCTTGAGTCTTATCTCCATAATGAACAATTAAGTATCTTTCTTTCTATTTTTATTTAGCAAAGTTATATATTTCTATCTGGCATCTGATTTTTTTTTTTCTTTGTGTGTGTGTGTGTTCCAAATGGTATGTATCTTTTGGCTCAGTTACATGTGTGTTGCTTAATATCTGCAATATCAGCAGTTCCTTCAGTACCAGTGTGATTGAGATAAGCCAGAAAAAGCTAGTTATTTTGAGAGCACCTGATATCAAAGGAATGAAAGCTACAGAAATCCTGTTGAAAGTTAGGTTCCTTCTCACTATGAAATTTCAAGACTGTCAGGAGGAGGAGTGGGGCAAGGAGACTTAATGGTTTCAAGATGGAGCTAGCATCTCTAAGAGAATATGTGATGTACAACTGCTGTGCAAGACCAGTACTAGGTTTGATGCTGCATCCTGTTCCTTGTTCATGATCATCTAACTCACATTTCCAGTATTGCAGTTAATGTGTGGGCAGGAGTTTTATCTAGCATTTATGCATTTTGGAAAACCTGGACCTCAGTAAAGCCTGACATGCGATCTGCCAGGCTAACATGATTCAAGTATTCTGCATTTATTTGTATGTTAATTCCTTTTTATTCCAAGTCAAATGGAATTTTGTAAAACTGTGTCATGTATCAAGAAAGTTGCTCATGTACAACCACCATGAACCATGGCAAAAATGAAAAAAAGCAAATTCACCTTAGCTGGTCAGTCAGTTTTGGAAGGCTGACCCAAGCCCTATTTTGCACACACATCATCCTTCGTAATTTAAAAGAAATATATGTATGTTCAATTGCTGTTATAAAATTCATGTTTCTTTTTTATTTCCCATTTTTATCTTTCATCCAAATATTACTTTAAGGATTGAGATTTTCCACTACTGTTTTATGTAAAAAAAAATAAAGATTTTTTACCATGAGGAAAAACTGTATGATTGAACAGCTAACAGGAATGCTAACAGGAAAACATGGGAAGAGAATTTTTAATCGAAATATGTAAAACTATGTTTTCAGTCTACTTTCAGCACCTACTTCTGTGATTAATCCTTATTTGAATAGAAGGCAAATTTGTGAAGGAGTTAACCATCTCAGTGTTTAAATTATAAGTTAAAGATAGAAACACGTTGCATCTATGGTTGCTTCTCTGGTGTCAAATTCTGTGCCTGGTTTTACTCTGGAAGTTACTTACTGGCATGATAATATTAGTTTACAGGCAAAGTCATATGGTTTTCTGTGGTTATATCTAGTAATAGTCTTGCACCAGCTGAAGAAATTAAAAAATCTTGCTGTTAACCCGGTTCAAGTATTTTTGCATTTTGTTCTTCAAGGTTGCTGAAAACAAAACGTAACCTTTGCCGATGCAGGGGCATCCAGCTTTCAAAAGCATGTTGCATAATAGTTCATGGAACAATTTGGGAGTATTTTTGTTCTTAAACTTAGGTATTTAGTACAGAGAGTTATTATTCTTAAGTTATTTTTTAGATTTCTTGGAGGCACAGTTTTGACAGTGGCTAAAGCTGTGAAAGTCCCAGGATGTTTTATAAGGTTGTCTGAGACATGGTTAGCTTAATATTGTCCTGTGATTAAAGGTGGCATCGATCTTTGATAAACCATTAAGCATGGTTTGCACTGATTTCAATTTTTAAATTAAACAGTTGCAAAAAGGGCTTTCTAAACATGCTTATATTTTACCACTGAGTGATTACAGCTTAATAATATTTGATCTTCATTTTTGAATGTTTGGTTTTGAAAAGAAATGTCTTGTGTATTTTACTGCCATACCTTGTTTTAAAGGTTTTTAATGTTCATAAATGGTTTACCTACTGAAGCTTCAGAACTGGTTTTGAAGTGCTTTTGCTAAAATACTCAGTTGTAAGGTAGCTAATTATTTTTTGAGTGTTTGGAAATACACAACATTTTGGCACTAGGAATCAGAATAATTAAATTATGCTCTCAGTTCTGTTGTGAATTTACCATATAAGCTTGATCAAAGCACTTCACCTTTCTGTCGCAGTTTTCACAGAGCAGCTTGTGTTTGTAGGGGGTAGAAGTTAACAAAATAACTTTATAAAAGAGTAATCTTGATACAGAATATGCAGTGAACTTTGTATGGAAAAAACCTCCTTATGATATCCAGTAAGACTACTAAGGCAAGGGCTTCACCTTGAATTAATCCTTCATTGCATTGTAATGTTTACTTTTCTTTCAACTATTCTCATTTTAAAAAGAAAAGAATAGATATATTTATGACTTTGCCTTTCTCTGTTCTGTCTTGGTCCTCCTGGGCTTATTATTGAAAATTTTGCCTATTTTTTTTATAAAGCTGGAACTGTAGAATGAGCAAATATGGTCTGACTTAAAAAAAAAATCATACAAGTAAAAACTGTTTGTGAGGATAAAAATCTCAGGACTGAGCTGTTTGGTAGTTATGTTACAGATGGTCAACCTCTACTTTAAAGTTAGAACAAACTGTATTTCTCCATAAAACTGTATATAACTAGTGTTAGTGCAGTGGTCTATATTTTTCTTCCATGTGACACATTAAAACATGTAGAATTAAACAAGGGATAAATTTGACCCCATTTTTCTTGGTTTTATTGTCATCCAATTTTAATTTTGCTGTTTTCCCTGAGCAAAGAAGAGGGGGAAACATTATGTTGCCCAAATGAAACACAGTGTATGATGTGAGGAATCCCTACTGCATGTTCTGTAGTAATGACAGCATGTTTATCGTTATGGAGTCCCTTGCTGCAGGTTGTTTATTCGGCTTGAGTAGCAACGTGTTTTCTATTTGACTGCTAACATACTGTATTGTAAGCAGTTACGCATTTCTCTGGTGACCCATATGTCTGAGCAATTGGAGGACAATTCAAAACAAAGAAAAAGAAACAGATGACTAGAGGGCTAGCTTAACCCCCTCTACCCTCAAATTTACTTTGAAATACAGCTTCCTGTTGGAGGTCTGCGTCTCTAGCAGAGTGGGAGGAAAATACGATTTTTTTTTTCTTGCTGGATGTATTCTAATTGTTGGGAGGGGTGGAATGGGTTCCTGTGAACGTTTATACTCAAGGGAAAAACAGGAACATTGTTTCTGATTCCATTGAAATACAGACATTTTAAAAAGCTCATTTAGAAAAATATAAGAATCTACTTGGAAGTGTCTCAGTAATATGGCAAGTTGGCACTAAGCAAGCTGTACCATCAGGCCATACCAGCAAAGTGCTGCTGGTGTGGGTGTAGTTCAAGAGCCACTGTTAGCAATTTCTGCTGTGGTAGTAGGTAGAACCATCCCCGGCCCTGAATGTGGCAAACTGGGCTGAGAAAGCCACAGATTTGTCCGTGTGACTGCACCTCCTGCACCATGTTAGAGGCTGCTGCTATCTCAGTTCTTCAGGTTATTGAGCAGCTTAGATGTTTTAGGTGATATACAAGGCAGATCTGTAGAAGTGGTAGATGCTTTAGCTTTAGACCTTGTGGACTGGGCTGTTTTGAAGTTAGACCTTTGATTTTATTTTAATTCAGATTTGTGTATTGACAGTTGTTTTCAGAGGCAAAGAACAAAACTGATGTAACCAAAGCCTTCTACATCGTGAGCTGCAGTAAATTAATTTTGCTTTCATATTCTGTCATGCAAATGCATACTTTGGCTCTTGAAGTACTTTTTCAGTATGCTCAGTATGTCCATGTAGTAAAAGCCTTATAAAAGGATTTGAAATGTCCCTGGTATCAATATGAAATAAATGCATTTTCTTTGACTAGTAAGTGGCTTTATTTTTTTTTTCAGAGTTATAATTGCAGTGATGTTTATAAACCTGCAGTTCTCTTTTGCTTAGTGCCATATGAATACTGTGGCAGAGGTGAAGGCGTTAGAGAATTTTTAATGGAAAATTAATTTTCTACAAACTAAAATTCTCTTCAGGAATTTATTTTTCTATTTAGACAAATGAAAACCAAGTAGTTTATCTAGGATGAGTTTAATCCTACTGAAAGTGTGACAATCTATTAAACTTTTCTGAAAGTTTTTTTAGCAACAGTTCAACAATATGCTGCATTGCCTAGCAGAGCTGTATTTTTTAGATCTTTCCTTGCCAATGCTATGTTGGGGAAAATGGCATTATACTTTTGGTGGTATAGTATTTCTTTCGACTCCATGGCCATTAGAGTAGTGAAGTGCCTTTGAATGCCTCAAGGTAGAGATAGGCTGGCTAGAAACTCTGTTTTGTGGGTGAGAATCAGATGTGCATTAGGTTACACATACTTCTAGGATTATCAAACCAAACGTCCAGCTGATTCTAAGTGAAACGGTTCAGCAGATTTATTTGGCACACTTTAATTTGGAAATACTGGCATTTTCTTTTATAATATTTACCATGTCTAACCAGAAATTTTTTGTCATATGAAAAATGTCCATATTTAACGTTTATGTTGATTAAAGACAATGACAAATGTTAAAATAGTGGAATTTCTTGTGGAATGGAAATGGCAGTATTTAGTCAGATCACAGCATTTTGAGTTCTCTTTTTTTTTTTTTGTGTAAAACATGGTTGAGCAAATTACATCTGTGAAGTGTGGGGGGAATCCCTAGTAGCAATAGGAGAATGAGGGGCATTTGTCTTTTGATTTGTTGATACTGTCAATACTTTTGTGACAAAGAGGGAGAGAAGAGCTGAGATCAGCTTGTGGTAATCTTGATGTGGCAACACATGTGTTATAAACTCTATTTCCTGTAACAGTTTCTATCTCCTGCTCTATTGACCATGCTTCCCAGCTTCGTATCATCAACAAAATTTGTCAACGATCTCTTGCTTTTGTTCTCAGGTTATTAAGGAATGTTTTAACTAAGATTTCTTTACAGACCAGTTTTAGAGGTGCTTAGTCAACTGTCTCCTGCTCGATAATTGTCCTGGTAGCATATCCCGTTATTATCTCCCCTTTTCCCAGTTTCTTATGTATTACATTTTTAACATAATCCTCATGTTCTCCAGTTTAAATAATAATTTCCCATTTGGCATGGTATCAAATGTTTTACTGAATCCAGACAGATTGAATCTCCTGCATTTCCTTGTCCACTAATTTAGTTATCATATCAGAGGAAGATATCAGGTCAATTTGGCATGCTTTTTCTTTGGTAAACCAATGTTATGTTTTATCCTGGTTTCTATGTAGCTTTGTATGTTTAATTGTTCCTTCCTTCAAAAATGGTTCTAAGCCCTATATACACTGAGGTCAGACAACGGTTACCTAAATAGCTTTTTTCCCCCTTTCTTAAATGCAGATACTTCTTTTGTTATTTTTCATTCAGGTATTATCACTCCAGGATGATTCAGTTATAAAAAACCCCTTGTTACTGGATCTGTACCTTCATCTGTCCATTTATTTAGACTGGACCTTGTTTCGGTCCCTCTCCTTGTTGGCTCTCCTACCAGTGACCAAGATATGTCTTGGTGTTCTGTCAGGGGATGAATATACCTTCATCCTCATTAACCATTATATCGTGCTCCCATCTTCTACCTTAGTGCTCTGAATGCACATACTAGGCACTGAGACAAAATCTGAAATTAGGCTTCGGGCTGTTCCTTTGTTATTTTTAATTTGAACCTCAATCTTACTACATTTTTGCACCACTTTTTTCCCTTGATTTTCTTCTACTCATGTCTGGTGAGCCTTTTTGCCATTTGTAAGTGTAAATCCAGCTTGATTTTTGGCAGTTCTCACTTTCTCCTTCTAACTTAGACTTCAAGATGTAGCTTTTTTTGCTTGCCATTCCACTTTTCTATTCTCTGTAGGGTTTTTTTTGCGTACTTTTGGTATACTTTCTGAGGTGATTATTCTCTCAGTCAAATCTGCAGCTTTATCATACAGTACGTTTTTTTCAGTGGTTCAGGGTGTAAATGTTAGGCAGTTTTTGTATCTCTGATTTAAATAAATTTAAGCCTTTTCCAGATTTCAGTCCTTAACCTTTTTAATTTGGCTGCTTTAACTCATTATCTCCCTTAATTTCTCAAATAGTTGAAAAAATGTTAATATAAATTTAGAAAGGCTTGTCATGGACAGCTTCTCTCAACAGATACTCCATACAGAAGGATCCATAAAGTACCTGTTCTGTGATCATCTCCATATTGCAGGCCAAAACACATTTCTCAGTTCATCACACAAAGTGAAGATCTGTTGTAAAATACCAACAGCCACTTCTTTAATTTGTAAAATTGCTAGCCAATCCTAGAAAGCAGAGCTCACTCTGGTCTTCTGTCCAAGGCATTAAAATGTCAGTGATCTCTGCCATTCTGATGATGGAGAGATTCCCACTCGATTTGCAGTCTTGCAGTTCGTTGCTTTTGAGAGTTTTGTGTTGTGCAAGCCACAACCGTCAAATAAGCTTAATATCGTGTATGCATCTATCTTTCTGTATTTGTTTGTACTTACCTGTCATTGAAGTCTTTGAGTCAGATTTATTTTACCTAAGCAGCTATTCCATAATCATCTCAAAACTTTGTTATTCTACCTAAAAATATCTTTTTGTTAATTCAGTGACTTTTTGATGAAGAAATAATTCAAGTATTGCATCTAAGAAAAAGTGAGTCTTGCCAATACTAGAAACATGGTCTCCTACAGTTCCTGGCAATACTAATCTCTCTAACAGTATCTGAGAGATTTCTATCCAAATAAAATCCTGTCGGTCCTATTTGTACTCTTATAGACCCTATTTTTATAATTTTTCCCCTAGATAATTTTTGACACTAGCCAAGTCTATCTTCATCTGCGTTACTTGTGCTTCTCTGCAGCATCCACAGCTAGAATACAGGCACTGAAAGCATTTTCTCTCAAAGGGAGAAGCTACTGTAGTATCTTCCTCCAAGTCTTGCACCAGAAGTTCACCTGTTGTCTCTGGTTATTCCCATGTTGCCAGAGTTCTTGAGTCAGTATACTGACACTGTGAGTGCTCTCTTTGACCTCTTCCCGTCTCCTCTGTAACTCAAATACAGCCCTTTCGCTAACTGTGAACACTGGTTTCAGGGATCATACTCTTCTTCACTAATGATGTTTCCAGCACTTTTCCTTTTTTTTAAAAAAAAATTATTTGTATTTTACTATTTCTTCACTTACGTTTTTATTCTCTGTTTGCGTAACAGACAAATCTTTCACAACGCTTATCTCCCAATTTTCTGTTTTAAAACACTTACTAACTACACTAGATGCGACTGTAAACATGAGTTACCCGTGCTCAAATGATGTCTTTTTGTGGAGAGAAGTCAGTTTTGTGTGAATGCCTACCAACAATGAAACATCCTCAAATCTTCCAAAGTTAATCATAAATTGTCTGCTGATGAACACTACGATGTTATGCCTCCACCTTCCTTCCTTTGAAAAGGCAAATCCTAAAGAATCACAACATTTCCACTGGAAGTTCCATGAAACGTTTGTTCTTTGAGCATTTTCCTCTGCCTGATGTAGTTGTCTGTGAGTCATTTCTGCAGAAATGGAGGTTTATGATTTGTCTCAGTATGAGGGACGTGCAGCGGAGTTTCCCACACTTCATATCCATCTGGGGCTTGGCCGTTGCTTATTGAGTGAAGAGAATAAAAAGTGTGGTACTGCTGCTGACTCTGTCCTGTGTGCTGAACAAGGTCTTTTGCGAAAAATTAGTCTGGTATAAAAAAAAAAAAATTCTATGTATCTACACTCATGCTGTGCATAAGTATGCAAACATTTATCATAGAAGCATAGAATCTTAAGGTTGGAAAAGACCTCTAAGATCATCAAGTCCAACCGTCAACCCAGCACCACCATATCTACTAAACTATGTCCCAAAGTGCCACCTCTACACATTTTTTAAACACCTCCAGGGATGGCGACTCCACCACCTGTCTGGGCAGCCTATTCCAATGCCTAACCACTCTTTTGGTGAAGAAATTTTTCCTAATATCTAATCTAAACCTCCCCTGATACAACTTGAGACCATTTCCTCTTGTCCTTTCGCTAGTGACTTGGGAGAAGAGACGAACACCCACCTCACTACAACCTCCTTTGACGTAGTTGTAGAAAGCAGTAAGGTCTCCCCTCAGCCTTCTCTTCTCCAGGCTGAACAACCCCAGTTCCCTCGGCTGCTCCTCATCAGACTCGTGCTCCAGTCTCTTCACCAGCTTCATTGCCCTTCTCTGGACATGCTCCAGCACCTCAATGTCCTTCTTGTAGTGAGGGGCCCAAAACTGAACACAGCGCTTGAGGTGCAGCCTCACCAGTGCCCAGTACAGAGGCACAATCACTTCCCTAGTCCTGCTGGCCACACTATTCCTGATACAAGCCAGGATGCTGTGGGCCTCCTTGGCCACCTGGGTACACTCTTGGCTCATGTTCAGCCGGCTGTCACCGAGCACCCCCAGGTCCTTTTCTGCCAGGCAGCTTTCCAGCCACTCTTCCCCAAGCCTGTAGCATTGCCTGGGGCTGTTGTGACCCAAGTGCAGGACCCAGCACTGGGCCTTGTTGAACCTCGTACAGTTGGCCTCAGCCCATGGATCCAGCCTGTCCAGATCCCTCTGCAGAGCCTTCCTGCCCTCAAGCAGATCAACACTCCCACCCAATTTGGTGTCATCTGCAAACATACTGAAGGTGCACTCAATCCCCTTGTCTAGATCATTGATAAAGACATCAAACAAGACTGGACCCAGTACTGAGCCCTGGGCAACACTGCTTGTGACTGGCCACCCACTGGATTTAACTCCATTCACCACAACTCTCTGGGCTTGGCCTTCCTGCCAGTTTTTTATCCGGCGAAGAGTGCACCTGTCTAAGCCATGAGCTGCCAGCTTCTTTAGGAGAATGCTGTGGGAGACAGTATCAAAGGCTTTACTAAAGTCCAGGTAGATAACATCCACAGCCTTTCCCTCATCCACTAGGCGGGTCACCTGGTCATAGAAGGAGATCAGGTTGGTCAAGCAGGACCTGCCTTTCATGAATCGGTGCTGGCTGGGCCTGATCTCCTGGTTGTCCTGCACCTGCCTGGTGAGCGCACTCAAGATGAGCTGCTCCGTAATCTTCCCCGGTACCGAGATCAGGCTGACAGGCCTGTAGTTCCCCAGATCCTCCTTCTGGCCCTTCTTGTAGATGAGCGTCACGTTGGCAAGCCTCCAGTTGTCTGGGACCTCCCCTGTCAACCAGGACTGTTGATAAATGATGGAGAGTGGCTTGGCAAGCTCCTCCACCAGCTCCCTCAGCACTCTCGGGTGGATCCCATCTGGCCCATAGACTTGTGAGTGTCCAAGTGGCGTAGCAGGTCGCTAACTGCTTCCTCCTAAACCATAGGAGGTTTATTCTGCTCTCTGTCCATGTCTTCTAGCTCAAGGGGTTGAATGCCCTGGGGACAACTTGTCTGACTATTAAAGACTGAGGCAAAGAAGGCATTAAGTACCTCAGCCTTTTCCCCATCCTTGGTGGCCGTGTTCCCCTCCGCATCCAATAAAGGATGGAGATTCTCCTTAGCTCTCTTTTTGTTGTTAATATATTTGTAAAACCATTTTTTGTTATCCCTTACAACAGCGGTCAGATTGAGTTCTAGCTGGGCTTTTGCCTTTCTAATTTTATCTCTGCATGACCTAACAAGATCCCCGTGTTCTTCCTGAGTTGCCTGCCCCTTCTTCGAAGAGTGGTAGACTCTCTTTTTTTCCCTGAGTCCCAGCCAAAGCTCCCTCTTCAGCCAGGCCAGTCATCTTCCCTGCCGGTCCATCTTAGGGCACATGGGGACGGCTTGCTCCTGTGCCTTTTAGACTTCCTTCTTGAAGAATGCCTAGCCTTCATGAACCCCTTTGCCCTTCAGGACTGTCTCCCAAGGGACCCTCTTACCAGTGTCCTGAGCAGGCTGAAGTCTGCCCTCCAGAAATCCATGGTAGCGGTTTTGCTGATTCCCCTCCTTACTTCACCATGAATCGAAAACTTGGTTATTTCATGGTCGCTAAGCCCAAGATGGCCTCTGACCACCACATCTCCCACCAGTCCTTCTCTGTTTGTGGACAGCAGGTTGAGTGAGACACCTCCACTGATAGGCTTGCTTACCAGCTGTGTCAGGAAGTTAGCTTCTTATATGAAAACGTACGCATTGATATAAAAAGCCAACATTTGCCTTTTTTCTATAAACTGCATGCAGTTCTGTAGAATTCACCATATGAAAGATCCTGGTACTTGAGAACTGATTCCTACAGCCATAAATTCTTGATCTGCTCACATATTACTTCCAGACTCAGCAAAGTCAAAAATGCAGATGTCCTCCTTTACCTGATACATAACAGAATAGGGACCTCAGCAGTTTGAAATATCATATGGACACCAGGCCTTTATTTTAAAATTATTCATCCAGGGATTGCAGTTGAGTTGCAGAGACCTATAAACAGAAGTTAAGAAAAAATCAATTAAATTGTGTCTTTGATTTTGGTGCAGCACTACCATTCATAGCCTCTGCCTTATGAATAGTTATTGTATAGGATGTTAAAAAATATATTTAATGTATTTTTAGTTGTTTTTTCTTCCCCTACATCCTTTGTTTTGCACATGACTGAACTTCAGCATTTAGGAAAGCATGCTCTTAGTTGAGTCTAGATTGATTCCTTTACATAACCAGAAGTAATTTAAGTAGTACATACCTTGCCGTTTCTGTGGGACCCTATTTGGGGTACATGCAGCAGCATGCAGTAAAATGAAAGGTTCTTTCAGCAAATGTTTAGGAAAATACTTTCCAAGAGATCTGCACACGATTAGAATTACTGAGTGCTCTCCTCTTTGGCTTCCTGTTTTGGAATTAAATGCCTTCGAGACACTTGGAAGATCTCAGTTTTGAAAAGCAAGAGCAATTTAACCAATTAAATACTTCATCGTCTTAGCTATGATTTCAGTTAGTTGTAAATAGGGACAAATATATGAAATAGTCCCTGAGATACCTTAATCAAATTGAAGTAATAAATTAACTCCAGTAGCCATAGAGTAGCTTTTGAGGGAAAGGAGAGCAGATAAAATGTAGCAAACAGTCAAAGCGGTGTTCTGGCTCTTTATCTGCACACATATACCATTACTTGCCCTTTCCTTACTTATTGTATCCTGTGTTTCTGATCCTACGGGATACCGAGCAAACGGCTTTCTGATACATTCAGCCTCTCATGCTTTGTGCCCTCTGAACACAAAAATCACCTGCGGATGCTAGGACGGCATGGTGTTGTTCACCTGGGCTCCGTTCCCTGCTCCAGCAAACGTTCCGTGACTCACGCAAAGTGGAATGGGAGAGATGTCACCTCAAGTGCTGTGTGGCTCGGTGTCTGAAGTGCTTTTCTCAGGGAGGAGAAATGTGCCTTCGAATTGCCCCACGCAGAAGAAGGAACTGTGTAAAACAGGTGAATGCAACATTGAGCGGGAGGAGGCAAAGATGTCAGCTCTCCTTTTCCTTCTCAACTTGAACATTTTTTTGGGAACAATTTGCTAATTGCCTAAAGTATTTTACATAGCTTATTTATAAAGTTTGAAGGAAAATGTGGATATACTTGTTGAACAGTTGTATACAGAACAATCTCTTCAGGTCCCTCCAGCTAGTACTGAGCAATTCAACTATAAGAATAATTCCCTAAAATTAGATAAATCAATGTATTTAATAGCTCACCTACTATGTGAATTTTGCATCTGTGTAAAATCTATTTAGTAACACTGTACATGAGCTTGGCCAAGTGTATGTATGTACAGTGTGTACCATTTCTTGATTTTTGTAAACCTTCTGCAACAGTGGTGGTGTCTGTCATTGTATTTATGTAGTATTGTTGACCATTACAGGAGTTTTCCACCACATACTGCTGTTGAAATATTTGGATAGTCCTAAATCTGCACTGGACTTTCCTGTCTAATAAAACAAAGTTTGCATGAAGATGAAGACTGTTAGAAGGTTCATTCCAGACAGAAACATTATAAATAATTCATACAAATTTTCCACTTGGCTTTAAAGAATTGTAAAGCAAATTCCAAATCCTTAGTTTTGGAGTGTAGCTGGCTTCAATGGGCAGTTGTATTGAGTTGAATAAAACTCTCGTTGGTTTATCACTATAGCTGAGATCCTTTTCTACTTCTGTATTTTCTTTATTTTTCCATAGAAGTCTCCTAACCATATTATTCAGCCATAGGAATATAGTATAGCTATCTTTATTGTTAGATAATGCCTTAACAGGCAATTTTTAATTGCAAGAATGTATTGCATTGTGTCTTCTCATTTGAATTTTGTGAATATTAGCTGCATTTTGTCAAACTACAATTACTTCTTTGTAGAGCTTGCTAGCAGTTATATTTGCATTGAGATCTATTATGTACCACATTCCTGGAAATTAATAGTATCGTGTAATACAGCGTGGCAGTTTTCATTTGAGATCAAATTAATAAAAGAAGTCATTCAGTACTTTGTCTCCATCCACTGTGAATGTCTCCAATATACATTTGGACTAGTTGTGATCAATGTCATTTGATAACATTATATTTATTAATACTTAGAATAAACAGAGTATTTTGTTTGAAAATGAATGGAAGGGCTTTTGACCTGCCCAAATCTGAATTCAGAGCTTTGCATTTCCCAGGTAACAGTGATTGGAGAGCAGAAAGTAAGTACATCTGTATTATAGCATATATTAATAAAATAAACAGTTTTTCAGAGCAAGCAAAAGCTGAACTCATTTGACTCAGTAGGGTCTGGCCCTTTTCCATTTAAAATGTATTTATTATATTTAGGCAAAAGAAAAGATCTCTGGATCCTAATATCCTACCAGTTTTTATTTAAGTGTAGGAACAATTTCAGATTTTATTTTTTTTTTTACATTTAGAAGTAAATTCATAACTATTTTGAGTGATAGTTAAAATTTTTAATTGTTTATTTTGAATTTTAAATAACACATTATACTTTAATTTTCTCCTCCTGTTATCTTAATAAGAGAATAAAATATATGCTTTAGCCTTAATGTATAGTTAATTTAATTGGATCTCAGATTCAAATAAACCGGTTGTAATTAGGCTACATTGTTTATGATTATTGTTTCTGATTGTTGTACTTATATCGTACAGGCTATGGCCAAACTTAGATTAGCATCTCAGGTAACTTTTAAGTTGTATCATTTTGAGAGATATTAACATAATCGGGTACTATTTCCTTTTTCAAGTAGGCAGCATGCAACTGTTATATGTACTGCAGTAGGTCTCTGTCCCAGAGACACTGCCTTTCTCTGAGTGTCCTGGTGGGCATCCGTGCAGGCAAGCCTTCCCCGAGCGCTTGCCTGGCCCCGCCGTGGCTGCCAAGCCTGTAGCACAGCAAGAGACTCCAGAACTGTACTCACCGTCCCTGCTTTCCCTTAAGCTGCTTTTAATTGTAACCTTTAACTTCAAATTTCATGTTTTTATAATGCCAGATTTTGTGACAATTTGAGCATTTCTGTCTGTAACTTTTTTTCACTTGAATTACTGCTAAACACTGTCTGTCATTCTTGGCACCATTTTCATACAGTTTCCCATCTGAGAAATTAATGAGGATTTGAGTTTGTCTTCTATAAAGGAAAGGTTTGTTGGCATTTGCTGTCAGTCTCCCCATTGAATTAAGCGTGGCCAAAACTGGGTTGCTGCTGAGATTCTCTAAGCAGAAATAATAATCCTTGTTCTAAAAAATGTAAAACTGACCTAAAATACAGCTGAACTCGTACCTTTGTCTTCTAGTGTAGCATTTTTTTTTTCTTTTTTTTCCCTATTATAAAGCATATTATTATGAAGCATGGAGGCTGATTCTGGAAGCACTTCGATATAAAAAAGCAATAATATTGTGAAATTGTACTTAACCTTGAAGTAGTAACTTCTCCCAATTTGTACAAAAGTAAGATAGTGACAAAAATAATGTGAAAATGCTGCAGTTTGGTTTGTTTGTCTGGATGAAATTCAGTGATATAAAACTTTTCTTGTCTGTGAATTTTAATTTTTTTACTTTAATAATTATTGCAAACTAACTTCAACAATGTGTAGTTACACCTACTTGATCTGTTTTTCATGAGCCTTGAAAACTCTGTGCACCCCTATGTATATGTGTAGCTTGTTCTCATATGGTAGCACTGTTGAAGACTAGCGTGCTTTGCAAGAATTTTTTGTGAAGGCTTGTGAACGAAATTCCAAAACTTTCTATTAAACATAGTTTCCTTGTTGTAATCCTAGAGTAGGAAAATTCACAGATCTAAATCATAGAATCATAGACTCATAGAATGGTTTGGGTTGGAAAGGACCTCAAAGATCATCTAGTTCCAGCCCCCCTGCTACAGGCACTAGAGAGAGTTTATGTCCACCAGAGGATGTGGACACCCTTGGAACCTCTGGCCAAAATTTGGTCCGGAAAAAGACTTTCTCACTTGCCCTTTAACCTGGGATGTGCCTGGGGGCCCTGGGAGTCCAATCCCAGGTTGGTGATGCCATGAGCTTCCATGGCCCGTCTCGCCCTCAGGACCAGATCTGGCAGGGCTTTTGAGAACGAGTGCCGAAGTGTGCCCTGCAAAAGGTGGCTGGAGGAGATGCTGAGTGTCTCGTGTTGCCCTGTATTTTGAGAGGGGTTATGGATCCTGATCTCAGTTCTCTCCTTTGGCAGGCGTGCTGGAAGCCACTTTGAAAACACCGGACTCATTGGGTGTTAAGGTATTGTGGAAGCTGTTCTGCTTCATATGGAATAATTAAGTATACGTTGGATGAGACAGAGGAAGGGACTTTGGGCTGATGTTGACAGTACTCAGAAGAAGAGGCTGGAGGTTCTGTCACTGCAGAGGGACATGGGCAGAGCGATCTCCATACCTTATCTGTCCTGCATGACTTTCCTTACAGAAAGGCCAGAGGCAAAAAATACGAGGTATGGGTACCACCATCTCCAACTGTTTCTTATGTTATCATACTTAGAAATAAGGGCTGCTGTAAATGCCTAGTTCCAAGGAATAGTATTGACAAAGAACATTGGTTGGAGGTGGTGGAAATAAATGCATCCCTACACCTTACAGATGAGGTTGCTCTGTTCTTCTGCAAGGTGTGCGTCTGTGGCTTTGCATGCACCCTTCTTTTAAGAATTTCAAATAGCCTGAGTTAGTCCATCATTCCTCAGCAGGTGGGCCATGTCTCTCCTGCTCCTTAGATTACCTTGCCTGGCTTCCCAGCTTCACTGGGTGTTAACTGTAGTTTCCACCAGAAGAGGTTTCCTAATGTACTGTGTCTCAGTGCTTCAGCCCTGTTCAGAATGGAGTCTTCTACTTCCTACGTAAAAAAAAAAAAGAGAAAACGTTTCTTCTGAGGGAGGAGAGAAGCCACCAAATTCTGCATTTTATATGTGACAACCTGGGAGGACTGAAGAGTGATTTTTGAAAGAATTCCCCACCTTTATGTGAAGAACAAATTCACAACTGTTCTGTTTTCATGGTCCATTGCTTCTTTTGCTTGAATAGATTTTGCTCTCACTTGTGATAGCAGTTTTAAAGCAATCAAAAGAGAAATCTAATTTCCAACCATTAGAAGCAATTGTTAATGCTTGAGGGACTACTGCAATTTTATGTGCTGCGTCTTTTTGGGGTGGAAGTCTTGATTTTGTTTTTTTGGTATGCCTTGAATGACAAAAGGCTGTGGGTTTTTCTATTAGTAACCTGTATTTTTGAGAGGAAAATATTCTAATAATGACTAGGTGTTTTAACTGTGTCACGGTCAGGGTGCTGACTTGCAGTCAGAAGATTTTTCTTTGGGAAATGAAGTATTTCATGGATCTGTGCGCCTGGAGGAATGCATTGCCTGTTTACTTTTACTCACATCTGAGTTTTTCCATTGTTGAGGTAGTGGCTTTTCAAGGTAGCTGTGTCTTCCAAAAGAAGGCTCTTTGGGCATGGCATTTAGTAACATCACCGACTAATTTACGGGCTACTAATATTGAGGGGCAGTATTTAACCAGGTTCTTCACTTGGCTAACTGAATTTGAAGAAATCCAAGATAATGGTGAGGATTTTGTAGCTGCATGCAGAAAAGAAATGCTTAAGGTAGCTTTGTTGTTTTTCAGAGCTCTTCTGTTATCCTCATATTGCTTCATCTGTCACTAATGATGGCGGCACCAGAAGACACATGGAGATTGTTGGTTTCCCCGTATATACTTAATGTAAAAGAGCAATTTATTAATATATATAAAAATGCTGCAACTGGTGGCAAAGACATTTGTACACCATTCATCTTACATTTAAATTATTCAGGAAGATGTCCACATTTTTATGCATTTTTACATGCCATGATACAGTGAGGTAAGTTTGATTAGAGCCTATAAATTTTAGCATAGTATGAATATGTAGCATAGTATGAATTTAATAGTGAACAGAAGATTCTGACAATCACTTAATGCAAACTGAAATTCTCCTATGTTAAATTAAAAAAAAAGTGCTAGTATGGTTTTGAGGTTCTTGCAAGCCATGGTATGTTAGGGTTTTTGTTCCTCAGCATGTTTAGTTTTGCAAGGAGATTTTTTATTTTCTAGGTCTCCTTACAATTTTCAAGCAATACTTCGAGACTTGAATCCAGGCACCAGGCGTATGGGCGGTTCAGCCTTCAACTCAGTCAGCCAAGCTCCTGTCTCCTGCCACCCTCCAGCTTACCGGGACAATCCGAGCTGGTTGTGGGGGCGTAAGGTGGGGTGGGCTGCTGGCTGGAGCTCCCACCCTCCTCCTTTCCTACCACGGTACCCTTGCCAACCACTGTGACCCCATGCTGAGTTTTCAGTACGGAAGGGACAGAGACGATGGGATCCGGAGATCTGAGGTCTGGGTAAGGGTGGAGGATGACTTGAGGCTGCATGGGAGGGACAAAAAGCAAAAAAATGATCTGCAGAGACTAGACCTGTGGGGGGCTGCAGGCAAAAAAAGTGAGACACGGTCCAAGTAAATGTGGAGAACACCCAGGAGGAAGAATAAAGAGCTGAGATACAATCTCACCACGCTGCCGCACCCTCCGCATTAAGCTCTGTTTTAATTCTATCTGATGAACACTGTCCTACCATTCAGTTTTGTTGTTCAGATCTCCCTGTTTGCCAAAGGGAAAGTGCTGCATGGGGAGGGGAGCAGCTCCCTGAAAGCTCTTGTGTTTCACACAGTAGCTCACAGTTGTCTCCAAAGAAAGAGAAACGCCATGCTGGAGAAACAGCAATACATTTGTTTTCAACTTTAGAGGCTGAAATGAAATTAAGTGTAAATGTATTCCAAGCAATGAAATCAGATTTGCTTACTAATCTGGATTGCATCTCCTTCCCCCCCCCGCAACGAAACTAGCAGTACCAGTAACTGTGCCTGCGTCACCTCTTCCTCCCTTTCCTGCTTGTAGCCCAATCCTGCCCCGCTCCTGCAGGAGAATTTCCCAGGAGGATGGCCTGCAGCAGAAGGAAATAGAGGTCAGGACAGCAAGAAAAGAGATGAGGAACATGGGAATTGGGAGAAAGGCAACAGTGACTCAAGATCCAGGAGAAATGTGCCTGCTGTTCTTTAAACCACTTCTCTTAGATTTTTCCCCAAAAAAGGGCATTAGGGCCTGCTTCTGCATTTCAAAGGGAATTTGGGCTGAGTAAAGAAGGCTGGCTCAGCCAGTCTCTGCGGGTGAGGTGGAGAGAGGGAAATGTTTGGTGTCAGCAGAGAAAAATCCCTTTTTTATCAGGTAATTCTGTTGCTTTCCCAGCGTACCCTGTGTGTCCCTTCCCTGTCCCTTCCCTTTCCTTTGGAGCCCTCCCTCCAAAGGTGACCTGCCTTAACCCATACCTTCCTGCTGCTCTTCAGTCTGCTGAGCACAGTTACTACTAAAGAGTATCAAAACACACTATGAACTCTCTCATGCTGTCTAATTAACTTGTTACCCCGGGTTTTTAACTTGCCCTCTTCATCAGGAGGAAAAACAGTAGTACAGATAATGTTATTTTTCTTCAGAATGACATTTCTTATCTATTGATTTAAAATACTTAGCATTTTAAAAATGCCAAACAAATCATCTTAATTTGTTTAGGGGATACTTAAAGGTTGAGAACAATTTTATATCAATTAAATTTAGTGATAATTCATTTATCATGGAACTAATATAATTAATTAGGTAGTTGCTGCTTATCTTTTTTTCTAATACATATATTGCTTTTAAACATCTGCTCCGTGGTCCATTATGATAGCATGAGATGTTTTAACGTGAACGCAATAGAGAGGCAAATGCTTCCTGATGACAGCTTCCCAATTTGTTTAGGAAACAGTGAGTGAGTTCTGGATTCACAGTTTTAACTTGAAGCATGGCAAGCATGGAAGCAAATTTGCAAAGCAGAAACAAAAAAATCAAGAAATCATATTATTTCATAGCATTTTTATGGTCTCACCCTCCCCTTTTTTTTAACGCAGGTATGGGTTTTTTGTCTTTACAAGATCTAAGCAAAATTACGAATTTGTTTTGTGATGTGTGTACATGTATGAATGTTTTGCAGCAGTTACAAAATCTTCCGAAGTTAAAATTGCTTTCAATGTTGTCTGTTACAGTAACTTAAATTCAACATTAGCTCAAAGAGAGATAGAACAACAGTATACATAAAAAAGGAAAGTAGAACAATTGAAAAAAAATTTAAGTAGGCTATCATGTGACATAGATAAAAATAAAATTCTGTGGAGGTTTTTTTATAAGTTACACCTGTGTTTTATATTTATGGTTTTATCAGTAGTTGGTTAAAGAGTAAAAAATAAATCTCTTCTTTTGGGCTGATATAAAACTCTCTGAGGCTCCATGGCTTTATTCAGCCATGCATAGATTTTTAGATGTTCCAAAGATCGCCTAAAATGACTGTACTCATTTTATTCATCTCATCAGCAAAGTTCATCTCATCAGCTAGAGAGATACCATCAAAACTTTTAGGCTCCAAAGTGTATTTTCGCTGCATAAATACTGTGCGTCGTACTTACAGAGACTGTAAAGTACAGGATTACGCATCACTGCTGTATCTTTTTATGTAAGAAGTCTTGAAACTGCTGTTTACCGAAAGGAAAGGGGATTATAGGTAGCCGTAAGAAGGATTCAGCTATCTGCCTTTGTATGCAGATCACAAATACAATGCGCCCACTTGTCACTAGAAACAGCAGAAAAAGAGATCTGAGTATCAGAAACTTATTTTGAGAAAGTGTAGAAACTTTGTAGTAGCCCAAAGTCCATCTTGTTACAGAGCAGAAGAATGTCAGTTTCAAAGCTTTCAGCTTTGCATTCAGCTGAATGCTTGATTTCAGAAACTGCCTAAACTATCAGTCAAAAAAAATCCAGGATAATGTAAAATAAATGTGTCCAATAATATTCTGCTCTTCAAAAGAATAAAGCATTAAAGCTGCCTTCTTCCCTTCTCTGCTGCCTCTCCTGCCATCAAACTATCTGCATCTTCTGGGAAGGCCACTTCTGGGTAAAATCACCTTTCTCTGGAAGTAATAGAAGTACTTCAGTCTAATGTCTGTCTGGTAATGGCAGAAATTCTTAAGATTTCTCAGTGGCCATCTCAGGGAACAGTGAAATTAGAAGTCTCTCCTTTGCTTTTCTTTTCCTAATCCAGAAAATGAAGATAGAAGTTGCTTACCAGCTGAAATCCGTGCTAACCCAGTAGGTTGAATTCATAATGATGAAGTTCTTCCTAACTTAATTTATGACTTTCTGAGATAGTAAGTAGGGTTTTTATAAAGCATGTTTTCCCTAAGGGTAGACAGGTTTGAGTGTTTCATTTTTGAGTGAGTATTAACTTCTTTTTCTAAGTATTTGGAAGTAATAAAAAATATGGCTTCTTTATCACTCAGTTTAAGATCATCACAAATTAGATATCAGTATTTATGTGAGGTTATACAGTCATTTTACCCTTATACACAGAAAGCAGAAGAGAGAAGTATGTGTATACACACAACTTTTTTCTAGAACAATAGTATTTAATTAATTAACATGAACAAGTAGTCTTGCCATCAACGGGGAGTCTTGCCGTTTCCAGGAGAGGTATTTTTTTGGGGCAAGGTAAGCTTGTGACTAAGCAATAGGCAAGGCCATAGTATCTGATGAAACATTAATGTCTGTAAAGCAGTAAGATTGTGATGCCAGGAGGTTGATCCAAACGGCTTTTGTAAATTTTAATGTAGTTTCAGTTCTGAATACAGACTCTTTTTCTTTCCCACCCCTACAAACTTGAAAGCCAGTCTGTAGTTGTTTTTGTTTTCTTTTACCACATGCTGCTGCTGTTCTTTCTTGTACTATTCTCACTAAAGCATTGAAAATGGATCAATTCTAAAGCAAGTTCAGCTTACTGTAGAGAAGAATTTTCTGTTTTCCTTGAGATTTTTTAAAATCTGTATTTCACATCTGATCACAGGGTATGATGTGTGAGGAGGAAAAGAACTTGCCTTCTTAGTCTGTTACACATTTACATGGGAACTGGGCATAGCATACTAACTTTACCTGGCCCAATAAGTCAGATAGAGTAATCATCATTGTCCCTTCTGGCATATTGTCTTTAGTATCCTTTCACATACAGTTATTAAAACTAGGTTAACAAAGAGAGAACTTTATTTAATGTTCTCTTTCAGTGCTTTAGATACCTGTTTCCTGATAAGCCATTCCTACAGCCGTCCAGAATTTCCTAGAAACCTTCTGTTGTGTGAGCATCAATGATTTTCTCATTTAATGTCCAAAAATGTATTTACAGTACCTTGTAGTGTAGTTTTCCAAGGTCTGGACTCTCCACTTGTGTGTCTTGTATCCATGTGCCTCAGCAGTATCTGGTTGTCTAATACACTAAATTTGGGGGAAATCACTTTTATGTGATCTGTCAAAGAAAAAAAAAATAATTGAAAGTATTTTATGTGTCATTACTGTTACAGTTTATCAGTTCTTATATCTCCTCATAGATTGATTCGCGGCTGAGTTGAGTTACGGATATAAGATAAAAATGCAAAATAGCTTTAAATTTCTTGTGTGTTAAACCAGCATGATGTTCGAAGTATGTTGGTTCTTTTTTTCGGTTCAGTCTTTTTTATTTTGCTTGGACAAAGACAGTAAGCCAGTATTCACAGTTGCTTGGCAATAGTGAAGTTGTGAAATGCACACCCAACCTGTGGGGCATTATGGTTGCTTAGTTCATGCATGTAAATTTGGGGGTTTGAAAAGTGAACAAGTCTACACCCATAGTGTCTTCTTCCAAAGTTTGTTCTAACAGTTAATCTTAATGGCATTATTAATTTAATGGTTCCATTTTCAGAGATGTTGAGTATCAACAATTTTTAAAAATGTCAGAACAACGGGGCACTCAGCACTGTTTGAATATTAATTTGAAATGTTAGGAAATTTATGCTGCAACTGGGGTATATCTCAATGCACTAAGTTCCACCTCTTCTTATTTATTTCAAATCTACAATAAACTTTAGTTACTTTACACCTGAAATATACCTTAACAGGAAAAATTGTCTCAGCTTTAGAGGTATTATTAGCAAAAACGACCTCTGGCAAAAAACCTTTAAAGCAAATAGAGAATTTTTGATGGGTATATTTGATCTGTCTTTTGGCAAGCAAAATTAGATTATTTAAGGATACACTTTTAAAATGGTCTGTACTAAAGGTAATGAGGAGATAGGCAGCTGTAGTCACCTTATTGTACCAGTTATTGTGCCGTAAATATTTTAGAGAGCTTTTGTCTTTTGCCTACAAAAGCAGCCTGCACATAGAAAGACCTCAGTTCTACAAATGCTTACACATAGTTCACAGTTTGTGGAAGTAAGTCTGTAAGATGTCTTTGTAGGTTTTGGACTTTAGTGATTTTCTTGCTAGTATTGAAAACTTCCATGGGGAATTCAAATGAGTAGTGCTGTGAAAGAGGTGATTGCCTTTATTTCTGTTCTGTATATTTATTGAATTTATTACAATAGTAGTAATTACTTTTCCCTTGATACAAATACAAAAGTTGATGTATTACTGTGTTCATGTTTGTTGTTTCAGGAGTCTTTGGATGATTCTCAAGTAGCTGGAGTTTGTGCAGCAGCAGAAGTGATTCGCTATGAATATCATGTCTTGTACTCCAGCAGCTACCAAGTACCTGTGCTTTATTTCAGGGCATGCTTTTTAGGTAAGACAAATCTTCTGTTGAACAAAGGAAAGAATAAAAATATGTTGGATGCAGTAGGTGTTAAAAACATAGGTTTTGTATTACATTGAGGAACAGAGTAATGATCACAAATAATAAGAAAGTAAGAGATGAGGCTGTTTACCAGTACATTTTGTAATACTCCGAATACAGAGCTTCAGGACCTTGGAGTAGATGATATCATCTCAGCCTGAAGGAGGCTGATCTTTGGCTCCTGGCATCTTGCCTGCGGTTGACTAAAACTGCTGGTCGTTTTTCTTGTTCTTTTTGTTAAATGAATACAAAAACTTAAAGCTAGAGGTTTGAATTTGGCTACAAAATAAGTGGACATAATTGCAGTGCTTCAGCAGAACCATGTCGTCTTCTTTGGAGCCTGAATTTGAGCTGCAAGGCTGGGGTCTAAATGTACCTCTAAAAGTATATGCTGTTTTCCATTTAAATTTGCTGCTTAAAAAAAGTAAAATAATACTGATAAGGTATTGCCTTTTTCTGTCTGTTAAAATTGGCTCTTGAAACACTAACTGATCTTCTTTCCACCCTGATATGTACATCTTGTTACCCATTACTCAGTTGCTATAGCCAGTGTGATTTCACTCACCATCCTGTCAGGAAGGAAGGAGGAACACACAGCCTCCCTCCAAGGCCACTGTTAGTGTCACTTATTTAATCAGCAAACATAGAGTGATCACACTGCAGCACTGGCTGTGCTCTGTTCCTCTGTGCCCAAAGATTGTCTACCTAGGACAGAGGGATTGAAATCTTCAAGACATTTCAGTCTCCTGCATGGTAGCATCAGCATCTTTTGTGTTTTGAATAATCTCCTAACTTTATCTAGATAAAGATGTCTGAATGTTGCCAGTGATATCTTTTCCTTTTTAATTAAAAAGTAGCTTAAGCTGCTTTGAATGTGTTTGGTAGATTTAATCACTCTCTGCCTTATATTGTTTAATGGTTTCTAATTTTGCAGTGTTAGCGTTTTAAAAGGCACTTTAGATTTAAAATTGAAGAACAAATTCACATAGACTCCCTGGTGGAAAGATTTTAGTCTGAGGTGCAGTTTCAGGAATGGATAATTTGGGGTAAATTTTCAAACTGGGATGTGGGGAATTGGGGACATTGCTCTGCCTTTACTACCAACAGAACTCATTTGCACACATCCTGCTGCAAATTTATTTCTAGAATTATTACAGGCATTTCCAAATGTGCAGTGTTTTGCCTCTAAACTTACTGTGCAGACGGGAAGATAAAGTTTTGCTGCAAGAGACAGATTAACCTATTTGTGGTCCTGAAAAATGTCATCTTCTTGGTTTTAGCTGAATTAATAGTGTACTGTCTCTACAGAAGAGGATGGAGACGCTGCAGGTAGAGGAAATAGGATGCTATTTCTACTGTACTGTACTTTCATATAATTAGTATTCACCATAAGCAGTTAATCACCAGAGAAGAGCTCCCAGAGACAAAACAAGTTGTTTAGCTTGTCAGCATCAGGGAATCGGAGGTGTTGAAACATGACTCCTTATAGCTGGAAGTGGATATTACAGGAGCTAGTGGATGATCTAATGCACAGTCGTAGTATTATGTGCCAACAGCTCCCCTTGCAGTACAAAACTGCAATTGTTCCTACAAGTACAATTATGTTTTTAAACGCTTCTTGGGAATCTCTCATGATGGAAAACAAGGACTTTTTTAAAGATAATTCCTAAAGTCACCTGGGTTCTCTTCAGTATTTAACGTTTAACATTCTCTGGGTCTTGAAGAGAGAAGGATACAAACTGCTGGCAATAAGTACTTTTCCTACAATGTTTTCAGCTAGTATTCTCTGATTTTAATTATGGATAGCTTAGTTTTGAAAATGAAAAATTCTGTCATCCCTGCAAGTTATTTGCCCGCCTGTGCCATGCTGTCTGAAGGTCCCAACATGGAGTTTTCAGGAACGTGCAGATGACAGTCACTCATGATCACTTGATATCTGAACAAAGTATCTTTTGTCTTGTCCTGAACCTGCTATAAGGAAAAAACTAGTTAATGCCCCAAGATATTTTTCCTTTGAGGTAATAGTCTTCATGTGATAGGTTCTTCACCTTGTTTCTCAGGGAACTAGTAATATTCGCTGCTTTCCTCATCTGAAGTAATTGGGGAAGAATCTTCTGAGACCTACATCAATTTTCCAGTCTAAATTCCTACCATTATTTGTAGATTAAGTAACAGAATTGATTCCTCACAAGTCTCTTCTGAACTGTTAATGGTTTCCCTTGAATCTTGTCCATACTGATCCTCATGTTAATTAGAACTTGCTGCAGGAGGTGAAGGTGAGCTATAATCCTTCCAGTGTTTCCACAGCCCTGCCCTGTCTTGCCTTCCCCAGCAGCAGGGCACAGAGTTTGAGTTCAAAGCTCTGCTTCCTCTCTGGCAGTGTGTTAAGTGGCCATTACACCTCGAGGCCTGCCTAGGAAATAATAATTCTTCTGTTCAACCTGACTAAGTAGTTTTGCTTGTTTTGCAATATTCACTTCCTCACTTTGTATGTTATAATAGCAACTGGTGCCAGCCTGTCCAAATCTGCGCTCTTCCAAAGAGACTCGTTAAAAACCTTCCTAGAACAATTAAATCCTGCCTTTCTCCCACCGTATGTAAGTCCAGTTTTCACTGACCACTTGGTCTCTTGCACTCCCTCCTAGGAAAAAGGTTTCCAAAAGAGTTGCTGGGGAGATTTTCCTTTCATATTCATCGCAGTTGGCATCTTCCGGAGCTTGTGTCAGTGAGGGCATCCGGTTTTCACTCCTCTCTGCTAGCGATTGTGCTCAAACATTATAGGTCAGTTCTTCCTGTAGAAGGACAAAAGTTGCATTGTACCCTTATCCTTGCTGCTGTCTAAATTGCATGAAATAATTTATTTTCTGGAATTCATCTTTAGACCTCTTTTTTTGGTGAGAAGTTTGATATGTAAGGTAGTGCAAGGTAAGGGTCTGAAATTTTAATTGCAACAGAACTAAAACATTCTAAGCTTTTTGGTAGTTAGTCTCCAGGGATAGATTTACAGGGAAGATCTTGTTCTGGGTAAGGACAAATACTTCACCTGAAAATAACGATTAAGTGTGATGACTCTGTCTGGGAAGATGTTTGGGAACATTATAGGATACAAGAAGATATTTTTAGGCTACATATACATATATATGTAATAAAAATTTTCACCACCTTGTGATAGTTCCCACATAGCATATATTCCTAAATTCAGACCTACTGAAGTCCCAGTCTGTCAGGAGCTCAAGGCAGTGGTTCTCAGTACCTCAGACTCTCAGAGAACTAGATGTCATTTCTCCAAAATCAGTCTTATGCATGCCATACCTTTCAGAAATGGGAACCCCTCTTTCTTTCTCTGGCTTCTGAGATTACCAAATAGGTAGCTGAAGAAATGCAGAAACCCCTGCTGATATCTGATGTCAGCAATTAGCCTTCTTAGAGACAGATGGTATAGGCAATTAGCCTTCCCCTTCAATGCTAGCATCAGCCAGATGGGCTGGGCTAGGTCCAGTAAGCTTTCTTTAATCGGCAGAGTATTTTCCTCTGTTCTTAGTCTTTAAGATGTCAAGGAACTTTTCCTGAACTGCCATCATCTGAAGCCATACATTCAGAAACCTCTTGCACCAACAGTGAGGTAGCAGCAACACAGTCACAGGTGGACACGGGCATCATTCTGGAATCAACCTGCCTGTCAAGAAAATAACATTTTGTCTCACACTTTTTTGCTATTTTGCCTACAAAGGTAGAGGAAGGATCACGAATGCTGGCTAAGCACTGACAAGAAAGAGCAGGACTAATGGGACTCAGCACGGACTGCAGCCTAACTCCTCTAGAAAAGAGAGAAGGAGTGGGATCTTCAAGTTGACCTACTCAAAATACGTCTAGCTCTCTGACATATAGGTAGATCCCTGGCAATAAAAACCATGCTAATCAGTGGTTAGAGAGAAGGATTTTGTAAGATAATGTAACTTCCTCCAACCCTGAAGGCATGACTTTCTGTATTCATAACCATACTGGGCCTGACTGATGCGCTTTCCGGAATACAGGCTTACTCCCTGAACTCACAAGCACGTAACCACTATGTCATTTCTCAGAAAAATAGCTCCTCTTAAGGCCATGTCCCATATGAACTGGTTTTATCATGGCTTTGGATGTAAATATAATTGGTATAATCAGATATTCTCCTAAGTTGTAAGGGTGTTTTTTCTTTGTGGCAATGGTTTCTTAAGAGTGGCAAAACCTAATATTTCTTTGGAAAGTATACCAGAATGAAGGCTAAAAATAATTTGTGCACCATTTCACCAAAAGTGTCAAATAACCTTTAATAATTAGAAATGGAAGAAATTTTTAAAAGCCCTCAGTAAATCTCAAGAAAACAGAATACAGCAACTTGGGAAGCCTGAAAATTTTCTCTGAAAATATACGTGAAATTTGTATGCCTAAAGAATTCCTGCTCTTTGCAGAAATTAAGGTGCCAAGTCATCTGGGAGCTGCAGCTCATGTGTCGTCTTAACGCCATACCTTGCTGCTGTGAGGGGGCACTCAGCCATCTGCTTTTTAACTATTTCTTATTTGTGGTGATGTAAATGAGTTAACCCCAAGTGGACCATCCAGAAGCTTTTCTCAGAAAAGTTGGTCATAGTCTAAACGGTTTAAATAATAAAAAATCTGAGTTTGTGATAGAAAGGCTGTAGGTGTTCTTGCCTGGCTGTTAGGGCAGATGAACTGATTGATTCGAGTTAGTAAATGGCAGAGACAGAACCCGTACTTAGGAGCTCTTGACTCCCATCCTTTATCTTCTTTCTCTCAACAAAAATCTTGGTTACTTCCCAGGCTCTTTTGGCCTTTCTTGCTGGGTAGGTTGATTGTGTAAGAGCCTGTATTTCGCAGAGCCTGTGATAGTACTGATGAGCTGATGATGTGTCTTGTGCCAGACTGGTGTCATGACAGGCATGGAGCTTCAGATAAAGGTACGGTAAATCTGGCATGACCCACAAGCAGCTATTTCCTTTCACTCTGTGTAATTATTTAATTAGCTGAATTATACAAAATGTACCTATAACCACAAACTTCCACTTCTGTCTGCACACCCGCTCCCAGCTAGACTTGGGATAAGACTTGGGAGCTGTGTCGTCGCGGGTGGATGATGAGTAAACGTACTGCTGCGTGAATCTGAAGCCTCTACCTCCCTCTCCTGCAGCTTCTCTTGGCTCGATGCTGCTGTTGCCTTCTTTTTCTGGCTGAACTTTTCTGAGTTCAGTACCATCACAGGAAAGAATGAGGCAAGAAGCAGAGCGGCTGCTTGGCTCAGCAGGTGCCACAGTGGCCCCTTGTTGCTAGCAGCAACAATTACAGGCTGCGCTGTCAGCCCAGCTGGATATTTGAGGTCTCAGTGGGTTGCAAGAATGTGTAACAGGGCTGCTAAACATGTGAATGCTGGCAGCCCTGGAAAAAGGGCTCTAAAAGTGCCCGAAGAATACAGATGTGTGTTTTGTGCAAATCTGGGAGCTTGCAAATAAAATGGTTTCAGTTATATCATCCTAAACAGATGACCACGCAAACTGAGGAGGTCTTTAGTATAAAACACAGCTTCAGCCAGATTACCTGAAATGGATCCTTCTATCAGTCATTTCCAGATCTTAGTGTTGTGTTATTATTTTATTTTATTTTATTTTATACCTCTTTCAATAGACTTTCAGGTCTTCATCCTACAAAAGAGGATGAGGAAACTGCCCATCCACCCCCTCTCCTTTTGCAAGGGTCTTGGCAGTTCCCAACTATTTAGCTGAACCTCACATCCATTTTAAGTATTGATAACTTACTTTTTCCTGCTGCATCTGGCCTCTCATCTAGTGAACTAGTCAGAATTTACAGGAAGACAATACTTGGGAGCATGTATAAAAGCTTACTCAGTTTAAAAGTCACACTTAATTCAAACTCATTTAAAGCTTAGTGAAATATATTAAAATAGTGCAGAAAATTCAAAATGTAGGGAAATTTAAATCCAAGCATATTTCAATATATAAGTGCATAATCAGAATGCCCAGATCAGTTTTTTGTTTTTATGTGAAACACTGCAGTTACTCTATATTAACTGTTTAATTATTTTACTGTCTGTGATCTCACTATGATGCAAAGTGAAACTTACTTTCAGTTTGGACGTATTTGTTTTTTTCCGTGAAATGAAAATAAATCTATACTGAAATACAATGGAAGATATACTCCTTCTCATATATAAATAATAAAAAAGTAAAGACAAACTCAATTTTAACTATAATACGATTCAACAATACTTGATAGTTTCTGTAATTCAGATTAACAGTTAGAGTGGGAGTAATCCATTCCGTGTGTACGATCTGAATTTGCTCAAGTGTTACTATACATATTCACAGATAAAAAGAAGGGTCTACAGAACAAAATCTAGAGTGGCAAATCAAATTTTGCAGTAGAACGTGTATTCTGGATTTTACATTTGGACTCTTCTCTGCATTGTCTTTGCAGGTTGAATAGAAAACACAAAATTGCATGTATGCCTGGCATCTCGTATTACCTGCACCCAGATACATACATCTGAGCATAAATACATCCTTCTAAAGTTAACTTACACTCTTGTAACAAATTTCTTAGTAAATGTTAGACCATCTCTAGCACAGCTCTGGTATCTGCCATCATAAGACAGTGGTCTAACAAGTCTCACGTTCATGAGGATGGCTTGGTATAGCTAGTGTGTGGGCTATTATTCCTTCAGATACTTTATTTGCCACATGCTTCTGCTGTATGGTACTTACGTAAGTTCAGAACTTGGTGCCTTTTTATCAATATGTGCAGAAAATAAGAGAAAACAGAGGCTGTAGGCAGCTGGTTTTAACTTATATCTAAACATGGCATTCAAATGTTAATTGGGTGAATAAATCTTGTTCATTTTACAGACATGAAAATGTCAGTAGAATAAAACTATTTGTCACAGGATAATGGTTTCTGACACCTAATAAATGCCAAGATGAAGCTACTTATTGAAAGTATATCAAAATATTCTATTGCTATTTGCCAAAAACAAATATTCAGGAAAAATTGACATGCTTATTTTCTAACTGGTTGACACTAATATCTTGGCATAATTCTAGCATCACAACTAAAAACTTGATGCAACAATGCTATATATTAATGCAGCTCAAAACAAAATTATGAGCGTGTAGGTTACAAAAATGCAGTAAACTTTTGTCTGCAGAATTTTGTTCCTTGGATTTTTTCCACTCTCTTGCTAAGAATTGTGTGTATTTACCTGAGATAACTGTTCTTGATACTACTTTGTGGTTTTATATTTATCTTATCCAAGCATTGTTTTACAAAATTAGTTTAACTTCACACCTTACAACCAGAACAGTAAGTTGTTACTCTCAGGTAACAGAGAATAAAGCTGAAAAGATAATTTAGGATAGTTTTATTTGCACCTTCAGTCAGGATTTGAGCAGTGCTGTTTTGGAGTTTTATGGGGCTAGAAGGGGCTCAGCCATGGTTTGCAGTTATTTTTTCCATCTCCTTCCAGATAATCAGTATTTTCAGATTTAATTTTGCTATTCAGTAGTAAAGATATAGCATGCTTAAGAGCCTTGACTGTGGGTGGTTGTTCCCTCCCCTCGCAGATGGAAGACCTTTAACTCTGGATGAAATATGGAGAAGTGTTCATGCATGCTACCAGGCTCGTCTGCTGGAGGGGCCCTGGGACACTATTACACAGCAGGTGAGAAACCACTTGTCATTTACAACCTTGATGAGTGCAATATATGCCTGAATCCTCAGTGGCCTTATTCCTCTCCTGGACATAAGTAAAATATGTAAAAGTCTAACTGAGGCTGTGCTGAGCAACAATAGTTTGTATTAGATTTCAAAGGTGTTCACCATGTAAGGCTTAATGTGACAGTATCTCTCATTTAAAATACTTTTCCAAAGCCAATCCTGAAAACTTCAGGTGATTTCTGAGTAAATTTCTGGATTTGGGTAAATACAAAAGCAGACTTATTTATGTGAGTAAAATATATTAGTTTAATATTTCACAGATTGTCTATTAATCAAATTACCAAAAAAGACTGTGTAATTTTCAATTTTAAATAGACTTGCAATCCTTAGGATTGAAGGAGGGAAAATTGGTCTCTCAGTCATATAATAAGTTGTTGCCAACTAATGTCCTTAAGAATCAGTAGTTAATGAGTGCCATGTTTTACAAGAGGAAGCAGATTAGTAAACTGTAATATCACTGCCTTCTTTTAGAGCTATTCAAATCACTTTTATTTAAAGTGGTTTTAAAATCACCAGATCATTTCAGCAACCATTCCCAGACCTGTGATGATGGCTCTCTTGAAAACATTCATGCTTGTTCAAGGAAGAGAGAAATAGGGTTCAGAGCTGAGTTGGTTGCTCTGATTTCTTCCCTTGGCTCCAGGCCTCCGGTGCTAGTTTGGACAAAGAATAGAGACTCTCTGGGTGTCAATTTTTTATCATCAAAGATACTAATGTGTCCTTTCTTCCTTCCCTTTTCTTCCTTGACTTTTTGATTTTAGCTGTTTCCAGGTACACAGGTCTCTTGTCACAGAAGCTGGCACAACAGGGATGTAACCTCAACAGAGCTCTACAGGTGTTTCCTTAATTCAACTAATACAATTTAATTACAGGATACCTATTTGTAGATGGTACTCAATCATGGAAACACAAGCAACATTCATGTTTTTTGCACCCAGAGACTATTATTTATATTATAATAGCTCCCTGAGAACCTAACAGACATTGGTTTTCTGGTGTTTGCTGTCCATGTCTGAATTCCAGTTGTGAGTTTGTACATTGTCGTAATACACACTTTTAAATAAACTATTAATTACCTGACTTGTCTACTGCAGAATGAAGATGAGAAAATTAGGTTTTAATAAAATTATATAACATGGTAGCAGATAACTGATTTTCTCCACAAAAAAGTATTGCAGTTGAGATTTTTCAGTAAACTTTTATGATTTATAGCTGAAGTTTAAGATTTGTAGCTAAATCATGACTGTTCCTGCATAGAGAGGCAGAGGATTGAATTAAGTTTGCCTTTACTGCATCCACCTTCTTGCATTCCTAGTAGATAGAGACCAGTAACCCCGCAGTCAGATGCTAGGTATCCTTTAGGGCTGACATCTCTGGTATTTCCCAGCTGAGCTGTTCTGACTTGTGGATAGTTTATATTTCCACCTGCAAAAATGTACGGGAGAATCTACTATGTGCACTCCAGAGGTGGGTGTGCCTCCTCTACACTCACATTATACTGTGGCCTGAAGCCACGTTCAAGCTCCTCTGTAGAAAGCGCAGCCTCTTCCTATTCATCTGCAAAGCACTGCAAGAACCTACAGCTCTGTAAAGGTAATAAATCATAAACAAAAAAACATAAACGATATGTTTGGAATGCATAAAATCAGAGTGGCGGAAGCCAAAAGGAAAACTAGGTCACTCTGACCTAGGGATTATTTTTGCCTCATAGGGAGGAGTAAAGTAAAACTGCCCTGCATCCGATAACTAGAGATACATACACACAAAGGCTTGCAGAAACAGGTTTGTGAGTGGTAGATTGTGTGGAGTGCTAAACCTGTTGTCTCTGTGACAGCTCTCAGAGGTGGTTCAGCCAATGTGAGTCCAGTGACAAACACAAACTAAGATGTAAGGAAAAACATTTTGGAGAACTTAGCAAAGTTATAGCAGCAAAATACTATTGAACATAACATAAGGGTGACTTTCCGTTAAATAAAGAGCTTATAAATGAATTTAAACTGTTTATCCTAGAGTAATATAGACTGTACCTCAGGTGATAGCACAATAGTGGAACTGCTGGCAGATAGCAGAAGCCAGAGAAGTTAAGATGCTCCAGCAATCCTGCTACATAATTTGGAATTAATTTACTTTTTTTCCTATGCCATTTGTATGTACGCCTTCTCCCTGAAGACTGTGTACTGTGGCTCAAGGCTGTTGAATTCCACTGACTTCAGTGAGGTTAGCCTGCTTTACATCAGTATTGAACTTGGTCCAAGGGCCCCAGCTGCATTCCTGGGTTGGAAATGTGCTTTCCCACATGGCTGCAAGAGAGAGCCTCCGGGAAAGCAGCTTTAAGAGGTCTACAGTTTTAATTTTAGATGAAAGCAGAAAGGCACCAGGCAGTGAGGGTGCTTTTGCTTATGGTCATTCAGTCAGGTGATAAGAGGACAAAGGAATGCATGGTTTGTGGAAGTGAACATCTCGGGAGCTGAACCAGAGCAGAGGAAGACACCAGTACAATTAGTGTGAACACTGTCATATTTTCGGTGCCAGCAACCACTGGTGCAACAAACACTTACCCTTGTAAACTCAGAGATGCATATGCCAGTCCAAATAAAAAACAGCAGTAAAAATCAGAGTATTCTCAAAGGAGTTATGAAGGACAATAACAACATACTGTAAGCACTAGCCTGCAAGGCTCAGATCAAAACAAGAGTTAAGTCTGCAAGAAAAAGAATATTCTCCCCCCTCAAATGAATCAGGGTTCTGAATTGAAATACAGAGTTTTATCTTCCCTTTCTGCTTTTCTGCTGACCCATTTTGTTATGTGGGTTAGGCTTTGCCTGCAGGGACACAGATCATACAATGCAAGTCACTGGGCAAACTCACCAAATCAGGCTTGAACTCTCAGTACACATGAATAGCAGAGAAAAAAGGTTTAGGATTTTGGTCCAAAACAGATAGAAATTTTAAATTCTACAAGCAATCCACCATTGGGAGGAAAAAATGAGCTTACTGCTGTCCATGCATAATGTTACTTAACTTTTAACTGGGGCCGATTTTGCACTTTGATTCAATAGTTAGCAGATTAGGAAAAGAAAGTCATACTTCTTTTTTTTCTCCCAGATCCAGGATCTTACACTAATCATTTTGGACTTATATTCCATGTATTTTATGAAATGTGGGTGCCATGCCTGTGCACATTTTTGATACAACTATATTTTGACTTATACTCCCTATGATAAAATATATCTGAGATAAGGAACTGAGACATTGCCTAAGCTCTAAAGAGTTTAGCTTTTTGGCAATTATATTGCCAAAACCGAATTTTAGGTAAAATTTGAACTTTTTTGGTTACATTTGATTATTGCAGAAAATCATGCTTATTTTCAGAGAAAGCATCTTCAAATATTTTTACTGACTAGATTATTTTTATGGCAAAAAGCAGAAGTCAACTAGTTACCTTCTCATAAATAAATTAATATGATAAGGTTGCATAGTATTTTATAATGATAATTGATAAATGGTGATGATTTAATTGCACTTCCTCTAGTAGTAATCTTAGAATGCTCAAATGAAGTTCCTATGATTGGCTTTCTTGTGAGTTAAATCTCCCTGGAGTCTTCAGTCATCCCTTTTCTACATCCGGTGATAACTTGCTTTAGCTGTTTTAAATAAGACAAATCAATTATAACACACAGCTGTTTAACAAAACTTCTAAATGTTGCTACAGGTCTCTGTGGGTATTTCCTGATGGCTTATAATGACATCAATTTAGCACACCTGGTAAGATCTGTGTGAGCTGGAAGTAGCTTAATTCTGCAATGACAGGAAAATTAAGGAGTATTTATGGATTACTGTTGCATTTCAGCACCATTGCCAAGTGTGATTTTAGCTTCTTTTTACAAAGAGTCAGATAGGGAATTGCAGACATTGCATGCCCCTATCCTGAATAGTTTACTTGTAACTCGGCGAGTGCTTTTGAGACTCTCCTGTATTAGTTATTTCTCTCCACACATTCTACACAAAATAATATCTCTTCACCGTTTTGAATTAATGGATGCTAAAATGTACCCTTTACAAGAAGCTCCCTTCCAAGTCTTTGTAGCCTTTCCTGACTGCAGACAAACCGAGCTTTCCTCGGCTGGATTTTCCTGTTCAGCTTCCCCCATACCACCACGCTGGGTAACCTTCCAGGCCCCTCTGCTGCCAGCCTCGGTGTTTCACCTGACCGCATAGCTTTTTAAAAGTACTTACTAAGCCAGTTATATATCAGCCGTAAGAGCAAATAAGAGATCTAGATGTTTGGAAGAGGGTGGGGGGGAGAGAAAAAGATATGTCAAACTGATAGAGGTTGCAAATAGGATGAAGGTAAAAATAACACTAAGGGTTCTGGAGAGATTTCAGTTAATAGTGGAAAACAAAACAAAGACACGTTCTCCAAAAACTCAGGCAAATGTATCTGTCTAAAAGAAAGTTGCAGTAAATGGGAAGAAAAGTCTAGACAAAAGAATGATGAAGTAAGTCATCATGGTAATGGATGGCAGCAAGGGAGACAAGCACTCCTCTCATGCGTACTCCGATATTCAGCAGAGGAGTCCAGTACAGTTTTCGGTGAATACGTAGTGGCATTGCGTGAAACAGCTCACATATAATGGCCCTTCTTTGTGTAACTGAACAGCAGATCCACCACATTAAAATCCAGCTATGATATAGCAGAGGCTTAGTGAGGTTGGCAGCAGTCCAAAAGTGCCATGGTCAAATGCTAAGCGATGAGGCAACGTGTAAAGAAAAAAACACAAGGATAGGAAAAAGGTTCAAAAACAAAGATCAGAGTAAGGAATGGAAATGAAACAAAGGAGAAATCTTCCTGATTATAAAGGTGAACATATTTTACCACATGGTAGTGCATGATTTAACAACCAGGACTTTAAAAACCAAGGATAACTAAAGTTTAGTTAACCTGTAAAGGCTACATTTTACCTTTTATAATTTTGGAAATCTCTCCCAACGTGAATGGGAGATGTGAAGCAGCAGAAGGTGACTATATGGTTATAGCCAGAACTTCTGTCGTCAGACTGTGTGGTATTAGGTCTTTGCTGTGGAAGCTGGAAATACAGAGGCCATAAGTACCTGAGAATATCAGATTTTCTCCTCTAATTTTAGAAAACTGCTTTTCAAAATTACAGCCTGGTAATCATGAAGGTTTAAGAGCATAATAACTTCACCAGATACTATATACACACTTCCATATAAGCTATATGCATTATTGCATGCAGCAGTAAAGCTGCTTTGAAAATTTTAATGTATGTCTAATGGCCAAAATTTCAAATAATAATTGAACTATTTAAAAATATAAATAAAGCACTGAACAGAGATGCTCAGCTGTCTTAGTGATCCATGTCTACATTTTTCTATAAGATAACTAGTTGTCTGTGAAGAGTTGCTGAGATGACAGTCTTCAAGACTGAAGCCCTTTTTTGTTAGAATGGGTATGGGGTAGGCATTGACAGTACATTAATTTTCATCCTTGTGTGGCTGGGTGCTCCAAACCTGTTTTGAAGTACCTGCATCAAGGACCAAGACAATAGTGTAGTCTCCACATGCAGTTGAGTTATTGTTTTCTGCAGAGAATGTGAGATGGTACTGGATTGGTGATGTATGCAGTCTTCTATTAGAAGGTAAACTGCGACCCATTTGTTTCCCAGCCACCTTCTGAAATTTAATAGTAGAATATTTATCAGATTGAAAAAAATGGGCAAAGACACTATTAATTTTCCATTCTTTCTTTGCCCTGATGGGTATTTATAAAAGTGTATACAAAGTAGAACTACTGCAACAGGGGGAAGTGAAGCATTCCTGCTTCAGAATGCCGCGTAGATCAATGGTGAACTGCTCTCCTACGAAGTCAAGAGATTTACTCTAAGTCACACAGAAAAGAAATTTGAATCTAGGTCTCTTGTGTCTCAGGTGAGCTCTGTACTTGCTTGTGGTGTAAAGAGGAGGTGTAAGTGCATTCTCATCTTTCTTTTGGATATGTTTGTGCCAGACCTGCTTTGGTGGGCATGCTGTGTGAATGCCTACGGGCTACCTGCATTGCTGTTGCAGACATACTCTGAGAGTCATATCAGGGCGCAAGCCATAAAGTGGTAATTTTTTCAAGATGTAGTTGTTTATGCACATGCCCAAGGACAGAAATGTGTGGTTTTTTTCCTGTGGAGTGAGAGACAACACTCTGAGAAATGTGCATTTCTAAGGCAACGATGAAGCTGAGTAATAATTTTATGAATTTTAGATACAAGCCCTTGAACATAGGTGCCCAAGTCCATTTTTGATTCTTGTCACTCGTGCAAATCCATGTCTTTTTTTTTTTCTTTTCCTGCATGGAAGCAAACGAGCAAGAGAATTTTAAAAGCCGATTAATGTACCTGATCATAGTCAGTACAAAGTATCACCAAAAATTTTAACAGTGTGATGTTGTCATAAAGCCTGACCTTCCCCTGAAAAAAGCAGTGTCATAAACACAACCAAGTATATGTGCTAAGGCTTAATCAATGCTTAGTGATGATGGAATGTAAAATCAAACATCCAAGGATAGAAATTAAATTGCATTATTACAGGAGGCTCAGCAGTTGAAAAACTACCCAATAAAACAAGAATGAAAGCTTGGTGACTTGAAGGTCCTGCAGAAATAGTTTCAAAAACTAATCTTGAGTCAGGACTCTGAAGGATTATGGAAGTTACAGAGCAAGCACATGTGTCCGTACATCCCTCCCCTCCTGCCCTTTTTAACCAAAACTGTTCAGATGCAGTTACTTCTGTTACCGAACTGTGACTTAGAGGTGTGTGGGCAGGGCGCTCCCCCCAGCCACAGGAGTGGGCACATTTCATGTGTCATACCTTGGTTCTGGATTTGCCAACAATAAATCAGCATTTTGCTTGTTTAGTGCATTGCTGTCGCTCCAGAAAAAGACATTCAGATACTGACTGTAAATGCAGCAGTTTGTCAGGACAGTGCAAATCTAAGCCTTGGCATTATATTAACTCAAGTCTTCTGCTGGTCTGGAATTCTGCTTCCAGAAGAGTGCAAAAACCTTCTGGATTCTTAAGAACGAGAAGTTTCCTGTGGTTGCATTGATTGTGGTGTTCTGCCACTCTGTCTTCTGATAAAACCTCTTTTTCATGATCCTCTTCTTCATGGCACTGCAGAAAAAATAAACCTAATGGTCTAACTTATGAATAGGGATCTCTGCAAATACACTTTCCTTCCAAGTTTATTTTTCCTTTGGCGTGTTCCTGCTGCTCTGTAACCTTGAATAAGTTTTTAAATATGGGCTCACCTTGAAATAAAAAGTGTGGACTGTTGATGCCCATGCTAGTCATGAGGACTGAAGGCGATTCTGCTGGTTTCCTTCTGCACTGTTCATGCATCATCAGGTGTGGACTATTCAACCCTTTTCTGAGTCCTCATCTACAATGAATAAAACTTTCCATTTTAGTAAATGTGCACTTCTGCAAAAAGGGGTGAGTTAGCAGCTCTGTCCCACAAAGTATTGATCTTAAGTTTCAGAATAGTAAGTGATAAGAAATTCTCCTATGTCTGTTTTTTTCCCTCAACGTTTATATCTCAATTTCATCCAAATGAGGTGGTTTTCTTCTGTCATTTGATACTTAGCAGGTAGTTGTACTGTCATCTCTGTTATATGTCCATTCTGTCATATAAAAAGTAGCCAACCAAACATAAACTACCAAAATAACAGCACGTATTATTTATACTACTTCAATAATCCTGGCCATTACATCACTTAATTTATAGCAGTGTTAACAGAAAAATCAATAAACATTATTTCTAAAATGTCAGGGATGTTAATGGTGTGATTTAAAAAAAAGGAGAAAGATGCAAAACTCTGAACAGAACACATTGATATAGTGTTGTAGAGGCACATCTTGCTGAAACTGTGGTAGGGAGGATTTAAATCATTATGGCTCAGTCATCTTGAAAAATGTGTGTAGGTAGCTATTCTTAGACATATGAATCCTTCTTGCCATATTGTGGGATTTTGCTAAGTGGGAGAGGCTGTACACAGTATATCTTAACAGAAGGTTGCTAAGATTGCTCTTAAATAATTTTGAGTCATATCACCAGTTGCTATGGATCCCCTGCTAATATTTTTGGAAAATTATTAGTACAACTTCCTGAGGAAAGGGAGTCTTACCAGTGTAGACTGGAAAGCTGTTTCAAAGGGAAAAATCTAAGAATGGGAAAGCTGGGAGGATATTTATTTCCAGCTAAAATCTTCTGTGATGTATTGAACTTCTGTGGTTCAAACCAAGTGGTAGTATTGTACAAGCTAGCAAGTAAGTTTTAGTTAGTAATGTGTAGCTGCCCTACAATTTAATCATGCTTTTCCCAGTAAGACTTCATGGACATAAACCTAGTCTGACTAATTTCAAAAGAGGAAAAGACCAAATAGTGGACTAATACTAAATTATGTAGAATAAATACAGAGGCTTAATGGATAATTTACATTTAGAGATAAAAAGCAGTAGGAGGATTCTTGCCAATTTCTGGGGCACAATTCAGGACAGACTTTCAAGTCCTGGTCCTATTGTTACTTGAGTTGATCAGGTATTCTGAAATGAAGATTCAATAATATTTTCCACACAGATATGTAATTAATTGAATTAATTACAATGTGATAGTATTGATTCTCTTGATTCTTTTCTACTTCTGTAGAAAAACTGTTTCAGTGCTACACATTGCATTTACAGATAATTTATCTAGCAGTGGCTTTGCTCCCACAGAGCTTCCCAAGCAGAGGGAAGTTGTAAGAGCATGTTCCGTCCCTGATCTGGCATTTCTCCTTCTAGGCTGAGGTGGGTTGCTCATCTGTCTTCCCCCTGCCGTGACCTCTAACAATTCACTACTAGAATGAAGCTGGTTACTGAACATTTCCCCTTATTGAACTTTTTTTGTGAGAAATTCTAAAATACACAACAGCATTGATTACACGATATGAAAGAAGTGGATATTATATATAACACATTCAGCTCCATTTAACAGGCAACTGGTATGGTCACAAGGTGTTGAAAACTTTACAACAGTTTCCCTTTTTGTTTTCTGCAGCAAGGGCTTTTGGTCAAGCTTTTTGGCAGATTTTTCTTTTTTTTTAAATAAAAAAGCAGTATATGTGCTATTTAAATGGAAGTTAGGTATCCATGTTAACAGAAAGCAATTTATGTCTAAGCACCTGTGCTCTCAAGTTGTGAAAGCAGATGGTATCAGCAGTTCAAAAGCATTTAGACAAATTCATGAGACCAGTTGTCCATAAATGGATGTAAAATTACCAGGCAGGAATGAGTCCTCCGTTATCCTTAATACAGCAGACATGCTGGAGCAGTGGAAGGGGAGTGAACCACAGGAAGAGGCCAGACCTGTGTTCTCCCAAAACAGCCATTCCAGCTGCTGCTATTGGAGACAGGATGCATTGCTAGATGGACCATTGGTCCAATCCAGTCAGGCACTTCGTACATTTTTAAGGCAGTCTGAGGTTCAAAACAGAAGGTGAACTCTCCCAAGGAGATCTATTTACTCCACATGGTCAGACTTGTGGGTGAAGCTGTATACAGTCTCCAAGGCTCACGAAGCCAGCTGAGAGTCCTTGATGTCAAAAGTCAACTGGAGTCCCTTTTTGACTCCTCTTTTTGTATATTGTATTTCTGACTGCATAGCAGCCTGATTCAAGAATAAGGAGAGAGACCACCCAAAATCCCCCTGCAGAGTGGGAGCTATGGCTCCTGTAGAAACGGTGGATTCAAGCTTCCACAACCTGTAGCTCTTCTGTGCTCTCAGAAGAGAGCTTGGCATTTCAGTCCTGTGTTGACTGAGATGCTGATGTGATCAAAGCCTTTTCTAAAACTCCAAATACCACTTTCATCAAAGCATTAAGCTACAGTCCTGAGACAGCACTTGAGCCTTGCAGGAAGCGGTTTCAGTGTCCTTGTGCTGTTTTCTGTTGCCCACCTTTGTTGTGCCAGCAATCGCTGTTCTGGTGGTTGCTAATCTGTGTTCAAACCTCTGGCTCCACCATACTGTCTATAGAGATCCGTAAGTACCTTGGGCAAACTTGCGACAGAACTGACTTTTAGGTAGTAAAAAGTTTGTAGCATTATATGGAATCTATCATGAGGAGAATTACCAGGAATATTGTCAGTCCTACCCTGTCTGTCCAAGAACTTTGGATATTCAGTTTCAATAGTGATTCGGAGTACTTGGTCCAACAAATGTTACTTCAAATGATGGGTAACATGAGATGCCTTGACTGGAGGAGGGGAGCACAGACATCTGCTGCTACAGGGAGAGATGATGAACAAAGAAAGTCTTCCCTTGGCCTGAACTCAAAACGAGGGTTGAGTCACACTTCTACGGACACGTCATTGCCTCCTTATATTTGATATAGTTCAATTAGTGTTCTGCTGCTCTGCTGCAGCAGAAATTTGCTTTCCATTCATCACCTTGTGGTACTCGTCCTTCCCCTGTCTGTTATAGCTATCAGTCATACTACCTTCTTGATAAAACTGTGAAGAGGAGGTAGGAATATATGCTACCTCATTTGCTGGTTATGGTATTTCAAACTCAAAAGTCTTAGGAATCTCTCTTCCCAATATCTTTTTGTCCAGGAATTCCTGGGATTATAAAATGAACCCTTTTGGGACACATTTGTCAAATGCCAGTTTGGATTTTTTTTTCTTACCGTTTTTTAATCAGGGTAGGAAATCTGTCTCCACTATCCTTTCCATACTTCCACAGCTTGTTGTTTCTTTCAGTTTTGCACCTTAGATGAATCTCTTAACTTAAGAACAGATTTTAAATAGTAATTAATTAAGACTATATGCTACATAACTAAAATGGTGACAACTGAATTAATCTTATTTTGGCAAGCATGGAAGAAGAATCATCTGTTTATTTTCTTAGGAAAATGGCTGAGATGCCATTTCTTGACAATGTAACTATGGTCCTTCCAATTTTAACTATAAAGTTTTCTTAAAGCATCCTAAATGCAAGTTACATGCGTGTGAGAAGTTTAAGCTTTAAAAACATGGTTTTGTCTGAGCATCACCTAGTGCTTTGATTCCTCTTGTTCTTAAAATTAATAATTCAAACCTTATTCTATATATTTAAACATATAAATATATAAAACTAATTTTTATATAAATGTATAAATATATAAATATATTTTATATAAATATATATATTTTAATATAAATATATAAATATCAGCAGTGTTGTCTATTCTTGATTAATGTTGTGTTAGTCCTGCATTACCTCTTAGGTATGCCTTTCAAGGATATTGTTTTAGCTATTCAATTTTTAAAAAAATAGTAAAATTATAAATTATAAAAAAGGATCACCACCCCCTTAAAACTGTAAATAATCTAAAATCAGGCAGATAAACTGATTCTGGGGATGAAATATGGAATAGGTTTTGGTCATATAGTTCTTATAGTTTGTATTCTGTTGTATCAAGTATTACAATAAGAAGTTAGCTCTGCAGAAAAAGTGCATATGCACATCAGATCTTATGGCAGCCTTCTCTGTTGTTATCATTGTCCTAGTTATAGAAATCCCTATGTGGAGAATATATTTATCTTTTGAATACACCTAAACCAGGAAGGGCCTAAAGATGTAAAGTAAAGTAAAACTTCTGATATAAACCCATTTCCATCTGCCACCCTTGAAAACAATTCACTTCTGGCACACTGGCTTTGTCTGTGACTTTCTAACTTGCACTGTGCGTTGTACAAGAGAAGTAAAGCTGTCTTCAGAGGTCGTGGATGGAGGTATTATTCAAGTTTTGGATGCACCCTGGTAGTTGTGATATAGCTTTAAAAATAGAAAAGCAAGATTGATGTTTTTGTGGCATCGAACTGTAGGCATATTCAGCTGTCACATTCAGCAGAAGCTGCAGCTGTCAACGTAAGTAGCAGTAAGTTAACTGTATAGCAGTGATGTGTGCATGGAGCATGGTGGTCAGAGCTCTGTCCGAAGGAGAAGACGGTTTTGTTGCAGGCGGTAGTCAAGAGGCGGCATTCAGGCTGTGATCAGCCAGGCTTAATGACATTAGTAGGGTTTTGAGACATACTTCATGAAAAGAGCAGTTTGTGCCATCAAGTGTTTGTTTCTTCAGAACCTGCATTTCCACCTTCGTGGCCATGATGGATTTGAAATAGCAGGTAGGTGTGGTTCATCTTATAGATATTCTGGCTGCGTTAAGTGTCCTCATGTGTTTGTGTTGTAGGATCTGCCAAAGCAACTCCATTTTCCTTAGAAAAACTTAGCCATTTGATTAATTACCTCTTCAGCTTGGACTTCATATTTGATGAAAGAAGGATAGGATCCAGCTTAGTTGGCTGTGTGGGGGTTAGAAGTAGTAAAAGTATTAATAAAAACTTGTCACTGAAGTTAGTTGGTATGTCTCTCAAAATACACAGGGAGCAGATGTATGAAATCATAAGGGCAATTGCAACTGCTCGTCTGCGAAGAA